>NC_090937.1:615475258-616100258 GCF_040938575.1 Ambystoma mexicanum
ACACACACACTTTCTCACTGCAACACTCTATACAACTGTGCACTCCATAAGCTTCTGTAATGTGACAGGCGTGCACAGACAAAATTATAGGATATGATATGATATGATATGATATGGCATTTGTAATGCGCCTATACACAAGTGTTTCAAGGCGCGACGAGGCAGGGAGGTGGAACAGGGGGGAAAGACAGACAACGACCCTACTAGGCCAGGTGTCATTCAGATCGCGCAAGTGCAGGGGTAGGGGGAAGGGAAAAAGTGCAAGGGGAAGGGGAGAGGGGGGAAGTGCTGAACAGGGTAAGTAGAATACAAAATAAATAAATAAATAGGGCCAGCTGGTGGCAAGTGCAAGGTAAGTGCAGACAAGTGCTGGGAGGGGGGGGGCTGTAGGGATGCAGAGACATGTCAATCGTGTTGTGTAAAACCACCGGCAAGTGCCAAAAGGGCGGTGTAGCCTGAGTCGCCTTTCACATGACCTAGCTCATCAGCCTCATGACACAGGCGCCCCTATAACAAAAAAGAGGGTCCCAATACACCCCTCACACACACACACAAAGCTCCATAAGCTTCTGCCATGCACTGCAAAATGTACCATGTGCGAACATTCATCATACCCATCGACCTAACAATACAGGTACAACTCGCAAACCACACATGAAATGCAACAATTTAAGCAGCATTTACACACAACCTGCAAACCTATTGTTTTACTCCTCCCGTCATGTGTAATGCCCTCCCCATCTACAATTAGGCCTGCCACCTTTCATCATGGCCCCATCTGCACATGCATGGCTGCAAAACATTGCCCTGTCTGTGTGAAACGGTATATGAGTGCCTGTGTACATTGTCCATATTGCTACTTTCTGCTGCTGATCACTTCCACATTCCAACTTTGTCATGCTGGTGACTGCCTTTCAAGGGCCAATGTGTTAAAACACTTCCTCAAGCAAGGCTTTTACAACAGCCCACCCATAGAAAACACAATTGCTGAGATGTGCCTCCCTATTGTTCAACGGGCACAATGATCAACACCATATGGTAATGTAGGCATAGCAGCTCACTTCTGCTGTTCACCCAAGTGTACAATGTCCTCTGCAACCATTCTGTGAACCTCACATACTTCTAATGCATGCAGACAGCTGCATGCCTACATTATGTTGTACTGGTTGTGCTGAATGCCTAGACTAATGGGTACATGGCCTACGGCCTATGCCCTTCGGCCATGCACACAACAGTGTCGTCCTTGGCCACACCCACCGCAACTTAACAGAGCCATGCAGGCCACCATGTACGCATGTGCCAGAAATATCAAAGGCAACATAGCCACCAGCACTTCCACCCAACCGCTGCAACATAAGACAGGGATACAAAAACACCTGTTCCACTTACCGTAACGCACACACATATCGCAGTCTTTGGCACCCCTACCAACTTGCAATCACAAAGCATTGTAAGCATGGCAACTGAGGAGCATATTCTGCACAATATTGGGCCTGCTCTCAACACATGACTGCATGCATAGAAGCAATACGGCGTTGTGAACTGCAGCACTTACTAATCTCTGCAATGCACACTACGCAAGCACATATAAGAAGCACTAGCACCATAATCTTATCCAAATGTACAGTATTCCATTACTACACCAGTGAACACACTGTAGAACTGGTCATTGGAACATCTCCACACACACTCCCACAACTGTAAGTTGCTGTATCAATCACCACACCCATGCAACCAACAATGTGCGCAATGCAGCCTAACCACATACACAAACCAACAATGTGCAACCTTCTTTGAACCAGTACACACAACTTTGCATGCATGGCTCCATGACTTAGCGTTGGCTACACTAAGCGGTATGTGCGTGCCTCTGTACATTGGCCATATAGCAACTTTCCTAGTCCTGCTCACTTACTTTCATACCGCTATAGGTTACAAGAGTTCCTCAAGCAAGGGTCTTGTAAAGGTCATCCCATAGGAAATGGAAATGCTAACATATGGCTCCCTAATGTGCCACACGTACAATACCCTACCGCATGTGCTCGTTAACGCATACCACCCCAGTTTGGTAGTTCCACCAACTGTAAAATGCTATCTCCACCCATTATTCTAAAGTCACCACCCGCAGAGAGATGCAGAGGTAAATGTGCATGGCCGCATTATGGTGTACTGGGTGTTGGCAAAGCATAGGCTCTTGGGTGCAGGGCCAACAGCCTCCGGCCTTTGGCCATGCACCCAATAGTGTTCATCTAGCCCACATCCAGCACAACACAACAGACGCATACAGGTTAACAAGTGGCCAGCTGCATGCCAGTCACCCCTAGCAACTTCTAAGAGTCCACTACTTCACAACTACACCGGCAGGACACACTACAGAAGTACTCACTCCATGAGGTCCAGCCATGCACTACACAGTGTACGAATTGCAACCAATCCCCACAACCATGAAACAAACATGTTATGCAATGACCATAAACCACACACCAAAGGCAACAATGTGAAAGCTACTTCACTTCGGTGCACGGTGGGCACCCATTCATCAAAGGGGCTACAGCCTTTCCACACGCATCACGCCCTACTGCACTGTTCGTTTCACCTTTCATGTGCTCTTCATAGTACTCCCCTTCTACCATTGCTCTGCACTCACTGACCGCTAGCCCATCACAAAACACAGCACACCCTAGTGTAACCCATGATTCACTCCTCCTATCATGTGTAATGCACTCCCCATTTGCAATGGGCCCTGCCAACTTTCACCCTGGCCCCATCTGCACATTCATGGTTCCATGACGTTGTCCTGCCTGTGCAATACCGTACATAAGGGGCTGTGTACATTGTGCATATTGCACCTTTCTGCTGCTGATCACTTCCATATTGAAACTTTCTGATGCTCATGACTTCCTTTCAAGGGCCAATGCCTTCAAACACTTTGTCAAGCAAGGCTCTTACAAGGGCCTACCCATAGCAAACACACTTGCTGCCACGTGCCTCCCTACTGTACAACGGGGGCAATTATGAACCCCATATGGTCATGTACGCATACCAGCTCACTTCTGCCGTTTACCCAAGTGTACAATGTCCTCCACAACCATTCTGTGCACCTGAACTATTTCAAATGCATGCCAAGGGACAACTACATGGCTGCATTATGTTGTGCTGCCTGTGAGGAAGGGCTAGACTGCTGGGTACATGGCCTACTGCCTTCGGCCATGCACCCAACACTCTAGGTCTTGGTCACACCCACATTTATTGTGTAGTTATTCCATTAGGTTGCTGTTATACCCACCATGTGGGTCTAAAATCTTGGGTTATATTATGTGTTTTAGAAAAAGTTTTTTTGTAATGTTTTATGAATTAAAAATAAAAATGTGTAAATGTATGAAATTTGCTTAAACACTAAGTCCATTTTTTCAGGACCAATGGTTATAGGTCAGCGATTTACCAGATTAGGTCTTTTGTACCTGGTCTCCTTTATGTACAAATACTTATGGTCAGCCCCGGACCATGGAGTTAGGTTTTTAATGGGGTGGTTGTTTACCTTTTGTATAGCTAATATATGCAGGGAACACCCCCACCCCTGAATTTGATTTTTGTCGAGCAAGGGGAGCGGAGGTTACACCCACAAGCCCAGCTCCCCTTATTTGAAATGTTTTCTTTTTGCTTTTTTTGTTCGTGCCGTATTTTCTGATGTTCATTTCTTTTTTTCTTGCGGAAACCAAATATCTCAAGTGCAGACTGGGACCACATTTCAGCTTACATAAAGCATGTAATCCTGAGCAAATCACTTAATTTCACTGTGCCATATCTTCTAAAACTGAGGTGCCAGGTTAAAGTTTTCTTTTATGGGGGCAGAAGCAGGACATCAGGTATGTTGTCGGGGCAGGGTGGAGGATGCCAGGTTTAGGAATGTTTGTAGTGATTGAGGAGAAATCATGACTGGTATGGATGGGTTTTGTGTTTGAGGGTTGGGAAACAGACAGCAAGGTATGCATCTGTTGCTGGCCCAGCTTGCACTAGACTCAGAGCTAAGCCAGGCCAATTGATTCAGCTCTACCCAGGAATTCTTTGTCTCCCACACCTCAAGTGCCAATGCGCAGTGAGAAAATTAAAAGCTGAACACAGCCCCCCCGTAAGAGCCTGAAAGCAGCACCACCCCCCCCCAGCCGAAAACAATTCCTGCGACAGCAGCACACAACACTCGTCCATTAACATACAGTGCAGCTTAAGGAACCAGTCCACCCCACTTTACCAGCTTCCTACTTAATTGTTACATTTGAAGCCCTTCCGTGCAGTCGTAAGGCAAAAGCAAAAACCTGGCTGCTCGCCTGGATACAGTCTCTTATTTTGCCACCATCTCTCTCTCCATGGAAGAGAGAGTCCAACACGGAACTCAAAGCATGCAGATATGACCAGAGTCGCTACCCTCAAGCCCCAAACCCCATATGTGATAATACACACAGGGGCTGCCACCAAAGGATGTACACATTGAACGCCTGTAAATTAAAATATCATAGATGAGCGGAGCACATTTTACAAACTTGCATTACAGAAATACAAGAATTTTGTGCAATACCCACACCCCCTTAATAACCTTTTGGCGGTACACTTCTGTGTGCCGCTGAATCCCTGCAAAGCCAGTTCCCTTCACTTCCGTGGATGGGAACTGGCACTACAGGGTCCTTTTTATTTTTGTTTCCTAAAACTTTGTTTTGGGTGCAGGGGACACACCAGTCACCCCCCGCCCCCGATTCCATTATAGCAAAAAAGGGTACAGCGGACACTCACGCAACTCATGCTTCCCTTGTTCGCTAGAATGAAAACCAAATGGTTAAAATGTTGGGCATTTTCGGCTGTACGTAATTTTGGTACAGCTGAAATCTGATAATTTAAACCATTCTGTATTTTATTTATGATATTTTCGTGCAATACCCCCACGAAAATGTCATCAGTCAAGCCACACTTGAGTTAGGGTTCTATATTTGCAATCCCTGCAAGATAGTCAACATACACTTCTGTTAGTTGATTAATTTGAGTTTAGTGAACCATCAAGCAATACTGATATTGTTTTGATGGGATTTAAAATGCAGATCACTTGAGAAAGGGTAGAATTTCCCACAACTCACGTATGGAATTGAACTTCCCTCGCAATTGTGAACATAACAAACTGGGAAGGTTTTTAGAAAATACCAGAGGAATCATGTTTTGGGATTAATAAAGTGAAGGAGTTGAATGTTTGAAATTAACCCATCTAAATGTCTTTAGATGGAGTATTAAACTCAGAGATACATATGAAAAAAGAAAAGAACTTAGCAGAAACATGGTGGGAGAAGAAGCACAATCTTATAGCTTGGTAGTGGCCAAGATTCAAAGAAACTAAGATTGCAAAGGACTAACAAGAACCTTGAAATCAAAGGGCACCAGTCACCCAGTTTGGCTACAGAGCCCAACACATGCTAGAATGTTGGATAGAGCCAATATCCAAGGTTTCTGTGTACAACTAGGTCACGGAATCTCTCAGGGTGATCTATCCTAGCTTGTTACAAGGTCTCAAACAAGTGGTGGTTGCAAATCTACATTTAACAGAAATTCTTTGGAAAGCTTTTCTCAGCTCTCGTAGATTACAAGCAAGCCCTGATATGCTCACCCCAAGTAAAGCAGTGCTAGCTACTGATTTGCTATAACACCATCGTGTCTTTAAAGTTCAGACATAATTATAAGTCGCTGTTCTTGCCAATGGCATGCTGGCAGACCTCTATCTGCTGGAACATCAGTACTGCCTTCCTGTTATTCCTTGGAAACGGTTTCATGTGACCCCCAGTGCTGTCAGAGGTTCCTGTCCCAGTGTGGCTCTGCCCGTTTCCTTTGCCACCAGTACCATGCCAGTTTCTGACTCAGTGGGATAACATGATAATGTTAGTTTCAACTAGGAAAGCTCCCTGTGCTATTAAGCAGCATCAGTTTCTGCCCATATTCCTTCTGCACTTTGAGCACTGCTTCTTTCTGTCTCTTCTCTACACTGTGATATCAGGGTAGTGCCAATACCCTCTTGAACCATTTGAAAACGCAGCACTGCCAGCTGTTCCTCCCTGTTACTCGTTAATCCTGTATTCAGTCAGGTTGCAGCACGCAAAACTTTCCTCGCAGCATTTTTTCACTTTTGGTTAGGCTGTTCCTTCCCATTCCAAGACCTAACTTAATTAGTGTTACATTTCACCTTGTGTTAAACTTGACGCTTTCTCTGGGCATTTCATACAAATGGATTGTTTCCTGTTGGTCTAATGTGCTTGGTGCATGTTCCCTACGATCATGTGTTTTTCCGCTAGTGAGTGCCAGTTTGCAAACTAGCACTTGTTGCATGGTGTGCCATTTCCTGCAGTAGTAACAAAGAGGTGATGGCTGGAAGGTTTCGAATGAATCTTAACCTCTGGCATTGCTCTGGGCAACCCTCCAGACCATCGTTCTTTGCCTGCCAAGCCATTACAGATGGGGAAAGTCTGTATGCAAATCAGGCTTGGTCCCACGCCAAAAGGGGCAGTCCAGCCCGAACTGCTAGGTCACATGCAGTGACAATTTGTCAATATGTAGAGTACTTGCCATCGACATTTGTAATTTTGTCCAACAAGCAATGGACCCTTTGCCCTGACATGATAGGCCTAATTAGAAACTAACAACAGCTTTCCACTCTACCCACTAAGTGGTACTACATGAAAGTGCACTGGCAAGGTTTTGGCAGAGCCAAGCCAATGTTACATATGATGATGTGAGTAGCTGTGTTGTAGCTTAAGCATGCTTCTACAGGATTCATAGTTATGACATTGACTGTAAAGCAGTTTGGATACTCGCCTATGAAACGAAAGCACCCGTAGATATCCCTGAAGGTAACTTTGGACAATGACTTTTTGAATTTGCCTTGTGCTTAATTTTACTTTGCTTTTGTTCACTCGCTGACAAATAGTACAAAAACATAGATGGACAGTATGGGGGGCGAAATGTATGTATTCTTGGGATTACAATTAAGACTCCTGGTTTTCACCACAGACTTTGCACTCACTTGCAAGCTTGAGGTAGTCCTTTCATGGATCAAGGTGCCCAGGTTCAGAAACCCATTAACCTTCAATGACGTCCAGAAAACCAGAAAACCAGAAAAACAAACAAAACATATGAGGTTGAATCTTTTGTATGCTTTGGGCAGCAATTAGCCTCACAGCTTGGTACACAAAGACATCAGCTGCAACATGTGCAATGAAGATGTTCATGTTTAGATAATCCATCCAGGGATCAGACACCTACTTGACCTATAGAGATTTTTAGTTCCCTCTCTGCAAACAGTCACGCTATTTGAAAAGTGTGCTAGCCCCAGGACGTGAGTCCCGAGCCTGATGTGCATAGAATCTCCATCTACACCACACTAATGAGCCTGAAACAGGTCTGTGGTTGCTATGGTTTTGTGCATAAGGGATGTAAACTGGCAATCTAGGATTATGGTGTGGGATCAGGCCAGATTTTCAGATAGCCTTTCCCTTTCTGTACTGGGATAGCAGGATAAAACAACTGTGGCCTGGGGCACTGCCCAGATGAATCCCCCCTTAGTTATGAATAAGTTAAAACCTTCCAGCCATCAAACTTTAGTTTTGTTAATGTCACCCCAAGTGGAAGTGGGATGACCAGACATTGGTTCTGAGCCTGCTGTACCTAAAGACCCAAGCTGCACCTCACTGATGATGCCCAATGAGCCCGACACATTTCTGTGGTTGCTTGTGGTGCTCTGCCGATGTAACGTAGCAGATTGGGATGGGACAAAACCAGATCTGCAAATTGACCCCACCCCAGTAATGGCATTGCAGGTTGAACAATGCTGGTCTGGATGTTTGACCACAGTAATATAGTAGTTATGAATAATTCAAAAGCTTCCAGCAATCAACTTTTTGCTTTTAATGACAATAACTTCAGCATGACAACAACCATGTCAAGGGGGCAGACGCCTGTACTTTGGCAAGGGGAACTCGAAATTCTTACTAGTGAGCAATACCTGCTAAGGCAAGGGGAGACAACATTCTTCTCAACATATACTTGTTATAGGCAGGAGATAGCAAGTCTGTCTGCAGCCAAGGAAGGATGAACTTGAACCAAGTGGAGAAGTCAAGAAACCCGTGAAGGGTGTTGGTGGGAATATCCCTGGACTGTGATTGAACCAAGAGGCATACTTCACGCTACAATGCTGACCTTGAAATAGAATTAGAGGGAATTTGGGCTTTGACATTAGGTCCTCTTAGAGGCAACCCTTGCACCTAGTTTTCTTGTACCACCCTCCATCCTGACACTGTTAGTTGAAGCAAAGTTCCTTTTCATTTCCACTGAATCCCCCAGTCCCTTTATGCACCTATGCCAACTTGTCCTTCAATGGATGCTGAAGTCACAGGGCAATGTGGTGAGCACTTAGAAGGCTGGGGGACTGCCTTAATAAGGGCAGCGATTCCCAGGAATGCTATAAACTCCTTTTGTCACCTTTCTTTTCAGCCCTCCTCCTAGACACTATTATAAATATGTACTTACCACAATTTTGAAACCTAATGGAAATCAGTACATCATTCAGGACTTTGTTAACTGTAATACGAAATGTGTGGTCTATGTGATTCGGTGTTAATGTTCCAAACCATACATTGGAAGTACCATAAAACCATTAAAAATAAGAATAGCTGAACACCTATGAGCAATAAAAAAACAAGGATCAACATTACCCTTTGAGCAAACACTTTGTTTCAGAGCACTCAGAAGAACAAATTAAAAATATCAAATTTCATGGATCAGAACATATAACCATACCAGCAAGAGGCGGCAATAGAGAAAAACATTTGAGGCAGAAAGAAACAAATTGGATCTGCCTCATGGACAGTTGTGAAACTGGTTTAAATTTGGATGCTGAATTGGGTCGTTTCCTTTAAAGGGCAAAGCAACAATGTGTTTACAATTAATGAATCATGTGTGGGGGCACCCAGCATTTATTATAATTTTGATTGATGATGAAAAGCCAAACTTGTATACTATTTGACAAAATCCTGTCCAGGGTGTCCAGGATTGAGATTTATGATTTAATTTACATTTCACGTCCACATTCTATGTGAGTGATTTTGGCTAAAAACACAAGATTTCTTTCATGCACCTGACAAATACCCATAACGCATCGGTATCCATTTGCTTTTTTCAAATTTTTGATTATTTCTTGTGCTAATCATAGATAGTCACACTCTTACTAAACCGATCCAAAATGGCGCCTGTAACGTGATAACGTTCGCAACGTGATGACGCTTACGTGCACATCACATGTCTTCAAGTTGCAATGTCATATATTTAAATGGCCATTTTGAAAATATTAGATCGAGTTCCAGCACAGCAAAACACGTTCAGAATTTTGTAAAGGAGAAATCCATTTAAGGGAATGAGAATTTCAGAAATGAGATTTTGATAGGAAAAACTAAGTCTAAACAGAGTGTACTAACAAATGAACGCTTATTATACAAATTTATTATTTTTTAGGAACTGGTAAATGAAAAAACAACTTCTATTAAGTAGCATCAGGCAAATTGGGTTAAGGAAAACTCTATATACGCAATCATTGATAAAAGTTTGATTTTGGAGCACGAATCAATAATATCTTTTTGACAACTATTAAATTAAGTAGCAATACATTCCTTTAACATAACAGCAAAGGCAAACATTTTGACCATTATACAGCCACAAAGTTTGAGTGTCTAAAAATGATTATTGTTTCTTGTTCAATTTTTGTTACAGAATATCAAAACACTGTCTCTTTACCCTCCTGAGGAACCATTGTCACAAATGGGGAAACATGTGTCGGGGGTCAATTATGTTTCCCAACAATGACCAAAAGTATTAAGTTAATATGATCTAAACTAAAGAAATTACCAAAAAGAATAAACTTCAACTGGAGCGCATCCACCGCAGTGTCTGTATATTTTTTTCACCTTTGTATTCAGCTCGGTGCAGCCTCAGAGCTTACAAAAACAATTGGATGCTGCTCCTAAATTTACAATTACAAACAAAACAAATTGTTAAACTAAACAAACTCGGCATCGGTTGTTACCAAAAGGCTGCGTACCTCAATTGATCCACTATTATAATAATAAGCTGTGTAGGCCATTCTTTTCCTTTTGGTGTTTTCCCATCCTTATGATTCTTTCACCCATAAAATAGTGATGCTTTCCACCCATATCCTTTCCATGTGAAACGGTTACATTTTCAAATTCCTTCTCCTAATCTTTAAATCTATCTCTTGTGTGATAAATCGCTGAATTCTGCCACTTTTCCCCACAGGGGAGCCTTTCCTTGTGAGGCTAGGGAGGTGAGCCCGCTACACGATACCCTCCTTAGGGGTGAGCAGCGAGATCTCCCTAGGGGTGGACGATACCCTCCCTAGTCGTGGGCAAATGGGACCTCACCGGGAGAGATCCCTGCTGTGGAGATAATGATTCCCGTTCCGATGATTAACTCCATGCCAAAATATCTCAACAACCCAAGTTAGTGAAACCTGCTGGTGGAAAACAGGACAAATCACTATACATGTGCTACTGTGATACTTCACCTGAGAAACACCAACTGTCTGGTACTGTGACGAAGAAAACCAATGGAACAATAATGAACACCAGTCCAACACAAAAGACGGAATATAACGTTATGCATGGGAAGCCCCAGCGCAACGGCAAGTATTTGAAGCGGAGACGGAAAAGAGAGAGAAACCTGCGAAGACCAAAGCGAGAGGAGAAGCAGAGAAGATATGGTTTCCTACACAAAGGGGAAACCCGGATGCAGCGGTCCCAGAGTTGCACCAGGAAGCCAAGAGAACAAGTGCAGATCTCTGGAGAACGACCTCCAGACCCGATGAGAGGAGAAAAAACCGAACCATTTTCAAGATCGGGAAGGAACATACGAAGCGACACTGACGAACGGAGAAGACTCCAAAAAGGCAAGCTATCGACATTTGAACTGTGACAATTAATCCTGGAAGGAAGACATCCAGTATTACCTTTGGTGCTATTTTCTTGGCTGAAATTGGAAGGGGAATCTTTTCAAATGAAAGCTGAAAAAGTGTTCCCAGTGGATTTTTGTTTAATGAACATTCGTGTTGACTTGGAACTCATAAGAACTGGTTCAAGACTTTTCTTTTCCTTTGAACATTTTGAAGAATTGACTTTGGAAAACCCTGGGGGAAAGGATTTACTGAGGACAGGTGACGGACATCCAAAATATTGGTTAAATAGTGTTAATTCTATTATGTTATTTACGATTTCCTTTGCATGTTTTGTTGGTTAGTGTGGGGGCCAGTTTGTTTATGTTAGGAGTTATTCCCTTAGTCTTTAGACCAGGTCGGGAATTCCCTGATAGAGTAGGAATAGCGAGGTTTTATTTGCCAAATTGGTCTTTAGACCAGGTTGGCGAAACTACGTTCTTGTTTCCTCAGTTCCATGTGGACCATTCTATTTCCAAAAAATCCTGTTCCGAGGACAGAGGCGTTGCTAGGGGGGCTAAAGGGGGTATGGCCCTGGGTCTTTTGGTTGTAGCCCCGGATAGAAGTTCAGGTGCTACAACTAAAATGTAAGCTAGCCCTGAACCCCGCCAGTCCCGACCTTAGCAAAGCCCCTGATCTTTTCCTGACCTAACACCCCTGTCCGAGGATATGTTTCAGCATCCCCATCATGTACACAAGTGATCCTAATTGGTTTACCTCTTTTTAAATCTTGTGTATAAATCAGACTGGACTGCAAGCTGTTTACTTCCCCATGTCCACCAATGCCACAGTGGTTATCCCATTACTAGTTATTTCTTCATGGGTTTTAAAAGGGGTAGAGGAACAAAAATAACTGAGTTCTACTTCCTCTTCCTGCTCTATATGATCTTCTTCCCATGGTTTCCCATGGTTTGGTGGACATCCAACCTATTTCCATAGGCTCCTCTTTTAGTTTTTGGACAATGCCAAATGTCCCTTTTCTCTGTAGGAGAAGCAGGTTGGCATAAAAGGAAGGGTAGATTTTCCTCTTAAGGGAAACAGTCATTTCTTTTCTTCCCGTTTTCCTTTTTCTGGAATAAGAGGTTTATATTCCCTAGGTGACTCTTCGGGAGGGAGGTTCTTATTAACAGGTTTACCTTCATTTCTGTCTCCTTCAGTTCGAAGTAAGGTTTTGAGTTGTTTAGCGGCGTCCGGCTTGTATTTGATGGTACACCAAACAGCCTAGAAGCACCTCAATGGTATTCATCTCTGTTTTGGATATCGTCTCAGGCCTAGATTTTTTGAATATTCCTACTTCTATTGTATCATCAGAATTCTCACGGCTATCAGTGTTATCTGGTATATAAAATGTGAAAGGGCTGGGTTGTGGGACTAATGCAGTTTGTTTTTTCAGGTTCAGCTTTATCCCTCATGTGCCTATGGAAGGTAGCTGCTTACAGGGCCTGGTCATAAAAGAAACACTTGTTTTGTTGTGTCCTCTACTTTCTTTCGAGTGGCTAGGAATCCCACTCCTAACACCATATATGGCAGTTCAGAAGAAGGAGGCGGACAAAGAGGTGGCATTTCTGCCTGAAATTATATTCAAATAATAAGCAAAAGGCCCATCTATCCCTACCAAACAAGGGTTTTCCTTAACTAACAAAATATAACTAGGGTGCGCTCATCATAAATTAGGTCATCCAAATGAAAAACAGCCTGTCCAAAAACTACCCTACTCTGACCCTACCATTAATTATCAACTAACAAAACAAAAATAAAATGGGTTCCAAGAGAATGACTGCCTTCCCCTGGACAGGCATGATAGTAACATAGTTAATCAGTTCCTTTAATTATCAAGGACTCTTCCACCTTCTCTCATGTATCCCCCTCTCAGGTATCCCCTGTCAGGTATCCCTTGTCTTGACTTTTTACAGTTCCTTGTTTCCCTACTCGAGGAGCTTGGTGTCATGACCACTGCCAAGGTTCTTGGATCTGCTACCCATCTACTTAACCAAAGGTGCCAGTATTACTGTGTAAAGAAGAAATGGTCTTAGGCTTGGCGTTCCTGGTTTGCTCACAAGTTGAATTCTGCTTTTGAACTTTCCCAATGAAATTCAAAGTCCTTCCTGGATACCTAAAATGGCTGCCCAGTTAGTAGCCAGTTTACTCTCTGTGGCATTCTATGCCTCGAGTCAGGCTCTCCTCATAAGCCCCGCCCATCAGGGAGCCGGCCCTTTGCGTTGAATTCTGCCTCAAGCAGTGCAACGCTTACCACTGTTCTCTGTATCTGACTAACTCACAGTAATTCCAAGATTCACAGTTGCCCAAGCTTTCTCTGCCAACAATCTTTTCCTATGCCCCCTCAGTCCCCTCCTATTCCTCACTTCGCTTTCTCCAGTATTCAAGTCACCTTTCCAATTGTTTTACCACTCAGTTCTCTTCACCTCAACCGGGGCATCAGATGCCAGCAACTCGCCATGCTGTGAGTGCAGCAACTTCTACGAAGCTGAGGAAACCTTCATCCACGAATACTACCCCTTCGGAATCCTGTGGAGACCCTTATAACAAGGTACGCAGAAGGGGACATTCGCACCCCAACATTGTTTATTTCTCTGTTTAATTCCCGAGTTAGCAAAGGAAAGTTGTTTCTTGTTACAAACTCGTTAAGCTATTTCTCCACTGGAGGGTATTTATTCTCAACAACTTCAAGAGCTACAGCTCATAAAATATTCCTCACACAGCTACGCAAGACCCTCTCTTCAGCCCCTCGTAATTGCCACCAAGTGTTTTGTGGAACCAAACGTAGCTGTCGCTTTCAGTTCGAACGTATTCATCCTTTGCCAACTTATGCAAGAAATTACCTCAGCGTTGTTTTCTCCACGCTTTGTTAGTGCGGTTCTAGTAGTATACCACTACCTTCCATTAACTGAAAAGACTACCTTTTACTGCACCCTGAACAATATAAAGAACTTTCTTCTGTGAGTGTCTTTTCCTCCATTTCTAAGTACCCACTGTTCCAATTTCTTCAAAAGGGTTTCCTCCTCTCCATCAACATCTCATTATTCTTCAGGACAAGTGCCCCTGTTACCAAGCAGGATGGAGAGCTCTACAAAATCAAGCACCAGGTGAGAATATTGACTACCATATTCCAAGTTCTTCACTGTAGGGAAATACAAACTAGTTTGGAGAGAGGAGGCCATTTAAGAAACTCTCTATCAATTAGTAAGTATAGCCTTTTGTGTTGCAGTATCAACCGTTGGGGGAGGCCCATCACAAGAAGTAGTCAAAAGGCACCAGCGGTCAGACCTGTGCGCTCCCGCAGAGATAAGGTAATTGTTACAGAATGCGAAGCCGTACGGAAACTACTCTGCCTGGGTGCTATAAAAACCCCAGAGGTAGATCAGTTGGCACAGTTGCTGGGTGAGTTGCCGGCAGAAGTCCATTCAGCTCGTTCCCAGATGACAGCACTGCAGAGAGAGTTAGTAGTAAACTGAGACCGAACAGAGGAGTTGGCACGACAGTTTCTACAAGCTCAAGCAGGTCAAGTTCCTCTTTCGGTTGGCAAACCCCAGCCCCAGTTCCAGTGATCCCCCCCGTTACAGTCCAAGTTGTGGCACCTGGTATTATTCCGCTGGCACCTCCTGAATGGTTTTCAGGAGACCCGAAGAGATTCGCAGTGTTTATGAACCAATGCAGATTGCACTTTCTTTGTAGACCTGGGGTGTTTCCCACAGATCAGTCTATGGTTGCCTTTGTGTTGTCTTATCTGGGAGGTTATGCTGCGGATTGGTCTATTCCCCTGGTTAATTGAGATGACCCGTTGTTACGGAATTTCCAAGGCTTCCAGAGAGAGTTGGAGAACCTCTTCGCCTGCCATACTCTAGGACAGGCCCTGGATAACAAACTGTTGTCATTACGACAAGGCAACTAGGATCTAGTAGCTTATGTGGCTTTCTTTAACCGATTGGTGGCAGAGACAAATTGGCCTGCCGAGAAAAGGACAACCTTATTTTATCGTGGCTTACGTAGTGAATTGAAGGATGTTTTGAAGCAGGTGGTAAATCCACCGCAGGGTATTGCTGAGTACATTGACCTGACCATTCAACTGGATCATCGCTTGCAGGACCGTCGAGCTGACTGTGCACGCTCGGAGAACAGAACCAACTATGTTCACCCTAAGGACAACCCAATGCAATTCGGAGCGGAAAATCATCCAGAACCAATGCAGCTGGGAGTTGTTAGAGGGCCAATCTCTCAGGCTGAGAGAGATAAGAGACAGCAACAGCAATTATGTTTATATTGTCGGAAAGCTGGCCATATACTCAAGGATTGTCCAGTAAAACCACCATGAATGCCTTTGGGGGGAGTTAACACTAATCCAGAAGACCAGATCCCGGAAAACTCCAGCGCCCGACAAGTTTAGAGGTCAGCTTGTCGAGCACGGAACAGGTTTTTACGACCTCACATTTTGTGGTTCCCATAATCGTAATCAGTCATCAGCAACCCTCTTGAATCATGCCTTAAAGGCCTACATAGATAGTGGGGTGATTGGTAATTATATGGATTTTAACATGGCTAGTAAGATGGGATTTCCCATGATTGATAAGTCAGCTGCTGAGAAAGTAGTGGCTGTGGACGGCACTCCCTTAGTGTCGGGTCCCGAAACGCAGGGTACTGACGATCTTACCTTGCTTGGTCAGGATGGCCACAGAGAGAGGATCCCGACCAGATCTGTGCTCCGCAGTTTCAGATAATTTTGGGAATGCCATGGCTGGAAAAGCATAACCCAATTATTGGTTGGCGGTCCAGAACACTGACCTTTGCTCAGAAGTATGAAGATACCGGTGAGATGTTGAAACAAGAAGCTGAGAGATCTGTGCTTGCCATGCAACCTGTGGAATCAACTCTGAATTTGATTGCCGTGCTCCCGCAGGAATACCAGGAATTTCAGGAAGTTTTTGAAGAAGAGCAAGCAGAAGCGTTACCCTCACATCGGCCTTATGACTGCCAAATATATCTTGTCCCTGGGGCTCAAATGCCGTGTAGCCGAATATACGCATTGACCGAGCAGGAGAATGTCCATCTCAAGGCATATCTAGATAAGCATTTGGCTAACGGTTTTATAAGACCATCGAAGTCCCCTGCAGCCTCGCCCCTCTTCTTCGTGCCTAAGGAGGAGGGGGACCTAAAAACACGCATAGACTACTGAGCATTAAATGAAATTACGGTAAAGAATCGGTATCCACTTCCCCTCATTCCAGTCCTGTTGGACCAAGTAAAGCAGGCACAGATTTTTACCAAATTAGACCTCAGAGGAGCTTACCATTTGATTAGCATCCAGAAAGGAGATGAGTGGAAAACCGCCTTCAGAACCAGATACACCTATTTGAGTATCAAGTGATGCCCTTTGGGCTGTGTAATGCTCCAGCGGCATTCCAATGTTTCATGAACGATATCCTACGTGAACTGCTGGACGTTTGTGCGGTAGTGTACATCGATAATATTTTATTTTTTTCTGCAAATCTTCAGGAGCATGTGAGTCATGTACATTCCGTTCCCAAGAGACTGAGGGAAAATTCTTTGTATGTCAAGTTGGAAAAAATGCTCCTTTCATGTCACAGAAGTGGAATCCCTGGGGTTTATCTTATCCCCTCAAGGAGTGAAGATGTATAACCGAAAGGTGGATGCCATACTCACCTGGCCAGCCCCAACTTCAGTGAAGGGTGTCCAAGGTTTCTTGGGGTTCGCAAACTTTTATAGGCGATTTGTATCTGACTTTTCTCAATTGGTCCACCCCATCACGTCCCTGCTCAGAAAAAAACAGAAATTTGAATGGACCAGTGAGGCGGAGGAGGCTTTCCAGAGTTTAAAAAACAAGTTTACTACTGCCCCAGTTCTACAGCACCCTAGACCGGACCTACCTATCGTGGTGGAGACAGATGCATCCAGCGTGGCAATGGGCGCAGTCTTGTCCCAACGCAATCCCGACACTAAGGAGCTATACCCGGTGGCCTTTTGGTAAAAAAAAAAAACTAAATTCAGCAGCCGAGCTTAATTACACAGTAACTGAAAAGGAGCTGTTGGCCATAAAGAGCACCCTTAAGGAATGGAGACATTATCTGCTGGGAGCTCGACACACTGTTACAATCTTTACAGATCACGGAAATGTGCAGTACCTCCGTTCAGCCAAGGCTCAATCCTCACGACAGTTGCGGTGGGCCCTTTTCTGTGCAGAGTACGACTTTGTGATTACATTTCGCCCAAGAGTATGCAATGGTAAGACTGACGCCTTGAAAATCTTAGAGAAGAAGTGAAGAGCAGCATGACGTCACCAGAAAAGCAACAGTGGGTGGGAGGAAAGACCGACTGTTGTATTCAAGACGGCTTATTACCAAGGACGACTATATTTGCCAACACCACAATTGCAGACTCAGGTGATTGCCAATTACCATGGTTCCTTGATGGAAGGGCACGCAAGGGTGTCCAAGACACTGGAAATAATGAAAATGTGTTACTGGTGGCCAACTTGGCGCAAAGATGTGGTACAATTCATCCAAACATGTGGAATTTGTGCGCAAAATAAGGCTCCGAAGAAGAAACCCACAGGTCTTCTCCAACCATTGACAGTGCCGCCTACCCCATGGCATCCCATCTCTATGGATTTCATTACAGACTTACCACTGTGTGAAGGGTTCGACACCATCGTAGTGGTGGTAGGTTTATTTTCCAAGATGGCTCATTTTCTGGCCCTATAAGGGGTTCCTTCGGCACCGGTCCTAGCAAAGACCTTTTTAGAAAATATTGTGACATTTCATGGGTTTCCATCAGCTGTGATGTCAGACCGTGGAAGCCAATTCATCTCGAGGTTCTGGAGGAAATGTTGCGAGTTGGCCAAAATTGTACTTCGATTGTCCACCAGCCACCACCCACAGACTGATGGGCAGACAGAATGTACGAATCAGACATTGGAACAGTATCTGATATGCATGCTCCATCAGACCGATAATTCGTGGTTGGATGTTTTGTGGGTGGCAGAGTATGCCTACAAAAATTCGGTGCACTCATCTACCGGTCCAAGCCCCTTCTGCACCTTGAATGGTCGACATCCACAGACATCAGTTTACGATCCACCAGAACCCTTCGAGATGCATGCAGTTAATCACTGCACAAAAATATTTCCAAGGCCATAGCCAAGACCCAGGTGCAACTAACTGTGGCAAAAGACGCTCAGAAGAGGTTTGCCGATCGCCATTGCAGTGATACTCCAGTTTATCAGGTGGGGGACACTGTATGGTTACCCTCAAGAAATCTAGCCTCGAAGGGATCTCAGAAATTTCATCCAAGATTTTTGGGTCCATTTATAAGTGAAGCTGTAATCAATCCAGTGGCCTTGAAATTGGCTCTTCTCGGGCCTATGAAGATACACCCGGTCTTTCATGTCTCTCTGTTAAAACCAGTTTGCCCAAATAGTCGAATTCAAGATACTCCCGCTCCCGTGGACATGGAAAGTAATCAGCCAGAGTACGAAGTCAAAGCGATCTTGGACTGTAACGCTCACCTGGTTTCTGCGGGGGCGTTGGGGCACGGTTGAAGCCCTCCCTTGGTCTGGTTCCTCAGAATCACCCTCCACTCCGAGAGTGGTTGGACCTGCGGCTCAGGAGATGGATGTTGCCCATGTGTGAAGAGGAGAGGCAATGAGAACGGAGTGGGGACCCTGTGACTTCCCCCAGTCCTTTCGTGCCAGAATATGGTGGGCAAACACTTTCCCATAGACGCTCACCTGTAGTTTTGTAATGTTGAGCTATCCGTCCTGCCTTTCCTAGCAGGGGTGCGTAGAATGGGCCAAGTTAACTTCACTGGCCCGTGGGAAGGTTGATCCAGACCGGCTGCGACCAATCCAAGTATGAGTTAAGTCTTTAGTATGAGTATAGTTCGATCGGAATGACTGTATTCCATCTAGCAGTAATTCTTGCAATGTCTCATGTATATATGCGGCCCCGTGAGCGAATATAAGTTCTAACCTGTCTGTTCTTTTCCCTCGTAGGTGCAGGCCGACGATGCAGGATGGTGTCCGGGCCTTCGGTGAAGAGTCGTGATGGCAAGAGTGCATCTCTGGCTCCGACCGTGGTGAATGTTGGCTCGGAAGAAGACTTGACTCAGGCCGTAATGAAATGGAGGTAAGGAGAAGAGTCCGGCACAGGCCACAACGAGATGCAGGTAAGAAGCGCGTTCAGCAATGCAGCAGCTGGAGCGCTAGCGATGTGGAGGCTGGCAACAGGTAAGGAGCGTGCCCAGTGATGTAGTGGCTGATGACAGGTAAGATGCACGCTCAGCGATGTAGCGGCTGGTCACAGGTAAGATGCATGCTCAGCAATGTGGCGGCTGGTGACATGTAAGAGGAGCGCTCAGCGATGTGGAGGCTGGTAGCAGGTAAGATGTGTGCTCAGCGATAAAGAGGCTGGTAAGATGCGTCCGCAGTGACGGAGTAGTTGGATAGAAGATGCTCGCAGAGATGAGGCGGAAGACTGCTGGTAAGAAGCTTTCCCAGAAAATCTCGGGAAGATGAGGCTGTAATCCAGCAAGGCACATGTAGGTACAGCAGAGAGCGTTACGCTGCTTGGAGGCAGAATAACGCTAAGCGAGGGCATGTGGGTGAGCTGGCATTATATAGGCTGGTTCAGGCCCCTCCCATAGCTCTGCCTACAAACTCCACCTTGTCCTTCTTTGGGCCTGTAGCACGTGCCTTCCAGTTCTGTTCCTTGGGCCACGGCCGGCCCAGTTGCACACGCCCTAGGTCTAGAGTGTGCAGAGGTGCCAGGACTGGGTCCAATGGGACCCTGGAGATGAGTAAGGACTGGCCCCTTGACCAGTGGCCATGAAAACACTCCCCCGCAAGGCCCCTCTCACGGGAAACCTCCTCCCTGGTCCAGGCTTGGTGGGGTTATTGCGATGAAATCGCCTGATTAATCGAGGCGCATGGATAAATTCCACAGGTTCCCAGTTGCGATCTTGGGGCCCATAACCCTTCCAGTCGATCAAGTAGTACAGCTTTGATCGCACTATCTTGGAGTCCAAAATATCCTTAACCTCAAATTCAGGTTCTCCGTCAATGATTTCAGGTTCCGGTGGTTGTGTAATTCTTGTCTCGGGCTTCACTGGTTTTAAAAGAGAAACATGAATGGATGGATTCACAAATTGTCTGGTAGTTCTAGCTTTACAGCGGCAGGGTTCATGATGGTCTTGATGGGATAGGGCCCAAGATATCTGGGGCGAAGACCTGAGGTCCTTTTAGCAGGATGTTTCTGGCCGCTAACCACACTTTATCTCCGATTTGGTATCGTGGAGCTTCCCTTCTATGCCGGTCAGCAAACTTCTTTTGTTGTTCTTTGGCTTTAGTTAAGTTCTTAGTTGCTTCCTTGAAGGTTTGTGTGATAGTTTTATGTAGAGAGGTAATTGCTGGCATTTCCAGCTCATCAAGTGGGTCAAAGGAAGGTGTGCGAGGGTGCCTACCATTCAGGATAAAGAATGGAGTTTGTCCAGTGCTAGTGTAGATAGAGTTTTTGTAAGCAAACTCCGTTAGCCACAAAACATCTTTCCAGGATCCCTCTGTCTGTTGCAGCATACACCTCAGATACTGCTCCAGTGTCTGGTTGGTCCTTTCAGTTTGACCATCGGTCTGGGGATGGTGACTGATAGAAAGGCAGAGATCAATCTGCGCTATTTTGCAGCAATTCCTCCAGAAGGCTGAGACAAATTGCGTTCCGTGATCAGAGATCAAGGCAGAGGGGAAGCCATGCAACTTGACTATTTGCTCCAGGAACACGGTGGCCAGGATTCCAGCCGCAGGGAGTGCTTTTAGCAGAATAAAGTGTGTCATTTTAGAGAATAAGTCCACCACTACTAAGATGATGTTGAAGCCATCGCTAGGAGGTAAGTCTGTAATGAAGTCCATGGACAAAGTATGCCAAGGCACCAGTGGTACACTTAGGGGATGCAATAATCCTGCAGGATTGGTCTACTTAGATTTTTGTTGTGCGCACACCCCGCAAGTTGCAATGAATTGGGCCACATCCTTTCTCCAGGTGGGCCACCAACAGTTCTTCCTGATCTTGGCCAATGTCTTGGTAATCCTGGGGTGTTCTTCACTAGTGAGTCGTGGTAGTTAGCGATAATCTTGTGTTGGATCTCTCTGTCCTTAATGTATAGCCTTCCCTGAAAATAGGGTAAGTTGTTCATGACAGAATACTGACTTCCCTTACTCAACCATTCCTGTTGGGCGGTTTGATACATTTGTGATTGGAGCTCGGATTTTAATTCTTCCCAACAGGCAGTTACTGCAATCTGGCTCTGAATTCGTTCTTCCGGAATAATGGGTACTGGTTCTGATGGGATGAATGCGTCCTGGTTATCACCTATGCACGACAGGGCGTCAGCTTTTCCATTCCGTACTCCTGGCCGGTACGTGATTACGAAATCACACTCTGCAAAGAAGAGAGCCCAATGGAGCTGACGAGATGATTGGGCCTTGGCTGTCTTTAAATACTGCAAGTTGCGATGGTCCGAGATAACAGTTAACAGTAACAGTATACCTAGCCTCCAGGAGCTAATGCCTCCAGTTTTTAAAGGCTCCTTTGATCACCAATAGTTCTTTGTCAGTTATAGCATAATTCTTCTCAGGTGCTGTGAACTTGCGGGACCAGAATTCTATAGGATGCAACTGTCCGGTGTCAGGGTCTCTCTGTGATAACACCGCTCTCATGGCCACATTGGAGGCGTCGGTCTCAACCACATAAGGTAGATCAGGCCGAGGGTGTCGGAGGATAGGGGCTGAAGTGAAGGCTGATTTCAATTCTTGAAATGCTTTTTCAGCATCGGAGATCCAAGAGAACTTTTTATTCTTTTTTAGCAAAGAGGTGATAGGCTGAACAATTCGTGAAAATCCTGGGATAAAGCGCCGATAGAAATTGGCAAACCCGAGTACACTCTGCACTCCTTTGATTGATGTTGGAGATGGCCACTGAAGGATTGCTTCCACTTTACGAGTATCCATGTGTACTACCCAAGGAATAAGCATGAAGCCCAAGAACTCGACTTCTGCAACGTGGAAAAACATTTTTCCAATTTGGTGAATAATTGGTTCTTACAGAGCTTTTCCAATACCGCTCTCACATGGCCCACATGTTCTTCCTTGGATGCCGAATAAATGAGAATATCATCGATATAAACAAGGACACAGATGTCTAGCAGTTCGTGGAGTACGTCGTTCATAAAGAACTAGAATGCAGCTGGTGCACTGCATAGCCCAACGGGCATAAACTGATACTCGAAGAGCCCATATTTGGTTCGGAATGCAGTCTTCCATTCGTCGCCTTTTTTCACTCTGACCAGGTGGTAAACCCCCGCAGATCCAGATTTGTATAGATTTGGGCATTCTTCACCTGGTCGAGTAGTTCAGGAATGAGTGGTAGCGAATACCTATTTTTAACAGTAATCTGGTTTAACGCTGTATAATCTATGCAGGTCCTGAGGTCCCCTTCTTTCTTCGGTGCGAAGAAGAGAGCTGAGGAGGCCAGGGCCTTGGATGGATGGATGAATCCATTGGCTAGATACTGATCGAGATATGTTCGTATGTGCTGATTTTCCTGCTCCGTTAGAGCGTAGATTCTGCTGCAGGAGACTTGTGCTCCTGGGACCAGATCGATTTCGCAATCATATGTTCTGTGTGGTGGTAGGGTATTGGCTTGTCCCTTTTGGAACACATCCGCAAAGTCTTGATATTCGGAGGGCAATGAGCCCGACACTCCCAAGATGGGCTTCCCCTGGTGTTGTAAACTCCTCACATCCTTAAGATAGCAATTCTTGGTGCATTCACGAGGAAAGGTCAGCCTTCTGGTGCGCCAGTCGATCCTTGGGTTATGGGTTTCCAGCCATGGCATTCCTAGAATCATTTGGAACTGGGGGGCCCCAATAAGGTCAAACGAAATGCTTTTCCGGTGACCATCTTGGCATGTCAGCAATACCTTGTCGGTATGTTGGGTTACAGGCCCCGAAGACAGCTGAGAGCCATCCACGGCTGTGACATTTTCCGAGTGTGGTTTTTGCTGAAGTGGAAGGCCTATCTGTGCAGCCAATCCCTGATCGAAATAATTACCCACTGCACCACTATCCATGTAGGCGTCTAGAGCATGCACTTTCGATGGTTGCTGGGCGTGGGTGATTATTACCGGAATAAACAGGTGTGAGGTTGTTACAACTCTCTTGACTCCGCTCGACAAGTGGACCTCTACACTTGCCGGCGTCCGAGTTTTCCAACTCCTGTTCCTTGGACCTCATTACACGGATGGCGGTAAGGGATTACTGGCACCGGTGCCGGTAATCCCTTACCGCCCTACTACGAGGTCCCTTCAGTGGGTCCCGTCTTTAACGTGTGGTCAGACCACACGGTAAGGACGGGACCCGCTAAGGGACTTCAGAGCAAATAACGGTACTACTAATTGCGGTACCGTTATTTGCTCCTTCCCCATTCCCATTGAGTCCTATGGGGGCTCAAATGGGAATGGGGAAGGGCCATGGTGAATGGGGAATTACCGCCCCTGCCAACCTTGGAATGGGGCGGTAATTCCACCATTCACCACGCCGGACTCCGGCGGCAACCATGGCGCTACTAGCGCCATGGTTACCGCCATCCGTGTAACGAGGCCCCTTGTCTTGACTATCATTGTCCGTTGCACCTACCACCTTCTTGCGGGGTTTTGTAGGGCAATCCTGTAGGAAATGTCTGGCTTTTCCACAATACAAAGCCGCTGTTCTCTTCTTTTGTCTCTTTCGGCCTTGGAAATGGGAGCTCGTAGTGCCCCTATTTGCATAGGTTCAGGGGTTTCATGGCCCTTGGTCTGAGTGTCCCGAGGCCTCACGTACACTGATCTATCCTTCAGCTCTTGTGCGGTCCATTTTTCGGTCTTGTAACCGGTGGTCTAACTGCACAGTTAGGTTAATATAGTCTGCACAGCATTCGGGTGGGTTAACTACTTGAGCTAGTACGTCCTTTAACTCACCACGAAGCCCCCGGTAAAACAGCGTGGTCCTCTTTTCCTCTGGCCAGTTGGTCTGTTCTACGAGGCGGTTGAAGGTGGCAATGTAAGTCAATAAGTCATGGTTTCCTTGTCTCAGAGACAGTAGTTCGTTGTCCAATGCTTGCCCTTGAGTGTGTCTGGCGAACAGTTTTTCTAGCTCCCGTTGCAATTCTGCAAAGTTCCGAAGTATGGGATCATCCTGAGCCACTAGCGGTACAGACCAATCAGCTGTGCAGCTTCCCAAATAAGAAAGCACAAATGCCACCCTAGCACTATCATTAGGGAAGGCTCTAGGTCGATACAAAAAGTGGTGGCGGCACCGATTCATGAACACTGCATATTGGTTTGGGTCGCAAAAAAGCATTCAGGTGAAGCAAGTGGAACAGCCCCTGGGCTAAGTCGCCGGTATTGGTGTAATTCCAGGCAACGGGACTTGTCCTGCATGTGCCTGAAGCATTTGTCTTGCCAAGTCGCCTGTTCGTTCTCGGGCTACAACAAGGTCTCTCCTTAGGGAATTAGTCTCTTGTCTGGAGGCATGCACCTTGACCCGTAGCTCTCCCAAGAGCTGGGCTAACTGGTCGGTTTCAGAAGTTTCAATAACGCCCAGGCGGAAGTTTGGGCTGGCTTCACATTGTGCAATGCACCCCTTTCCAGGATTCTCAAACTTAGGTGTGTCTGCCTAGTATAATATGCACTGTCTCAGTATTTAAATTGCTTGTGAAACCTAGGCCTTTTTCCCCCTTTCCAGGATTCTCAAACATAACTGTCCTTGTGTCAACTCTAAGCCCGAGTGTCTTCATCGTGTCCTATTCGCAATCTGCCTGCCACCCGCTCCATTGTCTGCCTATTCTCTGCTATTGTCCTCCTCCTGTACCTCCACCTGTCTCCTCTCCCACCTACTCTATTGTGCTCTCTATCTCTCCCATCTTCTCCAACTGCTTTTTCTATTGACTATCCTGCTCTCTAACCTGCTTGACCAACCTGATATGCATTACTGTGCTCACTGTGTTCTTGAATCTGTGGCAAACTAGGGGTTTTCTCCCCTCGCAGGATTGTCAAACTTAGGTAGCCTCTCCACTGGGTACCTGATATTCATTACTGTGTTCACTGCTTTCTGAATTTGTGGTAAACTAGGGCGTGCTGCTCTCTTCCTGTCCGCTCGTGCTTGTTCCTACCCCCCCACCCACTCCCTCCTATCCCATGGTGCTCTCTATCTCACCTATCTTTTCGAACTGCTTCTCCATTGACTATCCTGCTCTCCTCACTAAATCTGGCAGGAAAAAGCTTAAAAAGGACATCCTGGTCTCCAACCCAGGCCTCCCTATCGCTGACACCTACACCAGTGCCTCCTCTAAGGAAACTCTCACTGACATCCTCTTTTTCGTGCCTTCACCTGACCTATGGACCCTTCACATGGTCTCTGTTCTCTCTCCTTTCTCCTCTTCTCCCATTAATGGTGGCACCCGCTGGGACCTCCTCTTGGCCTCCTTCCACTCCTCTAAGGCCATCATTAATGTGTACGCTAATGGGACCGTCTTGGTCCAAGGCCCTCAGGCCAACCTTCTTCTCTTTGATAGACGCTTCCCGTGCCTCATCAACTTCCTTTCCTCTCCTGCTGTCCCCCCTCCTCTGTCCTCAGCTAGCTTGCCTCTACCCTCCCTGCCCCCTCCCGTGCTCCTTCTCCTCCGCAGGGCGTACCTCTGATCTGTACCCCTCCCCGGAAGTCCTTCAAAGATGGCAACCTTCTCCACATTGCCACTCTTAACTCTCGCTCTGCCATCAAACATTCCTCTGATATCTGCCGCCTTCTTGAGGAACTGGACCTTGACGTACTCGGTCTCACTGAGACATGGTTCACGGCCGGCTCCGTCACCAGCTTTGACACACTCCTACCCGACGGCTACAAGATCCTCTCTGTGCCCAGGCCCAACTGTGCTGGGGAGGGTGTGGCCCTTATCTTCCCTGAGTGGATTCCTGCCACTGCTATTCCCACGCAGACCTACTCCTCTTTTGAATGTCTTGTCTACCGACTCTCCCTCTCTCCTAGCCATTCCCTTACTGTGGCTACTATCTATCGGCCACCTGGTCAATTTTCCTCCTTCCTCTCCGAGTGGGCGGACCTCTCCTCCTCACTCCTGTCCTCAACCACTCAACTTCTCTCTCTTGTAGACTTCAACATCCACCTGGATGCATCCTGTCCCCCCTCTGGACTCTTTCGAACCTCTGCGACTCTCACTCTCTATTCTCCCGTCTGGGCCAACCCATTCTGCTGGGCACACTCTTGATGCCCTGATCTCTTCTGACCTTCCCCTCTCTGTCCCTCTCTCCACTCCTCTCTCCTGGAGTGATCACTTTCTCCTCTCCTCCCACCTCACCCTCCCTACCCCATAGGCAAAGCCACCCTCATCACTTCCATCTTCCTTCTCGGTCATCCGACCCATGAAGCGTGTGTCAGTTGAGGCTTTCGCAGCCCCCCTCTTCCCCCTCGGCTGGCTCCCACCCTGACACAGCCCTCTCCACACTCTACTCTGCTATATCTGAGACTCTTGATATCCTTGCCCGTGTCATGAGAATCCGCCTGAAGCCCAAAGCCAAATGTAACTCCTGGTATGACTCGGATCTAGTCACCCTTAAACGCTTGTGCAGGGTGGCAGAGAGGAATGGCGTGCTTCATGTTCATCCTCTGACAAACTGGCCTGTCGCCTGCTCCAAAGGCAATACCGGCTCTCCGTTCTCACCAAGAAGAGAGCCCTTATCCAAGCCCGCATCACTGCGGCATCTAACAATTCGGCTTAACTCTTTAAAATCTGCAAGGAGCTGGCCAACCCTGCTGCAGACTCTACCTCTCCTGTCCCCTCCCAGGCCCTCTGTACGGCACTGGCCTCTGACTTCATTTCTAAAACTCAGGACATCCTGTCCTCACTCTCCTCCCATCACCTCCCCCCTCTATTCCCTGCCCATCCTCTGGCCCTTCTGCAGCCACCCCTCCTCTCTCCTTCTCTGCCTTTCCCCTTTTTTCTGCTGATGAGGTTTCGAGACAAGTCCGATCTATGAAAGTCTTGTCAGCACAGGTCCACCCCTGCTCCTCCAAAACCATTAAGGACCACATCGACTCCTGGGCACCTGCCCTTGATGACTCCTGCAATCACTCCTTCGCCTCTGGAGTCTTCCCATCCCCTCTCAAGCACTCCCTTGTGCATCCCCTCCTTAAGAAACCCTCTTCCGACCCGCCCTGCCCAGCTAACTATCGCCCTATCTCTATCACTCCTTTCCTGGGCAAGCTCCTGGAGAAACTTGCCATCTCCCAGCTTAATCTCCATGCTGAATACTCTGGATATCTGATACCAAATAGCTCTCCTCGCACAGATAAAAGGTGGAACATAGAGACACACTCTGAGCAAGTTGGAACACGAGTAAGAGAAGAACTTCCGGGATGAAGGCATACCTATTGGAGCAGAGCAACAGACCAAGGGACGACAGCAGCGGGTCGAGGAACCGGGGCATTCCCTACAGGAGGTTGTTGCCTCCTAAAGGCTGCGAAAGAAAGATACATGGAGGAGGCCAAATCCCAACCAGGAAGGCTGCATTGTGTGTCAAGGACGCCAGCGACCCTCCCGGGTGAACAGCAGAGTTGGGGAGGCGAGGCCAAGCCTGTGGTACTAACCTTGACCCATAAATTGACAAGAAAGAAACGCACACAGCTGGTGAGTTGGTAAGCAATATGAAAGACTGGTGTGTGTTAAAGAAAGATTGAAGTTGCAACATTCTATCGAAAGCGAAGGCTGCACGTGTGTGGATGAGACATGAAGAAATGCAGACCTGTGAATGAATTTAAAGTAAGGATAGCTGTGGAACCAGTGTTACTGAGTAACGGAGTGGTCTGGCGAAAGAAAGTAGCCCACTCAAACGTCTCTGTGAAAGGCAAATTGTTTGGAGCGATAAAGTGAATGAACTGCAAAAGCGAAGTGATTAACATGAACCCAGAGAAAAGGGGAGAGTAAAAGTTGAATGTTGAATTTTGAGTCGAAGTGGCCCTGTGGAGGTCTGTAGAGAAAGCCACACACATTCGAAAGTCTTCGACACCAGGAAACGGTCCGAGCCTGACTGAGGGAGACAGAAGTATAATAAGTTAGGGGAAGGGAACCCCTAAAGCATGTGAATTAAGTCTGGGGAAAGGAGCGCCTGCAAGTGTTGTTGAACTTTTGTTTTGAAGGTCTGAGCCTGACGAAGGGGGGCCGACGTAAACATTTGCTTTGAAAAGGTCTGAGTCCGACAGAGGGGGACTGCCGTGAACTTTTTGTTAAACTTTGTTTTGAAAGTTGGAAAGAGAGATGACGTGGAAGGCCAGGCAGGCCTCGATCCATGTTTTGAACTGCCTTTGTGTTAAGAATCTGAGCCACAGTGTGTCATCCTGCCTATGGGGCCGCCTTACTCTGTGCATTCTAAAGTGGGGAGGAGAGCCGACTCAGCCACATTTATTCTTTATAGCTGAATACTAATTTTTCTTTGCATACATAACTCCTTTACACAATTTTTGCACAAGAGATAGGGCAGGCATTAGGTTTTGCTAGTATAGGCCACATTGATTTGACGGACTCAACTAGGACTGTTTTATTTATTATTTGAAACTACTCCCATCCTAGTTATAGGGCAAAGTAGGAGTTTTTCCAAACTTTAATAAAGGTTTTACAAATTGTACCTTTGTGTCTGTGTCATACTTGTGATTCCTTGCCTCCCCTACAGCAAGTTTAGGTTTTGGACACAGACAGACTTAAGTTTAACTTACTGACACAGATGATCCTTAGTTTATTTAGGTAGATAAATCCCACCTTAATTTAGGGCAAATTAGGCCTTAATCCATCCTGACAAAAAATTAAGTCTCTTTTGTTAAGAAAGATAATTTGTTTGTGTCTTGCTTCATGATGCCTTCACAGTTGGTCCTTTTATGTTTTTATAAGGAAGGGCCTCTTGTATAGGAGTGACGTCACTCCAGAAGGGAAACCAATATTGCAACTGGTAGTTTCCCATAGCCACTGAAGAGTGGCTTGGAACTATCTAATTTCCACTTAAGGGCCAGACATCAGGGAGTGGGTAAAACTCAGACCCATATAATATCAAGGTTCTATTGTGCAGGAGTATATGCCGATAGTAAAAATGTTGTGTTGACCTGTCCCCTTGCCAAAAGACTGTAACCACTCCTGTTGCACCAATCCCTTTATAACCTCTCCCTATTATTGAAGTTCACTTTTCTTGCATTGCAATGGAGAGGGACTCCTTGAACCATTACATTTGTGAGTATCCTTGTTATTCTCGACTATGCCACTAGATATCCTGAGGTCTTTCAGCTGAGGATTAAGACCAGCGAGCCAATTTTAAAACACCCAATTCCCTTCCTCTCCTGAGTAGGATTCCGTAAAGAGATTTTGATGGATCAAGGTCTGGTGAAGGAGATCATACAAATATAAACCATGAGGACCTCAGTGTATCACCCTCAGACTGGCAGACTTGAACACTTTAATCAAACCCTAAGAGGATTCTTAAGACACTTGTGGAATCGGACGGCAAATACTGGGACACTATGATCCCATGGGCACTTTTCACTGTAAGGAAGAGCCCTGAGGCTTCTCTGGGATATTCTCTGTTTGAGTTGCTCTATGGCAGAGAGCCCCAGGATGTTCTCGATATGCTCAGAGAAACGTGGGAGGAGAGGGAAGAAGCCATATTACCCATTTCCCAAACAGCATAAAACCTAAAGCAACATATGGCCACAGTTGGGGAGATTGTGAAAGAATATTTAGGGCAAGCCCAGGAAAACGGGAAGAACAACTAGGATAGGAAGACAGTGGCACACTCCTTTTCAGTGGACCAAATGGTCTTGGTGTTATTGCCTACCAGAGACAATAAGATGCTGTCAAAATGGTTTTGGCCATATTTGATCCTGGAGTAGACGGGCCCCTGTAATTACCTGGTTTCCCAACCCAACCCAGAGACAGAAAACACAAGTGTATCACATGAATCTTTCAAAAGAATGGAGGGTAGACCCCAGTGAGAATTCCAGTATGACTATGGCCCCTTTGCTTACGGACATTGGGCAAGAAAATAGCGTAATACCACCATGACTAGCTCCCACCAAACAAGTAGACATCAAAGTCCTATTAGATCAATTCACAGATGTCTTTAGGGAACAGATGGAAAAGGGCAAAAACGGCTTCCATAAGATAACACCCCAACATACCACAATCCTGAGGCTGGAAAAGACATAATTGAACAGGAAGTAGAAAATAGGATTAAGGCTGACATCGAGCCTTCGGAGAACCCATGGTCTTCTCCAATAGTCTTAATTGCAAAACCTGATCAATCGTGAAGGTTTTGAATTAATTTCCGGAAGCTGTATTTGATCTCGCAATTTGACAACTATGCGATGCCCCGAATAGATGATTTGATTGACAAACTGGGCAGTGCTAAGTTAATCTCCACGATTGATCTTACTAAAGGCTATTGGCAAATTCCTCTCCGTCCTTTGGATAGAGAGAAAACTGCTTTTGCTACCCCTCTTGGGTTATTTCAAGTCCATGTGTTACCCTTTGGGTTAACATGGGGCCCCAGCAACTTTCCAATGCCTAATGGACTGATTTTTGCGACCCTTTTCACATTTCTGCTGGGCATACCTTGACAATATTGTGATTTATAGTAGGACATGGGCAGATCATGTTTTCCATCTGTATGAAATAGTCAGGGCATTAAGAAAGGCAGGACTGACTGCAAACCCCAAAAAGTTTCATCTAGCCCAATCAGCAGTCAAGTACCTGGGATTCTTTGTGAGCAACGAGTTGGTGCAGCTCGAAGTTGAAAAGGTCAAGGCTGTAAAACGTCCCCCTACACACTGAACCAAAAGGGACCTCTCTGCCTTTTTAGGTCTTACAGGACATTATCATAGGTTTATCCCTAATTAGTCTGCCATTGCTTACCAGCTGACAGACAAAGTTAAAAATGCACAGCCCCAAAAACTGCTAAGGGACAGTCAGGATCAAGATAGCTTCAATGGCTTGAAGAACATTGTGTGTAGTTAGGCAAAACTAAAAACTCCTAACTTCAATCAGGAATTTACATTTCAGACCAATGTGTCTAAGATTGGTCTTGGAGCTATCTTATCACAAGAACATGATGGCATTGAGCATCCGGTCTTATACATAAGCAAAAAGCTTTTTTCCAAAGGAGAAGAACTACAACACCATAGAATTGGAAGTCTCCGCAATCAAGTGGGTGAAACCCATCATAAATATTATCTCATTTGGCAAACGTTCTGACTGGTCACTGACCACTCCCCACTCACCTGGCTAAATCTGAGAAAAGATTAATCTAATGCTAGAATCACACAAAGGTTTCATGAACTCCTACCTTTCTGCATTTCCGTAGAACAACGAAAAGGTCAAGAGAAAGGGAAGGTAGATTTATTTTCTCAACCATTTCAGAAGAAGTCCTAAGGGAAAGGGAATGTGACGATTCATAGGATTCTGTCACTTCTCCCCATGGTGGAGCTTTCCCATGTGAGGCTAGGGAGGTGAGCATGGTACGCGATTACCTGGCAAGGGGTACAGTCAAGCGGGACCTCACTGGGAGAAACTCCCCCCGTGGGGACAAGGACTCCCAAATAGCTCAACAACCCCCCAAGTTAGTGAAACCTGCTTGTGGATAACAGGGCGAATCACTATACATGTGCTACTGTGATACTTCACCTGAGAAGATGTACCCGTTTGGTACTGTGACAAACAAAACAAATTGAAAAATAATGAACACCAGTCCAACACAAAAGACGGACTAGAACGCTACACAGGGGGAGCCCAAGTGCATGTCATAAGTATTTGAGGTGGAGATGCCAAGGAGAGAGAGACCTGGGAAGTTCAAAGCTGCTGTGTCAGCCAAGCGAGAGGAGAAGCAGAGAAGGTGCGGTTTCCTATGCAGAGGGGAAACCTGGATGCAGCAGTGCCTGAGTCACACCAAGAAACCGAGCGAACAAGTGCAGGTCTCTGGTGGGAGACATCCAGACCTGATGAGAGAGGAGAAGAAACAGAGAACCATTTTCCTGATAGTGAAGGAACGTATGAAGTAACACTGCAGAGAGCGAGGAAGCGACAACAAAAGTTGCCATCCTGGCCCACAGAGAAGACTCCAGACTGTAAGCTACCGACCCAGTGATGCAGTCCCAACACCACTGGAAGAGCGGGAGACCCAGGGAGGATAACAAGCATAATAAATACTATACTCATACTCATCTCAGTAAGACACAAAGTAACCAGAAGAATGAAAGTCATTACTGGGTCCATCATACCCGTCCCAGTGAGACGCAAAGTAGCCATAAGAGTGAGAATCTTCGTTGGGTCAATCATATTCGTCCAGTGAGAAACAAAGTAACTTGAAGAGTTACAATAGTCATCATACTCAAGCCAAGTGATAAGAGGATTGATAACGCTGAGAAGAATACGATTGCTAATAATATACAAGATACAAGTTGGATATCCGATAAAGAGACTTTCTAGCTTATATGAGAAAGCCAGAGGGGAAGAACCTTGTGGAGGAAAAGGAACATTTTTAAAGAGGACTTTGAAAGGTCAGAGAAGAGAGGCCAAGAGGATTGGAAATCCCTCAATGAACTAAAGGAATTGATACAAGTGATAGCCAAGAACTATCCGAAGATTCTGTATTAAAGGAAGCTTGCTGCGAAAGCAGCACCAGGAGAAGGGAGTCATCCCCCTGGACTTTACTTGTTTTGTATTGGTGGTAGTGTCAGAGAAGGTAAGATTTGGATGGAGGACAGACTATTACTTTTAGAATTCACAATTTACCGACGAGCACCCCAGTTGTGTTAGGTAGGGAAAGGGAAACCCATAGCTTAAGGAAAAGGGAGGCATTTTCATATTTAAATCAAATCCATTACAGAATGGAAGAACCTAGTCTGTCTCCTTCTTTTGACCCTCCACACTTGGATGAGTGCCTCATCCCTCACTTGGCTGACTTCCTCCTAATTGCCCCCCTCTGCACTATTTATTCCTAAACCATCCTAGACATCATCAGCCCCTCATCCATCATGTGTCCCATCCAAAATCCGCCCTACAAGTCTCCGGACCACTAGGCCTCCCAACTACCTAATCTCAATTGAATCTCCTCAGTGATTGAGTCCATGACTACACCTAAAATGCATGTTTTATCTACCGATGGAGTCCCCCGTCCTTTACATGGGAATCACGTTCCCTTTTGACCCTACAAATTCCCAAACCAATATCACAAAACATTATGCTCAACAGCTAAGACCTGTATATGCTCTAAATTGCTCTCTATACAGTGGACATAACCCTTCTCTGCCTGTTGTGGTGATCTATTTCGTGAGGGGGCTGTGGAAAGTCAGATACAGGAGACGGACAAGAAGGAACAAGTTACTTACCTGTAACTGTTGTTCTCCAGCATGGGTCTGGCATGGATTCACATGCTCATGAATATTCCCCGTCGTCAGGCTGGGAATCCTCGGCAAAGAAAAAACCAGTATCAGTTTTGTTTCTGATCTGTCTTTCGCAGTAGTAACCAATCACTGATCTCTGCGTCATACTGACCACAGCCAATGACTGCCCTCTACCTAAGCGCCGCCTCTGGCAGCCATCTTAAGATTTGGTAGCACGTGAAGTGGCAGTATGACCAAGTGAAGAACCGCAGAGGGGTAGGCGGGAGGGTTCACATGTGAATCCATGCCGGACCCATACTGGAGAACAACAGTTACAGGTAAGTAACTTGTTCCTTCTCCAGCATGGGGTCTGGCATGGATTCACATGCTCATGAATAAAGAATACATAGCAGTACACACATGCACAACCACGGGAGGTGGCAAAGGCTCAACATTAAGCAATACAACAACTCAACATTAAGCAAATCTTACCTCCTCACCAGGCTCACCTTAGGCGAACAGGTTGCGCAGCACTGCTTGGCCGACCCTGGACTCCTCCCTGGAATCCCGGTTGACGCAGTAGAATTTCGTGAAGGTGTGAGTCGACCTCCACGTAGCAGCCCTGCAGATGTCCAGCAAGGGCACACCAGATAGGAACGCCGTGGTAGCTGCGATCGCTCTGGTGGAATGGGCTCTCGGACGGCCAGGCATCAGTCGGTTTGCCAACCGATGACAGTACATGATACAGCCGGAGAGCCATCTGGAAATGGAAGCCTTCGAGAGAGCCTTCCCCTGATTGACAGGTCCAAAGTTCACAAAGAGTTGTGACGTCTTCCGAAAACACTTCGTGCGGTCCACATAGAACTTCAGCGCTCTAGCCACATCCAGCGAGTGCAAAGTCCTTTCAGCCGGCGACGAAGGCGACGGGAAGAAAACAGGCAACACCAAGGGTTCGTTGAGGTGGAAGTCCGACGGCACCTTGGGCATGAAGGAGGGGTGCGTCCTGAGCACTACCCTCGTGTCGTGAAAAGTCAAGTACGGGGCCTTGCAGGAAAGGGCCTGGATCTCTCCCACCCATCGTGCGGAGTTGATGGCCACAAGAAACGCTGTTTTCCACGACAAGAACTTCAACGGAGCCGAGTGCAGAGGCTCGAACGGAGGTCCCATGAGCTTGGTCAGCACCACGTTGAGCTCCCACGCCGGGGCCGGAGCCTTCACCAGCGGGAATGATCTGAACAGTCCCTTCATGAACTCTTTCACCAGACGATGAGACCATAAAGACGTCCGCCCCGTGGTTCTGGTGTATCGGGAGATCGCAGCAAGATGAATCTTGATGGACGCGTGCGCCAGTCCAGCTTTGGCCAGCGTCAGTAGGTACGGCAGTACTTGGGGAGCCGTAATCCGTAGAGGGTTAATCTTCTGTGCGTGGCACCAGACAGAGAACCTCTTCCATTTGTGTCCGTAGCATTTAAGAGTTGAGGACGCCCTGGCCTTTGCAAGAACCTCTCTGCAGTCGGCCGGTATGTCGTATCCTCCAAACTCTAACGCTGCAGGAGCCAGGCCTGCACGTTCAGCGACTTCGGGTCGTGATGGAGGATGGCGCCTCCTTCCCTGGAGAGAAGATCCGCGTCCACTGGCAGCTTGATTGACGGGGACGCTGACAAGTCCAGAAGGGCCGGGAACCATATCTGCCTCGGCCACGCAGGTGCGACGAGGATCATCCTGCACCGTGACCTCTTGAGCTGGTTGATGAGCCGGATCAGCAATGGCAATGGAGGGAACGCGTATAGAAACAGGCCCTCCCAGGGGAACGAGAAAGCATCGCCCATGCTCCTCGGCTGGGGAAACCTGCTGGCGAACTTCCGGCACTTGGAGTTCGTCGCCGTCGCGAACAGATCGATCTGGGGTGTGCCCCACCGTCGGAAGAGGCGGTCCACTAGATCCTGTCGCAGTTCCCACTCGTGGCACGAGCGCAGCTCCTTGCTGAGTGAGTCGGCGATGGTGTTTTTTATCCCTGCCAGATGAAACGGCACCAGAAACATCCCTTGGGCGACGGCCCAATGCCACAGATCCTGCGCCTCCCTGGACAGGGCTGGGGACCTGGTTCCGCCCTGTTTCCTGATGTAGAACATGGTGGTGGTGTTGTCGGTGAAGATCCTCACCACCTTGCCCTTGAGGGACGGAAGGAAGGACCCGAGGGCCCAAAACACTGCACGGAGCTCCAGGACGTTGATATGGAGGGACTTCTCCGTCGGGAGCCAAAGGTCTCTCGCGTGCAGATTTTCGGTGTGCGCTCCCCACCCTTCCAGGGAGGCATCCGTGGTCACTGTCTCCTGGTGGCCGGGGGTCTGGAAGTCCATGTCCACCGTCAGATGCGCGCGGGTGCCCCACCACCGGATCGCTCTCCTCAAGTGTGATCCTCTCCTCGAAGCTGCCCGTCGTCTGGATCCAGCGCGCATCCAGGAACTCCTGTAACGGGCGCATCCGGAGCCTGCACAGGGGGATGAAGTAAATGCAAGAAGACATATTCCGAGGAGGGACTTGATGGACCTCACTCTGGCCGCGTCCGCAACCAGCATCCGCTGCACCTTGCCAAATATGGCCCTGGTCCTTTCCTCCGACGGAGAGGCCAGAAGAGACACTGTGTCGAGCTTCGCTCCCAGAAACAGTGCGTCTTGCGCGGGCACCAGGTGGGACTTGGCGTAGTTTATGGAGAATCCCAGGTCCGTGAGAAGTTGGACGGTCCTTGCAGTGTGCTCCACGGCGAGCTCCTTCGTCTTCGCTCGGATGAGCCAGTCGTCCAGGTAGGGGTAGACGTGGATCCCCTCTCGGCGCAGCTGCGCCACCACCGGTGCAAGGCACTTTGTGAACACCCTGGGTGCCGACCTCAGTCCGAAGGGAAGGGCTCTGAACTGATAGTGACGCCCTTGGACCACGAACCTGGAAAAAACTTTGGTGTCCCTTTAGGATGGGAATATGGAAGTAGGCATCCTCCAAATCCAACGACGACAGGAAATCGCCCTCCTCCAGCTGACCCAGGATGTGTTGGAGGGTGAGCATCCGGAACTTCTGTGCCTTGATGAATTTGTTCAGTCGTCGTAGGTTCAGGATGGGACGCCATCCTCCCGTCTTCTTCTTCACGAGGAAGTATCTTGAGTAAACTCCGGAGCCCCGAAGCCTCTTTGGGACGAGCTCGATGGCGCCCTTCTTGAGCATCGCCTTTACCTCCAAGAGAAGTTGAGGGACGTGATGTTCTTTCCTGGCCACAGGGGGGACGCACGGGCACCTCTTTAGAAACATGAGCGCGTGACCCTGGGCTAGGGCGTCCAGCACCCAATGGTCGGTGGAGATGGACTCCCACACGCTGACGAAGCTCGCCAGCTGGCTTCCCACCGGGGTGCTTCGGTGGGGGCCCGACCCCACGGCCGGTTCAGTCCTGCTTTGACGAGGCTTTGCCGCCTTGACCTCCTTGGCGACGACGGCGGGGTCCGCCTGACTTGCCTCGTCCCCTGTAAGCTTCCTGCAACGATGAACGGGCTGCTTGACGGTAGATGGAAAATCCGCCGCCGGAACCTTTGGAGGCACCCTGTTTGCCTCTGCCGCTCCGAAAGGGCGGCCGCCGTTGCTGGAGAACCCCAAGAGCCCGGGCCGTCTCCGTGTCTGCCTTGATGGCTTGAAGGGAATCGTCCACTGTTTTCCGAAACAGGTTGTTTCCGTCGAACGGTATGTCCAAGACTCTGGTCTGCACGTCCTGACGGAAGTCAGTAGCCTTGAGCCATCCACGCCGCCTAGACACACGCCGTTGCCCAACTGGCAAAATCCAGTGTCAGCGATGTCCGTCGCAATCGTAATGGCGTGGTCCGACGCCACCTCTCCTTCCTGCAAGATCTCTAGGGCATCCGCCCTCTTGTCGTCCGGTAGGAAGTCCAGCAGGGGGCCCAGTTTGTACCACAACTCCCTGTCGTAGCGGGCTATGATAGCCAAGGCGTTGGCCGCCTTAATCGTCGTCGCTGCAGACGAGATGACCCTGCGTCCCATCGTATCCAATTTCTTTCCCTTGCCGTCTGGCGGGGAGGTCGACATAGAGGCCGGGCCCCCCCCCCCGCTTTCTTCCTGGCCGCCGTGGAGACGACCGAGTCCGGGGTCGGCTGTGCCCAAAGGCACAAGGGGGCCGCGTCCGGGACCCGGTACTTCTTCTCGTACCGATCCCTTCTAGCCGGCGTCGTGGATGGGTTCTTGAGGAGGGCGAGGCCCTCATCCCAAATATCGTCCAGTAGAGGTACGGAGAGGACCGTCTTCCTCTTGGCTTTGCGCCGTTGATAAAGGAAACCTTCCTTCTTCGTCTCTTCCGGGCAGAGCTGGAAAAGCTCAGATGCCCTGGCGATCATGGAGTGAAACGATCCAATCTCGTCGGGCGGGGAAGCCCGGGTGGCTGGTGGTAACAGCAGTCTCGTCCTTATCTCCGAGTATAAGGACTGTATAGCTAACAAAATGGCCGCCGAGTTGTCTTGCGGCACTGGTTGAGGGGAGTCCGACGGGCGGTCAGGGGCCCCGTCGGCACCCTCGACGTTATCGTCGTCTCCTACGTCGGGGTCCCTCCCGACGGGCTGGTCTTCTTCCACACCAACGCCATGGCTTAAGACTTCGATCAGCTCTTCCTCAGAGGTTGAGGCCGAATCCACGACGACCTCCTGCCCCCCCTTTTTCTTCTCCGTCGGAGGTTTCACGGGGGTCCTGTCGATGGGCATAAAAGAGGACTCCCTCCGCGGTGGCAGGGAGACTGAGCCCCGAGGTTGCCACCACTGGTGTAGCCTCCACAGGCTGAGCCAGGGCCGCCGCTACTGTCTCGTAGAGGCCTTGGCCAGATGGATTAAGGCTTTCACCACCTTAGGTACGCTCACCGCCTTCTCCTTGGGGGGAGGGTCACTGCCTCGCTCTCCCTCCGATGGGGCCTTGGAGCTCGACCGGGGCCTCTCCAGGAGCTTCACCAGGTGCTCGGCCTTCCTCTTACCCGAACCAGAGTGTTGGCTCGTGGTTGATGGTGCCGGGGAGGATGCGCCCTGCCTGGCGCCTGTAGAGCCTGACCGTTTGGCGCTCCCGGTGCCAGCGGACTCGCGGTGCTTGGCCTTGTGTTGGACCCCCGTCGCCGGGGCGTCCTCAAAGGTCTTAGAAGACCGCTCGGATTTCTTCTTCTTGCCTGACGGGCTCTTCCCTTCCAGCCAGTTGGCGAGACGTTGATGGCGGTCCTTCATGGTCCGCTCCGACATATTGCCGCAAAACGCACAGTCCTTCTCCACGTGCGTCTTGTCCTCATGTAGGCAGTAAAGACAAAAGGAGTGTTCATCCTCCTTAAAGACATTCTGAAGCTGGCATCCAGGGCAGACCCTGAACAGCTTTCCGGGCGTCGAGCTTCCCTTCTCCTGGGCCATGTCCGAGATGGGCCTGAGAAACTTCTGGAGTCCTCCAAAAGCGTGGCTCGACGAAATCTTCACCCTTGAGGGGCGTAGACGAATCCGACACGGGTCCCCGTTGATCGGATGAAGAAACGATGGAGCTTGAGGCTCTTTTGACCGAAAAATCGAAGTTTTTGAGAAAAAAACGTGAAAAAATAGCACTAACGCTCGAGAGCAATAACACTTGAACGTGCGGTAAAAATCTGAAGATGGCTGCCAGAGGCGGGGCTTAGGTAGAGGGCAGTCATTGGCTGTGGTCAGTATGACGCAGAGATCAGTGATTGGTTACTACTGCGAAAGACAGATCAGAAACTAAACTGATACTGGTTTTTTCTTTACCGAGGATTCCCAGCCTGACGACGGGGAATATTCATGAGCATGTGAATCCATGCCAGACCCCATGCTGGAGAAGATATGTTTGCAAAAGTGTAATTTTATAAAAGGAAAGAATGCCTCTTCTGTCCCTACTGATACAATGAGTTCCCTAATCTTGAACGAAAATAAACTAGTGCTTGTTAGGATGTCTCACAAAAATTCTGACCTCTGACCAAATCTAATCTATACTAATCCCTAAAGGTCTGACCCAAGCCACTATTACAAACAGGTAACAAACTTTGCCAGGAAAGTATTTCCTCACCACTTCTTTTTGTTGGCTAGTAGTGGTTTTATTTTGTCCGCAACCCACAAGAGTTCTCAGTGCTCTCTCTCAGGCCCTAGGCCTGCTGTTGTAGTTCAAAATGTCTTTTAGTTTTTCTCTTTTCCTGGTGTGTTAGGTTTGAGCCCCCACTCAAATGTTCTTATTCTTTCTCCCAGCCAGTCAACCTGCTTGGGCAGTTGAAACAGTTCAAAGTCTACATTTATCCAATGTCTCTGGATGGGTGTTCCAAAGTCTCTGGATTGTCTCTCCTCTTTGGAGACAACATGCTCCAGTGGTCTGGGTTTGCCTGTGTTCATTTAACTAAAATTGTCTTGGTATCTTGTGTCTTAGTCCTGACTCTTCAGCCCTTCTTTCGCTGACCGGTTTTCTCACCCCCTCATGGGGCATCCCGTTTCTCAGCCCGATGGGGGCTATGTTATGGCCTAACCGCCCTCCACCCACTCCTCAATCTATGCCAAGTACCTGTTCTCCGGCGGCAGTGATCGTTGGAGGAGGCTGTCTCTCCAGCCAGCGTGGAACCGTGCCTCCGACGTCATTCCGGTCCTCGCAGTCAGTCTCTTGTATCAGTTCTTCCTGTCTTGGACTGAAAAGACTTTGGCCAGGGTGCACATTGGCATGCCACGTCTAGCATGGCTTCAGTTCAGTTCTCCTCAGACGCTCCAAGCTCCTCTGGCTTTCCGACTTCCTGGAAGTGGCATCATTCAGCAGGTTTTCCGCTTTCTTCACCCACCATGCCGTCTGCATGGCTCTGCTTCCAATGTCCTCCTGAGAGGGATACGTTCCCTGCTATGCGTAGCTACGTAGGCCTGGTTTTTCTTGCACTCTGGCAGCTTCTCTCCCTCTGGGTCGGTGTCCTGAGAACTTTATGTTCCTCCCGGTAACAAGATGGAAGAATCCATTGGTTCCACTCTGCATACAAGGGTGGCAACAAACCTATGTCAGAAACCAAACCATCCACTTTTAAAGGGCCCTGTACATTACTGCCCTGCTTAATGCCCATATAGCCAACAAACACTTGAGATTGGGTACTGTGAGAAACCTGAGAGTATCCTCACACCTACTACCCTATGATCCTCTTCTCAGATGGCCAGGGAAAGGCCATCGCTTTTTGATCCTGACCCTGGGAGTGGAGATGTGAGGGTGGATCACCGGGTAGACGGTCATTGGGGAATGAGGAGAGGATATCTGCAGGTGAGAGATGGAGTCCCCCTTTCCTTGTGAGAACTAACCTCACCCTCCCCAGCCTTTATAGGCTATTGTAAACCATTTCCCCTCATTTATATCATTATACTAATGGGAAGAGGAAGAGGCGACTAGGAGTAGTGCACACTAACATGTCATTTCACCACTCTAGTACTGAGATGAGGAAGAGGCCTGCAGACTGTTGTAAGGGTCAGGCATGCCCAGAGTACTCCACTATGTATGGTCAGGCAACTGAGACTGAGGACTCACACCTGCGACCTGTCAAATGGTTGCAGGTGTATAAAAGGTGGAGCCGCCAAGGATAACAGAGAGACCAGCAGGAGAGAAGCCGGGATGAGCATTGTGAGCTTGAGGGGAGAATCCTGTGCAGAAGGAGGCAGCCGAGTAGGGTCCTGCTGGGAAGCCAGGACGCTGTCAAATATCCCAAAGAATCTGTGGAGTCGAGGACCTGGCGTGCCGTGAGATGGCCACAGTGGTGGGAGCCTGTCATGATTCCTGCCCCTCATGTCCCCAGCCCTCCAAGATGTCAGGCTGGAGCCAGGCCACGATCACCTACATGGCCCTCAAGGGCCTCTCCATCCCTCCAAAGACCCACTTTGGAGTCAGACTTGGCGCTTGTGGCACCAGACTCACTCACCCCCATAGGATAACATTGGGGATTGGACTTGTAGTGCATTGATGGGGACAAGATGGATGCCCCCACATATTTCGCTTCACAGAACTGCATGTGTGGTCTAGTCTTTTGGGTGTGGTTCAGCCTAGAGGCACCTGGGATACCCAGAAACTATTTAAGCTACACCCAGGCTGAGAAACATGCTTTGCGTTTTCTGCACCTGCAGCGTGACACTCACCGTGTTCGGATTGGTCTCCAGTAGGCCTGCATCTTTCTTCTGTATTCAGCTCCTGCAAGAACAAGAACACCGTTAGGAACAGCCTTACCTTGCGGCGTTTCTGCCCATCATTCATCACTCCTTCTGTTCTGCGGGCATCTTTGGCGGTGTCATTCCCATCCCAGCACGCCGCTTCCTAAGGAAAAGGGAAAAGAACAGAAAAAAAGGCATTAGTAACCATTCTGCAAATCTTTGCTTATTTTTAAAGACTGTACGAGCTTCAAACGCTTACCTGAATCCCAGCCACTCTGGGGGAACTCTGTCTCCGGAACTTCTCATCCATCTGCAAGAGGGAAAAGACACTCCAGGTTAGCGTTGAAACATCTAGAGGCGCCGCATACCAAGCTTACTCACCGCATTTGTTCTTCATAACCGGCATCCACGCTGAAAACGTTGCGGCACCTAAATGACACAGAAAAAGAACTCAGTTAAATACAAATACGAAAGGGGTGCATTGCGCATCACGCTCTCACTCACCTTCAGCGCTACTCATCTCAGCAGCACGCCGCCATCCCCGGACGCCGGCCATCATCTAAGGAAGGAAAGGAACTAAGTTAGAGAACTGTTCAAAAGACTCATTATACTTACCTGTCGGACTCTTGCCAGTGAAGTAACTAGGCAGCAACGAGCCCGCATCAATCAACGCGCCCCTGCGCTGAAAGCAAGCAGGAGAGCACACTATCCAAAAAAACAAGGTGAGCTGTGGATCAAAGGGAAGGGTTGGACCCCGGGGAAGAAGAGGTTCAAGCACACAGAGACAATAGGGAGTTAAACTCTACCAATCCTGTGTTTCAGGCCCAGTCTCCAGTCGAGTAGCCTCCACGGAAGGGTTCGAGGTCGTAAGAGGTCAGAACAGGCTGAGTGACATCCCCGTGGATACCAGGTGAGCATTACAGAGCCTCACTGGTGAGATGCCCTGTAGCAGGAGCTGCGGACATGGAAGAAATTCGATAGCTGTAAGCTACTGGCAGCGTCCGCAGGAAGTAAGCATAGCTGCCGGCAAACCACAGAGAGTGGAGCTAAGTGCGAGCGGGACTCACGATCCAAAGGAAATGTCTCTGCGGAGCAGCAGAAGAGAAAGCAGTTGCACAGAGGAGAAGCCAGGATCCAGTGTGTGCGCAGGAGGGAACGCTCGAACGGAGGCGCTCGTGGAGGCTGTTGGAGAGCAAACGTGAATCCGAATGAATGAATGATATGCAAAATATAATAAACCCAAAGCACCGAGTTGTGATGAATAATATGAATAAGATGAACTGTGAGCAACAGAATAAAAACTCTGAACTATTGAATACTGACCTAAATGAACGTGTTTGGCAAATCGATGAACCGATGACAAGTTTGTGTGAAGCACACATACATTATATTGAAAGCAAAGAACGAATCTTGTAAAATGCAGTGAAAAGCAAAGACTGAATATTGCTGAATAGTGTGAAAGCAATGTGGTGAAAGAAAGAGCAGTACAATGGGAACTGTATGGAAGAGCACATTGGGGCACAATTCAGAGACTGAGGAAAACACATTGTGGCAGAATTAAAAGGCTGGCAAGGAGAAAGCCAAGTGAATGTCAACCAGAACACAGGTGCAGTTACAGAAGAACCTGTGTGGGAAAGAAAGCCTAGGGTTACCGGTAATGGGCGGACCGTGTGGTCTAACAACTGCGCCTAGACATGGGATACCCTATCTGTGAAAGTCAAAGAAACATCCAGAGAGCAAAACCAAGTGTATGAAAGAGATTGCTGAAGTGAAACAGAAGAAAGCAATCTGTGTGAACTGTCAAGAAACCAGACAGAGTGTAAAGTTAACCTGGAACTGATTTTGAATACTGAGAGACTGAGAGCAAGTACAAATTGGCAAGCTGAAGTCTTGGGAAAGGAAATCCTGAGACCTCATGAACTTTGTGGTTGTCTTGAGGAAGGGAACCTCGAGAACCCTTTATGGAACTGTGCTGTCTTCATGGAGAAGGGAAACCCAACACTAACTGCCTTGAACTTGGGAATGGGGAGCTGGAAAGTAAGCCAGGAGCTGGAAGAAGCTCAGAACATTATTTGGTACACTGTTTCTTTTGTTGCCAACATCCCTACACATAGTTTAGCTTTAGTTGTGAGGGCAAGTATAGGTTTTGGACACAGACAGGCTTTTAAGTTGAATTTACTGACTCAGACTATCCTTAGTTTATTTAGGTAGGGAAATCCACCTTAGCATAGGGCAAGTTAGGCCTTCAACCATCCTGACATTCAAGTTAATAAACCATTTTTTGTTTGACCTTTGAATCTGTTGTCGGTGTCTTGCTTAATGATGCCTTCACAAATGGTGTCAGAGTGGGATGCGTCTCAACCAATACAAGTTGGGGAACTCTAAAACTTGAGAAGTGCCAGAGCATCAGACCTATCAGTAGCCACAAATGGCTCTATGGGTTTGATATTTGTAGCAGTACGGATGAGATCATTCCCCCAAGGTGAAGACGACTGATACCCACTGATTTGATTCTAATTTCACCCCGATACGTATATCAGACTAGCACCCAAATCCAGGCTGGCATGGAGGTTTGGAATGTATGTATTAGCTGGAGTTATAGACCCAGACTTTAGAGGTGATGTGAAGGTGTTGTTACAAAATCATGGGAAGGATTCATTCCAAATCCATCAAGAGGATACATTTGCTCAAGGGGTGCTTGAGAAAGAAATGATACCTAGGGCTAAGAAGGAAGTTGGGAAAGAGGGAACAGATAGAGGTACTCAAAGTTTTCGGAGAGGCAGATGAAACACCTAATGACCCTCCAAACCCTGAACCAAGAAAAGCTAAAGAGGAAGAACTCGAGACACTTCCAGACCTAGTATTTGCTCAAAGGAACGACCCCTTATTGGCTGAAGCATTTTTACAAGTCCTATCTGAGCCAGAGGGTCATGAGCAAGGGGGACCCTTTTTCTTTTTGAAACATGGACTTCTATATAAAGGAGACACTACTTCAGAGGGCTTGGTAAAAACACAGTTGGTTGTCCCTAAAAGTCATAAGCAGGTGGTCATAGAGATAGCCCATTCACATCTAACAGAAGGCCACTAAAAGATGGCCATCTGGGACAGTCCAAGACTCCAGCCCAAATAACGAATACATTTTACTGGACCAGAATCCATGCCGACATTAAAAACTTTATTCAAGTTTGTGAAATTTGTCTGAAGACTAGCACTCATATACCATCATTGTACCCTCAAATCCATTACCCATATTTGAAATTCTGTTCTCAAGGATTGGTATGGACATTGTGGGACCCCTAGAAACTTAGAAACTGAGAAATAAATAAACTCTGGTCATCGTGAACTATGCAACACGATACCAAGAGGCCTTTCCTCTGAGAGCTAACACCACACAACAGATTTTGAAGCACCTACTCCATTTCTCTTCCCATGTAGGGTTTCCGAAGGAAATATTAACCGACCATGCTCCACTTTCATGAGAAAACTCTTGGGGGAAGTTAAACAATGGCCGTGTGGAAAGATTTAATAAAGCCCTAAAGACCTTAATATGGAAGTTGGTGGAAACAGGATGTTAGGAACTGGGATCAAATGATTCCATGGGTGTCAGGAATCTGGGGTGGTGGAGGCGAAAAAGGTGTCTAAATCTAAACAGAGCGTAGGAAAAACTACATTTCCCAGCAGCCCCTTTGGTGTTTTGTAGTCCTTGCCGTGCGAGCGTATGGCCAGCTGTTCTTAATTAGTAACAGCTTATCAAGGGCCAACGGCGCACGGCAGATGTGGCTTATTGTTTTCATGAGGCGAAGCCACGCCGGAGGTTTGTGCGGTCTCGCGCACGTTCTAATCGGATTCAGGGTATGTGGCAGCAGCAGCACACGGAGAACTACGCGGAACGAGCGGCGGAGCCCAGGAAGTGTAAGGAGGACGCGCGCCGCCTCGTTTCAGCTCCGCTCTCATCCCGGTGCTGACACTGTGAAAGGGCCTGCCGCCTCGTTCAAGCTCCGCTCCCCTACCGGCGCTGACACTGTGAACGGGGCTTCATCTCAAGGCGTCATCATTCTTCGTCTGGGACGGCTTGCGAGTCTCCCAGACGCACAGATAAGTGCTTTATGAGTTTATTTGCTCTCGTGAGTTAACGTGGGGCTATGTTTGCATTATTATCTTTTTGAGAGACTTCAAGAGCATGTTATATGGGCAGAACACTATGATTAATCCATTTCTAAGGAGGTACACTAAGGGGGCATGCAGTGCAACCTACAGCTTAGTATTACAGTGTATATGTTTGTTGGAATCCATTCTCTGTGGGAGTCGAATTCACACCTTTGGTCCTACATGTTCTATGAGTGTTTTATGTTGCTTACGCTTGCCCAAAGGACCATGTGTCATGTTCTTCATATTGGGAATCACATCCCATGAGTTTGTTTCATTGGTGCTTGCATACATGTATTCTATGTCCTGGTAATTACTGCATGTGCCTGTATCAAGGGGCAATTAGAGAGCACAACTACACTAGCTACGTACTATTTTGTCCTGTATTAAGGGGGTCATATGTTGAGATCTATGTGTGTGTTATGTTTCATGGTACATTATCTACGCATTAGACAGTGTAGGGTTTTTCCCTGTTCTTTCCCCTATCCTATCCATTTTAGGTGTTTCATAACCCTCTATCCGGTTTCCCTAAACTTCCCCTCCCCGTCCACAACCTCTCCCTAACCCTCTTCCTCCCATTGGCTGCCACGTGGTATCCTGTGTTTTGAATATCAGGTATCTGTGCCAACCACGGGTGCAGGGTCGACTTCATTCGGCTTCCATGGTTCGGGGGAGAGTGTCGAGACTTCCTCCTCTATGGTGTTGTTGACAATGGGCTTAGCTTGCAGTTAGAAAAACCCCTCAGGCTTCCATGAGATTTTCCCCATTTGAACTACTTTATGGATGGGAACCCCGTAATGTCCTGGAAATGTTGAAGGAAACATGGGAGGAGCGAGAAGAAGCCCCAATTCCACTCTCCCAAACTGTAACTAGTCTTATAGAACATATAATGGCTGTGAGTTCTTTGATACAGACTCTCATGGTTAAAACCACAGGAACAACAGAAGACCTCCTATGATAAAAAAGAAGGTCTCTTTAAGGTCCTTTTCCATAGGTCAAAAAGTGCTCGTACTATTTCCCACTTCTGAAAATGAACTTATATCTTATTGGCATGGACTGTATGAGGTTCTGGAACAAATGGGACTGTGTAATTAAAAAATCTCACAACCTTCTGAGTTCCATGCCATCATATTATACTGTCTGTGTTACCTAAAGATATGGATAATAATGCCTTAAAAGGAAATGTTTCTGCGGAGCAGCAGAAGAGAAAGCAGCTGCCCGGAGGAGACACCAGGGCCCAGTGAGTGCAGAGGAGGGAACACTCGAATCGGGGCACTCCTCGGGCTGTTAGAGTGCAAAAGTGAATGTTAAATGAATGGAAGATGATATGCAAAATATAGTAAACCCAAAGCAACAGGTTGTGATGAATAAGAAAACAAATAAAATGAACAGTGAGAAACAGAATAACAGCTCTGAACTATTGAATACTGAACTAACAGAAAGCTTTTGGCAAATGGATGAACGGATGACAAGTTTGTGTGAAGTACACATACATTATATTGAAAGCAAAGAGTGAATCCTAAGAAATTTAGTGAAAAGCAAACATTGAATATTGCTGAAGAGTGTGAAAGCAATGTGGTGAAGGAAAGAGGGCACCACAAAGGGAACTGGCTGAAGGAGCACAATGAGGCAAAGTCCAGAGACTGGCAAAGAGGAAAACACACTGTCGAAGAGTTAAAAGGCTGGCAAGGAGAGAGCCAGGTGAATGTGAACCAGAACACAGGTGCAGATACAGAAGAACCTGTGTGGGAAAGAAAACCTAGGTACCAGTTGCGTGACCTGTAATGGCTGGACCGTGTGATCCGAAAACTGAGCCTAGACCGGGGATATCCTCTCTGTGAAAGCCAAAGAAACATAAAGCAACCAAAACCAAGTGCATGAAAGAGATTGCTGAAGTGAAGCAGAAGAAAGCAATCTGTATGAACTGTCAAGAAACCAGAAGGAGTGTAAAGTTAACCTGGAACTGATTTTGAATATTGAGAGACAGACTAAGTACACGTTGGCAAGCTGAAGTCTTGGAGAAGGGAATCCTGAGACCTTATAAACTTTGTGGTTGTCTTGAGGAAGGGAACCTCGAGACCCCTTTTTGGAAAAGTTTTGTCTTCTTGGGAAGGGAACCCCAAGACTTTGTGGAACTTTCTTCAACTTGGGGAAGGGGATCTCGAAAGTAAGCAAGGAGCTGGAAGAAGCTCAGAATTTATTTGGAACACTGTTTCTTTTGGTCCTGACATCCCTACACATTGTTTAGCTTTAATTGTGAGGCGCCCTCACGCCTCTGGGTTTTATGGTGCGCTATATACATATAATAAATTAAAGTATAGTATAGGTTTTGGACACAGACAGACTTCTATGTTGAGTTTACCGACTCAGACTATCCTTAGTTTCTTTAGGTAAGGAAATCCACCTTAGCATAGGGCAAGTAATGCCTTCAACCATCCTGACATTTAAGTTAATAAACCATTTTTGATTGAACTTTGAATCTGTTGTCTGTGTCTTGCGTCATGATACCTTCCCAGTACATGAAGGAGGATGATTAAAAACCCTACTTGGGGCTTCCTTGTCTTACGAGGGCAGGGGTCACCCCCAATGGGATCCCGCTTACCCTGCTACCCAGGGGTATTAAGCATAACCGGGCTCACCTCCCTAGTGCCAAAGAGGCTGATATATTCCCTGTATTCGGCACAAGGCCAAGCCACAAGGGACTGGGATGGTCTGGCTGCTCCTCAATGTGCCTCCCAGTGGGTAGATGGATCAAGAACCTGCAGGCTCACTGCTACCTCTAAGATGCTGGAAGCACCCCACTGGGACATCTCTGACACAAATGACTGATATAGACTGCAACTCCCAAACAGCCTAATTTAAGGTGAAAACTGTTCACAGACCAAAACCCAGAAGTGTGAACTGAACTATATCTTAGTATGCAATCCTGTGGCATTCATGGACCGAAACGGCAGAGTAACCCATCACTTATCCACCCAAAAGAGAGAGAATGGGAGACTACCGCACTGCAATGTCAAGATGAAATGCTGCAGCAGCACTTTCCCAAAACACAGAGTTACACGAACCGAAGAAGAGTGGCAAACAGACATCTGAAACCCAAGATGGAGCAGATGTCCTGCAGTGAATTTAAATATGCTGAGTGCATAGGTGAGGCTAATTTAAGTATAGTCCAATTGATAGGGAACAATACATCTAATGCCACAGCAAACCACAAATGGTGGTACAAACACACCCACCACCTAAGGGATAGAAAAAGAGCTGGGCGAAACCAGTGAGGGGCGCAGACCGGAAAGAGCAGGACTTTTTCTTTTGCTGCACCCTGTAGAGACAGCAAGACTGCCGCTTGATACAAGGTGGCCAGTTTGTTGATAGCCATCCAACAAAAAATGGTGGAGATACTGCAAGAGATCTGGAAGAAACACGTCCTCAACGTCTAAGAAACAAGAGGTCTAGGAGAAAAGTGCCCATTGAATGCTGAGAATTAAGAGGTGGTGAAAAGACCTGTGCCTGGTCCTGGAGAGACCTATCCAATAACAGTGTCAAGAGGTTGGGGTAAGCATAACTGAGCTGCAAGACAGTGGAGAAGCTCTGAATTGGAAAACAAAATGCTGCAGCGAGGTCTAGATGTGCAGCCGGAGATACAAGAGGCTGTAGAGAGGCTTCAAGCTGTATCCTTGGAGAAGGAAGACCAAAGAAAAGTCAAATCTGAGTAATTCCCATAAGAGATTTCTTTGTGTTGCATTGCAGATTCAGGTTAAACATTTATAGAACAGGGTTTTGTGAACTCTTTTGAACATTTTACGTTAATAGGGTTAGCTGAGAGGATAACAACATCTATCTAACACTATATTTGGATCTTTCTGTTGGCCATTTTGTTGGCCATTGCTTTCCACAATAGGTTTTCCCTGAAAGGACAAGAATTCATTAAGAATATGTTTTGAAACTTATGATTTACTGAAATACTCCTAAAAAATGTTAGGAACACCAGGAATAGCCTGAGAAGGCTATTCTAATGAGTCCATTATTGTTTGTAGATTTCCCCATATTTCCTGTTGGCCTTTGGTCTAGCCCTTTGCCCAAATATTAGAACATTTTAAAAAAAAGTTTGAACCTCAATATCTCATGTCACTTGTGTCATTGATCAGAGTTCCCACAATGTGCCATCCCCCCTTTATGGTTTCCATTATTCCCAATCCCTACTCACCACCAGATATATATATATATATATATTCTTTTAAATCAAGCTTTATTTTCAGTTTCCTATTTCACAAAACCATAAAAACAGGATGATCATTCTAACATATAAAACTTACAATGCTTAATATGGAATAAAATAAAACATAACTATGTAAATTATCCAAATAATTTCTAAATCAAAATAATCAGTCTGAGCATCGGAGGGTGGGTGGAGAACATTCCTGTGAGACAGTTGTAGGCCAGTTTCTCATTATCTCAAACCACGCAGAGGAAGTTAAAGCTTTTCTTGACACTGTCAGTCTCATTATTTCAGAGGTGAGAGAAAGTACAGAGAAGTTGGAGTTTGTGATATACATGTTCCTGTTACGCTCACCTGGTATCCACAGGGACCCCACCCAGCCGGGTTACTCGCTGGTATGCTTCTCAGCTTTGCCCTGATGTGGTCTGCGGGGAAGGTTCTGCCTGAAAATACAGGAGACCTGTGTTCAAGACTGACCGACTAGGGTAAGTATCCTCCCTCCACCACCGTATGATTTCAGTCTCTCTGGCGCCCTCTCCTCACCCTGTGGTAGAATTAGGCGTGCTCTCCATCCTGCCTTCTTTGCAGGGGCGCGTTGTCTTTCATGGGCGAGTGCGGTCCAGTTACTTCACTGATGCCGGCCCGTTTGATATTGTTCAGATAGGTCTTATTGCTGTTCTTTAGTTTTGTTGCTATCCTGCATGCCTTTCTTTGTTTAAAATGTCTCTTTTCTCCCTTAGGTATGTGGAGCCTCAGCGCGGCGAACTGGCTTGGTTGAGCCCCGCTGGTAAATGATGGCGCATTAAGAGCGCTATGATGCGGTAATTAAGCGCTATGCGCAGGGCTGCAATGTCTTGCCTTTGCAAACCTATGCTTTCCTTCCTTGTAGGTCGCGGTGTTCTTCAGCGCGAGTGGAATGTCCGTAGTGGTGCCAGCCGAGAGGTGACCAGCCAGGTAAGCCTTTGGGCAGTTCGTAATTTGTAAATGTCTCTACTGCTTTCTTTAATGTTGCACCTATCTTCCTCTTTCAGGTCGTTCTGTCCGGGAGGCGTGCAGATTTGAGGAAGCTGTTCTCAGTAGCTGCGAGTGTTTAAAGATGAAGACTGCAGGTAATATGCTGCTGCTAATGATGTTCCTTTTGTCTCCTTGCAGGTTCTGCTTCTCTGAGGTTCGAGGGAATAGCTGGACACGGTGAGCGTCACGTTGCAAGCTGCAAAGTAACGCAAAGCGTGTTGTCTTGCTCGGGTGTGGTTTAAATAGCCCCAACAAAATAGTCCAGGTAAAGTAGACCCTAGGCTACCACACCCGAAACACTAGACTCCATAGCTTGGTTCTTAGGAACCAAGCTATGTGGATGCCTCCATGTTGGCTGACAATACAATAAAGTAGTTCCCAAGCACATTGTTTTTCATGGTGTATGAGCCTGGCGCCATAGGCGCCAGGACTGGCCCCATGAGGGCTTTTGAAGAGGATGCCAGGGGCTCTAGATGTCAGGCTCAGGGTCTACCTCCCCCTTTTCCTCACCTGATTCCTCGTAAGTGAGATCCTTAAGAACCGCTTCAGTCCTTTTCCAATCCTTCTTCTTTTTGGGAGTCTGAACCTTGAGTTTGTCCCTTTCGCTCGTGTAAATAAGGTCTGGCCCCTCCGGAGGCCACCTTGGCAGAAATGAGAATCTGCCCTCAGGGGACCCGCCTCGCTCCCAGGGAAAAAGCCGGAAGGCAGAAAAAACCCTGGAGATGATGGTGGTTCTCAGTGATGGTGCATGTATCCAAAGACCAAAGTCCAGCAAAAAAAAATACTGTCCAACTGGATGACTAGACTTCAATTCAGGTATAGAGGATCCTGGGTAGAAGAAACACAGAGGAAGGACAGAAGGAAAAATATCAGGAGGAAGGGAAACCGAGAACAGGTAAGAGAAAGCCTCAAGGAACAGACAGTTTGTTAAAGAATATACAGGCACAGTCACGTAGGAAGAAATATTACTAGAAATGATAGCGGGTGCACCTTAGACGTGAGCAGGCTCTATGCAAAGGTAGCCAGAGTATGCAGGTGAACGAATTGCTGCTCACGTCTAAGGTGTGCAGGGGCAGCGGAGCAAGAACGGACAGGCGCCGTGAAAGGGAAGGCGAAGAAAAGAATAGGAAAGCAAACGCTGCTTACGTCCAAGGTGGCCGAGGGCAGCGGAGCCCGAGCGGCCAGGCGCCGTGAAAGGAAACACTAAGTAAACACAAAGAAAGAAAACGCTGCTTACGTACAAGGCGGGCGAGGGCAGCGGAGCACGAACAGACAGGCGCCGTGAAAGAATAGATACTGAAGGAGGAGCAAGAAAGGCAGAAAGCAGAATTCAGAGAGAGTGGACACAGAAGGCAGAAAGAACGTAAAAAGCTATGGAGGGATGAAAATAACCAGAGAAGGAAGAGTGCTAATACAAGATTAAGAAAACAGATACAACGCACCGGCTGGGAGGGGGCGGAGTCGGAACGTATAGGGCAGGATGCCATGTTTGTTGAGGACTAGAGCGTACCATGTGTAAGTCAATGCCTCCAGGCATCCCATAGTTTCCACCGGCAGTTCCTGACACTAGAGGCCCGAGTCCTGACGCCACCTAGCCAATGGGTTTGCCAGAGGGGGTTTTGGGCGAGGGTCGTGACAGTTCCTTTTCTTTAACATGTTCTATAAACATGTTCTATAAATGGCACCCATGTTGCTAAGTATTTGGCATAGATGTCAGACAAAATCGCTGAGATCTTCTCCATGGTTAGAGCTTCCCATATCTTTATCCACCAGCAGGCTATTTGTGAACCCTCGGGGGCTTTCCAGAACTGTGTTATTGTCAATCGGGCTGCATTCAGTGGTATGGCAATTAAAGATGCCTAATGACCCGATAGTGGATATAGCCCTTCCTCCTCATCACTGCCCAGAACTGGCACAAGTGGATCCAGTGGGAGTTGTATATTTAAGATATCTTTAATCCTTGCCAGGATTTTTCCCCAATAGATCTGAATTACCAGACATTGTCACCACATGTGACCCATGTTGCCCACCTCCCCGCACCCTATCCAATGAATGTCGGACACCCCAGGGAATATCTTGTGCTGCATTAGATACCACCTGCAGCACACCTGGCATGAGTTATCCTTTATGCTTGTGCATTTAGAGTTTCTTTGCATTTGCCCCCATGTCCGAACCAATGTTTCAATTGGAATCAAGATTCCCAGTACCCTTTCCCATTTAGCCATGTATGGGTAAATCATGGATACCTCCTGTGGATCCAAAGGTTTATATCATTGGGCAATTCTTTTATGTTCTGTCCCTTCAGCTTCAAATAATTCCAACCCATTTGCCTTTTTAGACGCTGTGGTTCACCAACTCATTTGATACCCAGTGCCTTAATTGTGCATATCTAAAGTACTCTGCTTCAGATAACCGAAACTTCTCTTTGCATTGGAAAAAAGTAAGTGGACCATCATTGCCATATAGTTTCTCTAGGGTTTAGTGATCCTGTGTTTACCAGGTGGTAAAAGCAGCCTTATTCAGTCCTCAGGTAAAATTCGGATTCAGAGATATCGTGGACAGGGGGCCTAGTCCTCGGTGTAACTTTAGATAACTGCACCCCCATCCCAGTACAGACGTGTGCATCGGGTGGTGGGCAATAGATTCTCCCTCTCAGTCCACCCACCCGCCCCAAAGACACAAACAGCAAGTGTGATAAGGGAAAGGAAGGCAACAAACTCCTCTTCCAACTCCTTCCATTTCTTGGACGCTTGTGACCCAGGCCAGCACAGGATATGACTAATGTATGCCACTAATGTATCGATGTGTATCAGGCACCCCGCAAACCCCCTTGAATGGTCACCCTCTGCAAACGTTTTTGCAGGACTCAGACCCAAATGTATTTAAATATTGTTTGTAAAAGGATTGGGAACATCAGTTAACTTGCTTCTTCTTTTTGCCCTGAAAAAAAAGCAAGCTATAACTACAAAACTACAACACAACTCATCTTTCTAGTTTTTATAAATTTTAAGCAAGCCTTTGACTGTCTAAAGAGACATATTGTGAACTAAACTAATGGATGCATGCTGTCCTATATATTCTAAATGTGTTTTATTCAAATACTTCTATTAAGATAAAATGAACTCAAAACGGATAATTGTCAAAATCTATTCTAAGACATTCTGGTCTCAAGCAAGGCTGTATTTTAGCTTCTACTCTTTTTAACTTCTATATTAGGGACATGAATACATTTTTAGGCCTACCTCGATCATTTACGCCTAGAACTGGTAATTTCTTGTATCCTGCAACGTATATGCTTCCGTCCTTGTTGTAATGAATCAGATGCCTATAGGGTGCCAAAGGAAACGAAATGCCTTAGCATTATATGCAGTAAGTAATGATCTAGTTATAAATACCCAGAAATGAAATAATCTTGATAATGCATACTAAGAAAAGCAAGTCCTCCCAGAATTTTAAGTGGGCAATCAACACTCTAGCTGTTAGTATAGTCCATGAATTCAAATAACTTGGACAAAATATTAACAATAATTTGACAGACCAACCATATAAAACGGAGTTGAAATTCAAAATGCACATATTGACGTGCCAAGGTAAATTAATAAAAAAAAATTTGGAAAATGTTCACATTGTCCTGTTGTACATTTTTACAAATAAAAGGTTGTGCCTATAATCACTTACGGAGCACAGGCCTCAGAGAACCTTCCTAAATGGGAACACTTAGGCATTTACTGGAAAGCGATACTTTCCTTACCAAAAAGCATACCAATTGCAATCATTTGCTATGAAAAGGGACTTGTATTTCTGGCTACTATGGTAGTCAGGTAATCTTTATCCTTGCTCAGTTAATGTCTGATGAATCAATACAAGGAGGCTAATCTAATCCCTCTTCTTGCTGCTGCTCTAAAGGCAGAACATGATAAATCTTTAAACACATCGAAGATTTACTGTATGACATGTCTGAAAAATGCTGATATCAGTGAACAGTTACTTGTCGAGAATCCAAATAGAGCCAAAAAAAACTATGGCTGTGGGATTAGTGCGCAACGTGGGATACATAACACTTATACAATCTTTAAAAAGGGACTATTCTATTTGTAAGCACTTCACCAAATGCCAATGTATCTACGGAAATTCCCTGATAATAAATATGCCGCAATCCCAGTGAGAATACGTCTTAATTTGTGGCCCAAGAGAGTACAAACTGTGTTATATTCAAAAGCCTCCAAGTGCATTACAAAATGTAGATTCTACAATCAAACAGAGCAAATTGAAGCACGAAAACATGTATTTGTAGAATGTCTGCAACTAACCTCATTAAGAAAATAATTATTTTACAAATATTTCTCCAAATTTGTAATGATATCTCAACAACAAATGTGGTGCAGGATCTTTACTTATCTTTAAATATTGCAACCATTAACCAACTATCTCTTGGCATGAAATATTCGCAAGAAACCTAATTAGAACCATTTACTGAAGGCATCTTGGATGAAAGTGGTCCCTAGCCAGGAGGATGAATCTGACCATGGTATAACATATTTATTCCCCCCTTGTCCTTTATTTGCACGTAGGCTTCAGATGGCTCCCCCCCCAAATAAGCTTACTATGCTTGTTAATTGTATGTATTCAGACCAATAACTTCCAATGTAAGGGCTGCAAACTGGTGAGTGCTCTAATTCTTTTATTTTAGAAAAGAAGAATTTTCATTCAGCACTTGAAGGGTCAAACTTCAAATTATGTGTACCACTGTGAATTATGTAATGTGATTAATACACATTTTGGGGCTCATTACGGGTTTGCCGGTCCGGTAACAACGGTGTGTTAAGCGACTTCAATTCAGAACTCCAACTAAGTCAATGCCGAGTCTGGGATGCCCAAGGGAAGCCCTTAATTATATATTTCTATGACAAGTTCATAGATCTGGATGATAAATCCTTGTATAACGCCCCTCTCTTTGAATCCCCCTGACCTCACTGAGCCAAGAAGTAGGTTTGTTTTGCAAATTAAAAGATTTATTTGAAAATTAAACTATAATATATATATATATCACACTTTTAAAATAAATTAATATTTGATCGCACACTTATGAATATGACAGTGATCAACAATGGATAATATAATATTAGCACACTTTTGTAATCACTTAGGAGTTGGTATAGAAAGGATAAGGTAGCTGAGAATGCTTTTATGGTTTCAAGGAAAAACAATGATGGAAAGAATGCATCACAGAAATAAACTGATATGGTTTCAACAAGAGAGAATATAATCACTTTTCCCCTTGTGGCAATTCACTCCCCCCCCCTATGCAGTATAAAGAGATGGAAGGTGAGCACACAATTTTCAGGAATACCATCAAATGCAATACCAATTCAGTTCCCCCCTAGCAAGCTTAGAGCACAGCGATGATTTTAACAAACAGGCAAAAATACTTTAAATGTGATTTGCAAAGAAGTGAAAATATGCTTAAAATGATTTTAATTCCCTATAGGAGATTCAGGGTAGGTGACAGCTACTTCGAATTAGTTCAGGTCAACACTATCAGTGATTCAAGAGGGATTATCAGGTTGAAAACGGATTTCAGCAATGCAAAGCAAAAGCAGCAATTTTTTTACAAGTGGTGAAATGAGCTAGTTGCAATTTGCGGCACTTTTTCCGAGTGCGCCGAGCGCGATTACAGAAAAACAATAAGGAGTAGAAAGTCGGTTTAGGGCTTGTTGGAAAGCTGAGGATCTTAGCTTTAAAATAGAAGTTAAATCTCGTTCCTAGTATGGTACCACGTATGGTTCAAAAGATACGCACGATTTTGTGGAGGTAGATTTTCAGAAATGAAATAATGATTCAGAATGGCAAATGACACTTTCACAGGTTTCAATCACAGAATGGACACACAATTTATATGAAGCAGTTTTAAATAGGTGGAAATGGTTTGAATTAGATTCTTTTTAAACTAAGAGATTGGTTTGCACGGCTCTGGCTGGAAACTCACTCCTAATTTTGGAAGGAATGGGCCTAGCCACAGATCTGGTCAACAGGTTTAGCTGCGGTTCTCTCTGCTCTGCTGGTCTGGATCTCTGGTTCTGGCAAAAGTTCTGGCACTGCACAGCGGTCTGGTCTGGGTCTGGTCTTCTATCGGCACTGCACGGCGGTCTGGATACAGCTCTGCTTTCTGGGTTCTGGCACAGGGTTCTAGCCAGAATCAAACAGCTCGCCCGGCTGTTGAATAGTTTGGTTAGGTGGCTGGATTCTGAGGCCTGCTAAGAAGGATTCAGCTTTTGGACTAGGCCTCTCTACTGCAAGTTCTGAAGTCTGGATTCTAAGTTCTGGTTCTGGAGTCTTCTGGATATTGTCTGGTCTGTCAAAATGCTTCACAAGAAATCAGTTTGAAGTGGAAAGTGAATGTCCCTACCTGGGTCTCAATGACTCCTTTTATGTCTTTTTTAAAATGGGTGTGTGCGTGGGCATAACTAAGCCTGCCCCTCACAACTTATCATTGGCCAAGTTCTCCTCTCTCCCTTGATTGGGGGAAGGAAATGGAGTGTCATCAGGCATCAATTTTATGGCATACAGAAAGCACACTCCCCTTGTCACTTTGCACACAAATATATTTTTGATCCAAATGCATATTTATCTATGTACAATTTTTCTAATATTATATGTCCGTTAACATATTTTCTGTAGCACCAAACCATCCGATCCCTGTCTTTGTAAGATGTCGTGTCCACTTCTGACAGAATTCTCCCCTTTTCATCCAGAACACAACCTCTAAACCTTTCCAGAATTTACACTAGTGTGTGCAAGGAATATGGGCATCAAATGATGAAGTGTCAGATTTTTAACATACAGACGTTTGGAGTAATATCTTATTTTCCGCTACTACCCCCCAGAACATACCACAGAGTCCTAACACCTCTTAAAATGTGCACAGAAAAATCACAGGAATAATTATATTATTGATATCATTTTGACAGTTATGTACTATGAATTATCCATCTTTTTAAAATGATGCTCTGGCCCAGATGGGTGTGGTTTAGGTTCCAAAGCACATGGGGGAATTTCTGTCTGTCCCCGCCTCCAGGTCAGCTGGCTCACAGAGGCACTGCTCCTCCCAGTTTCTTCCAAGAGGAAGCCATTTACGACCCCCCTAATTTAACATTTGCCTGAGCTAAGGAAAGTTCATTGTTCTGTTTCCTTTGCAGTCCCAGGTGCTCCTCCCCTGATTCAATCAGAGGGGTGTGATCTCCTTTTGGTGGGGGCAGCAGAATGCAGGCCAGGCCTGGCAACAGTTGTTACGCTCACCTGACTCCCACGGAGGCGCTGGCCTGGTTCGCGCTGCTGTGACCTCTTCTAAGGTGATGCGGAGGGTTCGGAAGACGGACTGGACCGGGCCCCCAAATCTGGCTTGCCTGGCTCGCAGAAGTATGCTTCTGTAGGCGAAAATAGGGGATTAACTGTCTGCGGGGTAATGCAATTGGCCTACCACTTTCCCCTCTCACCCTCCTCGAAACCCTTCTGTGATTTCTCGTAGCGTCTCACCTTAGGGTCTGGAAGGACAAGCTCTCCATCCTGCTTCTGATGCAGGGGCGCGTTGGTATCCAGTTACTTCACTGGATTTTCGGATTGGTGAGAACCAAACTTGCTTGGCTTCCAGGTAAGTTTTTTGATAAGAGGTTCCCCTTGTGTCCATGCATAAATGTACTAATGCTAGTGTCTTTTTCCCCATAGGGGCCGGGGTACGTAATGCCAGAGAACAGGCACCGACCCGAGATGAGAGGTGAAATCCTTGTAGAAATCAGGTAAGTCTTTAATGAGCGTTTTTTGGTAATGTCTTTTCATTCGCTCATTAACGCTGATGTCTCTTTTTTCCCTTAGGGGCCGGGGTCCGGAAATGCCAGGATGCGGCGCGGACCCGAAATGAAGAGGGAATGAATCAACAGGTAAGTCTTAACATGGAGATTTAGCTTTCCTTATTCCCTTCTCTCTCTCACCTTTTGTTCTGGTCTTTTTCTACCTAGGCGCTGGGGCGTGACTGCGAATCCGGATGATCGCTGCTGAACATGGAGGCGCCCTGTAAAGGTGAGTGGAATGCAGCGCTGCAGCGATCGACGCGATGAGCTTTTAAATTAAAGTCTTCCTTTTCAGGATTGTCGGCAAGATGTCTCCGGGATGCGGATTTAGCAGGTAAGGACTTTTCCTTCTTCTGTTCTCTTCTTCTCTTCCTTTGCAGGTGATCCAGGATGCTGGCAGGCGTGGCAGAAGTCAGGATGCAGGGCAGATACGGTGAGCGTCCAGCTGCTAGATGCAGAACAACGCAAAGCACGTGTGGCTGTTCGGGTGGGGTTTAAATAGCCTTGGAAGAAGTTCCAGGTATGTATCCTTCCCGGACCACGCCCGGATGGTAAATTAGTCCCAAAGGTAAAGTAGTTCCTTTCAGGCCTCAAGGAGGCCAGGATCCTGCAGCATGGTCTGCATCAGGTAAGTGCACCCAAGCACTCCCAAAATGAGCCTGGCGCCTAGGGCGCCAGGACTGATGTCTTATGAGCCTGGAGCCATAGGTGCTAGGACACTGTCCAAAGGGCCCCTATATGGGGTTGCTGGGTCCTTCCTTGGGGACTGGATGTCCTCTTTCAGGGACACAGGGCTTGAACCGGTTCCCCGGGAGCGGGCATCATGACAGCACTCCCCCCCCTAAAGCCCCTCCCAAAGTTGTTCCCTCCGGGGGTTTTGGTTTGTCTGGGAAAAGTCGGTGGAATTTCCTGACTAATCGAGGTGCATGCACATGGTCGCTGGGTTCCCACGACCTCTCCTGAGGTCCGTACCCCTTCCAATCAATTAGGTAGAACAGTTTTGACCTAAACATTTTTGAGTCTAAAATGTTCTTCACTTCGAATTCGGGCTCCCCATCTATTAGAATAGGTTCTGGAGGTTTGAGTAGTCGGGTTCCGGGTACCACTGGTTTCAGAAGTGATACATGAAAAACAGGGTGAATTCGCATACTAGCTGGTAAATCAAGTTTAACAGCCACTGGGTTAATTATTGCCGTAATAGAATAAGGTCACAGATATTTTGGGTTAAAAGTTCGAGGCACGTTTAAGTGGTAAATGTCTGGTAGCTAACCACACTTGATCCCCAATCTGATACGGAGGTGCTTCACTCCGATGTAGATCAGCATTCTCCTTGTATTTTCTCTTGGCTTGTTGTAAATGCGTAGTTGTCATGATGCCTACCTCTAAGGAGCCAGGCCGGGCCCAGCAACCCCAGAGGCAGACATCATTTTCCCCAGGGAAGTCTCAGCGGGCCCAAGTCGGGAAATCACCTACATTCCACAATAACCCAAGCCTTCAAAGAAGCTACAACCCACTTACAGCAAGCCAAGAAAAAGTATAAAGAAAACGCTGATTTGCACCAAAGTAAAACTCCTCCTTACCAAGTAGGAGATCAGGTATGGCTAGCAACTAAACATCTACCCCTCAAGGGTCAGCGAACTTTTAATCCCAGATTCATTGGGCCTTACCCCATCAAAGCTATTATCAACCCAGTGGCCTTTAAACTCGATTTACCATCGAACATGCGGATTCATCCCGTTTTTCACGCATCTCTTCTAAAACCAGTACAACCTGGAACCAGACTGTCTGAGCCCCCAGGCCCTGTCCAAATTGATGGAGAATTAGAATTTGAAGTGAAAGACATTCTAGATTCCAAGATAGTTAAGTCGAGACTCTTCTATATTGTTGATTGGAAAGGATATGGACCTCAGGAAAGATCTTGGGAACCCAGTAACTATGTTCACGCAACACGATCAATTCAAAGATTCCATCGAAGATTCCCGCACGAACCAAAACCCCCAGAGGAAAAGACCTTGGGAGGGGCCTTGAGGGGGGGTACTGTCATGATGCCTACCTCTAAGGAGCCAGGCAAGGCCCAGCAACCCCAGAGGCAGACATCATTTTCCCCAGGGAAGTCTCAGCGGGCCCAAGTCGGGGCCCTTTGGACTCAGTCCTGGCGCCTTAGGCGCCAGGCTCATAGCGGACCCCAGTCCTGGCGCCTTAGGCGCCAGGCTCATAGAAGAGGATATGTGTTTAAGTGCTTGGGTGCACACTTACCTGATGCAGACTTTGCTGCTTCATCCAGGCCCTCTTGAGGCCTGAATGGGACTACTATACATACCAGGAACTTCTTCCAAGGCTATTTAAACCCCACCCGAACAGCCACACATGTTTCGCGTTGTTCTGCACCTAGCAGCTGGACGCTCACCGTGTCAGCTCCTGCATCCTGACTTCAGCCACGCCTGCCAGCACCCTGGAACACCTGCAAGGGGAGAAAGGAAGAGAATAGGAGAAGAAAAGCCCTTACCTGCTAAATCTGCATCCCGGAGTCATTTCTCCAACGGCCCTGAAAAGGAAGACATCATTTTAAGGGCATATCGTTTCGATCGCTGCAGCGCTGCATTTTACTCACCTTTGCAAGGCGCTTCCATCTTCAGCAGCAATCTTCCGGATTCAGCTACGCCCCGGCGCCTAGAGGAAAAAAGACAAGAACAAAGGTGAGCGAGAGAAGGGAGTAAGGAAAGCTAAATCTCCATGTTAAGACTTACCTGTTGATTCATTCCCTCTTCATTTCGGGTCCGCACCGCATCCTGGCATTTCCGGACCCCGGCCCCTAAGGGGAAAAAGAGACATCAGCGTTAATGAGCGAATGAAAAGACATTACCAAAAAACGCTCATTAAAGACTTACCTGATTTCTACAAGGATTTCACCTCTCATCTCGGGTCGGTGCCTGTTCCCCAGCATTCCGTACCCCAGCCCCTATGTGGAAAAAGACACTAGCATTAGTACATTAATGCATGGACACAAGGGGAACCTCTTATCAAAAAACTTTCCAGGATGCTGGCAGGCATGGCAGAAGTCAGGATGCAGGTGCAGACACGGTGAGCGTCCAGCTGCTAGATGTAGAACAACGCGAAGCACGTGTGGCTGTTCGGGTGGGGTTTAAATAGCCTTGGAAGAAGTTCCAGGTATGTATACTTCCTCCAATCAGGTATGTATCTTTCCCCGACCACGCCCGGATGGTAAATTAGTCCCACAGGTAAAGTAGTTCCTTTCAGGCCTCAAGGAGGCCGGGATCCTGCAGCATGGTCTGCATCAGGTAAGTGCACCCAAGCACTCCCAAAATGAGCCTGGCGCCTATGGCGCCAGGACTGATGTCTTTTATGAGCCTGGCGCCATAGGCACCAGGACACTGTCCAAAGGGCCCCTATATGGGGTTGCTGGGTCCTTCCTTGGGGACTGGATGTCCGCTTTCGGGGACGCAGGGCTTGAACCGGCTCCCCGGGAGCGGGCATCATGACAACAGTAGGTGTTGAGAATTCTCATTAATCAGCAAGCCTTTGAAGTCCCAGCTAGCTCAGGATGCTGTTTAGCTTCTGAAATACAGGTCTCCTGTCAGAGTTTAGACACTAGCTAGCTAGCTAGCGCCGGTTAGTGTCAAACGCCGGTACTGCACCCATTTTTGGAAGCTGTCTTGAATTAATGCATTTCAAAAAGGGGATTTTACTTGATAGTATATGATCCTCGCTTAACATGACATTGATGCGGATCTGCAGTAGAGTAAAGTAGAACACTCAACCAGAGTTGGATTTTTGTTTGGTGGTTTCGTGCCATGATTTTAGCAATTTTTGACATTGATAAAAACAGATTTTGAACAGAACCATCTTTCTTTGCACTGATTTTGCTCATGGCACTCCTGGCCCATCACGCTCGCACTGGTGGGTGGCAGGTCAGGCGACCATTTTGGTGTGCGCAAAACTGCGCGGTTTTCCTGGATTCTGGCGCAAATGTGGGCTTTTCAGCCATCTTGGATTTTCTAAGCACACAGCGCCAAATGTAGCATAATAGTTCTCACCCAGTCCTGTTTGGCCGAAACACTTCCGTGTCGATGTTTTGTGGCACAACCCCTGTGTATATGTGTTTATAGATAGTGTTGTGTACACTATTGTGTTTAGTACCCCCCGGACCTACCACAGTCCTGGGTCGAACCCTGTAAAAATTCTATGTCACCACTTACCTGTACTGCATACTCGTGCATCACTGTGGAAACTGTTCCTCAACAATAGAAGAGGACGATACCCTCCTGTGTTTCCCTTGTAAAATATACATCTGTCCTAAAAACTTTTGTGCTTATCGAAAGCCTTGTAAATGTTTAAATATATTCATCTGTGCAAAATCGTTTTGAAGGCAAAATAAAATAGCTTCAAAACTAGACAGCTGTCTACGTATTTCTCACCCTGATTTCAAGCATTTTGCATACAGGTACCCTCCTGGGCATATCAGGACTCCGCCAGGTGCCCTTTACATATTCTTGAACTCATCCACTGGCCATCCATTTTGTTAAAAAAAATACAAATGTCACAAGCCCTTTGAGATCTAAAAATGTGGTGAATAAGTATTTATTGTTTTAATGGTGTGTATGCTTCGCAGCCTTAATCTATCCATACTGGCAAAAATGATCCATTGGGGATTATTATGATTTTGAATGACTATAATGTTTTAAATGTGATGTGATTATATTATGACTTTTTTTTATATTGCATTCAAATTGTTCTTGCATCTATTGTCAAATTATTTACTATGTTCATGTAAAATAATTATTGTAATGTAAATTATAATATTGGAAAGGTTGTGATTAACAACACAAGCACAAAGAATTAAATATTACAATTATTTAAAAATATATATATATATATTGCTCCTTGCATTTGCTTCACCACTTTGGATGATATTGGTACACTAATGCCTGAAACACATATAGAGGTTTCAGGACCAAGGCTACCACCCCCCTGCTCCCAGGCCTGTTGGATCTGGAGGCAGAGAGGATCTTGTAGCCATCAGGGAGGAGAGCGTCAAACCTCTTGACAGATCTGGTCTTGAACCAGGTCTCGGTAAGACCGAGGACATCAAGGTCAAGTTCTTCTAGGAGGTGGCCGATGTCAGAGGAGTGTGAAAGCAGAGCGAGAGTTGAGAGTGGCAAGATGAAGAAGGTTGCCAGCCTTAAAAACCTTCTGGGGAGGGGTACAAATCAGGGGTAGGCCCTGCAGAGGTGTGGAGGTAGCTTGAGATGGAGCAAAGACGGAAGGAAAGGAGGGCAGGTAGCCAAGGGAGGAGAGTAGGGGACAGCTGGAGATGAGAGGAAATTGATGAGGCGAGGGAACCATCTATCAAAGAGGAGGAGATTAGCCTGAGGGCCTTGCACCATGACAGTGCCATTCAGGTAGACTTTAATGATGACTCTGGAGGAGTTCTGCTGTGAGCCTGTAGGAGAGCTTTGACATCATGTTGCTTTGGCTTCAGGGATTTTGACATTTCTTGCCTCCTGGTGCCAGGGGAGGCCACTGGAATATCAATACCTTGGCTCTCAATTTGGGCATGTCATACGGCTCTGTTAGTCCTCTGGTATTCTGTTTACATAGGCAAGCCCACAGTCATGCCCTTTCCCAGCCGCATTGCGATGAGAATCATCACTGCTCTCCTCCACTAATTTGCTGTCAGCCATGTGAGTTCCGCACCGGAGGACATTGCACAGAGACCGTGGCCACTCATGACCCACAATGTATGTTCTGAGGCAGACCTATTCAGACATCACAACCACTTTGCTGTAGGTCTGCCTCTTATGAGTAGGGATTGCCTCCCTTCGATCTCCTCCTTCACTGCATCACTGGCTAGGGTGCTACCAGGGGGAGTGGCGTTCCGGCAGAGACTCACAACACCAGCCTGTCTGCTTCCTTTTCTGCGCGCCGCCACCCACAGCCTCCCTCCAGACACTCAGGCTATCTCCCAGGCAGTCTGCCGCTTTCCTCAAGCCAGCGCACTGATCTGTGGAACTACTTTCATCCGCTCCCTCTTAAACCAGCTTCCAAAGCCACTGTGTTCCCTCGCCCTACACTGCTGTGGGCGCAAGCAGATCTCTACTCGGAATCCCCTCCGATAAGACGCCCATTCGGTGCCATTTTAGCTGATGATTGCGCCATTAATGCAGCCCCCGGAGAGCAGGAAAATGGTGCAAGGGTGCAGCCTAAGAGGCAACGTTCGGCGAGTTGAAGCGATTAGATACTTGTTACTGTTTTGACTTTTAATGATGTAAAGGGCTGCAGTTTTATGGTGTTGGCACTGAGGCTGTCCAGTGTTAATGAGAACTTGTTCAAAAAAGAAAACACCTGGTAACTCTCTGCACCCTTAAGTTTAATAAAGATGAAAAGAACAGAATCAAATTTGAAGCTCAGTTGCTCTTCAAACAAATGATTTTGCACTTGGCAATGTATTGTTGCTCCACTTTGGTTTTGGATTGAATTACAGTTTTAAGTATTCAAATGCATGTTACATCACATGTTTGAGTTGTAGCAGGAAGTTGCTTCAAAGTTCAAATAATAGAAATTAATATTGATGTCCTTTGATGTATGTTGCTTCACATATATTGTTGCCAAGAGTTGTTTAGGAATTGTATTGGTGCCCTCGACACGTGTTTCTCCAGACAGAGTAATCTGGTTCCTCAGGAGGGTATTTTTAGAAAAAGCGGAAGAATTTTAGTTTGCAATGCTCATGTTAGGTATGGGTAACCTTTACTCTCTTTGTGTTGACTCTAGTCCAATAAGAAGTTTTAGTCACTCTTACTGCAGTGTCTTCCCTTATTTCTTGTTCTTAATAGGTGTTGTAAAGCCAAATCTTTGCTGCTTGGAGATGCGTAGATGGCCTGATAACAATGCTTGCCCCAGAGAGCAACTGCAATAGGTCAGTAACTGACACAAAGATGACACCCACATGCGTGCAGCTCCCTGCTCATGCTGCAATCTCTTTTGGAGTTGCATAACCATGTTTCATGGGATACTTCGGTGGATAAGCCCGGGCTCGCACAGAGCTCATGGTGAGCGAGTCTTCAGGCTCCACCACGACCACTCCCCCACCACCAGATATTGTAAATCACTGAACAATAGAACTCCCCAGCCCTGCTCACTATTAGCCTTTTACAGCTCAAACCACAAAATTCCCTCCTTTGTAAATTCATACAAAATGACTGCCATTTCACAATGTACCTACCACATTCTTCGGATGATGTGAAAAAGGCAACACTATCTTGAGCATACCCTTAGTTGCTTCAAACCTAATACCGTTAACTGCTTTTTGTGCCTAAAATTAAAAAGCTCCAGCAGCTTGTTTATGGCTATGAAAATACTCCAGCGTTGTTAGTCCAAAGACAGAAGAGGCAGTGATCTAGTTGGAATAGTGCAGCAGTTGAGGCACACAACAGTTGTAGACTGCTACATAAAATATGTCCACACTTAAAGATTGCAAAACACAAGCTTAGGACAAACATGGAACTTATTTTGATCCAGAGTTCAAGTGCTAAGAAGCAGACCAAGACCAATCACAGAGCCAAGCAAAGGAGGCCCCATCGTAAAGATAAACACTGCACCACACACTGCACTGGACCATGCACATCTGCTTGTGTCCTTCCCTAGTGTTTCTCCCCTCCTCCTTCCACACCCTTTCTCTTCTCTCCTCTCCCTACCTACTCTATGGTGCTCTCTCGGTCTCTCCTATCTTTCCTAACTGTTTCTCTATTGACTTTCCTGCTCTCCTCACTAAATCTGGTAGGAAGAAGTCTAAAAAGGACATCCTTTGATGTCCTTTTTAGAGGTGCAGCTGGTAGTGTGAGAAGTCACACTACCAGCTGCACCTCCTCAGAGGTATTCTTCCTTTCCTCTCTTTCCCCCAGAAGCTCACCGTCTCCAGAGCTCTGGTTCTCTCTAGGCTGGACTACTGCAACAGCCTCTTTCTAAATCTGCCCCCTCTACTCTCCGCCCTCGGCAACTCATCCAAAACAGGACTGTGAGACTTGTCCTTGGCCTCAAGCCCAGGGATCGTATCTCTCCAGGACTGGAATCTCTGCACTGGCTCCCAGTGGTTGCAAGGATTAAGTTCAAAACCCTCTGCATTGTCCACAAGGCCTTCTGGGCCCTGGGGCCTCAATACCTTCAACTCTTTCTTCCTAAATATCTTCCTTCTCAAACTCTTCACTCATCCGCCTCCAACTCCCTCAGGGTCAGTCGCTTCTCCAAGCAACAAGTTGGTGGTAGGTCTCTTTCTTCGGCTGTGGCCTCCCTCTGGACCAGCCTTCCTGCCTCCCTTAAACTTGAGGAGAACCATCTCTGGTTCCGGAAGCACCTCAAAACCTTTCTCTTTGCTTCTGCTTTCTCTCCTCCTCTCCCTTCCTGACCTCCTGGCTGTATCCGGATCTGCACTGGATTACCTGGACACCCTCTGATCCCTGGCCCAGGTCCTTCCCCCTCCAGTCTCACACACCTGCACTGCCTGCCTGGCAAACCCCGCACTTCGGGACTGTTTCTGTATCACTACAGTCCCCCTACCAGCACTTGACACCTGATGTCTGCACTTGCCACTTGCTGCCCATTACTTTACTTATTGTTATTATCTATTCCCGTGTACTGCACTGTCCCTTCCCCCATCCCACGCACTTGCGCGATCTGAATGACACCTGGCCTAGTAGGATCGTTGTCTGTCCTCCCTTTGTTCCCCCTCCCTTGCCTCGTCGCGCCTTGAAACACTTGTGTATAGGCGCGTTATAAATGCCATATCATATCCGCCTCATGGTCAGTCACTTCTCCAAGTAATGAGTTGGAGGTAGATCTCTTTCATCGGCTGGGGCCACCCTCTGGAACAGCCTCCCTGCCGCTCTGAAAATTGAGGAGAAACATCTCTGGTTCCAGAAGCACATCAAGACCTTCCTCTTGGCTTATGCTTTCTCTCCTCCTCTCCCCTGCTAAACTCCTGGCTGTAACTGAAAATGCACTAGTCACCTGGCTACCCTCTGTTCTCTAGCCCAGGTCCCCTTCCCTGCCAGTTGCACACCTGCACTGTCCCCCTGGCAACCTTTGCACTCAGGGGCTGTTACTGTGTCCCTTCAGCCCACTACCAGCACCCGACACCTGATATCCGCACTTACCTTTGCACCTGCCACCTGCTGGCTGCACTTCTTATTTATTGTTTTTATTTATTTACTGTTTATCCTATATACTGCGCTTCCCCTCTCCATGCCCCTTGCACTTTTCCTCTTCCCCCATCCCCTGCACTTGCGCAATCTCAATGTCACCTGGCCTAGTAAGGTCATTGTCTCCGTCTTCCCTCCCTTGCTTCGTCGTGCCTTGAAACACTTGTGTATAGGCGCATTAAGATGCCATATCATATCGTATCATAAAGGCATGTAATCACTTTCTCAAAAGAAGCAGCAAGAAGTAAACAAGGCTTTACTAACAGTAAAGAAGTAGACAGCATATCCGAAAGGAAAGGGGACAAAACATAAGCCATCTTGGCACTTGGTTAATTGTATTACTTGCTCTAGGCAGCACAGGGAAGGGGATGCTGGACTAAGTGTGCTGTACTTGGGTGTGAGATTCAAACATCTGCTGATAAAGGAATGTAAATCTTGCCATGGTTTCAAAGTCGGTGATAATCTCTTGTGTTACGGAAGCAGAAGACATTAGTGAATTCATTGTCAGGAAGAAATAGGAGAAAAAACATTCCTGCACTGTGAGAAACCTGAAGGTGTCTCCCTAACTAGTCCCCAGGGATCTGTCATCCAGGTGGCCAGTACACGGCCTTCGCTATTGGATCCAGTTCCTGGGGGTGGACCAGTGAGGGAGGATCACATGAATAGGGGGGGTCCTCAAGGAGTGGAAGTGGGATACCGACGGGTGAGAGGTGGTATCCTCTTTCTTTCAACACCTTTTCTCATACATACCAAGTAGGATATTCCAAAACACTGCCCCCTTCCTTTTCTGACATGAACACTTTTGCACATCACGAAAGACAACAGACTAACACCAAAGCTGCTTCCCTGACATGTTCCAATGCAAAGCCAGGCAATTGACGAGAAGCACATACATCGGATGGCCCTTTCCCTTCCCCACAGGGATAAAAGGTGGAGCACGAGAGCACAGGGAGAGCAGGGCAGACCACCCAACAAGAGAGCTAACTCAGCATGGCAGTTCAAGAGGAGAAAGACGGCGTGACCCGAAGGGGCGACAAGGAGAGAAGCAACCTTGCACTTTCCAAGCCAGGCCTGTGAAGCCTCCATAGAAGGAATCGTAAGACCGCGAACAATAGCACAAGTGTGTTGCAGCAGATGTCAACAATACACGGAGCATGCCTATGCTGATAAGCTGAAGAGAAGGCGATAACTGCTACTGTGGTACTGGCCTTGACTCCCGATACGGAGAAAGCCAAGCAGTTCAGCCGGTGAGTTGAGGGGAGAACCGATAAAGTAACCGAACTGTGTTGAATGAAAGTCGCAAAGTGGCACATTGAGGAAAATGTTAAAAAACTATAAACTGTTGAGGGAAGACCAGCGGAACAGGGGTCTGGCACCACGTGTGTGCTCACTTGAGAGACTCTGGTCGATCCCATGTTTGAAGGAATCTACTGATACCAGAAAAGGTAAAAGTGGTCATATAGGGGTCTAGCAAAATCCCCAGCAAAATCACCATACAGTCGAAAGTATTTGACCAAAAAACCATTGAGAAACGCAAGAGAAGTGCATCCCACAGCAAGGGAAAGGAATTGTGAAATGGCAAGAGTGAACCCAAGGGAGGGATGCCAATAAAGAGGGGCGAAGTCATAAGTCCCAAGAAACAGTATGTTGACAAAAGTGAACCCAGCAGAGGGATGTCCACAGAGAACTGTTTAAAAAGACATTAAGATTTGTGAATGCCAAGGGGAAAAATATCTATGCAAAAGCCGGAGTGACCCCGACGGGAGGGAGGCTGATCAGAACTGTTTGAGGGGTCTATGCCCAGATGAGGGGGACCCAGGGTTGAGCCATCACCCAATGTACATTTGGAACAGAACTTCTTTTGTTTGTTTATTTGTTTGCATCAGGTCCTTGAAGGCAAGAGACTTTTAGGAGAAGAGAGACTTGACCATCGACAGTCCTGATAGCCGAGAACGGAATGGTTGTCTTGTGCTTGCTGGGAAAGCTCAAGAGAGTGCTGTGCTCAGAAGTCCCACTTTGTCCTGTGCTCAAAACGTAGGGAAGGGAGACCCTGGCGACACATCCTGACTTTTCCTGTGATCCTTATCCCACACTCTTCTTTTTGTATTTAGTGTATGGACTTGCAATCGTTTTTTTAGTATAGGACCTTTTTATTTGACAAGACGCCACCAGGACTGCCTCATTTTTAATTTGATGGTCGCAGCTTGCTCCCATTTTAGCTTTAGGTTTAGATTAGGAGTTTTTCCAACCTGCATATTGACTTTAATAAACACCCTTGAACTGTGATCACTTGTGTCTGTCTTTACTGTTGCCACCATGAGTTCCTTACAGCAAAAGGAACTGAGCAGACAAATATTGATGCATTTACTTTACTAATTAGGACAAAATTAAAAGTCAATTGGCAACTTGATAAACAACAACCTGACAGATCTAGGCTTCATAATAGTGCAAGCCATATCAGACTTGCACTTCTATTAAAAAAAGAGACAAATGTTTGGGAGTTGAGTTCTCCTTTTAGAGGCAGAAGCTGCATGTGACTCTCTCAAAGACAAAGAGGCCGAAATCGGTTCCTCTGTCCGAGGATACTGTATCATCACTAAAAGCCCAGATAAAATATTGTTGGGTAGAAGATGTAAAAGGTTGGTCCTGACAGAACATTATTCGGGCAGGCGGCTTAGCATAAAGCTCAGAGGGTTACAATAATGAAGTATACCTGCAGAGATGCATTAAAGAATCAAATGGTCTAGACAAAATGTTGATACATTTTATTGCCAGTATATTGAATTTCAGAAAACAAAACTCAGTCATGAAAGAGGAATACAATGTGATCATTTTTCTAGATGAGACAGTCAGTCCAAACATGCCAGCTAAACCTTTGATGCCAAGATTAGTTAGTTGCTTAGATGCATGAGGGATATTGCTATAGGGAAACTCAAGGGGATGACCCAGCTATCATCTTGAATATCACCTCCATACACTAATATCTTAGCCACCACCTGCAGCATTACAGCTGGAGACAGCCATATGCTAATCAGTCTTGATCCTGCCTTCAAAGGGAGAAGTGCAACCCACAGTGCTAGCTATGTCCCTTCTGCACAGCAACACAACTATAGACATTGGCCCACATTACAAGTTCGGCGGTAGCCTTGCTATTAAAACCGACAGGCTGCCGCCGAACTTTAATATTTTTTCGGCACCTGGCAATGGGGAAATACAGGGCAATTACAGCCTTGGCAGACCCTGTATTTCCCCATTGCCAGGCGTCAGAAATTCTTACTCCCCATTCCCATAGGGCTCAATGGGAATGGGGAGGCCGGTAGCACCAGCAGAATTCAGAATGGTGCAGATGCTACCGTCAATATCTGCGGGCAGGTGTCGGTCCGCCCGCCAGGTCAGACCTGGTGGCCGGGAAGGCACCCGCCTGTAGAACTCGTCGTTTGCTGGTCTGGTAGTAACGGTGCCGGTAGTTTACCGGCACAGTTACTACCGGACCGGCAAACTTGTAATGAGGCCCATTATTTTGTCCTTGCTAGGCCTCACCAGTGAGTTGCAGTTGGAGTAAGCGAATAAGGAACACATGTCAAAGCATGCCCACTCTCAATTAGAGAGACAAACTAAAACCAGAAACAGATGTAAGGCTTTGAATGAATGAAAACTGCTGCCATTTTGTGTGCAACCTTCTGTTGTGGCTGTGGTAAGGTATGAATGCCTAGGGCCATGTGAACGTGCATGCTGTTCTCAGAGGAAAAATAGAGAGAGCTTTGCCTGTTACTGTTTCCACTCAAGAGTTTGAGAGAAAAATATTTTATTCTCCTTCTGACACTACATTTGTCAGAGCAAGTTTGCTTGCGTGCATGGCATAGAACAACTAGTAAGTTCCATAATCTCCTTCACCCCAACTTAGATTAAAAAAATTGAATCCATAGACCACCTGCGGACTCCAAGCTTTCTGAGGCAATTTTCTCAATTCATTGTCACAATGCCGTAACTGGTATTCTGTGATGATCCTTTAGAGTGTCACTTTTCCCCCTGGGGGTGGGGGTGGAGAAACCCTTTCCATGAGGGTAGGGAGGTGCGACCGCTAAACAATAGTCACCCTAGGGGGGCAATATGCAGATGGATCTCATGGAGAGGAACTCCCCTCCTGGGGACAAGGCTGTGAATCGGGTACACAGAGCCTTTATCTGCTGACCCCTTAAGGTAGTAATATCGCCCAAACTGCTTTTCTCTAGACTTAGATCGGAAACCTTGTTCTATTGTACTGGGTCATAGAATCTTAATGTGATACGTACACAGACGTGGTAAAACTTGAGAACGCTACAGTCAAGTGGGAAAAAAGCTTGATCAGCTGTTAATGGAACGGATGTTACGCCAGGGCGGACCCTGCTATCTCAAGACACCAGAAACAAACGACGGTAGAAGAGAGATGGAGACAGAGAGAGAGAGAGACGGAAAGGAAGAAAGCGAGATCGAGGTCAAGGTGGAGGTAGAAGCTGAAGGAAGACTAGTGAGGTTCGTGGGAGAGACGTGGAGGGTGTTGTTCAAAAGAACAAGCGTGAACATCTCGCAGGCCGAGTGTTGGCAGTAGTGGAAGGAAAAGCAGAAAGTGGAGAAGGTGCCCAGCAAGGAGGCAGAACGCCAAACGATATATAAGTGAAACCTGGTGGCCGGTGTGCAAGAATAAGGCAGAGAAAGAGGAGGGTCGTACCAGTCGGCCAGGAACCGACCCAACAGAAGGATGGAGATTGGGTTTTGGTGGCGTGACCTGCAGTGGTTGCACCGTGCGGTCCAGCAACTGCACAGAGACCCATAACCATGACCTTTCGCAAAGTCCCATAGGCAGAATTGAGAAGCATCCACAGTGGTGGTGGCTGAACAACCCGTACGGAAGCGACGGTCAAGTCCATTACCAGCATCAGAACAACCAGCAGTACAGGGATCAGGAAACAAGCGCCCAATGAGAGAAAAACAATGGATCCTCACAACATCCCACGCTCCAACACTAGGTAACGGGAGTTGTTAAAAGTCCAGGAAGGAGCAGAGGGAAAGCTAAGAGAGCCTTGGAAAACAGGCAACAACAAGCTAGTATGAAGAACTGTTAACTAAGCAAACAAGTATAAAGAACACTTAACTAACAGAGGTAACACTCATCTCAGCATTTGTAAATTGAGTCTGTCCTTAAAACTCAACCCCAACTCCCCCGAAACGTTATTCGAAGGGTTATCTTCTTGAACTTGTCGAAGGAACAGAAACCCATCCAGGAGTCTTCTGGGGCATCATTGCGAAGAAAAGAGTTCTTAGGAGGACTTTTGTCAACGATTGTCGTCGACAAAGACATAACATCCCAAAACACGTGGGAAATAGAAGCCTTCCTGCACACCCCAGAATAATTTACGGCTAGTCTTCCGAGTATAAACCAATCACCCTCTATCAAAAGGCTATTCCAAACATATGATTGGTCGACACCAGATCCTGTCAAAAGTCCAGTCCTTTCAATCCACAGAGTCAACACTCCCCTTTGAAATAAGAAGAAAACCACTTTCTTTGTCGTTGCCTTCTCTTTTAAAAAGCTGAGAATCTGGGCCCTTCCTTATTTTACAAAGTAACCTGTTAACATCTGGGGAACCAAGAATACTTGAGACTGTAAATGTGAAGAAACCAAGAAAGTAGTGAATCAATTTAAACAACAACTCCCGGTACAGTTACATAAGAGTGTGGTGCTGGAGAGTCGAGAGGAGTTATTCAGAAGTGAGTGAGGTCCAGCTGTTCCAGAAATTCTTGCCCCAGAAAAAGGGGTCCAGCATCAGATCCAATGGAGTCTGGGAGGCCAGTAGGTAGGATGTTTTCTAGCATAGGACTAACAACACTTACACCCATTGATTACAAACTCAACCTCTGGGTATCAAGAGTACGCTAACAGCATTACCAGAAAATGCAACCCATCCAGTATGGTTGTGAAATGAATGTATAGCTTTTGCAATGGTCGAGTGCTCCTCTGCAGGGAGCAAATGAATGCCAAATTAATAGCATTCCCTGGAGCGCGAACTAGGGTTACATTGGTCCACCATGACATTCATCAGGTTTAACACACCTTTTCCCTCAGACCAGCCTTTAATTTCGGAATAAGAACCTTGGTGGACTCCATGAAGCAAGGTAATCCCTCCTACACTCTCCGTCAACCATCGAGGATAACTCAAGACTCTAAAACCCAAAACATTCTATGTTAACAGACAATTCCTGTCAAACCACAAACATGCTTTGCAGAGTGGCTAAAAGCCCCCATGTGGTTATTGGGATTGAGACGCATGTCCATACAATGAGGCTGGAAGAAAAGCAGCATAACAAAAACGAAATAATAGTGTTAGAGTGCAAGCCATTCCACCATGTAAAAGTCTCCTTTTAGAGGGAACACTTCCAGCTTGCATCTTCCTTCTTATTCCAGGTTGCTGTAGTGCTATGACTTTCCTATAAAAGTAACAACTTCCAAAAATCACTATAATCTAACTATTCTTTGATGTGAAATAAAGGACTAAAAAGTGAAAAAGCAAAGAAAAAAGTAAGGGATTGAAAGCGAGAGCGAAAGAGAAAACTTAAAAGAACAAATGTGAGAGTAAGAAAGATCACAAAAGGAATGACCAAAGAGCAAAAAAGCTATTTGTGACGAATCTGAGGATGTCGTTCCTTCTTCCCAAGGGGGAGACCTTTCCCATGGGGCCAAGGCGGTGCACTGAGGGAGGTTCACATGGGCAAGAAAGCCTCCTATGGGATTGGGGACGACTATTTTCAGTGAAAGTGGTATTCCCCAGCCTTAATACATCCAAACCCTTCTCAAATACCAAATCCTCCTCCCCCTCTCTGGGTAGAGCAAATGCGCTCTGTTGCCAGGTCAGTCCCTTTAATATACTTGACAAACCTGAAATACAAGAGAATACCAAGTGACCTACATCTGAGTTGAAAGTGAGTACTGTGAAAAAGATCATTGAGAGTCCGAGGATCACTCGGGAGAAGCAGGGTGAGATGACTAGCTTCTCACGAGGAGTCTTTTGCCCAAACGAGTACAAAAAAACCTGTGCAAACGTTCAAAAGGAACTCAACTGGGAGTCAGAGGGAGAACGATCCTCTGAGGAGGAACTATGGGTGCCATGCACCTGGCGGGCAGAGAGAAGCCACAAGGGGATTCGCGAAAGGAGGGAACAGAGAGCTTGAACGTGGTCCAAGCTGGAAGGACTACCCAGGCTGCTGCCAAGACGTACCTGGGGCATCCGCTCCGGCGAACCGCTGGCGAGGAAGGACGTGCCACCGGACAGAGAGACGCCAGCAGAACCGCTGCACCCCACCATTCATCTGAAAGCAGCTGGAGCCTCGAGGAACAAAGCACTGACTGAGGAAATGTCAGTACCTACCGAGAAACAGGTACGCAGGTTTCCCAGGAGGTGTTGGAGGTCCAGGAAAGCAAGGGGTTAAATACAAACAGTGGAAAAGGAGGGTCTAGGACCCTGAAGGGACATTGCGAGCCTAGGACTTGATCCCATATGAAACCGAAAGTATAAGATGGTCTGGGACACCGTGAATCACTAAGAAAAGCGGATCATATGTTTGGCAAGAGAGTGAACCGAACAGATGTGATACCGAACTGCGAGTCTGGGACCCCGCACCCATGTGAAAGGCAAGTGCCTAAAATATAAATAAGATTAATGGGGGTTGGGACCCACGTGAAAGAGAGACAGTCCATGAGAGGATATTAGTTTGGCAGAAAAGTGAACCAAGCTATATTGTAAGTCTGGGACATGCACCCATGTGAGAGACTGAGAGGGCTAAGGACCCTGGAATTGATACAAAAGGAATCCTACATTGGATAACAAACTGTATCAAGTTGATAAGATAAAGAATTCTGGATCCAAGAAACATATCCCTGTGAATTGTCCAATGACAATTGCCTAAGAGGATAAAGGGGCTCACAAGCTCAAAAGGAAGGAAAATGAGAAGAAGTCTGATGAAAAGGCAGGGACGTCATTTCACCAAAATGTTGGGGGGAGCTGAAGTGACATCACACAACCCTTGAACTCTGATGACATCACAGGTGATATCATTTGACCCCACCCCAACTGACATCACGGGAAGTGATGGCACACTACCTTTCACCCATTGACAAAACAGGAAGACACATTACTCAGTACACTTAAGAAAAATATGGTTAAGGTATCACTGTAGTATATCACATACGTAGCGTTAACATCAGTGTGTATAGGCCCATATTACCAAATTACTGCGAATGTAAGCAGATGTCCAACACAACAACCTGGACTATTGTACATCACTCGGGCTAAACTGTAAACAGAAAGAGCCTCTCGAAGAGGCCTAAACCAGAAAGCACAGACATCTAATGCCTGCCAAGTGTCTTGCCACAGATTGGAAACAGCAACTGACCAACACAAGTCCAACCACAAAAACAATGGTCTTGAGGGTTGGCCAGAGCTGTGCCAGTGGTTATGAATGATTTGAAACCTTCCAGCCATCACTGTTCCGTTTTGCTTATTTGGTAAGTAACTCCTAGCTTATTTTGCTAGATGGGAGATAGTGGTGAAGGATGTGTCGCAGGAGACAGTAAATGCAGGTTTTTAAAAAAAATTTAAATGTAAACAGCTACAGCAGCTCCATGCATCACCCGTACAAAAGGCCCACTTTATTACTTTCTTTGGTCCTTTATAGCTTGCTTAATGCCAGGCCCCTCCAGCATCTGAGCACTGGAACAGGAACTGAACCCATTTTGCACTGTATCCTCTTGTTCCCAAAGCAAGTGCATTGCCCCTGAGCAATCCTTCCAAATATATATTTCTTTTGCTTGAGGAATCAACAGATGGTATAGGCAGAGGACAACTTCATGTAAATTAATTATCTCACCTTGCGTCTATCTACAGTGTGCCTGTGATGCAGGTCTGGCAGATCTGGGTCAGGTCACACAGTGCCCAGGCAAAATTGAAGGCAGAAGCCACTGGGGCACACCCGTCTCATCACAGGCCCAGTGGCTCACTGGATGTGCAAAGCAGACAATGAGAAACACTGATGAGATTTGCGTTCATGCTGTGCTGTCACCGAGTACTGCAGGCTGCTCTTACCCATTCCCAGCTAACTAGACCTAGCCCCCACACCCTTCTTGTTGCTACAGTACTGGGTATGAGCTGCACAAACAGCCCCGCCTCTGAACCCAACCATTCAGGCATTCTTCACTAACCAACAACCTGTTAGTGATGGTGGCTTCATGGTTTTTCCTGCATCCCTGTTATTTCTCCAGCTAACGAGATCTAGATTCCAGGTGAAACAATCTGCGGCACATTCAGCTGCTTTTTCCAGTGCAACACAGATACCTGTCTTGGCACTGCCTCTTTTTCCAGTTGCCCATGGGTAGCAAGGAGAGGTCTAGGAGTAGCAGAGGGGGAAAGCCCAGCTGTTACCCCTGGCAACCCCCAAATAACGTCCCCGGGGAAAGTAAGCTAACAGTAAGCTTTGAAGTTTTACATTTATGAACATAGTTTATTTAATTATCATTCTTACCAGAGAGGCTATTTCATTAGCGTTATTACCAGAGAGACTGGGAACTTTTCTGTTATTTTGAGAAGAGATCCTCTTTGCACAGTTGCTTTAGATTATTAGCGTTAGGGACAGAAGTAGGTTTTGGCAGACTTTTTAGTTTCAGACTTCCCGCCAATTTCACTCTGCTTTTTTGATGTAGGGAAATACCTCTTAGCTTCAGGGATAGAGAGGCATTTTCAAACCTTTTCTTACTTAATAAAAGTTTAGACCCAAAAACTTGCCACCATTGTGTCCAAGCCTCACTTCTGCACCCCTACAAAATGTAACAGTGTAAGCAAAAAAGAGTGCTAGGAAAAGAGTGAAAGAGAAGAAAGGAGCAAAAAGAACAGTGACTGCAAATAACACTGAATAAGTTTGCATGTTTTTGCTCTGTTGTGTCGATGGTGAGTGCTATGTGCTTCCAACAGGATGCCTGAAATAATATTTCCCAGGTGGTCATTAAAAGCATCCTACATTCTCTGGGGGGTTTCAGGATCATGTAAACAAACCAAGTAGTGGACAAAATGTCTCTAGAAGAGTCCATTTGCGAGCCTTTTTCTGGGTGAACACACATCTTTACTTGCATTTGGTGTTGTTCTCAGAGGTGGCACTGGTGACTAGTTAATGGTCTTAAACAGACAAATCTACACAGAAGTTCCCATTCAGCCGAAAGAAATTGGCAGGTTAATTTGCTTTACCAGAAAAACAGGCGCATTTTGTATAGATGTGGCAAGGAGGTCTCTTAGAATTAAACAAATGTATGCAATAGCATAACAGAACCTGAATAAGTCTAAGAATATGTAAAGGAAAACAACAGTATGAGTGGACTGCATGGAGGTATATCAAGCTGCTTTGTTATTACTAGCACTTTACCACCTATACAATGTAAGAAAAGAACATGCAGCACAAATGCACTTTGATACTACAAAAATAATGGCAAAGATCTGTCTACATGTACCAAACATTTATATTTTATTAAAACATGAAAGGGTAAAGGGGATTACAACGCAACACAATGTTTATTTATTCTCTGTGCAGTAATAGCCTCATTATTAACTTGCACTGTAATTCTTTTAACAGCATATTGTCATACATTGGCTTTAAAGGTGTTGTAGTACCTGATGATTCGTCCTTTTGTTAGATTCTGAAGCATATCACTGAGTGTAAGAAAAATTCCCCGAACGCTTTTTAGTTTTTGGGATTCTTCCGATACAGGATATTGGTAAAGAATTTCTTGCTGTAAAAATTAAAATACTTTAGTAATAATAAGACTCAACATTAAAGGATAACTCTAGGTCACACCCTAAATACATTTTTTTATCAGTTTGTATTGCAAATTGAAGCGGTTGGTGATTGCAAGTATGGATTTGCATGCACTGTATTTTGTCAAAAGAGTTAACTTTAGATTGCTGCACCTTTGTGGCATTATTAAGTAAACATACAAGGAACTAATAGGCTACTCTGAGAGACTGCCAGGAACGAAGGTATTGGCTGACATTGTAACTACTTAATTGAGCCACAATAACACCAAAAGAGATGTATTAAATTGACATTCCTATCCTTATACCTTCAATCCAACCAGCGCCAGACCTATGGTGGCTAAGGCTTTGGTCACCTCACAAAACTGTTGTGCTACCCCAACTAACCAAAGACATCCCACCAATAGTGGGTACATAGTGCAACTATACATTCAATCTTTGCATGTATGAAAAAAAATCACAAAATATGGTCCTAACAAATATTTAACGGCGGAAAGAAGGTTGGCTGTGTTGTAGTATATTGTGAACCTTTTACATTCTAAAAGTATGCATGAAACGATTGTAGCTTCACCCCCATGATTTAGCCGTCAGAATCCCGCCCATAAATCAGCTTGGTCCCTGACCACCTCATGTGGAGGGCTTGCATGTGCGCACCAGAGCAGCAGCAGCCCGAAAGCCATAATAAAAGGAGCGATATTTACAGCTGGGAAGGTGGAGTAGGTGGGGAGAACGCAGAGCATGTAGCTAGAGTGGTTGGAGGTAGAGGAGTAATTCATATATTTCTTTTACGGGGGAGGTCACCCGAGATAGGACTAAGCAATCAGTCTGTTTATGAGGCATCTTCAATTTATTAGTAGGTCTGGGGAGGAGCACTGACACTGCTCGATTTGCTACACACTCCATGTACGGTACTTGCCCCTTGTTCTCTACATGTTGCACCTGCTCACTGGATGATATCCACACCTAGGAGCGTCTTTAGGCTTCACCTTATCAACTCCCTCTACCCCTTTGAGTTACTTGTGCAGGTGTGATTATTGTATGATTTGGAGGCCATATAGGGAGCAGAAATCTGAATCCTATTGGTTCCAATTAACATCTCAGTTTGACTCATAGAAGATGACAGGCTTGCACTAGCAGCATGTGCCCCTGGATACAGAGGGGAGGGCATGCAGATGAAGAGTAGTCAATTCAGATTCTTATGTTCTGGTTACTGGGGAGGGCCCTGCGGTTGGATTGCAGGACTTTCTTTGGAACCACCGGGGGCAGGACTTTCTTTGGAACCACCGGCGGCAATGTCGAACCTGGACGTAGTGCACGAAGACCATGAGTACCCCGGCTCCTGGGGGCGTGACCAGCAGCAATACTGTGAAGTCGCACTCATTGCAAGCTTCTGCTTGATCGGACATTGATGAGCCCTTAAACATAACCAGGATCGGGTTCCGACACACTTTTCGACTGTGCAGTACCCCTGCTGTGTGTAGGAGCAGAGCAGTAGGGACAGAAACCCAAAAGACAGTGTTACACAGCAGATTTTGAACAGGCAGTGTTGGACGGCAAGATGGCAGCCACTGGAGAGGCTGGCGCAGCAGACCACACTGGAAGCCTGTGATGGAGCGGGGTCTCTAGATTGAGCCACAGGGTTCCTGGGAGACGGCCGGCCACAATTGGGAGGAGTCTAGAAGTGAGTGCGGGCCCAGGGCAGCGCCTGAATCATATGTGGTGAACTGGCGGTGCCCTTCCGGGGGCAGACACGGATGGTGTGTGGCTTTGGGCTTGCTACAATTAGCCTCCTGAGAGCAGAGCATTGTGGAGCAGACTGTAGTGGGCAGCGGCTCGAGGAACGAGAACTGCAGGAGTCTTCGGGGAGACTCCACAGCGCTAGCAGCTCTCGATAGTGGGTGGCCCTACCCCAACTGACCCGTGAACAAGTTATGGGAGGCGGTGGCAGCCTGGAGCCTGTGAGCTACTTTGCTGCAGAAGAGGAGCACAGACACGCTGATCTAAGGACCTGGGGCTCATGGGAGGATAGACTGGCATGCCGTGAGCTGCTGAAACTACGAACAAAACTGAGAAGCACATCTCCATATAGCAACATTCCCTGACGCTCCTCACAACCAAGGAAACGGTGCCATTACCAGCACATCTTGGGCCTGTGAAGGTGGTGTCAGGCACTAGCCTGCTAACCCCCGCATACACTCATCAGATGCCTGCTAGCGCCAGCAAGGGCGAAGACCGAGCAGACCACTATAGAGGACTATGCCTGCAGCGATGAGGACAAAACAGTGCCCACTGCAGGAGGCAGACTTGCACAGAAACCAGGGCCTCCTGATCAGCAGGCACGGTGGGAGGGGCAGGTACTTAAATCCATTGCCGCTCTGCAAACATGCCTTGAAGCCAAAATTGATATAGTGGTGGTGGATGTGGGCTGCTTTGACAGGACTTCCGGGCCCTGGCTGACAGCACTGTCAGGGTTGAAACTCGGTCAGGTGACAACGCAGCGAGCACCCGGACTATACAATCAGAGATCAAATATGCACAGCAGAAGATGAGAGTGCTGGAGAATCGAGCTGAGGATGCAGGAGGCAGGGCCAGAAGAAACAATATACGAATATGAGGCCTGCCGGAAGGGGCAGATGGCACAGACCCCACAGTGTTCATTGAGATCATGCTCCTGCAGGAAGTGGGCCCGGTGACTCACACAGAGCTTTACGGTAGAGCAAGCACATCGATCCTTAAAGAAACCTCCCCCGGGGCACCTTCGAGGCAAATCATTGCCAGAATCATGAACTACAAAGACAGGGAAATCCTGGTGTTCTCGAGGGATGGTGGCATGATTCAAAGGGCATACGTCAAACTGGCCATATGTTCGAACTATACGCTTTAAGTTCAGAGACGCAGGGTGCAATTTGGCTCCATAAAAGAACCCCTCCCGTGGGCAGGACTAAGGTATATGCTCATATATCCTACTAGACTTAAGGTCCTACGCAACGGTTTATATTCCTCTTCTTTGACACCCCCGAAGATGCGCATATGTGGATGGACATGATGAAATTAGCCCCACAGGAGGAGGCAGAATCACCGACATAAGAAGGGTGATGAAAATATTAACTCGTATGCGGCGCCCCTTTAGGTAGGATGAAAACACTGCACGTGAGGAAATAAGATGTCTCATTTGGCCGACACCGAGAAGGTCTCTCTACGACAAGGCAGAGGGTCGCGCTGCCAGAGGACATTTCTGCAGACAACATTGGAGGGCTAAAATAACTGCCTAGGATGCAGGAGTGTGAACACTGAACTGCTGCACCTCATTTAAAACGGTTTGTTCATCGAGGCGGTGCTGGTGGGACCCCCAGTTGGAATTAACCAGGTATCCATCTGCTGCGTGCGGACCTGGTAGTCTTTGTGCCAACACCAGGTTCAGTGCAAGAAGCGGCTGCCCACGACCATGCAGTGCGTTGCTGGACGATTGTTGGGGAGTGGCGGGGGGCTATGGTTGAGGGTTGTTTGTTTCACCTTTCGATTTGTCCAAGCTTTCCTCTGGCAGCATTTTCAATGGCAGTGATAACAGTAGAAGTTATTTTTCCAACAGGAACTGCATTTACAGGCCCAGACGTGCGTTGGCAGGGGCTGCTGAGTGGGCATGGTTTGCGACGGTGCCAAGACTGGCCACTTGTAGGGGGTTCGGCGACCGCAGGGAGTACAGGATTGGGACCAGGGGAGCTCACTGCAATGATGGTAAGCTTATAGACCACACACTATGGCAGAGGGCCTGAAGGTTGTCACCTGGAATGTGTGGGGCCTTAATAGTTTTATAAAGACAAACAGTGTTATCATATTTGCAGAGACATAAGGTGTGGGTGGCGATACTACAGGAAGCACACCTTACGATGGACAGAGAGAACACGATTTCAAAGAAGTGGGGGACTGCACACTGTGGGCTCTACATATTCAGAGTCTGCAATGAGAGTCCTAATATGGATTGCACCATCAGTGCCTTTTCGGGTTCTGCAAACCAAAAAAGATGATGAGGGCCGTATAGTGCTTGTGCATGGTTTTCTTGAGAACAGGGAGATGTGTATAATTGGCACGTACACTCCCAACCACGAGACACTGTTTATTTCTGTGCCCTGTATCCTAAACTGCCCCCCTACAGGATGTGTGTCTGGAAATGGGGCAGTGACTTTAATTGCACGCTTGACCCAACTCTTGACAGGTCAGATAGTACATTTCGGAAGCCGGCACCGCCATCCAGGGTGCTGAGCTCCTATTGAAGTCTTTCCACCTGATGGATGCCTGGAGAGCTATACATGGGTAAGCCAGGGGCTACTAACATTACTCTACACCACATGCAGGACACACCCGACTCGATTATGGATTTAGAGATGCCGAATGTGTTGGGGTATTTGTCGAAGCAGAGTATAAAGCCTGCATCCTGTCTGACCACGCCCCACTACTCCTTACATGGCAAGGCACACCGCCCAGAATGCAGATCCCCACGTGGAGACTCCAAGCAGAGGCGCTAATCAATGAGGCATTGAGAGAATGCTGAGAGAGTCGAAAAAGTATTATTTTGAGAACAACACAGGTAGTGTGGCGGGAACTGGTACACTTTGGGAGGTCTTTTAAACAGTGATTAGAGGGGAAGCAATAGGCAAAATGGGAGCAATGCAGAAAGATATACTGCAAGACCTGTCCAAGGCAGAGGCTGTATTGGAACGAGCCAAACGTGGAAACATGGATGAAGATGGGGAGGCCCAAGACCTGATAGCACTCAGGCAGTAGTGTGTGGCAGGCTGGGAAAGGCTGGGTATGTTTAGCTACATCAGGTACACAGAGAAGCCACATGAGGGAGATGACAAACTGGGGCAGTTGCTGGCCTGGCTCTGTTCGAGTGAGGTACGGTGAGAAACTATTTGCTCCATTAAAGAGGGGCGTGGTGCCACTAAGAGAACACAGAGAGAGATATCAATGACTCTTTTCTTAGATACTAGCATACTTTGTACTCAAAGAGTGCCAGTGCGGGAGTCCCAGACTTTGATGAGGCCTTGTCATGATGAAGCTTCCTGGCTAAGTAGTGAGGAGGTAGAGGAGTTAGACGCCCCGATTTCGATGGAAGATCTGAGGGCCACCATCAGGACACTGCCCTCAGGCAAAACCACTGGAACGGATGGCACATTTTACAGGGCTTTTGAGGAGGAATTAGCATTGCGCGTCCTGGAGATGCTGCTAGAGGCGCACACAGTGGGTGTGCTCCCCCAGAGTCTGAGGGAGTCCATTAAAATACCCATACTTAAACCGAACAAGCCCCTGCTAGACTGTTGCTGCTATATATCGCTGTCAATGGTGAACAAGGACAGTAAAATACTTACAGCTTTACTGGCAAAGAGATTGAGGGGTATGATAGGTAAACTGATGCACTCAAACCAGATGGACTATGTTCTAGGTAGAAGTACCTCCTGGAACTTGCGATGTCTGCATCTTATTATTAACATAACTAAATTCTTAGAGGAGCTCTAGGCGGTGCTGCCACTGAACGCTGTCAAAGCATTCAATTCGGTCCGAAGGGACTGGCTCTATGCAGCCTTACAGAAGTACGGTATAGGACAAGGATTCCTAAGGTGGGTCAAGCTGGTATACACCACACCTAGGGCCAGAGTGAAGACATGTCGGTGCATCTCGGAGGGATGGGAGTTGAAAAAAGGCACCAAACACGGATGCTTGCTGTCCCCGATCCAGACGCAGGTATCAGAATAGACGGGGTGACACATGTAGTCTCTATGTATGCAGAGGACATGGTGCTCTATGTACGTAGACTGGAAGACAACTTGCAGTACATGTTAGATGTCCTATACCTATTTGTCGAGCTCTCTGGCATTGCCATCAGCCGAGACAAGTCATGCTTGATCCCGCTTTCTGAGCAGGCTACGACAAAGAGGCTTTCCGAAGAAACTGGTTTCACAAGCTTTGAAAAGAGCCTGTTTCACGCGTTTCACGTGTCGTGACTCACGCCTCACCCCAAAAACATCAAACGCAGGAGAAGACCAAATAACGTGTGTGGTAACCCATGGACAACATGTCTTCGACATCAAAAGGATTATCTACAAATACTGGCCCATACTTAGACTCTGTTTACCCAACCAACAGAAACCAAGATTTGCATTCAAAAGGGCCCGTAACCTAAGAAAACATTTGGTTCATTCAATGTATACTAAAGAGACAACCCAGGGAAGCCTTTGGAACCTCAGTCCCCTGACAAGACACTACCCATGTGGGTCCTGTTCGGTTTGTCAATTTACAACAATTCCAAATGGGAGAGAGAACATGGACCCTGAAAGATGTCTCAAATTGTAAAACCAACCAAGTTGTATATTGCATCGAGTGCCCATGCCACTTGCGGTATGTGTGCCAAACGATGCGGAGTGTCGGCACGCAGATCTCACAACACCGTTCAAGGATCAGATGCAAGAACCTCACCTCCCCTCCAGTACAACATTTCATTGAAAATAAGCATAGCCCACAAGACCTGAAATGGTGGGTCCTCGAGCGGGTTCGAAGTGGACACAATATTCAAGGATGACTACTAGACCTGGAGTATAGATGGATACATAGGATGGACTCGATGGCCTGGGGATTGAATTAACAATTTCTTCTCCCGACCCGTGATAACACAAGGTTTTCTTACCGCCATGGCCCACTCCTTGAAGAAAGTGTCCTATACATGAGGCCCCGACCGGGTCCCGCCTTCTCACAGCTCCATGAGAAACAACATGGCAGCCAGACACATACCTTTTCTGGCTGGTCAGTCCACACTCTACCTGCCGGCTAGCTGGACCTGAACACAAGTGGTTTTTCACATGGCAGTTCAAACACGTACAATACATAAACACCCTCCAAACCAGCGGGGTCATATTCAAACATGCACCGACCAGATGCACATGGGACTTTTTCGTAGTCCCACGTGTGTATACAGATTGCTAACATTATCTCTGTGCGGACCGGGAGCAGACAATACGCAATCCAAGCAGGAGACATGCGATCACATAAAATACATTTACCTCGGAATGAGGTATATGTGGATCGGTAACTAGGCTCCCGCTCTTCCTTCAGCAAGACTTTGATTCAAGTGGTAAACCAAGGCATTACTGATTGGGGGACCCATGCACAATCAAGCAGACGCAGGCAACTAATATACAATTCATTAATTCTCTGTCTTTTCGCAGTGCAAATCTCTTCCATGTCTACTATGGTACAGCCAATCAGGGCACCGGAACTCCGGGACCCTGATTGGACAACGGAGACACAACTACGGGCTTGCGGAGGTTCGACCAGCACACAAGTTGTAATCGGCTTCGCCTTACTGTACGCAGATTTCCTGTGACACGGCCCTCCAGCACATGAAGAAACCATGGAGAATATCGTGGCAGCCTGACGTTCGGGAACAGCATGATTGACTGTCTCCCCGCCGACACCCCACGCAACAGCACCCACTTCTGTGTCTACCACCTCACATCCAATCAGAGCACAGGTATCCCTGAACCCGGATTAGATGACGGAGACACACCTACAGCCCTTTGGAAGCTCGAGCACTGCATGTCCAGGATCCGGTTTCGCCGAACTGAAAGCGGACTCTCCGGACACGGCTCTCCAGACTGTGAGGACACCACTGAGCCCTACGAAGAAGCCCTACTTTTGGAAACGTCTTTGAGGACGGTATTCCCCCTGATACCCTGCAGATACAGGAGCTCAGGTAAACTTGGTAGATGCATTTGTCGGCAGACAATAGTATGTCTTCCCTACGACATGGGCGGTATTTCTCAGAGCTGGCTTCTTTAATATTTCCTTAACATTTCATATATACAGCCAGAGTACCCAGAATGTCTTCAGACAAGAGGACCTCACAATACATCACCATATAGATGCAAGGGACCACGTGCTACGCCTTTGAAGATTGAATTATTACAAGGGACACAACACACGTGACCGCTGTTTGAAGGTACTTCTCCATGATTTTTTGCAAGAAGCCCATTTAGAACAGTTCTAGATGGGAATTTGTTAACTGCTTTAGGGTCTCCCCAATTTTTGGGTGAAATGCGGAGAAAGGAGGATGAGATTACATGCACCCCCCTTTCCTTTTTTCTCTCCCTACAGGGGAATTTTGGATGAATTAGAAAGCTTTGTCCTCCGCCCCTCCCACGTATGCTTACCCTACAACTGTGGCGGTAAGCAGTCCTGTGGTGCTTACATCTATTTGGTGTCCTGATTTGTATGCAGCCTTCCGGCTGAAATGCGGGCCTCAAAGAGAAAACCCTTAGGAGATCTGGGGCAAGTCAACACACTTATGATGTACATCAACCTCGGAAGGCCAGAGGTAGCATTTTTTACCCTGACCTTCTCCAAGCCCATTTAAATTATTGGTTCCCACATTAGTTCTCTTTTGCATTAAATGCATTTTATTATTACTAGTTGCCTTAAAATGTCCAGGAAGGAAATACGCAACACCTAAAGAGGATATACCATTCACTCTTTCCTCTTTGGTTTTTTTGTTACAGGGGCCGTTTTTTCGCCCTGAAGAAAGCGGCCACACTGAACAGCTAAGAATCACTCTGATTTGGTTGAAATGAGTTTGCAATTGCCGCCGAAACGTAAATTCTTCGCAAGGGGGAACATTAAGCCCAACAATAGGGTCTACAGACTGACACTTCTAACGTGATCTACGTTTACCTGTTGGTTGTACTAGAATCCTACCCCCTACAACGTTAGAATTTTCACTCAGAACTTTGGTATATGTTTATTAGAATTTCCACTACAATAGAGATTTGGCATCTATTCATCAGAATGTTGACATTTGTCTACTAAAATTTTTATTGCAATAGATATATTGAGTGCGATTTATGTGGCACCATTTTCTCAAAACATAGGTTTTAAATCACCACGAATATATAGGTGTATTCTATGTTCTTGTTTTCTTCTTTTTATTTTTCCATTCGGTTTCCCTAGAGAACCAAATTAGTTTAGGGACAATTGTATTTTCTATGCTTCATTGTATTTTCTATACTTCTTTGTTTGTGACAACAATATATTCTCCTGCTTCAAGCAAAAACTTTGTTATATGTGCAAATGTAGATAAAAGAACCCTTTCTTTTCATTACAACTAATTATGATCACTATGCAGCCTCTCTACGTGTGTTTCTTTCTGGACAATATTACGGGTTATATACTTTGGGATGTGTTCCACCAGTAATAAAAAGGGTTCCCCAAATTGAAACACTTTTTCAGAACATCATACGGGAAGAACCTGTGTGTAGCAGCACTTCCTCCCTTTGGTTTATGGTTATGATTGCCTGAGTCTGCTACTAGTCACCATGGGCAAACCGAACTTTTGTTGTTGATCCCGCTAGCGGGCCTATGGGAACGGGGAAGGAACAAGTTACTTACCTGTAACTGTTGTTCTCCAGCATGGGTCTAGCATGGATTCACATGCTCATGAATATTCCCCGTCGTCAGGCTGGGAATCCTCGGTAAAGAAAAAACCAGTATCAGTTTCGTTTCTGATCTGTCTTTCGTAGTAGTAACCAATCACTGATCTCTGCGTCATACTGACCACAGCCAATGACTGCCCTCTACCTAAGCCCCGCCTCTGGAAGCCATCTTCAGATTTGGTAGCACGTGAAGTGGCAGTATGACCAAGTGAAGAGCCGCAGAGGGGTAGGCGGGAGGGTTCGCATGTGAATCCATGCCAGACCCATGCTGGAGAACAACAGTTACAGGTAAGTAACTTGTTCCTTCTCCAGCATGGGGTCTGGCATGGATTCACATGCTCATGAATAAAGAATACATAGCAGTACACACATACACAACCACGGGAGGTGGCAAAGGCTCAACATTAAGCATTACATCAAACTCAACATTAAGCAAATCTTACCTCCTCACCAGGCTCACCTTAGGCGAACAGGTTGCGCAGCACTGCTTGGCCGGCCCTGGACTCCTCCCTGGAATCCCGATTGACGCAGTAGAATTTCGTGAAGGTGTGAGTCGACCTCCACGTAGCAGCCCTGCAGATGTCCAGCAAGGGCACACCAGATAGGAACACCGTGGTAGCTGCGATCGCTCTGGTGGAATGGGCTCTCGGACGGCCAGGCAGCGGTCGGTTTGCCAACGGATGACAGTACATGATAATGCCGGAGAGCCATCTGGAAATGGAAGCCTTCGAGAGAGCCTTCCCCTGATTGACAGGTCCAAACTTCACAAAGAGTTGTGACGTCTTCCGAAAACACTTTGTGCGGTCCACGTAGAACTTCAGCGCTCTAGTCACATCCAGCGAGTGCAAAGTCCTTTCAGCCGGCGACGAAGGCGACGGGAAGAAAACAGGCAACACCAAGGGTTCGTTGAGGTGGAAGTCCGACGGCACCTTGGGCATGAAGGAGGGGTGCGTCCTGAGCACTACCCTCGTGTCGTGAAAAGTCAAGTACAGGGCCTTGCAGGAAAGGGCCTGGATCTCTCCCACCCGTCGTGCGGAGGTGATGGCCACAAGAAACGCTGTTTTCCACGACAAGAACTTCAACAGAGCCGAGTGCAGAGGCTCGAACGGAGGTCCCATGAGCTTGGTCAGCACCACGTTGAGCTCCCATGCCGGGGCCGGAGCCTTCACCGGCGGGAACGATCTGAACAGTCCCTTCATGAACTCTTTCACCAGACGATGAGACCACAAAGACGTCCGCCCCGTGGTTCTGGTGTATCGGGAGATCGCAGCAAGATGAATCTTGATGGACGCGTGCGCCAGTCCAGCTTTGGCCAGCGTCAGTAGGTACGGCAGTACTTGGGGAGCCATAATCTGTAGAGGGTTAATCTTCTGTGCGTGGCACCAGACAGAGAACCTCTTCCATTTATGTCCGTAGCATTTAAGAGTTGAGGACACCCTGGCCTTTGCAAGAACCTCTCTGCAGTCGGCCGGTATGTCGTATCCTCCAAACTCTAACGCTGCAGGAGCTAGGCCTGCAAGTTCAGCGACTTCGGGTCGTGATGGAGGATGGCGCCTCCTTCCCTGGAGAGAAGATCCGCGTCCACTGGCAGCTTGATTGACGGGGACGCTGACAAGTCCAGAAGGTCCGGGAACCATATCTGCCTCGGCCACGCAGGTGCGACGAGGATCATCCTGCACCGTGACCTCTTGAGCTGGTTGATGAGCCGGATCAGCAATGGAAATGGAGGGAACGCGTATAGAAACAGGCCCTCCCAGGGGAACAAGAAAGCATCGCCCATGCTCCTCGGCTGGGGAAACCTGCTGGCGAACCTCCGGCACTTGGAGTTCGTCGCCGTCGTGAACAGATCGATCTGGGGTGTGCCCCACCGTCGGAAGAGGCGGTCCACTAGATCCTGTCGTAGTTCCCACTCGTGGCACGAGTGCAGCTCCCTGCTGAGTGAGTCGGCGATGGTATTTTTTATCCCTGCCAGATGAAACGGCACCAGAAAAATCCCTTGGGCGACGGCCCAATGCCACAGATCCTGCGCCTCCCTGGACAGGGCTGAGGACCTGGTTCCGCCCTGTTTCCTGATGTAGAACATGGTGGTGGTGTTGTCGGTGAAGATCCTCACCACCTTGCCCTTGAGGGACGGAAGGAAGGACCTGAGGGCCCAAAACACTGCACGCAGCTCCAGGACGTTGATATGGAGGGACTTCTCCGTCGGGAGCCAAAGGCCTCTCGCGTGCAGATTTTCGGTGTGCGCTCCCCACCCTTCCAGGGAGGCATCCGTGGTCACTGTCTCCTGGTGGCCGGGGGTCTGGAAGTCCATGCCCGCCGTCAGATGCGCGCGGGTGCCCCACCACCGGATCGCTCGTCGGAAACTCTCGTCGAGTGTGGTCCTCTCCTCGAAGCTGCCCGTCGTCTGGATCCAGCGCGCGTCCAGGAACTCCTGCAACGGGCGCATCCGGAGCCTGCACAGGGGGATGAGGTAAATGCAAGAAGACATCATTCCGAGGAGGGACTTGATGGACCTCACTCTGGCCGCGTCCGCAACCAGCATCCGCTGCACCTTGCCCAAAATGGCCCTCGTCCTTTCCTCCGACGGAGAGGCCAGAAGCGACACTGTGTCGAGCTTCGCTCCCAGAAACAGTGCATTCTTGCGCGGGCACCAGGTGGGACTTGGCGTAGTTTATGGAGAATCCCAGGTCCGTGAGAAGTTGGACGGTCCTTGCCGTGTGCTCCACGGCGAGCTCCTTCGTCTTCGCTCGGATGAGCCAGTCGTCCAGGTAGGGGTAGACGTGGATCCCCTCTCGGCGCAGCTGCGCCGCCACTGGTGCGAGGCACTTGGTGAACACCCTGGGTGCCGACCTCAGTCCGAAGGGAAGGGCTCTGAACTGATAGTGACGCCCTTGGACCACGAACCTGAGAAACTTTCGGTGTCCCTTTAGGATGGGAATATGGAAGTAGGCATCCTCCAAATCCAACGACGACAGGAAATCGCCCTCCTCCAGCTGACCCAGGACGTGTTGGAGGGTGACCATCCGGAACTTCTGTGCCTTGATGAATTTGTTCAGTCGTCATAGATCCAGGATGGGACGCCATCCTCCCGTCTTCTTCTTCACGAGGAAGTAATTGAGTAAACTCCGGAGCCCCAAAGCCTCTTCGGGACGAGCTTGATGGCGCCCTTCTTGAGCATCGCCTTTACCTCCAAGAGAAGTTGAGGGACGTGATGTTCTTTCCTGGCCACAGGGGGGACGCGCGGGCAACTCTTTAGAAACTCGAGCGCGTGACCCTGTGCTAGGCCGTCCAGCACCCAACGGTCGGTGGAGATGGACTCCCACACGCTGACGAAGCTCGCCAGCCAGCCTCCCACCGGGGTGCTTCGGTGGGGGCCCGACCCCACGGCCGGTTCAGTCCTGCTTTGACGAGGCTTTGCCGCCTTGACCTCCTTGGCGACGACGGCAGGGTCCGCCTGACTTGCCTCGTCCCCTGTAAGCTTCCTGTGACGACGAACGGGCCGCTTGACGGTAGGTGGAAAATCCGCCGCCCGAACCTTTGAAGGCACCCTGTTTGCCTCCGCCGCTCCGAAAGGGCGGCCGCCGTTGCTGGAGAACCCCAAGAGCCCGGGCCGTCTCCGTGTCTGCCTTGATGGCTTGAAGGGAATCGTCCACTGTTTTCCCAAACAGGTTGTTTCCGTCGAACGGCATGTCCAAGACTCTGGTCTGCATGTCATGACAGAAGTCAGTAGCCTTGAGCCATCCACGCCGCCTAAGGCACACGCCGTTGCCAAACTGGCGAAATCCAGTGTCAGCGATGTCCGTCGCAATCGTAATGGCGTGGTCCGACGCCACCTCTCCTTCCTGCAAGATCTCTAGGGCATCCGCCCCCTTATCGTCCGGTAGGAAGTCCATCAGGGGGGCCAGTTTGTACCACAACTCCCTGTCGTAGCGGGCTACGATAGCCAAGGCGTTGGCCGCCTTAATCGTCGTCGCTGCAGACGAGATGACCCTGCGTCCCATCGTATCCAATTTCTTTCCCTCGCCGTCCGGCGGGGAGGTCGACGTAGAGGCTGCACCCCCCCGCTTTCTTCCTGGCCGCCGCGGAGACGACAGAGTCCGGGGTCGGCTGTGCCCGAAGACACAAGGGGGCCTTGTCCGGGACACGGTACTTCTTCTCGTACCGATCCCTTCTAGCCGGCGTCGTGGATGGGTTCTTGAGGAGGGCGAGGCCCTCATCCCAAATATCGTCCAGTAGAGGTACGGAGAGAACCGTCTTCCTCTTGGCTTCGCGCCGTTGATAAAGGAAACCTTCCTTCTTCTTCTCTTCCGGGCAGAGCTGGAAAAGCTCGGATGCCCTGGCGATCATGGAGTGAAACGATCCAATCTCGTCGGGCGGGGAAGCCCGGGTGGGAGGTGACGGCAGATCCTCGTCGTAAACCTCATCGTCCGTACCCGTCGCGGCCGTGTCAGTCCCCGTATCATCCCCACGAGTCGTGGACGGGGAGGAGGGCTGAACAGGGCGCGATGGCTGAAAAGGAGGTGGAGGATGAATCCTTCTTCTCTTAGGGGGAGGGTTCCCAGAAGTGCCTGGCTCCGGGTCCCCCGTCGGGAGCGGTTCCTCCCCTGGTGGTAACGGCAGTCTCGTCCTTATCTCCGAGCATAAGGACTATACAGTCCATTAGCCAACAAAATGGCCGCCGAGTTGTCTTGCGGCACTGGTTGAGGGGAGTCCGACGGGCGGTCAGGGGCCCCGTCGGCACCCTCGACGTTATCGTCGTCTCCTACGTTGGGGTCCCTCCCGATGGGCTGGTCTTCTTCCACGGCAACGCCGTGGCTTAAGACTTCGATCAGCTCTTCCTCAGAGGTTGAGGCCGAATCCACGACGACCTCCTGCCCCCCCTTTTTCTTCTCCGTCGGAGGTTTCACGGGGGTCCTGTCGATGGGCATAAAAGAGGACTCCCTCCGCGGTGGCAGGGAGACTGAGCCCCGAGGTCGCCACCACTGGTGTAGCCTCCACAGGCTGAGCCAGGGCCGCCGCGACTGTCTCGATAGAGGCCTTGGCCGGATGGATTTAGGCTTTCACCACCTTAGGTGCGCTCACCGCCTTCTCCTTGGGGGGAGGGTCACTGCCTCGCTCTCCCTCCGATGGGGTCTTCGAGCTCGACCGGGGCCTCTCCAGGAGCTTCGCCGGGTGCTCGGCCTTCCTCTTACCCGAACCAGAGCGTTGCCTCGTGGCTGATGGTGCCGGGGAGGATGCGCCCTGCCTGGCGCCCGTAGAGCCCGACCGCTCGGCGCTCCCGGTGCCAGCGGACTCGCGGTGCTTGGCCTTGTGTTGGACCCCCGTCGCTGGGGCGTCCTCAAAGGTCTTAGAAGACCGCTCGGATTTCTTCTTCTTCTCGCCTGACAGGCTCTTCCCTTCCAGCCAGTTGGCGAGACGTTGATGGCGGTCCTTCATGGTCCGCTCCGAGATATTGCCGCAAAACGCACAGTCCATCTCCACGAACGTCTTGTCCTCATGTAGGCAGTAAAGACAAAAGGAGTGTTCGTCCTCCTTAACGACATTCTGAAGCTGGCATCCAGGGCAGACCCTGAACAGCTTTCCGAGCGTCGAGCTTCCCTTCTCCTGGGCCATGTCCGAGATGGGCCTGAGAAACTTCTGGAGTCCTCCAAAAGCGTGGCTCGACGAAATCTTCACGCTTGAGGGGCGTAGACGAATCCGACACGGGTCCCTGTTGATCGGATGAAGAAACGGTGGAGCTTGAGGCTCTTTTGACTGAAAAATCGAAGTTTTTGAGAAAAAAAAATGTGAAAAAATAGCACTAACGCTCGAGAGCAATAGCACGAGGATCCCAACACTTGAACGTGTGGTAAAAATCTGAAGATGGCTGCCAGAGGCGGGGCTTAGGTAGAGGGCAGTCATTGGCTGTGGTCAGTATGACGCAGAGATCAGTGATTGGTTACTACTACGAAAGACAGATCAGAAACTAAACTGATACTGGTTTTTTCTTTACCGAGGATTCCCAGCCTGACGACGGGGAATATTCATGAGCATGTGAATCCATGCCAGACCCCATGCTGGAGAACAGATCAACTCTCTGATCTGGAGCTGAGATGGGCTTTGAACACCTTCCGCTTCCTGGGCGTGAATATCTACCATGAGGTCCAGCAAGAGCACAAGCACAACACACGGATTGCCCTGAATAGTGTGACCAAGTCAATGGACTTTAGGGGCAGGCTATCTCTATCAATAAACAGTAGGGCAGCAGTTCCTAAGATGGTGGTCCTCCCCCGGTTGCTATATTACTTCGTGAATGTCCCGTACAATATATCTAATATATCTAAGCAGTTCTTCCGTACGCTCAACACCATGCTCAGGGGATTCTTATGGAAAATGGGCTCTCAGGACGCTTCAAAGATCTTACGAAGTGGGGGGATCGAAGAACCACAGTTTGAATTGTACTTCCTGGCAGGGCAACTGCAGTTTATTGTCGGTTGGCTGGTGGATGAATCAACACTAGATATCACGCTCTTGCACCCTTCTATCGGGCTGTATTACTTAAGGGAAGTCCTGTGGGTGCAGGAATCCCATCTATACCAACCACTGTACCTCTTGACCCTGAGAAAGAAGCTGTGGCGTAGGGCTTGGAGAGGTATGGGGTTGGATGCCCCGTTTCCCCCGCAAATCCCCTTACTTACTGCATTGGGAGGGAGGACACAGTGGGTGCGGGGCATTCGCAAATCCTGGGAAGGTAACGGGGTGGTCACAGTAGGAGACTTGCTCCAGGATGGGGGGCTGATAGAATTTGGGACACAAACTGAAAAATGTGGCATACACAGCAGACAATTTCTGCTATTGTCCGGACTGACGCAGGCGCTAGAAAAGGAGTGGCCAGAACTCCAAAGGGGCCTAGAACGGGAAATGAGATTATAGGCAATGTATGACATGACTGAGGGTGGGCATGTGGTCTCCAGACTTTATGACTTGCTCCTGGACAAACAGAACACCCAAGTCTTAAGAGTGTGGAACAAGTGGGAGGCAGATCTTGGAAGGTCTTTTTCGGATGGCGAGAGGGCGCAGGTCTTGGTGTACCCAAAGAAAATCTCCAGGAATGCCAACACGCAAGATCTCGCAATTCAAAGGGACGAGTAGCCAGCAGTGCCCCAGATGCTCTGAGGAGAACGCTGGTACGCTGCATATGTTCTGGACTTGCCGGAAGATAAGGAGATATTGGGAGGAGGTTGCAGAAAAAGTATCTTGGGGTGGAGTGGATCTGGATGTTGTATCCCCCCGAGGCGTGCTTGCTAGGCGTGTTTCCACACAGGTGAGGCTCAAAGCACATAACCAAAATGAGGGACCTTGCCTGCGTGCCAGCTGAGTGCAGAATAGCAATGTCTTGGAAAGCAGAGGAGGGTCCCAATGCAGAAGCGTGGTGAGGGGACTTGCTGTGGTGGCCGGTTACCGAGACTGTGGCAAAACAAATGCTGAAAAGTTAAGACCAGGAAAACTACCTTTGTTATGCACGGACACTGTAGAATCATTCCCTCCCCCCACTCGATAGCTATACAACTCAAACACTATTTGTGTTAAGACCCTGCTGTTTACAGAGTTTCTCCAGAAGAATACGGAACCATGAAATGCCTACATCTGAGCATGCCACCCAGTCCTCCTTCGTATTTATCTGTATACAGTGTTCCACTGCTTCTTCGATAGGATTGCGCTATATTAATAGCGTACAAACAAAGAAAAATCTCAAAATATCTGATCCTTACAGGAGGAAATCAATTCTAGATGCAGAATTATATATCAATCTATTAGCGTTACAAAGTAAAATGCTCTAACAACTATTAAAAGCCTATTCAATCCTACAGGCTAACAGCGGACATAAAAAAAGAATTATGAAGAAAATATTCAAGTGCGAGCTAAGGGGCAAAAGGAAATGCAGTTTAGAAGAACAAGTTACTCTCTTACCTGGTAACGTTCTTTCGATGGGATGGTCCGACGACGTATTCCATATCTATGAGAGTAATCACCACAGCTGTGCTGCTTCGGAAAATCTTTCGGCATCTGCGTCCTGCGTCGATGACGTTGATACGCTGTCATCGAGCCGACGTCACCGGATGTTATAAGTAGGACGCACGACGCCCGTAGCCTCAGTTGTAGTTTTTTCCCCCAGAACGTGTGGCACCAAACTTCTGCCAGTATGACCACAGAAAGTCTTGCGGAAACGTAAGCTGCAATCGCATAAGAAATTCTGTAGTGGGGTAGGCAGGGAGGCAGCGATATGGAATACGTCGTCGGACCATCCCATCGAAAGAACGTTACCAGGTAAGAGAGTAACTTGTTCTTCGAGGGGATTGGGTCCTCCGATGTATTTCATAACTATGACAGACTCCCAAAGCAGTACCAATGTATGGAGGAGGGAAAAATAATTTAGAATAAAGAAATTTAGAATGCCCAATCAAATTGCAGAGTAAAGGACCGCCTTGCCAAAGGCCAGATCCTGCCCATGGATAGAATCTAGGGAGTAGTGTCATACAAAAGCATGGACCGAAGCCCAAGTGGCTGCTTCACAGATGTTACGAATAGGAACACCCCTCTGCAGGGCAGTAGAGGCAGCCATACCCCTAGTAGAATGGGCCCGTAAACCTACCTGAGGGTTCTTACCCGCCAAGCGGTAACATTCAGAAATTGCCAAGATAATCCATCTAGACAAAGTCTGCTTAGTAACAGCTTGTCCCAAACGCCTTCCAGCGTAACCTATAAAGAGCTGATCATCCACCCTGACCCGGTACATGCGTGAAATGTAGAAACTTAAAGCTCTCCTAGGATCTAACCTATGGAGCCTCTCCTCGTCCTTATCAGGATGCGGAGGAGGATAAAATGCCAGAAGAACGACCTTCTGGCTTAAATGAAATTCCGACACCACTTCGGAAGAAAGGAAGGCCGAACTCTAAGGACAACCCTGTCCTTATGAAACACAGTGAAGGGTGGCTTAACTGAAAGTGCCTGTAACTCACTCACTCTGCGAGCGGAAGTGACCGCAACCAAAAATACAGTTTTCAGGGTCAAAAGTCTCAAAGGACAATAATGTAAAGGCTCAAATGGAGCACCCATTAGAAACTTGCAAACAAGGTTCAAATCCCAACCGGGCACCTGGAAAGGTGATGGAGGGAACACATTAGTGAGCCCTTTCAGAAACTGAGAAATTAAAGGGATTTTAAAATAAGAACACTCCTCAGACGAGCGCTTAAATATGGACAGCGCCGCCAGGTAACCTTTAATGGTACCCACTTACAAGCCCTTGTGGGCTAAAGAAAGCAAAAAAGACAGAACCACAGGAATGTCACATGAAAAAGGATCCACATTATTAACCCTGCACCAGTCGCAGAACTTTCTCCAACGGCAACGGTACAGGGACTTTGTTGCCGGCCGTCTGGCCTAAAGCAACACCTCCATCACGTCTTCAGGGGGGTCCCAATCCTTGTACCTCAACCTTTCAGAAGCCAAGCGTGAAGGTTGAGGGATCGGACCTCTGGATCGAGAACCTGACCCCCCTCCCATGAGAGCAGATTGTCCTGTTAGGGAAAACGACGTGGAGGGCAGATTGATAAGTCGAGAAGGTCTGGCTACCACGTCCTCCGGGCCCATGCCAGAGTAAAGAGGATCATCCGGAAACCGAACCTCTGTAACCTCCGCAGCACTTACGGGATGACGGGGACTGGAGGAAATGCATACAGCAGTGGGAAGGACCACTCCACCACAAACGCGTCTCCTAAGGCACCTCTTGGAGGAAATTCCCACGAGCAGAACCTTTTGCACTTCCAGTTGACACTGGAGGCAAAGAGATCCACTTGAGGGGTCCTCCAAAGGGCAAAGATCTCCAGGAGAATCTCCCGAGCCAGCTCCCACTCGTGAGAGACAGTGCTCTGCCTGCTCTGAGCATCCGCCATCTCATTTTCGTCTCCGACCAGATGAACTGCCGAGATCGAAATTCACTGCTGGCTGGCCCAGAACCAGAGCTGCATGGCCTCCCTGTAGAGAGGAAGTGACCCTGCCCCCCACCTCATTTTTGTTGAGGTAGTGCATGGCCACTGTGTTGTCCGTCAGAATCAGGACATTCTTTCCTCGCACAGTCGGCAGAAAAGCCTTCAGGGCAAGCCTGATGGCCCTTAGCTCCAACAGATTGATATGTCGTCTGGACTCCGACGGAGACCAACGTCCACTGACTGTCAACTCGTCGGCATGAGCTCCCCAACCCGTGAGGGATGCGTCCGTCACGATCGTCACCTCCGGCCAGGGTTGCCAAAATGGAGCTCCCCTCATCTGAGTGCCTTTGTCAGCCCACCACAGAAGGTCCTGAGCGACCGAGGGCAGCACCTGAACGGGGTCCTACATCCTGCCGGAGGACTGTGACCACTGCATCTTGAGAGCCCATTGCAGCGATCTCATCTGCAACCGGGCCTCTGGCACCAGAAGAATGCAGGATGCCATGAGGCAGAGCAACCTCAAGAACCCGAACGCCGGGAGAGTCTGGGCATGTTGAAACTTGTGTACCATCTGCTGAATGTGAAGAACCCTCACCTGGGGAGGAAAACACTGCCCCAGGGATGTGTCGAGCACTGCTCTGATGTCCTGGAGCCGCTGAGTTGGCGTCAAGTGGGACTTCTTTAAGTTGAGGGAGAGGCCCAGCTTGTGTAGGGAGTGGCAGGTGACAGACAGATGATCCAGGACTTGCTCGGGAGAGTGCACCCTGATCAACCAATCGTCCGGGTAGGGGTAGATGTGAATTCCCCCTTTCCTGAGATATGCTGCCACCACCACCATGAGCTTGGTGAAAACCCTCGGGGCGGAGGTCAATCCGAACGGCAGGACCTGAAACTGAAAGTGCGAGTCGGCAACTGCGAATCTCAGGTACTTCTTGTGCTTGGGATGGATCGGCACATGAAAGTAAGCGTCCTTGAGATTGAGAGACACCAACCAGTCCTGAAGTTGAAGGGCCTAGAGGACTTGAGAGAGAGTAACCATCTTGAACTTGTCCTTCCTGAGGAGTTTGTTCTAACCGCGCAAGTCCATGATGGGTCTCAATCCCCCATCTTTCTTGGAAATCAAAAAATAAGAGGAATACCATCTCTTGTCCCTCTCCGCTACAGGCACCAGTTCTATGGCGCCTTTCTCCAGCAGGGACTGAATTTCATGCGCAAGGAGCGGATCCAGACTCTTCAAAGAGAGATTCCATGGTGGATTGTCGTGAGGCCTCTGCCGGAAAGGAAGACAGTAGCCATGGGCTATGATCTCCAGAACCCACACATCTGAAGAAATGGCACGCCATTCTACAAGATGCTGCGCCAGCCTTTCCCCCAACCGGCGAACCATGGGACATGGCCTCATGACTGAGCAGAAGCGGCTGCGGCATTGCCTGAGGGTAAAGAGGCAACTGCCCGAGCGGCCTTGGCACCTCAAGTACCCTGTTTTCCACCTCTGGCACTCCTACGGTGGCCCCTTTGACTTGCAGCTCCTCGCGATCTAGTAAAGGATGAGTAATATCGAAAGGAACCTCCCCTCCCTTGCTGTCCCCTAGGACGAAAAGGCGGAGGTTGGCGAATTGCAGCGCTCAACGACTTTGCTGCAGCTTTGGAGGTCTGCAACCTCTCAAGGCTCTCGTCAGCCTTGCTGCCAAAAAGATGTTCACCCTCAAAGGGCATGTTGAGGAGCCGGGCTAGCACATCAGGAGCAAACCCCAACTTCCGCAACCACGTAAACCTACGTATTACGGTGCTCGCCGCCATGGACCGGCTGACATAATCTGCCATGTCCAGACCCGACTGAACGGACTCACACATGGCATCCTTGTCATCCTGCACCATGGCAAGAAAACCATCCCGTTCCTCCCCTTTGGGAATATGATCAGACGCTAACGAAATACAGTTCCACAGAGTGTGTGTGAAATATGACAAGGCACACACGGAGTTGGCTGCCTGCAAATCCATACCCCCTGAAGAAAACACTTTCTTCGCCCAGCCATCAAAACTATTGTCGTCCCTATCAGGAGGGATGGTAGGGTACGACACCTGCTTTGCTGGGGCCGTAGCCGCCTGCACCACCAAACTCTCCAGAGTGGGGTGCGTGGTCAAGTAGCAGGGGTCGCTACTGGCTGGACGGTATTTTCGTGGCAAAGACTTGCTCACTGCCGGAAGACTCTCCGGGGAAGTCCAAGCCGCCGCCACCCTTCTTTGCAAGGCCATATGGAATGGCAGTACCTTGGTCGAGGATATCCGTCAGGTCATCCTGCAGAAAATCCACTGGTGGCGCAGACCACACCAAGTATTCCGTTACCCTCGACATAAGGCGCCGGTACGAGGACTCAGCATGGGTGCCAGGCTCAGGCCTACAGAACTCCACCTCCGGAGAGGTGTCCAGGCCACTGGCGTCATGCAACGACTGCCGCAGGTCTTCATTCTGGCTATGCCCAGACAAAATCTCATCAGGTACCTCCTCAGGAACCATACCTTCCTCAGGCCCTTCATCCACCTCAGAAATATAATCCAGAGGCTGGAATGTGGGCACAGAAAAAGGGACAAAGACATTTTTAGCCTTGGCCAGAGCCTTGCTAGGGAGTTCTCCACAAGGTACCACCGACAAAACAGCCCCGAAAGGCATCGAGGGCGTCGAAGGAATCGGCGTCGATGTCGAGCGCGGCGCTGACAGCTTCGACACAGTCCTTGAGGGCGGAGCCCCTAGCATGTCCTTCGATAGCCTGGGCGCCGATGGCTTCCTCGGAGGCAGAGCCTCGATAGAGTCCCTCAACGACCTCAGCGCCGCAGTGGTGTCTCTAGCATGGTCACGTCCGGCGTCTTTCGATGGCGCGGACGGACCGGAGCCCTGCAAGTGAAAAATCGCCATCAACTCCTGCCGAAAGGAATCCCATTCGGCAGGAGTGGAATGCTTGTTGGGACAAGCAACCGCCGACGGGCAGAGTCCTTGGACGAGGACAGGGAAGGCGATCGGTGACGGCTCTTCCGTGAGTGCCTCAAAGAGGCAGAGGAATGGCAGGACCTACTCCGGGACTGAGACCCACCGGACCGACGACGACGATGCAGAGAGTCGCCCCTCAAATTGTCAGTCGAAAGGCCGGCGGACTTCGACTTCCGGGGCTTGGCCACCTTACCTACAGAAAGCTTCTTCTTACGCTCCTGCAAGGCTTTTGAAGTAAGCGACTGGCAGTCTACACAGTCATCCGTGGTCCTCACTGAGGCACCAGAGGCAGGCGTTGTGCAAATCCGTCAACAACATCTTGGACCCGCATTCCCAACACTTTTTAAAACCCGGTCGCGGGGTAGAAGAAGACGAGGACATCGTAGATATTCACAAACAAATAGGTTCGAGGAACCGAAAGAACAGAACTCAGAAGAGTCTAGGCGCGCCGAGATCTCCGAAGCGAACACGCTCGGAAAAAACAGAACTGAGGCTACGGGTTTCGTGCGTCCTACTTATAACATCTGGTGACGTCGGCTCGACGGAGACCCTCGAAGACAGCGTATCGACGTCATCGACGCAGGACGCAGAAAGATTTTCTTAAGCAGCACAGCTGTGGTGATTACTGTCATAGATATGGAATATGTCGGAGGACCCAATCCCCTCGAAATACAGCATCAAGAGTAAGCTAAAAGAATCAAAGTATGGTTTCTTTTGAGAGGCTACACCAAACTGATGCAATAAACTATTGCAGATAAGTGACAGACCAAGAAAGTCATTATCAACAATGGAAGTTAATAAAGCAAATACATTTGATGGCCAGATAAAATAATACTCATCACAAGATATTCAGTCCAAAGTCATTAAATGTACCAAATGTTAAACCAAACTTTGGAGCATCTTAGTATACCAAAAAAGGGAGGAAAGAGAAATTATCAAGACAAAAATAAACAAAATGGGTATATAAACTAAGACACTTGCGAAGAACAAAACACAGAACTGTCAGTATATTTTACATTGAATTGCCTCTAAAACATTATCTACCTACTGATCCAACAACAAGTCAACTAACAAACAAAAACGTTGAAAATCATAATTTAAATCAAACTGACACCATCCAGTACACAAATTACATATCTACATTCATTGTTTAGATTAAAACAACAGGCATTTTGGAACAACTATTTTGCTTTCTTGATGATGTGACTCACTAAAGGGCCACACTGAAATGTGAATAACTTAGCAGGAAAGAAAAAGATTGAGAATGATACTCAAAATGGCATTACACTCCTTCAATCAATTAATTCATAGAAATAGATCATAAAAAGGGGTACAATATGCTCCAACATTGCCAACCTAATTTCCAAATTGTGGTAATGAATATTACTGAATACATAAAACACCAGTAAACACATTCCAACCTTTGTTCATTTATATTTAGAATATCACTTAAAACGTATCTTATAAGTAGGCAATTATTAATTTATTGAACCAGACCACAGCATTTGATTAATCCTTTTATCGCAACATGATGCACTTATCCATAATTTTTTCCACTGTCATAGTACTCTAGAGGTACAATGGCAAATCAGTCACTAAGCACAATATAATTCCAATGAACTTGAATTTGAACAGCAGAAAAGGCAATGAAATAAAACGATTCAGCATCTGCATGCAAATGAGAAAGTCTGTATGTAGATCAGATATGCACATAACAATACCCAACATGTACAGATGAGTAATACATCTCAATATTAGGTAATCAACACATACATTTTGATTAAAACAAGTTTTAGGGGATGCCACCAGGGTGCGCGTGGAGGATGGCCAGCTAATCCTTCAGCTCCTGAAAACGAGAACATAAAGGAGTTCTGAGTCCTCCCTGTATCCCCCCAACAATTTTTCTGAGGAGCCCCCCTGTGAGGAGACAGTCCAGAGTAAGTCTGTTCCAAAATTGGGGCATATTGGATCCCAAACGATGGAGTTAGCCGTATGGGAACGTTTGGTGGCCGCAAGGGCAGACTTGTGGAGAGCAGAGAGGCAGCCGTGTTTGGCCCGTACGAAGTCGGAACATCTGTGAGAAGGTCCCGGGCCTGAGGAGTAGACGCTTGGGCAGCTGCGCCACTGGTGTGGAGGTGCAAAGGTCCCGACGGCAGCCCTGACAGTTGTGAGCCCCCGGAGGAGTGCAGCGGTGCTGGAGAGACGGCGCTGCTGGCCCAAGAGAGGCAGGCCTATGGTCGCCGCTGGAGTGCAAGAGCCATCTTTCCCTTTCTCCCTGGCCGTGGATGAGGTCCTATACCAGGGGTTGACTACTATGATGCCCCAGGTAAGACAGTACTCTGGGATTGTGAGCTTGGCAGGTCCACAAGGCAGGCCTTGGTCATGGTGCTGCAGGGACAATGAAGCCAAATTGAGGTGAGGTTGGTGGATCAAACCAGAGGCAGTGTCTGAGGTGCTTGGCACAGTCGGAGAGTGAGGCAAAAATCGAAGGCAGCTGGAAGCGTGCACTCACTACAGTAGTGGACATACCGTGAAGAGGCCGGGGAGCGGTGGGCACAGGCAGAATCACTGACCCCCACATTCACCCGGGAGATTTGGTGGGACTCTGGGGGTGCAGTGTGGGGAGAGCTATGATGCAGTAGCCTCCAGTGGCTGATCACTGGTGGAGAGATCGGAGAGGTGGACAGAGGTTTTACCACAGCATAATTGGGGAGGCCCCACTTGGCTACTTGGGGATTTACAGAATGCCAGCACCGGATTTACCGGACCACCGGGGCTGTAATGCCCCAGTAAATCCGGCAAGTCGGGCACCAGTAATTCACTACGGGTCTGGCAGCAGCCTGCCGGTTTTACCGGCACAGCTACTGCCGGACTCGTAATGAGGGCCAATGTCATATACCACAACACTGCTCAAAAATAAACGACTGGTCTGGTACATGTTTCCACTAAAACTGTTGCTCACACGTGCCACCCTTCATATACTTAAGTGGAGTAATTCAGATCCTTTTTTTCTTTTAAACAGTTTTATTTGTTTTCAACAAAATAATGTAGACTTTTGTAAATATTCACAAGATAATATATCACCACTTCTGTTCAACCCCCCCATCCTCTTCCCAGCCTATTCCACTTCCACGTCCTACTTATACTATGCTTGTGACTGTACCACATGCACAGTATAAGTACTACTGTACTGGTGAACTCCCCAATACTGTAGCCGCACTATGGGGGTATCATATCGCCCTCCATACTACGGTCTTCCTGTGGACTGTCGCTCTGTCTGGTCCTCTGCCTGCGGCCTCGCCTGTCATTGCCACCACTGTGACTACCATCAGAGCTGGGCCTCCCTCCTCCACCTTGCTATCCATGCCCCCCACTCTACCCAGCATTGTCGCAGACCATCGAGTGACCCAGCCTACCTGCGCCCTGCTGCAACGGACTGCAACACTGCCCGCCCAGTTCTCGGGCTTCCCCTCAGACAGTTCTTTTTGTGCTCGTCCTACCGTCTAAGGTCCCCATTCCTCCTCACTTGGGCATCATCCCTCTACCTACCTCCTCTTGCTCTTACCTCACTCCTCCGGATGCTCTGCTGCTGTTCTCCAAAGGACCCTACCATCCTCACCAATTCACCACTGGACGCTCTGCTGCCGCAACCTCCACTACACGGCATTTACACCCTCTCTGCCTAAGGCTCTTACTTCTCCCCCTCAGGGCCTCCTCCTCAGCCTCTGCTGCTCACCTCACTGCCCTGGACGCTCCGCTGCTGTTCCTCCCCATCAATCTTGCTGATCTCAACAACTGCCCTTGAGCGCTCCCTGCTGCAATTTATCCTCTAGGATCCTGCTGTTCTCACCTCTCTGACGCTCTGGTGCTGATCTCCAAAGGTTCCTACCACCCTCACCAATCCAGCCTCAGACGCTCTGCTGCTGCAACCATCACCCCACTGTCTTGACTCCCTCTCACCTGCTGTGACTCCCCGTCCTTCTGCTCTAAGACCACCCCCTCACCAGCCCTCTCCCCCTCCCCTCTACTGAACCTGCAACAGCTCCTGATACCTACTCCAACTGTGGAAACTCTGCTGTGAAGCCACCAACACTTACTCTTATCCCCTTCTTGTCATGCACTCTATCTGTCTTTCCCTTCGTCGGCCTCCTCCGATCTCCATCTCCCTCTCCCTCCTCCTCCTCCTCCTCCTCCTCCTCCTCCTTCTCCTTCTCCTTCTCCTCCTCCTCCTCCTTCTCCTCCTCCTCCTCTACCTTCCACTCATCCTCATGTCCACCCCCTCTTCTAACCTCACCCCATGCCCACCCCTTCCCCCTTGCACAATCCCTTTTCGCTCTAATCTTATCCACCTCCCCACTGCCAATCCCTCCAGTATCATTAACATTGCCCTCTGGAACGCCCAATCCATCTGCAATAAAGCCATTGCGGCCCTCGATCTGTTCTTCCAACTCAACCTACACTTCCTCTGCATCACCGAGACTTGGATCCCCCCTTCAATTCCACTGTTCCTGCATCTCTCTCCACCCTCTCTTCCTCCTTCTCTCATGTTTCACACCCCTCAGGTCGCGGAGGTGGCGTTGGTCTAATTTTTCACCCTAACTGTCTTTCCTCATCCCCTACCTTAACCCTCCCCACTTTCTCTTCCTTTGAATTTCTCTTCAAATCCTTCATTTACCCTCACGCAATCACCTTCTTAATTATTTACAGACCTCCTGCCCCCCCTCTTCCTTCTATGAAGACCTGGACCATCTTCTCTCTCTCATTTCTCCCTCCCCTACTCCTCTCTCTGTCCTCAGCGATTTCAACCTCCCTCTCTCAACCTCATCTCATTCTTCTCTTCTCTCCTTACTCGACTCCTATCTCATCTCTCCCGTTCCTATCCCCCACCCACTCCTCTGGCTCCACTCTCAATCTCATCTTTCTCTCTTCTTCCTCTTCATTCCCTGGATCGTCTCTTCCCAACTATCTCTGAGACCAGGCCTTGCTCTCCTTCTCCCTTACTCCTACCCCTGCTCATTATCCTCCCCCCTCCTCTCGTCGCGATCTCCGCAACTTCAACCCTTCTCTCTTCCTTGACTCCTGTTCTTCCTCCCTTGCCCCTCTCCCCGATTTCTCATCCCTCTCGGCCGATGACGCCCTCTCCTCACTGTCCTCCTCTATATCCTCCAGTCTTGACCAACTCTATCCTCTTACTTCCTTCTCCTCCTCTCACAAACCTTCCCAACCCTGGCTCTCTCTCACCTTCTGTCCATGTGTCGCGTCGAACAACGCTGGCTCAAATCCCCTTCTCTGACTAATCAATCCTCTTACTTCCCATATCACTCTCTCTGTGGGGGTCATTACGAGGTTGGAGGTAAAAAACAGATTTTACCAGCATGGAGCAAATACTGTGTCCATGTAGGAAAGAGGCCGCTAACAGTGGTGTATTACGAGTTTGCGTGCACGAGCGTAGCGGCATGCAGGTATCGACAGTACCGGCATGCTGCTAAAGTCCCAAAAATGCCCCTTAGCGGCATCATCGGAAGCGCAGATAGCACTACTGCCGCCGTCCACCTCTAAATAACGGGCCAGGCATCAATGGATACGGCTTTAGCGGGCACCACTATTAGTGGGTACCGCTAACAGCGGTCACCGCTAATAAGCGGAACCGGAAGTAACGTTATTGCGCCGGAACGGGAAAGGGCACGGCGGGCATCTTTAAAAACACAATCCATTGCCACCCTCACTACACAGCACCTGGAGACTCATTTCGACAGAAAAAAAACATCCACTCAACCAGCATCATGCCAAAGGCAGTGAAAAAAGGGGCATCCCCGGCAGCATAAGGAGCGGTTTTCGGAGGACGAGCTCACAGTGCTAGCAGACATGCTGGATGAAAATGCTGAGGTGGTCTTTGCAAATGACCTCAAGAGAGCAGCCCAGCCCAAGAAAAAAAGAGATCTGGGAAGAAGTAGCCCGTAAAGTGAGTGCAGTTGGGAACACCCCTGCACAGTGAAGGACGTGCGTAAACGGTGGGACGACCTGCGCCTCAGAGTGCGAAACATCATGTCGGCCAACCGGAGCCAGGGCCTGGCTACTGGCGGTGGCCCTAGCTCGCCAATTAAACTCAGCCGGTGGGAAGAAACGTGCGCCAGCACTATCGGCATTGAGTGTATCGAAGGTGTGGGCGAGATGGAAGTTGGCGCCACATCATCCACAGATGGACGTGAGTGTCCTAGGAAAACACTGTAATGCAAAGTATGATGATAGTCCACCAATGTGACCGTATCATGAGTCAATGCATGGCCCATTACAGACGCATGGACACATCCCTGCCTAGATGCCGTCCTCAGCACTGACACATCCACATGCATGCAGCATGCCAATGCCATACCTGAGACACACCCCACAAAATGGCATTAGTCACACTGCACGCAGTCCACAACAGAAATGCATGTCACACAGCATACACCACCTCAAACATGTGTGACCCTGACGTATGCCTGCATGCTCCCCCCATATAGCAAGCAACCTGAATGTCAAAACTCCAACACCTAATCCCCTCTAATGTGTAGAACAGCAATAATACCAATGTATGCATGATGCATGTAGAACCATCACTGATGCCGTCCCTCTCTCGGTCCCCCACAGGCTCAGATCCTGACAGCGAGGCCCAGGATTCAGCGGCGCAGCCAACAACCCCCAGGAATAAGGCAACAGGCCTTCTACATCAAAAGGCCCAGGCAAGCCACAAAAGGGGAAGGCACCACTGGATGCCACATCACTGGGGCGGCAAAGGGCCACTCCCACAGCAACAGTCCCCACAACAGCAGTGTCCACTGCACAGGAGCCAGTGGCCGATGGGGCCCTTTCAGCTGGCAACAGCTCTATCGGAGAGGCAGCAGCCACGGCACCCCATAGCGATGAGGATGCACAGAGCCAAGGCCAGGTGTGTGTCCCTGTGGAGGATGAGTCATCAGATTTACCTGCCACACCCAGTCCCCCGCTATCACCCCAGATCACTCCAGTCAGCACCCCCAATGACAGCACACAGGAGCAGTCTGGAGGGGAGCCAGGGCAAGGAAGCTTGAGCCCCACAGAGGAGCCACATGATTTGGGACATCTGTCACATGCAGCATCCACCTCCACTGGTGTCCGGGGTTGGGTGCAGCAAATGGCACAGACAGAGCTGCGCCAGGAGGAGCTGACAGGGCTGGCCAGACATTTTGTAGCGGACGGTGCCCAGGCAAGGCAGGAGGGCCGGGACAACTCTGGGTCCCTGAGACAGGCCATTGAGGCCAGCACAACTTGTATCTGCGAGGCGGTGTCTGCTCTGAGGCAGGTCCTTTGCCGTATAGCGGATGCTTTGGGGGCAGAGTGTCCTGCCCCGAGACTGGAGCAAGCAGGCACGGCATCTTCATCGAGCTCCACTCAGACCAGCCCCCTTCACAGGTCTGCGCGCACCTTGCTGCGCTCAGACATGCCGCCACCAGATGTGGGAAGTGGTCACAAGTAGATGGGGCAGCCTGATAATGGCAATTGATGCAGAAACCTGCAGCATTTGCTTGGACACCATGTATGGGGGAGTTGTGGGGGAGTTGGAGGAGAGGTAGGAGGGGGGAGGGGGGAGAGGGTGTGTGTGGGGGAGAGGGTGTGTGGGGAAAGGGGAGAGAGGGTGTGTTTGAGGTGGAGTGTATGAGCACTTTTTACTATTTTACTGTTTAATACACCCGTTGTGTACCACAAAAAAGTGGACATTCCTTATTGTATATGTGTCATTTATTGGTCTACAGTGCATAGTGTACATGTACTCCCACGCCCAGTGCCCTCAGTCCCACTTTGATGGCACCCTCTGCACCCATGTGTCTTAGAAATATTGGCCAATCACAGACTGGCGCACAACACGTCCCTCCTGTGTATCTGCACTGCGATGATGTGCGCCCACATCTTCTTCGTCCTCTTCATCATCACCTGGTGGTTGCAGTGCAATGTCAGGGGGCAGCGGACCTTCTCATGCCTGTAGAGGAGTGCCCCACCCGACCGGCTGAGGCAGCGAAAATGTGCCTTCAGCAGGCCAAAGGTCTGCTCGATGACCACACGGGTACGGGTATGGGAACGATTGTAGTCCTCTTCGTGCCTGCTCTGCGGGTTCCGGACATGGGTGAGGAGCCACGTCTTCAAGGGATAGCCACTATCACCTGCATGGGTGCAAAATAAGGCATGTGTTAGTCAATTCATGATGGACAGCTGTAGTTATCACACATGCCTGCAGATATTTGTTGGTCACATGCACATGTCCCTGGTTGTATGCACACATTTTACCTTGCCTCAATGTGTGCTGTCCCATGGTCTTATGGTGTGGATTGCGTCTTCAAGATGATACACGGTGTACATTGCCATGATGTTGCTCATGCATTGTGGACACATACCGCTGCGTTTGTGTTATATATGTGATGTGTAGTGTTCTGTATGATTTTCTTACTGGAAGAGTTGGCAGTAGTCTCTGCATGTTTTGGCATTCAGCGCTGATTATTCCCATGGTGACATGCTGCACTACTGTGGTGGTGGCCCTGTGACAAGCAGGGGATTCCCTTGGTGGTTTTGTTTTTTGCACTCTCATGGATGCTTGTCCTGTGTGGTGATTTGATGCAGACATTTACATTGTGTGTACTTACAGCATGTTGCTGGATTGTGTTACGGAGGGTGAGGTCTGATGATGGGTGGTGCACGTGTTGTGGGATGTGGGGTGGTTGATAGTTTGGCATGTTGTGATTGGTGTGCAGCTTCCTTCATAGCTATGGGGACCAGTTGTCATATTCAGTTTGGGATGCTTTGGGGCACAGTGTTGTGAGATGTGGACATAGTGCAGTCACCACAACAATGACACCATGATGGTGTGTGCATCTCTCCCCCCATTTCACTTCCATGTGCCTGTCATGCAACTTACCAAGCAGCCAGGCACATCATCCTGCATGTCGCTCCATGTAGAGTGGAGTTCCGTAGGACCATTGAGTCATGAGTTGATCCGGGAAATCGGGCACAACAATGTGTGATGATCTTGCTGGAGTCACATACCATCTGTACATTGATTGAGTGATATAGCTTACGATTGCGGTACACCACCTCCGTTGCATGCGGAACCACCAATTCCACATGGGTGCAGTCAAGCACACCAATACAATTTGGCATGCCTGCCAGTGCATGGAAGCCAACTTTCCTATCAAAGATCTCCTGGGCAGTCCGTGGTAGGGATATGTAGTTCCTTGCATGCTTCAGGAGGGCATCCAGCACACGAGAAAATAAGGGTTGTGAAATGCCATGCATGTGCCCCACTGTGTGCTGGTAGGTGCCTGTGGCCAGGAAGTGGAACACAGACACTACCTTCAGTAGAGGTGGAATGGCGGTGCGTATTTCAATCAGGCTGACAATGTAATTGTGTATCATGTCCACAATGGTGGTGATGGTGTCCCGGTCCCGACGGTACAGGGTGTGGATCTGCTCAGGGGTTAGGTTGAATGGACTGGCTCTGATGTGAGGGATTGGGGCTGCCTGCGTGGTACCACTGGCTGCACTGGTGGGGTTTGCTGGCCCCGTCTCACCCTCCTTCTCCTCCTGCGTCTCCTCTGTGGTGCCTGTTGGTGTTGCTGCTATAGCAATGCAAGCATGTCTGCCAGCCCCAGTATTGCTACAAGTGGAATCATTTTGGTGTGGTAAGGGGTGTGGTGTGTGGGTATGCTCCTTTTGTGCTGGGCCAGACTCCATTGCCACCACCTGATTGTGTGCACTTGTGGCCGTTGGGAACACAGCACATTGCTGTCTGCTGGTGGTTCGCGATGCCAGTATTGCCGGCATCCCAGTATCCCTCATTACCGCCTTCATGATGCCAGTAGTTGCATGCCCGCCTGACTTGTGATGTCCTCCTGTTAACGCCTTCCCACTATTGCCGGGCCCAAAGGCTGCGTGCCCGCGCGCATGCCAGTACGGGGGAGCACGCTATCAGCGGTGGCGCTAATATCGGGTTGTTGAGTCGGAAAAGCCCAGAGCGGTATGCGGTGCCAGTAATCCCTTACCGGCATCGTTTTTCCATTAACTACAACCTCGTGATGACCCCCTATGACTTTTGCCTCACATCTGCCAAGCGCTCCTACTTTTCTAACCTCCTCCACTCACAAGCTTCTCACCCCTGCCGTATCTTCTAGATCCTCTCTCGCCTTCTTTCCCCTCCTATTTCTGACTCTTCCACAAACTCTCCACTCTCTCCCTCTGACTTTGCCCACTTCTTCTCATCCAAAATTCTCTCTTCGCCACAACATCCTCTCCTCTCCATCCTTCTCCCCTCCTTCCCCCTCCTCCTCTTCCATCTCTAATAACTTGTCCACCTTCTCTCCTATCACCCCAGCCTGCATCTCCCGTCTCCTGTCCAAAACTCACCCTATTGCTGGCCCCTCTGATCCCATCCCCACCTCCCTCCTCCCCTACCTAACCACCTTCTTCAACATCTGTCTCTCCTCTGCTACCTTTCCTTCAGCTTTCAAACACGCTACCATCATTCCTATCCTGAAGAAACCTTCTGCTAGCCCTCTTCTTGCCTACAACTTCAGAACAATCACCATCTCCCCTTCATCTCAAAGCTCCTTGAGCGCCTAGCCCACTCTCAACTCTCTGCTTTCGTTTCCTCCCACTCCTTCCTCCCCACCTCTCAATCTGGTTTCCGCCCTAAACACTCCACTGAGACTGCTCTCACTTATGTCCTCAACTCCCTCCTCACTGCTCGCTACGCTAAGCAATCCTCAATTCTCATCCTCCTTGACCTCTCTGCAGCTTTTGATACCGTAGATCACCCCTTACTTCTTAGCACTCTGTCCTCCTTCGGCTTCAAAGGCTCTGTCCTCTCCTGGCTCTCCTTTTACCTCTCCAATCGATCCTTCACTGTCACCTGGGGCGGCCGCACCTCCTCCAACCTCCCCCTGAACTATGGCATCCCCCAGGGATCCGTACTTGGACCCTTTCTTTTCTCTCTCTATGCCTCCATTCTTGCCCCAGTCATCTCTTCTTTCGGCATCTCCCACCACTTCTACGCTGATGACACCCAACTCTTTCTTTACTTCTCTTCCTTCACCTCTGACATCCACCACACTCTTTCTTCCTGCCTTACGGCCATAAAAAACTGGACGTCATCCCATTTTCTTTCCCTCAATACTGACCAGACTGAAGTGCTTTTCTTCCCTATTAACACTCTCTCCCCTCCTCCCCCCTCCTTTCATCCACTTTCCCCCTTCCAATCTCCCCATCTCGACCCATGCCCACAATCTTGGCCACCATATTGATTCCTCTCTCTCCTTCTCCAACCACATCTCTCTAACCTCTCGTGCCTGTCGGCACCACCTCTTCAACATCCACAAGATCTGCTTCTCTCCCATCTTCCACGCTTCTAAACTCCTAATCTCCTTCCTTATTTTCTCCCGCCTCTTCTACTGCTCCTCTCTCCTCTTTGGACTCCCTATCTCTCACCCAACTCCCCTAAAATCCAGCTACACCTGTCTTCTTGGCCCTCGAGACTCTATTTCTACCTCACTTTCTCAACTCAGCTGGCTTCCCTTCCTCTCACAACTGAAATTTCAATTCCTCTGTCCTGTCTACAAATCTCTCCATGACCTGCCCCCCATCTTTCTTCCCTCCTCTCATTTTACTCTTCCTCCCGCTCTCTCCGCTCAGCTAATCTCTACCTTCTCATTGTACCACCAGCCCCATGTGCCTCCTCACGCTTCTGCTCCTTCCAACTCTTGGCCCCCCTCCACTGGAACTCCCTACCTCTTTCTATCTGCTCCTCCCCTACCTACTCATCCTTCCGCTCCTCTCTTAAAGCCCTTCTTCTTCACTCCCCCCCTGACTCTCCTTCCCTACCTCTCTCCCCCCCAATCCCTCTGTCCCCCTCTCCTTCCCCCTTCCTCCTACTCTCCTGACCTCAAATCAGACACTGAAACCCCCATCACCTACCTCCTCTCTCCCCCCTCTTCCCCTCCTTTTAAGTAAATTGTTCTACATACTGTATCATTGGTTTGTTTCATGTTTGTAAATATGCTTCTTTCATTATTGTACCTTGTTGTTATACTGTAAAGAACTTTGGCTTAAACATAACATACCAAGCATGTACCCACATCTCTAATCCACCGTTTGTGTTGGTGCTTGTGTCTGAATCTGGATGTCCCTGTGCGCAGAGGCCATCAGTTCCTGCAGCATGTGTTTCCAAGCATTCAAGTCTACATTCTGTTCCTTTAGCCCCTGACAGGATGCTTCTTGCCACACTGCGGTTTCTGCTAGCGACCATTTCTGGAGGTCTCTCAACCACACACTTACTACTGGACCCTTGCGTGCTTTCGAACCTATTGCTATCCTCCACTTCTCCAAGATGTATGCTAGGTCTTTCAACTTACTAATGGGTCTCACATGCTTCTGTCTTGGAAAGATTCATAGCAAGCAAGCCGTGGGAAAATCAGTGTCTATTGTTATGCCTGCTTTAGCCAAGGCCTGAGCCACTTCGTCCGGTACAGAACATGTGCACCAGGTCTGCATTGATCAGGCCGCATTTCGGCCAAGATTGTACCGTTGATTTGCTGAACTTAACCTCAGGGAAAATTGCTAAGTATGTTCTATGTGTGACATATAATTGAATCAGCTGGAGCTTTGCATTTATGGACACTTTCTTGTGATACGCCATAGCCCTACCCCAAACCTTGTCTGACAATTCCTCCTGCAAGTCCACTTCCCAGCTCCAAGTGGTCTGTATTGACTTCTCGTCCGGCATAGCCATTCATAACTCATATATTCTTGATATTGCGTGTCCACCCTCCGAGATGTCGTAGAGCGTTTCTATCGCTTCATCTTCCATCAGTACCTAGTCTAATCCCGGTCATTTCTGCTTTATTATATGAATGAGTGAGGCATAAATGATGTGTTGCCCTTCCTGTACTCCTGTTTCTGAAGTGACTGCACCGAAAGCCATCGGTCTCCCCTCCTGTAACACATAGCCTATTGTCACCACCCCCATGGGCACCCAGTACTTCCTCATATTCAACCTAAGTTGTGCGTCTTCACACTTTAGTGGCACCAATGGGATCTGTGGGGACTAAGGTGTTTATTTAGAAAGCGACAGGCCCGATGCCACATTTTTTTGCGCAGCCCCAACAGCAATGGGCATGAATCTCGTGGTGCTGTGGTCCACATCACCTCTTTCAAAAATAATGGGGTGCATGCCGGTTGTAGCAACTGGGTGTCTTGGGTCTGTTGGTCTCACAACCAGTTCATGACGAATTGAAGTTGGCACGCCACAAAATATCCTTCAAAGTTAGGCACCTTTATCCCTCCTCGTTTGTGTGGTCTATAATTTCTGTAACGACAACCTGCATCTTGAGTTGTGCCACAGTAAGCCCCGACATGTGGTATTAAATGCCCTAAAAAAGGCTTTGGGTATATCATACGGAACCTTAGTGAAATAATGGAACAGCCTCGGAGGCACCACCAACTTCAATATCGCAGCCCTCCTCATCAATGAGAGCGGCAGACTGGCCCAAAAAGCCATGGATTTCGCAATTTTGCCCACCGCCTTTAGCATATTTTGTATGTGCTCTATTTTAGGATCATGAAAAATATCTAAATGTGTTCACTTCCCATTTAATCGGTAACTCTGGTAGCACACTCCGGGGCATCCCTTTATACCCCACTGGGGGGAACAAACATGACTTCTGTGCATTAACTGTGATACCAGATAGGCCAGGATAGCGCTCAACCACATCCTGCCCTCTTTATTCTGAACAGTCTCAAGCACCCTGAATGGCACCATCAGCGCCACCCATATTATTACCATAGTACCCGTCTCGCATACGCAGAGTATGGCGAGCCTAGCGTTATGCCTCTCAATTTTTTAGCAATTGCACTTTGTTTCTCTCTTGTGAGATGCGTTTCTTGAAGGAGTGCAAAGTAAATTCTTTGAAGTCTCAAATAAGTCATGATCCTGTTATGTTTAATATAGCCATTAAGACCCCTGACTTTTCAGGACACTATTCTAAGTTCCCCCATTGCACCTAAAAGCTCCAACGTGCCCAGGCAGTCTAATGCACAAATTCAGCGTACCATGTGTGGATCGATAGGCTAACTTCCAACTAACTACCCCAACACCCCTACTCCCCCACCGACAATAGTTACCTAGGTCAATACCTTTTGCTCAGGCATCCCCGCTTCTCGCCCCCCACCCCAGATTCTTGTCCTGGTGGCAGGAGGGCGTCCTTGTCTACTCGCTCAGGCGTCTGCTCCAGTTGGCAATTTCTCCATGTGCATCCATTTAGGTGCATGTTCGGGAATGCGAAAGAAAATGGCACGTCCATTGTTTATAATTTTCTGTCTAGCAGGACACAGCAACAAGTACTTGAGGTTCGCTGACCTCAGCCTCCTTTTGACCGATATGTAGTTCATCCTCTGTTTCTGCACTTGAAGGGTGTAGTCCTGGTATGCGGTAATGGTGGCAGACGCTCTTAGGATTGTCCCTCTTTTATGAAAGTGTTCAAGGATCTTTTCTTTACCTTTATAGTTCAGTAGCTGAGCTATAATTGGCCGTGGTAGGGCTCCAGGCGGCGGTTTCCTCAAAGACCTATGCACCCTTTCAACCGTGAAGCCTTGAGTGAGGGCCCCTGGCCCTATTTCCTGTTGCAGCAAATTCTCTATAAAGTTGGTCAGGTTTGCTTCTTTTTCTCCTTCCGGGAGCCAATAATTCTTACATTATTGCATATGGCCTTTCCTTCTGCATCTTTAACTCTTTCCTCAAGATTACGTACTTGTTGCTGCAGTACCTTAACTTCTTCTGAGATGTCTTTCAAGCCACTTGTGTTAACAGCTACTTCCTTTTCAAGTGTTCCTGTGTGTTCGGGCAGTAACCTCACGTCCTGCCTCAAGAGGTAAACATCTATGCTGATGGTGTCCATTTTGGATTCAAGTGCCACCTTCAAGGCTGCTATGGCATCCAGGACCTGCTGGTCTCCTCTTGCGTGCATCTGCTCTCTTTGTGGTGTTGAGATCGTCTGGGCAGTGCTCTCCGCTGGGTGTGTGAGTTTGGTAGACGCCTCAAGTGTGGGTTGCTTCACATTGATTTTTTGGGTCTTGGACACCATGGCCCGTTGCTTTTTTTGTGCTCCCCTTCTCGCATCTTTTGATCCCACCGCCAGTTTGTGACTATTCCACTGCTTGCTATCTAGCCACTCCCGGGTGGGTTTACCCCTTCTTTGACCCTATTCGCTTGGTCTTTCTAACATGTCAGATGGGGGCTTCTTGCGGTATTCTAGGCTCTTTTCCCGGTGCTTAAATGTTTTGGCCGTGCTGTTTTGGACATCCACCATACATTTTGTCCTGTTGGTGAATGACTGCACGCTGCTATGACTTGTTTGGCCATACATCATATGCATTGGAATGCTGATGTGTGTTGTGGTCACTTCACACCATATAGTATCTTCTATACTCGTGGAGGTTAGCTTTATACCTTCAGTATATGGCTTTTAATTTCACCTGGGTGAACTAATTTATCAGCACTCGTTCGTTGAATTATGAGCACCCAGGTGGGAGGTAGCCTTTCGTGTATTCACCTTTCGTGCCCGTATGGGCGTCTCATGTCCCCTTCTGAGCCAGTGCGTAGAGGGCCACGCTCATTTCCCTGCTTAATTGGTCACCTGCACATATTCAGTTCTCCCCTATATTCAGGGATCTCGCTGTGTCTGTGGAATTCAGCACTTTACTCCCAAGCTCTTTCGATGTAGCGGCCTTGGACCGCAAACAGGTGAATATTCACCACTTTGTCTTGTCTCAGAGCCGCGTGTGCATTCCTATACGTTTGTTCAGCTGCCACAGGCACGGGCAGCTGCCTCCTACGTGCGATGTCCCGTCATCCTTAGGATTCTCTTTGCAGCTTACTCCATGTGTTGCCTGAATTCTGACAGTGTCACCAATTTTGTTTAGCTATTGGTACATGTAATCCCCCTTTTGGTACCCGGACAGGTCCCGTTCCAGAGCTATGCTTGCCCGAATATTGGATATCCTTAAGCCGTGCATTATATGTTTTGAGTAGCCGCTACATGTGTGGTTGCTCTCCGGTCAGCTCTCTCTGGTTTGGGCTGAGTCTTACCTCAATACGTCTTCAAGCTCCGACCTGCAGCGGGCACCCAGTCATGAGGGGCCAGTGTTTATTCCGGCAGAGTTCAGTTTCCGACTCAGTGCAGAGTCTTCACAGCATCTGAATATAGTGCTGTGAACGCTGCTGTACTGTGTGAAGCCCCGTTTACCCGGGCATCTCTCTCTTCACTTATTCCGCTATTATGCCAGGGCTCCTCCGGTATCCTTGCGGTAGCGAGTACAGGCACTGCTTGCTCTTCGCTCGATGGGTTCACGTGTCTCCGGCACTGAAGCAGCTGTATGACCTGTGGCACCCATCTACAATGCAATTGAACGAAATCCGACCCCAATGTCAATCCCATGTGGGTTCCAGGTAGGCTGCACCCAATCTTGATTGTCCCTCACAGAAGCTGTACCGTGTTGTGGTGCTCCGCACCCACATAGAGTACTGTCTTCCTGACGCCGCCATCTTTTGTTTGCCTCCTCACGCTGGGTTGCGGACTTCTGTCGGCCCGTTCTCTGATGTTATTACGCCTACTGTTTCTAGTCTGTGCCCAGTTGTACACACCTCCCTTATTAAAACGTGATGAATTAACAGGCGCCAACGCTCATTTTCGCCTCTGTTTCAGGGCAGAATCATTTTCATCAGCAGGAGCAACAGGAATCGCGTCCTAATGCATAGCTGCTAAGCCACGCCCCCAGAGTAATTCAGATCCTTATATCTGTATGTTAATACTCGACTAAGATGTTATTTAGTGATAGATTCGGAACAGAACAATGGCTTGTTATGAGAATGACCAAATCACATAAAAATGGACCTGACTCATGTATGTATCTTTGTTAGGCCTATAGGTCGACACCTTGGGCCTCATTCCAAGACCGGCAGTAACCTGCCGGTGCTACTGTCGGGTTGCTGCCAGACTTTAACACTGTTTCCGCCACCTTAGATACCAGTGCCACTGGGACATTACAAATCCCGGTGGCCAGGGATAGCAGGCGCCACAAAAATTATAAGTTACTCATGGTAGTGACTAACGTACTATTAATCCATAGTCCCCTTTCCTCCATACTGCACGGGCGTCCCTCGCGAGGGACGGGAGATGCAACCTTTTTCACCAGAAAAATCTTCTTCAACTCTAAATTTAGAGGCGTTCAGAGGAGCGGCCCTGGGAGCATGCACTGCACTGACTCTGCCCTCCGGCGCCACACCTCAGTCCCCAAAGACACGTCGACAATAGATTTACCATTGCCGAATGACACAAGATTATTAGGGGGGAGGATGGTGGGGCGTATGGAGGAAAGGAGACTATGGGCTACGAGTACGTTAGTCATTACGGTGAGTAACTTATAATTACTCTTACGTCCAGTCCCCTTTCCTCCATACTCCATGGGTGATTACAATTGAGTGTAGCCCCCGGGTGGAGAGGAGACCCTCCTTAAGCAAACAGGTTGGGAGAACCACCTGTCCAAAAGCCGCATCCGACCTGGAGCCGGCATCCAAACAGTAATGCTGGCAGAAAACAGATAGGGTGGCCCATGTGGCCGCCCTGCTTATGACCACCATCCTTCTCGTCCTTTCCTCTTTTCTCCCCTGACGAGGTCGCGAGACAAGTCCGATCTATGAAAGCCTCATCAAAACAGGTTCATCCCTGTACCTCTAAAACCATCAAGGACCACATTGACATCCTCGCTCAGGTCCTTGCTGATTTTTGCAACCACTCCTTGGCCTCAGGATTCTCTCCCTCCCCTCTGAAGCACTCCCTTGTGCATACTCTTCTCAAGAAACCCACAGCTGATACTTCTTGTCCAGCTAACTATCGCCCATATTCCATTACTCCCTTTCTGGGCAAACTCCTGGAAAAGATGGCCATCTCTCAGCGTAAACCTTAATTCGAATTCTGTTGGCTGTCTCCATGACCACCAGTCTGGCTTCAGAGCTGCCAGAAGCACGGAAACTTCTCTTCTGAACATCCGTGAAGATCTGCTCTCCAACCTTGACTCGGACATTCCCTCTGTCCTCATCCTCCTCAATCTCTCTTCTGCCTTCGACAAGGTCAACCATACCATCCTGCTCAAACGTCTCCATGAAAACCTGGGTATCATTGATCAGGCTCTGGCCTGGCTGACCTCTTTCCTCTCTGATCGACCCTCCCAGGTCCAACTTGGGTCCTTCTTATCATCTACCTTCCTCTCTACCTGTGGTGTTCCCCAGGGGTCGAACCTCTTGCCCTGGCTTTTCAACCAATACCTGGCAACTCTCGCGCACTGCATTGCCATTTTCTGCTCAAATTTCCAGTGCTACGCTGGCGACACTCAATTCATTTTCAGGCTGCCCTCGGCCACCTCCACTCCCTCTCTCATCTCTGATTGCCTAACTGCCATTCAAGATTGTCTTTCTACTAGTAACCAATCACTGGACTCTGGGTCATACTGCCCCCAGCCAATGACTGCCCTCTACCTAAGCCCCTCCTCTGGCAGCCATCTTCAGATCTGGTAGCACAAAATGTGGCAGTAAGACCAAGAGAAGAGGTGCAGAGGGGTAGGAGGGAGGGTTCGCATGTGAATCCATGCCAGACCCATGCTGGAGAACAACAGTTACAGGTAAGTAACTTGTTCCTTCTCCAGCATGGGGCCTGGCATGGATTCACATGCTCATGAATACAAGAATACATAGCAGACCCACATGCACAACCACGAGAGGTGGCAAGGCTCAACATTAAGCAGATCAACAACTCAACATTAAGCAACTCTTACCTCCTCACCAGGCCCACCTTAAGGCGAACAGGTTGCGCAGCAATGCTTGGCCGACTCTGGACTCCTCCCTGGAATCCCGGCTGACGCAGTAGAATCTCTTGAGGGTGTGTGCCGACCTCCACGTAACAGCCCTGCAGATGTCCAGCAGGGGCACACCAGACAAGAACGCTGTGGTAGCAGCGATCGCTCTGGTTGAATGGGCTCTCGGACGGCCGGGCAATGGTCGGTTTGCCAACCGGTGACAGTGCATGATGCAGCCGGAGAGCCATCTGGAAATGGAAGCCTTCGAGAGGGCCTTCCCTTGGTTCACAGATCCAAAGTTCACAAACAGCTGTGATGTCTTCCGAAACTCTTTGTGCGGTCCACGTAGAACTTAAGCGCTCTGGCCACATCCAGCGAGTGCAAAGTCCTCTCAGCCGGCGACAAAGGTGACGGGAAGAAAACAAGTAGCACCAAGGGCTGGTTGAGATGGAAGTCCGACGGCACCTTGGGCATGAAGGAGGGGTGCGTCCTCAGCACTACCCTCGTCTCGTGGAAAATCAGGTATGGTGGCTTACAGGAGAGGGCCTGGATCTTTCCCACTTGTCGTGCGGAGGTGATGGCCACCGGAAATGTCGTCTTCCACGACAGGAACTTCAACGGTGCCAAATGCAGAGGCTCGAATGGTGGCCCCATGTGCCTGGTAAGCACCACGTTGAGCTCCCATGCCGGGGCCGGAGCCGTCACCAACGGGAACGATCGGAACAGTCCTTTCATGAATTCCTGTACCAGGCGATGGGACCACAGAGATGATCGTCCCGGAGTTCTGGTGTAGTGGGAGATAGCTGCCAGATGGATCTTGATGGAGGCATGTGCCAGCCCCACCTTGGCCAGCGATAGCAAGTACGGCAGCACTTGAGGGGCCGTAATCCACAGAGGGTTAATCTTCTGTGCATGGCACCAGACAGAGAACCTCTTCCATTCGTGTCCATAGCACTTGAGAGTCGAGGACGCCCTGGCCTTTGCATGTACCTCTTTGCAGTCCGCTGGGATATCCAACCCTCCAAACTCTAGCGCTGCAGGATCCAGGCCTGCAGATTCAACGATCCTGGGTTGTGATGGAGGATGGCGCCTCCTTCCCTGGCCAGAAGATCCGCGTCCGTCGGAAGTTTGACCGGAGGGGACGCTGACATGTACAGAAGGTCCGGGAACCAGATCTGCCTCGGCCACGCCGGTGCGACGAGGATCATCCTACACCAGGATCATCTGAGTTGACTGATGAGTCGTAACAGCAATGGCAAGGGGGGGGGGAACGCATACAGGAACAGGCTGTCCCAGGGGAATGAGAAGACATCGCCCATGCTCCCCGGCTGGGGAAACCTGCTGGCGAACCTCCGGCACTTGGTGTTTGTCGCTGTCACGAATAAGTCTATCTGGGGATTGCCCCATCGTCGGAATAGCAGATCCACCTGATCCTGCCGAAGTTCCCACTCGTGGCACAAGCATAGCTCCCTGCTGAGCGAGTTGGTGTTCTTTGTTCCTGCCAGGTGGAAAGGTACCAGGAACATCCCTTGGGTGACAGCCCAGTGCCACAGGTCCTGCGCTTCCTTGGATAGGGCCTGAGATCTGGTGCCCCCTTGCTTCCGGATGTAGAACATTGTGGTGATGTTGTCGGTGAAGATCCTTACCACCTTGTCCTTGAGGGACGGGAGGAACGACTTGAGGGCCTAGAACACGGCTCATAGCTCCAGGACATTGATATGTAATGATGTCTCCTCTCCAGGAGCCAAAGGCCCTTTTGCGTGGAGATCGCTGGAGGTCGCTCCCCATCCCTCCAGGGAGGCGTCCATCATCACTGTTTCCTGATGCGCCAGGGTCTGGAAGTCCATACCCGCCGCCAGGTGCGCGCAGGTGCCCAACCACCGGATCGCTTGTCGGAAAGTCTCGTTGAGAGAGATCCTGTCTTCGAAGCTGCCCGTCGCTTACATTCAGCAGGCGTCCAGGCACTCCTGTAGGGGTCTCATCCGCATCCTGCATAGGCGCACGAGGTAGATGCATGAGGACATCATGCCGAGAAGGGACTTGATGGACCTCACCCTGGCCACGTCAATGGTCAACAGCCGTTGTACCTTGCCCAGGATGGCTTTCGTCCTTTCCTCCGACGGTGAAGCCAATCGCGCCACTGTGTCGAGCCCAGCTCCCAGGAACAGGGCGACTTGCGACGGTACCAGTTGAGATTTCGCAAATCCGTGAGAAGTTGGATGGTCTTTGCTGTGTGATCGACGGCAAGTTCTCTTGACCTTGCTCGGATTAGTCAATCGTCCAAGTAGGGGTAGACATGGATACCCTGCAGGCGCAGCCGTGCCGCCACTGGTGCTAGGCACTTGGTGAACACCCTGGGAGCCGACTTCAATCAGAAGGGAAGGGCCTTGAACTGATAGTGTCGCCCTTGGAAAACAAATCAAAGGAATTTTAGATGTCCCTTTAGTATGGGGATGTGGAAGTAGACATCCTCCAAGTCCAGCGGCGATAGGAAGTCGCCTTCCTCCAGCTGTCCCAGCACGTGCTGGAGGTTGACCATCCGGAACTTCTGGGGCTTGATGTACTTTTTTAGACGACAAAGGTCCAGGATGGGTCGCCACCCGCCGATCTTCTTTCGTATGAGGAAGTATCGCAAGTACTCTCCGGAGCCTCTCTGGGACGAGTTCTATGGCACCCTTTCTTAACATCGCTCGTACCTCCAGAAGTAGTTGTGGGACGTGGTTTTCCTTTCTGGCCATGGGGGGAATGCGGGAACACCTCTTTCGGAATTCCAGGGTGTGCCCGCGGGCCAGGGCATCTAGCACCCAACGGTCGGTGGAGATGGGCTCCCACACGCTGACGAATTTCACCAGCCGGCCTCCCACCGGGTGCTTCGGTGGAGGCCCGATGCCACGGCCGGTTCAGTCCTGTTTTTCGCTGCAGGCTTGCCGCCTTGGCCTCCTTGGCGGCGAAGACGGGATCCTCCTGTCTTGCCGCATCCTCTGTAGGCCTCCTGCGAGGAGGAGCGTGCCGCTTGGCGGTACGACAAGGAACCGCCGCCGAATTCTTTTGAGGCACCTTGTTTGCCTGCGGAGCTCCGAAAGGACGGGCGTTACTGTTGAAGAGCAACCAAGGCCCGAGCCGTCTCGGTGTCTGCCTTGATGGCCTGCAGTGACTCGTCCACCGTCTTGCCGAACAGGTTGTTCCCGTCAAAAGGCATGTCCAGTACCCTGGTCTGCACGTCCTGACTGAAGTCGGTGGCAAAGGCAAACGCTGTTGCCCATCTGACGAAAGCCAGTGTCGGCAATGTTCGTGGCCACCTTAACGGCGTGGTCCGAAGCCACCTCGCCTTCCTGTAGGATCTCCAGGGCCTCAGCCCTCTTGTCACCCGGGAGGAAGTGGGGGGGGGCCAGGGGAGGTGGTGAAGGGAGGTCCATTCCGCCGTCACCACTGTCGTCGTCCGTCCCGTCGTTGCTGTCTCCGTTCCCGTCTTATCCTTCGGAGGAGGGGATGGGGGTGAAGGCTGGAAGGGGGGAGGAGGATGGACTTGTCTCCGCTTGTTAGGTCGGCTCCCCGACGGACTAAGCCCCGCTGGGTCATTGGTGGGGGGTAAGGGCATCCTTGTCCTTATCTCCGTGCACAGGTTCTGTATCGCCATCAGGATAGCTCCCGAATTGTCCTGCGGTAAGGGTACCGGTTGCAACGGGACCGACGGTTGGGGCGCGGGGTCCTCTGCGGTCCTATCTTCCTCATCGGCCCCCTCGTTGCTCTCCTCGTCGGCCTCATCGGGATCCTTCCCGTGGGCCCTGGATTCCTCGAACTTCTTGTCCAGGATCCTTTGGACGCTCACCAACTCATCCTCAGAGGTGGTATCTGTGTCTGTTAAGGCTATCGCCCCCCGTTTCTCCTGCTGGGGTTTCACGGGGGTCTTCTCGATAGGCAGAAAAGATGATTCCCTCTGAGGTGGCAGGGAAACTCTAGCCCCTGAAGTCGTCTCCACTGGGGAAGCCTCCGCTGTGTGAATCAGGGCCTTCACGACCTTGGGCGTGCCTGAGGCCTTCACCTTGGGGGGAGGGTCACCGCCTCGCTCCCCCTCGGCCGAATCCATGGCGATCGACTGGGACTTCTCCTGAAACTTACCCGGGGTTCTCCGATTTCCTCTTCCCCGAGCCAGAGCGTTGGCTCATGGTTGATGGGGTTGGTGATAATGCGCACTGCCTGGCAGCCGAGGAGCCCTACTGATCGGCGCTCCCGGTGCACGCGGACTTGCGGTGCTTAGCCTTTTGTTGGGCCCCCGTCGCCGGAGCACCCTCAAAGGGCTTAGAAGACCGCTCAGACTTCTTCCTCTTCTCACCTGCTGCTGGGCTCTTCTCCTCCAGCCATTGGTGAGTCGAATACGACAATCCTTCATCGTCCGTTCGGACATGTTCTTACAAAACGCACAGTCCTTCTCCACGTGCGATTTGTCGTTGTGAAGGCAGTAGAGGCACTGAGAGTGCTCATTCTCCTTAAAGACGTTCTGAAGCCCGCATCCAGGGCAGATCCTGAACATTTTGGCTCTAACAGGCGTCATGCTTCCCTTGTCCTGGGCCACATCCACGCGGGGCAGGCCTCAAGGGTCTTCTGGAATCCTCCGAGAAGTGGAAACACGACAAAAATATTCCCTTGAGGGGCATACAAAATTCCAAAAACGGGTCCCCGTTGATCGGAAGTGAAGTCGGTGGAGCTTGAGGTTCGATTAACTGAAAAAATAAGAGTGAACTCTTCGAAAAAACGCAAGATGACCCGTCGTCGAGAACTACAGCACGAGGACTCCCAACACTTGAACGTGCGGTAAAAATCTGAAGATGGCTGCCAGAGGAGGGGCTTAGGTAGAGGGCAGTCATTGGCTGAGGCAGTATGACCCAGAGTCCAGTGATTGGTTACTAGTAGAAAGACAGTTCAGAAACGAAACTGAAACTGATTTCTTTCTATACCGAGGATTCCCAGCCTGATGACAGGGAATATTCATGAGCATCTGAATCCATGCCAGACCCCATGCCGGAGAACCCTATCTATGTCAGTGGTTTTAATACACTGTAACCTAGGGACTGAGTGGAGATAATTAAGTAATCACTCTCGATTTAAGAAGGGGCTGTCGTCCGGAGAGGACTTTTCTATTATTTTAATACTTTGCCACTACTACTCCCACTGTGATCATCTATCTCCTTGGATACTCGGCTAATGTTTACTCTATCATTGAGGTTCTTAATCATCGCCAGTCTCTCAATTTCTATTCTATATACCTCTTTTATTCTTAAATTGAGGTCCTTCCTTTCCATATTTATCTTTACATCCAGGTATCTTATTTCTAACTCTGTTTCTCCTGGTTGTTCAGTATTTACTAGGTTAACTGCTTCCACAGCTGTCTCAATGACACAGCACATAGGTACCCCCATAATAGATTAATCCTTTACGATATCGTCATTCTTTGCTTCATCCTCAGCCTTAGCCTGGAGCCATTCTTTTATACCCCTCTTTTCGTTTTTTCCTTTCATCTCCTTGTAACACCTCATATCTGTTTGTAACCTCTATGCATTCCATATCATCAGCCAAGATCTCTGCAAGAGCTATGCTATTCTTTTTAGCTAATTTCTTTTCCCTGGTTTAATTTTGTTTGCCTTTTTATCATTTATTTTACAGCGGGTAGGTCTTTTTTGCACCTGTGAATGTATCTTATCTACTTCCCCCTCCACCTCTAAGATGCTACTGCTCTCTAGGTCAACTATCAAGCTATTTGGCTGCAGCAACGCAGGGCCCTCTTTAAAAATCTCCAACTGTTCTTTCCATAGCTCTCAACTCACCCGCTTTTGGCGGGTGTCACCCGCCTTGCAAAGGGCTGACTCACCCGCCAAGCCTCCTGCACGCCCATTCATTCCAATGGGCGTCTCACCCGCCAAAAACAAAATTGGGGGATTTCACCCGCCTTTGTGAGACAAATGGTTGAGAGCTGTGTCTTTCTCAACCAACATGTACAACTCACTTAACTCTCTCATGTCAAGGTACTTTCTGTATACTAACAGTAGTTCTAATTGAGCCTTGCTGTTTGATATCTTCTGCATGCAGATTGAGTTCACTAACTTTTTCATACATAGTTACAACCATCTCTTTCAGTGATATTTGTTCATTAAACATTTTTGTACAGATGCCCGAAAGGATATCAACTGTCGTAGTCAAAGAATCCATTTTTTCATTTATACTTAATGTGTTGTCAAGATCTAATTGAGAGTCACCCCATGAGTCAATTTCATCTTCAATAATTGAACTATTATCTTGTACTAACTTTTCTAAATCCGGAGTCATAGATAAATTAGTCCCTAATATTATTCATGTCCTCCATATTCTCCCCACTTTTATTTGACAGTAGGGTGTGTTCTACATTAACCACTTCCATAGAATGTCTTTGAAAATCATGGCGCATATTAGAAAATAGCACATTTCATTTACTTGCCGATCAATACCTTCAGGTAAACCCATAGATTGGCGCCTAAAACCCTCACAGAGATCGAGTAGAGAGGGGTTATCCACAGTGAAACTAGCCTCAGGAAGGAGAGCGGGCCCCTTTATGGGGCTATCTTTGCCCATCTTTGAACGTTTTCCTACTAAGTAGGTAATCCGAGATTTTTGATTGTTCTAATCAATTAACATCATTTTCACCTTTATGTATAGTTCCCCCCAGTACTTTTTTATTTACCATCTTACTTGGGGTAGGACCTTTACTGCTTTTATTCTTATTACTTTTATAATATCTAGGTTTCAGTGCCATTATTTGAATATCTATACTGTAACCACTAATTATGTTACCACAATCAGGCAGTAGATGAACAGAGAGACCACACAATACTTTAACCTCCACTCTCTGTTCACAGTGCACTAACTGTCCTTCCCATATAAGATGTTTTCGAATTATAGGAAGGCTCACAATCGTGAATTGGAATCCTGTAATGCCCCCCCCCCCCAAGGAAAAGCTACTTATATATACTAATTACAATAAAGTGTAAGTGCAATATTTAGAGGAATCTTAAAGTGCCAATGCAATGTAAACAATTATATCGATATAAAATACTCCATCCAAAATGCTAGTGCAGACTAAACCTATTGATCTGTCTAAATTGCCTATTCAATGTAAACAGTTAATCCGGTGCTTTTCAACCCTTTAAACTGCCTACTTTCTATTTTCAAGCACAAAGTGCAAATACAAAATTTAAAATCAATGGCACTTAGCAATGAGGGCTATCCCCATAGTTATTTATTTACAACACAAAAATACATATTTTGCAAACAGCAATACTGCAATAGTTGATATTAGATATAATTATATAAAACAAGTCCCCCTTATATCAGGGTTAAAATAAATCCTTCCTGACACCCTTTGCAAATTAAGCCAAGCTACAGAGCCTATAAACTTTGAATCAATTAAGTTAATATTCCAAGAACTCAAAAGGGGGAGAGGCAACCTTACAGCCCCCAACCGTGAATTACTGTCCACTTGTCAGCTAACCAGAGAATAAGTATCACTTCTTTATGGTATTTAATATATTTATAATAATAAGGGAATATCAGTAAAGAGATAGACTTCCTTATTCCCTCTTCCCCGACAGGGCGATGAACGCCCGACAGCTTGAGGAGCTGCCCTAGACCGTCTCCCCCGCCCCCGACCTGTCAGACTCTCAATTTGATATGCTATGCACCTTGTATCCTCCAAAGCAGTCCCGTGTCAGACCGAGTTAATTTGGGTGGGCAGAGTGAAGCGAATCCTGGAAAAACATTAATATTCTAATTAGCCAGCAGCCAGCACCACAGCTCAACAGCCCAACAGTTTCTATGCGCCCTTATCTCAGCAGGGCTTGACGCCGCAAGGGCGGCTGGGCTGCAGTTAGTTTCCCAATTACCAGCTTCCACGTAGCCAAGTAGATTACGTCCGACAGAAATGAAAGTTTCTTAAAGCAACAGAAGTCCTGGCAGGGACAGCAATGTTTATACAATTCTACTGCAGCTTGGCACAGCAGGTGAATAGATTAAAGACAGTCCAACAGTTTTGCAACTATAATCAATGAAAAACTCAAACTGCAAACAAAATATTATACTGAATGATACATTTTCATTTTTTAGAAGGATTATAAATCGAATACTGCCTTAATATTAGACTGAGCTATACTCTATGCATGATGTGACAGGGTCAAAGACCTGACACTGTCAAGAGGAGATGGGGGACTTGCTCAACCTGGGTTGGGAGGCCTACTAGGGTTTTCTCCAGAGCCAGCCAACAGGAAGCATAAAAGGGCATTGCAGTGTAGGTTGATCGGGTGAGGTCAAGAAAGGAGAAGGTGAACCAAGAGACCAGGCAGAGAAATGACGGTGCAGCAGAAAGTGGAGGAAGGTCACACAGTCTGTGTACAATATGAAGTATTGGTGGGTGAGAAACAGTGGTAGTTGGGTGTGAGTGTGTGTAAGATGAATGAGTGGAACTAAGAGACATAGTGGTTGGGGACTGTGAGAGCAGGTGTGGGAGGAGAGTGGAGAGGAAAATATTTATAGGGGAGGGTAGTGGGAGGAGAGAGTAGTAGGCCTGGATCTGAGAGTAGAAGTAAAGAGTAGGAGAGAGAGAGAGAGAGAGAGAGAGAGAGAAAACACATCGTAGTGAGAGGAGAGGGAGAGAAGGGGGAGACAGTGGGAGGAAGAGCAGGGAGGATAGCAGGCGGAAGGGAAGACCAAGTGAAATCTGTGTCATTGGCACCTAATCCTTTTGTTACGGTAATTGTGGGACCTGTGAGTAGCATTCACGCTGAAGACCCCAGAGGGACTTAGCTAGATGAAGTTACTTTCCCCTGGTAATGTTCTTTCGATTGGATGTTCCTCCCACATATGCCTCATCTTTAGATAGATATCCTCTCCAGCTTAGCTGCTTCAGAATTTTTTTTTTCCGGTAGAGGTCACTGTGCATCGGTGCGGTGGACTATGTCCCTTGAGGGCCTCCGTCTCGAGATCAATGTCATCACTGGTACATATAGAACGCGCAGCGTCCGTTAGCTTCAGGTCTGTTTTCACGCCCTCATGCACAATTGCATTAGTGTGTCCAAGGCAGTATAATACCTTGAAGGGGCGTAAGGTGTAATGCACTGAAATTCCACTGTGGGGTAGGTTGGGAGGGGCGATGAGGAATACGTGGGAGGAACAAGCGAAACAACGTTACCAGGGGTAAGTAACATGTTCTTCGAATGGATTGTGTCCTTCCATGTATTCTTCATCTTTAGATAGACTCCCAAAGAAGTGTTTGTTTTGGAGGAGAGAGGAAGAATTTTAGATGCAAATTTAAGAATTGGTATGGACAGCATGTAAAACTGCTTTACCAATTCCTCCTTCCTGGACTGAGGATGAGTTCAGACAGTAATCTTTTGTGAAAGGGTGAACGGAAGACCATGTGGCCGCCGCAGAAATCATGTATCGCACTCCTCTGTGTAAAGCAGAAGATGTTGCCATGCCCCTTGGGGGATGGGTCCTGAGGCCTTCTGGGGGATCTTTCTCAGCCAATCTGTAGCATTCCGTAATGTCCAATATGACCATTTAGACAAAGGGCCTAATTTACATAAGCATTTTATAATGGCAAAACCCCATTGGAAAATGTTCTGTGAATCAGGGCCAAAGTTTGTTTTGTAACAGATAGTCCCAACTTGTCTGACCTGTGTATCCAACAAAACATTGGTCATCCTGACATAACTTAGCTATCTGGGATAAAACCTAAGTGCTCGTTTTGGGTCAAGCCTATGCAATCTCTCCTCATCCTTGCTAGGATGTGAAGGCGGATAAAAAGATGGAAACACAATTTGTTGGGATAAATTAATGTCTGATACAGTTTTCAGTAGAAAAGTTGGTTTGACTTTAAGAACTACCTTGTCCTTAAAGAAAACAGTGTATGGCGGTTTACAGGATAAGACCTGTAGTTCGCTCAGCCTGTGGGTTGATGTTAATGCAACTAATAGGATGGTTTTAAAGGTCAACAGCCTTAACGAATGAAGTGGCTCAAAAGGAGAGCACATAAGGAATTTTAGAACAAGATTGAGGTCCCAAATCGGAACTGGAAATTGAGATGGAGGCAACATGTTAGTGAGTCCCTTTAGGAATTGTCTGAATATTGGCATCTTGAAGTAGGATACCTCTTCTGACATGCGCTTGAAGATTGAAAGCGCCGCCAAGTATCCCTTAATGGTCCCAATCTGGAGACCCAGATTTGCCAAATATAACAAAAAAAGATAATACCATAGATGTACTACATTGAAAAGGGTCCACTTCCTTTTCCCTGCACCAGCTGCAGAATTTGTTCCAATGTCAGCGGTACAAGGATTTAGTTGCTGACCTTCTGGCCGAAAGCAACATTTCCATTACATCATCCGGGAGGTCGCAATCCTTATATCTCAACCTCTCAGAAACCATGTGTGAAGGTTGAGTGTCTTGACCTCTGGAGGGAGAACCTGACCCTCCTCTCGCGAAAGAAGGTCCTCTCTTTGTGGAAGACGCATTTGTCCAAAAGGTCCGGGTACCACATCCTCCTGGCCCAATCCAGAGCAATTAGAATCATGGATTTCCCGAACTTTCTCAATCTCCTTATCAAGTGATGAATGACAGGGACTGGAGGAAACGCGTACAGGAGTAGAAACTCCCAGTATACTACGAACATGTCCACTAGAACTCCTCTTGGAGGAAATTCCCTGTATCAGAACAGTTTTCACTTCTGGTTGACACTAGTCACACACAGATCTACTTGAGGGGTTACCCAAAGGGTGAAGATCTCTAGAAGGACTTCCTGAGCTAGTTCCCTCTCATGGGAGACTGTGCTCTGCCTGCTCCACGCATCCGCCACTGTGTTCTCCCCTCGATCTAGGTGAACTGCCGACAGAGAGATTCCTTCTTGAATTGCCAAGAACCAGAGCTGATTTGCCGCTCTGCACAGTGCTAGTGACCCTACACCAATGTTCCCTCTAATTATTTTTCTCTAAGTGCGGAAATAATTCTTCTTTGTGCACACATTATCTTCCATGTGCACAACTGAATCATTATTTAAAGCCACTTTGAGCATGCGTAGTTAATGAGATACCATCTCTGAAGAGTTTGGAAGGCACTTTCCCCTTCCCAACAACTGCAATTCTTTACAAATCATCCATTGGTCCAAGACTTCAAGATATGCCATAGTACCCAACAATAGTACTCCTGCGCAGAGAGAACATGTATGCACAAAAAAAGCTTTGCATGCTCCGGATAAATAATGGGTTTAGTGCTGGCTATTTTTCAGCACTGCTCAGAGACAATATAGAAAGTGCTTAATGCCATTGGGAAACATCTCATGTTTATGACAAAAAACAAGTATCTCTAATAACTGATTTGGCTGTCAAAAAATTCAGACGTTCTGCAATTTTTTCAAATTGAATAAATGTAACTCAAAGGAATGTGTCAGAAAACGTGCCAATAAGAGCGCATTTGCCACTTTAATGGAGTAATTCAAGGGCCAGGAGAAAATGCCTCATCACTTTGGACGAAAAATGCATCAGAATAACTGCACCACAAAATATGATGATCAGAATTCCTGGGCCTCTGCTCACTATCCACATTATGTTGGTCTATGAGTTGTGACATTTACTCAAAGCCAGCCTTACAGCTAGGAGGCATATGCACCAGCCATTTTACTCCCTAAAAACAGGGCAATGTGCCCAACAAAAACGGTAAACCACGAACATACAGGAATCTAGCCCCTGCTTCTACCCACAAAGCTCCACTGATCTCTTTTCAAATCAATGGCCAGTAGAGCAGTGGCATTGGTAGAAACTCAAATAATATTACTGCCCGATCTCAAGAGGAATTTTAAGGGGAAAGAACATAATTTAAAATATCCCTACTGGCGAAACCAAATACTTTCTTACTCCCTGAAAAATCATTTGATTCCAAGTATGGAGTAAAATCGTATCAGAGCCCTGCTTGTAACCCTGACATAGGAAGTGAAAATACAGGGCACATAATACAGGTTATAGTTTTGGCCACCCTTGCTAGACAAAAATCAACAAGAGCCTTACTGAGGTTTCTTCTGGTGCCCTGTTGAAGAAAACCACATATATTTGCCCTATAAGTCAACAATAGCAATGCTCATAGGTACAGCATATTGAGTAGCTTCTTCTTTAACTAGGGATCCCTCCTCTGGAATTCATTGTCATCAGTAGAACAAGATGCATGGGGATGCTAGAGGCAATCAATGCAAACACGTGATTATATTGAAAAGCCCTCAGCAGCTGAGCAAAGACAGAAATAGAAGGTGCAGGTTCCTAGACTATTAATATAGTTTCATATCCTTTAGCAAACAAGCATTTCCTTCACTGTACTGTACTGCCAAAACATCTGATTTGGTTTTTGAAAGTTTCTGATTTGTACTTCACCCCAAGGGAGTGTTCTCCTGTTCCCTTCCACCCAGTCCCCTCGCCGGCTCCTGTACTAGCCCCCAATATTAGTTGACAGGGCTCTGTAAAAAGTGAGGGATTGTAGCAGTAAAACACTAACTGGGATATTTGCATACCCAGAATACTTTGCAAGCAAATCCAATTTAAAGCCTAATAATGAAATTATGTGGAGTATAAGAAAATGTCATAAATCTGCATGTGCACAATTACTATGAAGTACATACAAGATTGTTTGCAACATACCCCACCTTTCGATTGTTGGGTAGGATTATACAAGTACTCAGTTAAAACTCCATGGAACTCTGAACATTTTGAAATGTTGCAGATTGTGTGAAAAACATTCTAGTTATCTGAATTTTGTTGCACAAATTTTATATACGAATAATGCCAGGCAGAGTCCATACCAATTATCCCTTGCAGGCCAAGTAAATGATATTGCAATGTTGCTCTCCATTTATAGGGTAATGTCAGCAATGCTAAATAAGGTAGGAGACACTAAGCATGACATTTGCCTACTCAAAATCCTTACAGGTCAAATTCATATTTTAGTTTTATAATGTGTTAACTTGCAAGGGGGCTTTTCAAAGTGCTTTTGTGACATATGTACAAAGTATAGTAAACATGGGATGAGGTTACACATTGTAGTAGCCTGCTTACTTACAATTCAATATTTGAGTTGAAACTAGTGTGGGTAATGCTTTTGCTAAGGCACCATGAGTAGCAGAAATTCTTGTGTTTGAACATCATTCATTTTATAACAAACAAAATAAGACTAGCATCTAGTCTGGTAACCTTTTGCAGAGTTAAGGTAGGCAGATTCCCGGTTGCCTAGTAATATCTGTATGTGGCCTTGGGCAGAGTTCGGGTCAAATGGTAGAATCAAGTTTAGGAGTCATAAGTGGGGAGGGACAATAATTTGGTTAATGTGTGCAGGCATATTTTTGTTATGTTCTGTTCATGGAGCTACTTTCATATTTTAACCTCTTGTCAGTGTATTCTGTTTTTAGAGTTTTTAGATTTTTAAGGTCAAACTTCTGTAGTCGGTCCATGTAAAAAGGTTAGACTAGAATATCACAAATAATTGCATCATTTATCTTCATTTTGAGAGAGAGCAAATACTAGGTAGCTGATGTGGCTTGTCCATTATTACATCTTTTTGATTAGGTGGGAATTTTCTGTGTGCGCTGCTAAAATTCTTCTGAGCGGCACCCAGAAGGAAGATGGGCAAGCGCACATGCGCACAGCTTAGAGGGAACATTGCCCTACACATCCTCTTTTGCTGAGGTAGTACATGGCCACTGTGTTGATGACGATGATTATGATTTTTTTAGCACCTATACACAAGTGTTTCAAGGCGCGACGAGGCAAAGGAGGGGAACAAAGGGAGGACAAGACAACGATCTTACTAGTGCCAAGTGACATTAAGATCGCGCAAGTGAAGGGGAGAGGGAAAGGGAAAAGTGCCAGGGGAAGAGAAGGAGAAGCAAGTGCAAGAAACAGGATGAAAGCATCGAAAACAAAGTGCGGCCAGCAGGTGGCAGTGCAGGGGTTAAGTGCAGACCACAAGTGTTAGATAAGTGCAGGTAGGGGGATTGCAGGATTGCAGATACAGCCCCAAGTGCAGGGTTGCCAGGAGACAGTGCAGGTGTGCAACTGGGAGGGCAGAGACCTGGGCCATGGTTCAGAGGGTAGCCAGGTAACCAGTACAGTAACAGATAGGAGATCAGCAGGGAAGAGGAAGAGAGAAGGCAGAAGCAAAGAGGAGAGTCTTGAGCTGCTTCCGGAACTGGAGATGGTTCTGCTTAAGTTTCAGAGAGGCAAGGAGGCTGTTCTAGAGGGAGGCGCCAGCCGAAGAGAGAGATCTGCCCCCAATGCGTTGCTTGGAAAAGTGACTAACCCTCAAGGAGTTGGAGGTGGAGGAGCGAAGAGCTCGAGAAGGAAGATACTTCCGAAGAGAAAGCTGGAGGTATTTTGGTCCCAGGCCCCAGAAGGCCTTGCGGACAATGCAAAGGGCCTGTCCGTCCGTCATTATCAGGACATAATTTCCCCATACAGATGCCAGAAAAGCCTTCAGCGCTAGTCTGATTGGCCTCAGCTCCAAAAGGTTGATGTGTAGTTTGGACTCCTTTGGAGACCGACGACCGCTTAACGTCAGATCGTTGGCATGGGCTCCCCACCCTGTGATTGAGGCATCCGTAAATATCATAATTTCCGGCCACATTTGCCAAAAGGGTTCCTCTTTCAGGATGTTGTTCACGCAGGCCAACCACAGGAGATCCTGTGCGACTCTGCTTTGTACTTGGATCACATATGACATCTTGCCCGAGAACTGGGACCACTGTGTCCTGAGGGCCCATTGGAGGTATTTCATTCTCCGGTGCGCCTCTGGCACCAGGAAAATGCAGAATGCCATAAGGCCGAGCAACTTCAAAAAGTCAAAGGCCAGAAGACGCTCGGGACCCTGGAATTTGGAGACCATCTGCAGGATGCGCTGAGCCCTCACCTCGGGTGGCGAGGCTTCTGCCAAGGCTGCATCCAGGACTGCTCTGATGAATTGGAATCTTTGAGAAGGTATCATGTGCGATGACTTGTAATTGATGGAAAAGTTGTGACTGTGGAGAGAGTGGCAGGTTATACTGTGGAGTTCCAGGGCCTGTCCGGGTGAACGAGCCCTGATCAGCCAATCGTCCAGGTAAGGGTAGACGTGAATCCCCCCTCTCCCTAGACTTGCTGCCACCATCGCCATTAACTTGGTGAAAACCGTCGGGGGGGGGTGGGTCAGCCCGAATGCAGAACTCGAAACGGATGGTGAGAACCACCAATGGCGAACCTGAGGTACTTTCATGTGCCTATTGACAGAAAGTAAATATCCTGAAGGTTCAGTGACAATCCAATCCTGAAGCTGGAGGGCCTGAAGGATCTGAGAAAAAAAGGTAACCATCTTGAACTTGTCCTTCCTGAGGAACTTGTTCAAGCATCTCAAGCCCAAGACGGGTCTCAATCCTCCGTCTTTCTTGGGGATTTGGAAATAGGGAGAGTAACACTCTTTGTTCCTCTCCGTCACAGGTACTGGTTCAATAGAACCTTTCACTAGCAGGCTCAACATTTCCTGCAAAAGAAACGGATCTTGAACTTTGACTAAGTGGCTTCCCAATGGATAATCCTGCTGCCTTATTAAACAGGGTAGCTAGTAACCCTGGGCTATTGTTTCCAATGCCCACACATCTGTAGTAATGCCCAGCTATTCTTGCAGATGCTCAGAGAGTCTGCCTCCCACCCAGGTATTGTGGGTTAAGGCCACAGAAGTTTTGAGGCCGCTGAAGCAGCGGGTGATGGCAAGGTAGCCGATGCTTGGGCGGACTTGGCAGCCCTCCCTCTTCCACCACAAGGGAATCTTCTTTGGCCCCTTTGACAAGCCAGTCCTCTCGCTCTTCCAAATGAGTAGAATCGAAAGGACCTATGCCTCCAAGATGATCCACTGGGGTGAGATGGTTGTGGCAGTCTGATAGCAGCACCAAGCGACTTGGCTGCCACCTTAGAGGTCTGCAGCTTCTCTAGGCTTTCGTCAGCCTCACACATAGCCTCCTTTCCATCTCTTACAATATTCAGCAAGCCTTCTCCTTCTTCCCCTTCGGGAATATGCTCAGCCACCATGGCTATACAGTCCCACAGGGTGAACGTAAATTTGGTTAAAGCGCAAGTGGCATTTGCAGACTTTAGGCCCATGCTCCCGACTGAAAACCCTTTCCTAGCCCAATCATCAAAGCGCTTATCATCCCTGTCTGGCGGAATCATTGGATAAGCCGCTTGTTTAGAAGTAGATGTTGCTGCCTGAGCTACCGGGCTCCCATCTCGCGTAGGATGTTTTGACAAATATTCAGGATCAGCAATGGAAGGTCTTTATTTCTTGGGGAGATTGTTATTCACTGCTAGACTAGATTCAGGAGCCTCCCAGTTTGCCTTTACCCTTTTTTGTAGGGCAATATGGAAAGGAAGTACAGGATCCTTCTGAGGACCATTATCTAATATATCTGTCAAGTCATCTTGTTCGAATGGAGGTGAGGGTATGCCCCATGATAAACAATATATTACCTTAGTCATAAGCTGCCTGTACGAGGCATCTGCGTGGTCTGCCTGGATCGGAATACCAAATTCAAGTTCAGGTGACGTGTCAATGCCACTTGCAGATTGAAGAATTTTGTACAAGTCCTGTAACCTGGACTCCTCAGAAATAAAGGCCTCTGGGACGTTAAGTGTTACAAACTGTAATCCATAGGGAGGAGTATCTGGGTCTGAAGGCTTGTGTTCTTCATAAATAGAAGACAAAGATTTGAAAAAATCCTTTCTCTGTAAAGGTTTGTATGATTTTTCAACCTCCTTAGAGGGTAATGAAGATTTAATGGGAAAAGGCATTGATGGCTTTGACGCCGATGGCGTTTACGGTTTTGACACAAATGGTATCTATAGCCTCAAGGACTTTGGCGTTGAGGGAGCCCTTGAAGGGCTTGAACTCTGACTCGATTGAATCTTCGATTACTTTTCGTCGATTCGAGACATCCATGGTTCTCGTGGGGTCTCTGGCTTCTGTCCCGGGTTCGAGGGCGCGCAGGATTTTGCCTTAACCCTTTCCTTGTTGGCTTCTACAGGTGCGACTGGAGTATGATTTTTATCCTTCTCTTTCGTGCGGTTGGGGCCTCTTTCTCAAAGATTTTTGACATTTCTTGTCTGAATAATTCCCACTAAGCAGGAGTTGACGATTTGATTGGGCATGTAATGCTCCTCTAAGGAGATGAAGCGGATGAGGAGGTGGAAGGTGATCCATGTGGCCTTTTCTTCATCTTCTTCGACAAAGAGTAGTGAGATCCACTGCTGGATCAAGAGCGCTTTTTGGATTTTTAAGGAGAGTCACCTCGTGACTCGTCGGATGAGAGCTTTTTTGAAAGAGTTGTAGAGAGGGATTTAGTAGAAGGCCTCCTTGCAGCTAATTTCCCTTTTCACTCTTTCAAAGCCTTCCTTGTCATAGACTGACAGGATCCACAGTCTGCCGTTCGATGTTGTGCGCCTAGGCACCACAGACACACTCGATGAGGATCTGTGAGATACATCTTAGCAACGCAATAGTGGCATTTTTTTAACCCGGTCTTCGGGGGTCAATGGTGTTCAAGACAAGGCCACTGTTATTGGAATAGGTCACAGTTTTCACTGAAAAAAGTGCACTGTCAGTTCTCGAAGCATCAGCTATCGCTGAAAAACAGAACTGAAGCTAACGGACGCTGCATGTGCTATATGTACCACTGATGACCTCGACCTCAAAACAGAGTCCCTGGCAGTACATCGAGTCGACCGTATTGATGCACAGCGCCCTCTACCGAGAAATGTTTTCCAAAGCAGGTAAGCTGGAGAGGATATCTATCTAAAGATGAGGAATACGTGCGAGGACACAATCCATTCGAAAAGGGGTTTGCTTTTAGGCCATCACAACTAGCCAGTTAGCTGGGATTCAGGGAAACCGGGGATAAAGAGGGAAAAGCCCATGGGAGACAAGAGGGGACAGACGACCTTTAGTGGGCCTGTTCAAACATTTTAATAAAAACCATTGAACCCCCTTACAGAGTTGGTTTTTCCTTGAGGCAAACTGTGACAATGATCGAACTGGATTAATTAAAATGGAGTATGCACATCATTCTCAAGTTGAATTTCACAGCACAGACCACTTCACTAGCATATTTTGAGGCCCTTTCCGGAGCACTGGTTGCTCTAACCATTTCAACGCTTTTCAGGTAGCCTGCGTAGGCATTGAGCTGCTGAATAAAATGGGCGCTTAGCTTCGTTTCTGAGGCTTCTGTATTCATAAAATGGTCATTTTAGTTGATAAATTAGAGGTGTAAAATGCATGCAGAGGAAAGAATGTGGCCATTACACGCATAAAAAAAGTTACAAACGATTATTACCCAGTGCTCAGATTAAAGAAAAACTGAGCAGAAACATCAACCCTTCCAGCACAGATCACAAAACAGGTCACACCACTGCCAACGATTTCTTGGGAAATTCTCAATTCAATCAGATTAAAGGCATTTCAAGTCGGCCTACTAATGGAACTGGAAAGCTCTGCTGTTCAAATCTGAATTTAATTAGCTCTATTTTGAATTACGCGTTAGCGTCAAGGATTTTCTGCCTCGACCCCTTAAACAAGCAAAAGGCCCCCTTCCCATTACAGAACAGGAACCTTTCCTCTGTTCAGTGGGGAAATAGCCATACTTTCCCAGGCGAAAAAGTGGAACACGTCAACGTGTCCTAGTATACGCCACTCGGAAACCTCCGCCAGCAGTGTATCTTGCCTCATTCTCCTCAGGGTGGCTCTTATGAATCAAGGCCTTACCCTAACACCTGGTTCCAAAGACGGAAAGGCCAGTGTAAAGTAACATGCCAACCAGAAAGTGATGTGTGGTTGGAAATCTAAGTGGACATGCAAGCAATATTCTTTCCTTCACCATCTTGCTAAAAAGAGGAATAGAAGTGCTTGTAATTTACCGTAATGTCCGTTCAGTTGGCTTTCTGTCCCTTGTGTGTGTAGGAGAAAAGTGGTCTTGAAGGCGCACTAATCTGCAGCTTTCAATGACACAGCATTAGTATGCAGCGAGATTACTATGGAAAGGACATCAGACAAAGACGTGCTTGGCAGCAAAAGAGGAAAACTAAATTAAACTTCCAAACCTAACACAAGAACAAAGAGCTTTATGTAGTGCTCTTGCATTACAGTAAGAAAGGCCAATGTCCTACTGCTTGGTGAAACATCAAACGCTGGGCCGCTCAAAGAGCTAATAAAACGGGTACTAATACGAAAGGACATACAAAACGAGGGCTGGTTAAGTCAAAAGCGATGCTTTCAAAAAGGCACGTCTTTTTTTTTTACAATCAACGCTTGCGATTAAAATCGGCTCAAGACCTAGCAGGGCACTTCTTCCTGTCAGACTGTTTACTTAAACAAACTCGCTCACCTCCCACCTGCCCCCTCCTTTCAGATGAAGAGGAGGCAAAGTATTTGTCTGTTCAACAATGGACTCTTGTAGTAATGGTGCTCGTCTGCTGCACTCTTTCGCAGAAATATAGCTCAACTAAACCACCCACCCCACACGCTAGGTCTGCGCACACAACTTTGTTTTGTCATTCTCATTCTCGCCAATGCCGCTTTCTCTGAGAGACCTCCCTCTCTAGCAAAGAAACACAAAATAAACGTGATTTCTCACTTGAATGCTAAGCACTAGGTGTAGTACTTGCATCAACACCTAGGTTCACTTCTAACCTCAAACGCCACCTCAGGGAAGCCGTGCAGACGTCGGTGAAGCATTGTGATCTGGCTAGGCATAATGACTGAAGAACAATTACAAGTTTGTCATAAGGCGATCTGAACGAACAGTTATAACTGACTAATTATTACGCCTGCAATGAGTCTACCAACACCCCCTGAGAAATGAGTGCAACACATTCAACATTCCTACAGAAGTCAAAGAATGGTACTGTTCCCGTATGTTCTGTAACTGTCCTATGAGTGGTGTGTCAGAGCAACGCGAATTTCACACGAAGCACATGGAAAGCGCTTGAATGGGCACGGAATGCCCGACATTCTCCTGAGCTAGAAGAACACGGTACCCGATCATCAAAGCACGGGCCATATGACCCAAAACAAGGCACGGCTGCAGAGCAAACATTGATGGACACAACTCACGTGTGATAGGAATATCAGTACCGAGCAACTGTGAGTAGATCACGTTATTTAATTGAAGAACGTCCTGAAGAAAGTGGGTGCAGGCAATATTCAACAGAACTGTAGTGGTGGCATTCAGCAACCCGCATATAGATGCAGCTTGCATGATATCCCAGTGAAGCATTTAATTGTCTTTTCCACTGTAGATCAATCTGGTCTTGGCATCTTTTATCTATTTTTGATTTTGATGATAAGGGAATCCAGAGTATGAGCCAATAAAAATTCGTTTGCCAAAGATAGTGTGGTGGATTTTCCCAGTATTTTTTAACTAAGAGTTGAGAGTTCAATGAATAGGAGTAGCGAAGACGTTCCCATCTACACATTTCTTTCTTCGTCTATCCACTGTTAGGCAGCACCACAGCGCTTGCTGGGGACAGCTACACCCGAGGCAGGGAAATCTAGCTGCTCAGCCTGTCCTTTATTTGTCCCTGTCCCCACTCATAGGACAGCTGCAGAACATACGGGAACAGTACCATTCTTTCACTTACGGATGAATGTTTAATGTGTTGAACTCAATTCCCATTAGGTGTTTTGCCCTAGTATTGCCCTTTCATTGTGTTATAGAATTTATATGCAAGGGCTTACCCTGCTTATACTTTGCTGAGGTCCCCCATCTTTATAATCAAATTACAATGAGTCTACGCCTCAGTACTGCAAGTGGATTTAGCACTCTCGATTGAGGTATGCCAAAAACCAGTTAATTTTAATTTAAATTAAATCTGTAAAATAAGGTTTTAATAAGGAACACGTCAAACCCAATACGTCCTCAAATATGATTCTCCCTTCTACCACCCAATTAGGTAGTGCAACCACTTTTCCTTTCATTAACATTAATGTTCAAACCATCTTTGCATAATTCAAGACCATCATTTCAGCCTGAGAGATTAATAATTTCGGAGAATCACTTGCTCTTTCTATGAGCAAAATCCTTAATGCACAGTCGCATTGTCTTCCAAAAAAAGGTTTAAGCCCCTGCTTAAAAAGCCAATACTTGATCCATCTTGCCTGTCAAATTTCAGCCCCGTAACCTTGGCTAGAGATCCCAAGAGTGAGGTTGTGAAACAACTTCAACTCCCAGGTAAACCCCCACCAACTTCTTCATCTGCAATCGACAGGATTTAGACCCAATCACTGGACCGAGGAAGCCCTTCTTGATGTGTCGGCTAGTAGTCCATCTATGGCTGAAGAAGGGACAGATTTGTTCCTGCTCCTAGAGCAGTCTGCTGCTTTGACACTGTGAACTTTGTAAGATCTTGTTCTGAGGTTTTATGGGGTCAATGGGATTCTCGTTACTGGAGAAAATATTTCCACCATCACTATAGGAGAGTTTCCATTCGGAAAAGAAAAAGTGCAGGGTTAACCAAGGCTGGCCGAGATCAGTATAAACATATATAACTGGCCTTTCCTCCACCCAATTACCTGGGTTTGATTTGGCCTGAGATGCTCAAGTGGACAGCATTAAAATCTATCTAAACATAAAACGGCAGGCCATGCCCATGAGTTATTTGGCTGGTTTCTTAAGGTATTTGAGTAACGGATGAAGGATAGCTGGCTTTAAAAACATACTGGAAAGACTGAAATCCTCGCCCATGGTGGTGTGGCTTTCATGCAGGGCCTGCTCCCCAGAAAGTATTACCCAATCTTCGCCCCCTGCATGAGGGTGAAAAGTTTTGAAATTAAAGCAAAACAAGCATTGACAATGACAACAGTTTTGGCTTTTATGTAGACATAGGTAAGGTATTTGCCAGGCATTGCCGTAATGGTACTAACTGGCCAATAATGGCAGCACTTACCTGGGCATATGCCCACCTAATATCTATACACAAGCAAAAATTGTTGTCTTGGCCAATGCTTGTTTTTAACAGCACTTCAGTGAAAGACGCACATACTGCTTATAAATCAAGTGGCTGACGGGAGACATGGTTAAGACATTTGTACTACACCAGTAGCTAAATTAGAGTACAAATGTAGCCATTGACTTTCAGAAGACTCCCCGGAAAAAAATCATAGCAGGCACTTTGACTGCAAAGTCTGATTTTAAGGCTTGATAAAGCTAGCTCAAGAGACCCTAGTGGTTTGGGCGGGGAAGGGCAGGTGACAACGCCTATAGGCATTGTGTCCCTCCGCATAAGCCATCTCTTCCTAGCTGTACTCCAATGCATTCGTTTCAGTTTATAGGTGGCAGTAAAGCGCTGCCTTATAGCCAAAACTAAACATAGCTTTCTGGTGGGACACTGACCGCTCATCACCCAAATAAAACAGTGTGGAAAAGCTGTTTTCTACCAAATACACTGCCTCAAACTTGTTTCTGCACTTCATCACTAGACCCAAAGGCTCCATATTGGTGAGGGCCCAAATTCTAGGCTAGACTAAAGTGGAATACTTTAAGGACAGTTTTCAGGCAAACTCCTGACTGGCCCGTGAAAAGGACAAAATGCAACAGTCAGGTTTATCTGAGGGGCAAAACGTACAAAGCCCATTGATGGCTCCTAGTTAGTGAGCAGATCCTTTTGAAACTGGGTCGTCAGACCTGTAACACTATCTTGGGCTCTATTCAATGTGAAGAGATATTGCCCTAAATGCACATTATGCAGCTAAGATTCTGAGCTGTTCATCATTCAAACTTTTATGAGGGTCAGTCTGAGTCTCTGGCCATTTAGGCTTCATGGTCTCATCCATCGTACTGAACAAGCTCCCCTTAGAGCTTGGTAAGAAAATGAGCGGAGGGCCTTTACAAACAAGCATTGGCAAAGCCAATGGCTTTGGCTTGTGTATAAGCATTAGGCATGTGCCCATCACTGCTATTAGGTGCCCAGATACCTGCAACATTTTGCACCTGCTGCCATCCATAGCCAGTTAATAACACTAGGTCAGTGACTGGCAAATGCTTTCCCCATGCCTACACAAATGCCCACACTCTTGGCATTGCCAACGCTTGTTTGAATTTGCTGCCCTCTAGACAGGGGCCACAGTAAGTAGCGTGGCTGACTAGTACACTTATGGGCTTTTAAGAAGCAACAGTTTTGCAAGTTGCCTTCTACAATTTTGCTGTTGGGCGAGGTCACACTGCAGAGCAAGTTGCCGTGGGTTGAGGCCAATCAGAGTCCTTTGTGATTCTCCAATATAGGAGCGGTGTGGATTTGTAACATACCCCAGGCCAGCGACGGAGAATGTGAAATGGGCATTAACAAAGGAGGCAACATGAAAGAAAAAGACATGTTCACAGCATAACTCCTTCATCTCCCTTATACTTCCTCCTCCTCCTCATGCAAGAACACAGAGTACTCACAGGATGAAAGTGATCCTAAGAAAATAGCCATGACATGTAATCACTGTACTGGCAGCTTGAGGGTCAATCACCAAGGCAGTTCAAACATAGCACCAGCTTTCTGATGCCTATAAACTGAGATATTTGGAAACGGGTCTGAGAGACTGAAGAGACCCTGAAAAAGTATTATTCTGCGTTTCGTGTCAAAATTATATCCCTTGAAGTCAGAAGAGAACTCCAACCCTGAGATCATTTAGGTTGATTGAATAATTTTGTACCTCACATGGCATTCTATCATGGTCTTGGAAGATGCAACATTGTGGATTCCCTGGATAAGGAAGCAGACTTAGTCTATAAGAAGAGCGACTCCATAATAGAAACCATTGCCCATACTAGACTCCCGATGAATCCTGAGGTCATTCTCCTAAATGTGGGATTCTGCTAAATTAATAACACAGCTTCTGTTGGCTGCCCAGATTACAATAGCTCGAAGTTGGAAGTTCCCTGAAGGCCCATTTTGGCTCAAGGTATGGGCAATTGTGGTGGCCGAGAAAGCTACTGCAGTCAAGGAAGGTATGTTACACCAGTTTACAAATATTTGGACCCCCTTTTTGGATTATGATAAAAAATGCCCAACATTAACACACAAACCCAAACTTTTGAGACAATTTCTGCGGATCCCTTGAGTCATGGAGGGCCAAACTCTTTGGGGGGCAAGAATGAAAAGATTAAGGGTCATACAATGCCATGTAATATGTTCACTGCGTTTGATGTGAAAATGTTATCTTTGTAATGCCTTCCATGTGTACAACCCAATAATAAACAGAGTTGTTAAAAAAAAAGAAGTTGGGCTCCTCCCTCCTTCAGAGGCAGTATGTAAGCCTCCTATACGTCACCAGTAGTACAAGTAGAATTCCAAAAGTTCTTCAAAGCAATTCAAGGTGTATCTAGCAGTTCACCTACCCTAGACATGATGCAACATATTTGGCGTTACTATCTGATCAGGTCTTTAACAAGATTAGATCATCGCTCCTAGCACGGGGGCAATAGCATCAGGATGCTGGCATATACACGGCAAACACTGGCATGTTGAGAAAGCCCAGAAAGGGGCATTGATGAATCTTCCTTTCCAAGGCACTCAGTTATTTGGGGACCTACAAGAAGGCAAAGTTCACCAAATATTCAAGGATGCTAAACACACAAACTCAAGAAGATGGAACCAGTTTGCGGATAAACAGATGCCAATAGAAACAGTGTTATTAAAAGACAAAGTGACAGGAAGGTGGGGGCTTGATTGCTGCACTTCAATATTAAATGTACGCTTCTTTAGGTTCTCCAGTGTTTTGTTGCTTTTTTGTGTGGTTGAATGTTTCCTTATGAAATGGTACCATTTCAGAATAGGAACATGCATGACAGCCATAATGCAAGCTTCCCTCACACAGGGAGGAAGTGTTATGGCATGAACAGCAATAGTGCAAGCCTCTTTCACTGAACAGCAAACTTCCCTCAAACATCCATTCTTCCAACATGTGCTGCAGATAAAGTACAACAGGGACAGTGAAAGATTCACTGACAAGCTTCAGAAAAGCTTTAGCTTGGTCAGCACTACTGCACTGTACGCATCACTGCCAGGTGGGGTCAGTACAAGCGTCAGTCACATTCTGAAACACTGCTGCATGGGCAGTGACACTACAACCCTCCTTAATATATACATAAGCGCTACAGCAGGGATAAGGCCAGATCACGCTTCCCTTATCAGTTGCAACAAAAAAACAAAACACAGAATGAGTAGTGCAAGCTTCCCTCACTCAGAGGTACAGCAGAGGACGGGGGCATTTCAATCAACACTTATATGCTGCATAACCACTAAAGTGCAGGCAGGATAGGTACAGGCATCCCAGCCATTCAGAACCACTACAGCACAGGAAGGGACAGTGAAGCTATCCCAACATGTAGAACAGCTACGGCATAGACTGGGCCAGTGCATAGGCCCCGGCAGGGAAAGTACAAGCTTTCTTGACATTTAGACCTATCACAGTTACAAAAAGACTTATGTCAGCATTTTCACCTTACAATAATGCCTGTAGAGCCCTGCTCTGCTGCAAACCAGGATTCGGTGAAAGAAAATGGCTAACTTGTGGAAAAAGCATATACTCAACACCCAATCACATCATACTTACATCATTAAAATACTGCATATCCAATCAGGTACTGATTACATCACAAAACACTTGACCAACAGCCACAAGTAAGCACAGACATTTTCTGAGCCATTTTGCAACAAAACGGATCCATACCAGTAAGTTGTTTAATTTTTATACAAAATAAATAAAAATATATTACATAACTGTAAAGCACTAGTATATATTTTTTAAATAAAAAAACATAAAATAACTTTAAAAAAACATTTAACATTTAGCGGCCGGCATTCTGGAAGTAAAAATGGCTTTCAAATTCAGCACACAATACAAATGTAGGGAAAGAGTGCAAAAGGGGTGTGGTTTTGGATGGGAATGGGTGGAAAATCATACAGATTTGACCTAGAAATGGGCGTTAAATGGGTGGACACATAACCAAACAACATTAAAAGCTTATCTATCCATCCTCATATGTCATCTCCATTAAAAACAATTACAGACCCTCATTCACAGCTACTATTTGAAGCTCTTATTTTAAAGCTCTTATTTTAATGACAATAGTGTAAGCTTAAAGGTAGCGCTTTCAGCGCCACCTAATAGCCAAAACTAAAAAGTCTTACAAAATGTCTCTTTACCTAACCTTCTGCCTCCTCACTGACATGTCCAGTGGTTACTGGCTGTAGACTAGATGCCAAGCACCTCAAGACTGTTTGTTCTGTAGTGGAGATCACCTTTCAAATACCATCACTTACTCAAACTGCATGCTTCCATATGTTTTGGTCACTGTACTATGCAGCAGAAAGGGTCACTGTACTATGCAGCAGAAAGGAAAACTATGTCATATTTACTGCGAGGGCATATAAGAACATTTCCAGAGTTGGTCAAGTAGAATGTCCACCTTCACCCCAGGAGAGAATGTTGCGAGTGCACATTTAGTGCAAACAGTATACAGAGATCAGTCCATCCCAATTGGGAAAACTGAGCCGAAGTGAAAAGAACCAGGTAACTATGTCAGAAGATTCTGTTTTTTCAGACGTACAACAAATGGTTCTCATAAAAAAACACAAACATAACAAAGGCCTATCATCAACATTTATTTAATGGGGTTTACTAACAAACTACATTGTAAGCAACGTGCTATAAAGAACCAAGACAGAAATATGAATGAAGGAAAGATGGTTAACATTTTGAAGGTGTGGGGTTAGGGGCAAAGCGTGGCACTAATTATAACTAAGTGAGGGCCTCCTACGATACTGCATTGCTTTGACACTGTATACATCAGGCTCAGGAATTTAAATATTGTGGGTGCCGTTATAAAGTTCAGAGTAATAGTTTGGGAAAGCACTCAACCGATAGTCCCAGGGCAGAAAGTAGGCACTGCACAGGCAGTGGAAGGTTCTGGAGACTACCTCTAAAGATTTTCTGAAGTTCAGGTGCTTATGTTGTGGGTGTAGCCTAGGGTTATTATAAAGCTTAGGGCTGACAAAAGTAAGTTGCTTGCTCAGTGGTAATGGGATGACCACTGTGAGGAAGGAGATGACACCCAATGCTGTCTGCTTGGGCAATGGTGTTTGGCTGACCACTGCGATGGATGAGATAATTCCCAATACACTCTGCTTGAGCAGTGGTATTTGGATGACCAATGCGACGAGGGAGAGAACTCCTGAGGCACTTTAGCTCAACGTTATGGTTCCGGTTCTCACGACTGTGACAAGGGAGACCACTCCTGATGCGCTCTGACTTCCAGAAGACCACCCGTTCTTCCTGTCATTCCTGTTACTTTGTTCTCTGCTGGGAAACTACTTCGGTTCTTTCTGGGGTCATGGCTTCGTTCATCTGCGATTTCCGACACCTGCGCGGCTCTGCATCACGCTCCAACTGGTGGTTCTGGCACTGTTTCCAGACCTCACAGTCCACCTTTCTGCAGTCACTCCACCACCGCGATTGCTTCTTCCTTCAAGCGAGCCGGCTCCCAGCTGGCTCCCGGGACATTGTAGCAGCGTCCCGTTCTTTGCGGCCTCTGCCTGGAGGAACATCTTCTCCATATCTCTGGTTCTCCCGGTTTGAATCAGGAGTTGCATGCTGCTGGCTTCCGCAATGAATGCTCCAGACCATTCTTGCTTTCTACTTTATATTGTTGACTCCGCCCTCACGCAACGTCATCTTGAAAAGTCTCTTTGCCACTCTTCATGCCTCCAGTGAGCCACCTTGTTGCAGTACTTGTCTGGTTTTGCATATGGCTTCTCATGTTGGTCTATGTCCCAGTACATTTGCCACAGTCCTTTCTTTACAATAACACATGGTTCCACCATCAATGGTGGGAGAAAAGAGTGACCATGAGGGAGAGGGGTTCATTGACAGAGTTGTAGGGAGGCTTTACTCCAGTTGGACGTTCTTACCCCACATATTACCAGCACCCTTAGGGGGATTATTGGGTGGCGGCCTCACCTCCTTAGCCCCATAGGAAATGACTCCCCCATGGGGCGAAGTGACGAGACCTGGTAAATCGTCACACTGCCCAACACTGCTAAGAATGGGACATGGTTAATTTATAGGAGACCCAAGCAGCAAGTGGGATAATGTATGACAGAATAGGTAACCAAACAGGCAAATGTAACCACAAGCAAAACCAGCAGGGGATTCTATGGTTGGATACAGGTAATGCAGGGAACTGGAATTGAAAATGCTGCCCTTACTGTTTGGCACTCTATGCCAACAAATAACCCTAACAAGGCAAAGAATGCAAGGGGCTCCAGCCAATCCAGAACCGGCCTGCCCAGACCAATACAGCTACAGCCTATCACCCTGGGATCCCACTTAGACAAGTGACTAAACAACATGTAGGCACCTCCCAGGGTCTGTCAGTGCACGAGAGTTGGAGGAGCAGGAGGTCAGGGAGTGGAGAGACTGAGTGCAGCTAGTGGAGGAGGTACAAATACTGAAGGAGGATGGTGGAAGAGCAGAGTGAAGTGGAGGAGAAAGTGTGAGGAGCTAGAGGGGGAGAAGTTGGTTGGAGAAGGACTATTTAAGGAGAGTTAAGTAAGGAGATGGACAGAAAATGAGTGGAGGTTGGGAAGAGAGTTTTGAGAAAGGAGTTTGGAGAAGAATTAATAAAAGAGTTTGGCAAAATATCAGTAGAGGTTGGTAATGGAGTTTTAAAGGAGAAGGCTGGAGGAGAATTAAGCGAGACAGTGAGCAGATCACCAGAGGAGGCAAACTCTTTGAAGAGGAGGGGCAAAGGGATGTGGAGAGCATAGTGGAGGTGAAAGCCTGGCAGTGGGTAGTCCAGACAATAAGAAGGCGGCTAGGGAGACCTCTATGCAAGTTGTAGACAGAGGTCTGCCTGGCATCCTGTGAGGTAGACAAGGCACCAACCGGGACCTAGGAATAAGGGGGAAATCCCTAATTTGAAGGGGCGAACCCCAAGGTGGGCAGAGGAATGAGATCAGGGTGTGGCAGCAAGGAGGGTGTGCCAGATCCTCATTTAGAGTAGAACTGGAGAATGCCTGATGTAAGAGCACTCCAAACCCAACCTCCCCACTCAAAAGACTGACAGAATTGTTCCCCAGCCGTATCAGACTAACAAAGATTAGACTATTTCTAAGTTGGGCGGATGACTCAAGGAAGAAAAGAACTAGGTTTTATTTAATAAAACTTCCTTAAAAGAAGCTCTGGTGTTTGAGAAGTAGGCTCAGCGGGATCCTGACAATGAGCTTGCCCAGAGTCCTCAAAGCAGGAGGGTGCTCAGGGTTCCCAGAAAGCCCAAGCTTACAAAAGGAAGCACTGTAGACAGGCAAGAAGACAATCACGTCTGAAGGCAGCAGGAGGAAGAGTCTCAGAAACAGAGTGCATGAAGGTGAATTCTTTTGCTGGAATCACCACGGGCCAATGACATACAGATAATGAATTACATAAGGGAAGGGTATGGGCAGACATTGGCTATCTCCCAGTTAACCCTCTACACTGAATCGTTTGGTTGTCTCCATGACCATCAGTCTGGCTTCAGAGAAGCCAGAGACACGGAAACTGCTCTCCTGAACTCCGGTGAAGATTTGCTCTCTAACCTTGAGCTCTCTAATCTTCTAGCGGAACAGCATGGTTTTCAGCATTTTGCGCAAGGCAGTGTAGGATCTTTCATTTCTAAGTGTGGTGGAAAGGGCGTTACAGTGTTTGGGAGCCGGGTGTTGAAAACTGGACCCTCCCTTGGGTGTTCCCCAGGATAGATCCCTGGGGAAGACCACATGTAGAGTGTGATAGAGGAGAGGAAGGACCCAAATTAATTCTGGTAATGTCGGTCCAAGAGGAAAGAGGATAGCCACGCCAGAGCCTGATCTGTGATGCCCAGGGTATCTTGGAAACAGGTAAATAGGATGTTGTGGTTCACTGTGTCAAAGGCAGAATTTCAAGGAGGATGAGGACAGAGGGAGAGTTAGAGTCAAGGTTAGAGAGCAAATCTTCACAGGAGTTCAGGAGAGCAGTTTCTGTGCCTCTGGCTGCTCTGAAGCCAGACTGACGGTCATGGAGACGACCAAAAGATTCAGTGTAGAGGGTTAACTTTTTATATTAAGGGTTATATTTTCAGCACTACTTCACCAAAACACTTCAGTGATTCTCCAATTACTTTGCCATAAGCTTTACCCCACCACAGTAATTCATGAGTTTCCACCTGGTTTACTCTCTTGCCAGGTTTACTACAACACTCTGCTCCCGTGTACTCCTTCCAGAACAGAAGCAAAGGTTTTAAAAGCTCTCGGTCTGGTATACTCTCCTGCCAGCCAAGACAAACTAATGCAGTTCTCTGTTCAAGTATACTTCCCTGCCCGAACAGAACCAATTGGTACAAAGTTCTAGGACATGGTATATTCCCTTGCCAGGCCAAGCTACCAACTCCTAATGCTTCTGTGGTATGTATCAACTTCAAATGTTTTAACAATGGCTTCTGCTTCACACAATTAGGTTTGAGAATGTCTTCAAGGGAAACAAGAATCACACTGGTGCTGTTTGTCACACGCAAGACAGGAAATGCTTCCATCCACCTAAACTGCTTTTATTAGAAGGACAGCCCTCCTGCCAATCTTGTTCCACCTTTGTATTGTTAACCAACTGCTGATAATAACTCTCTCTCTCCTTCACACCTCTTTGGCTTTGGCAATGTGGGTTTAAGACATTCTCTACACCTGGTCAATATTCTTCTCACACATGGTTACACCCAGTTATTTTCTTTTGGTTTAGGCAACCTTGGTTGTTTATCAATTGACTTAGTGTGCACCCCTTTTGGCTTTGGCAATAGTGGTTTGGGTTCCCTTCTTGAGATGTTGCCCCTTCGTGTGAGTAGCTGTTACTATTACCCACTATATAACAATCGCCTCCTTCAGGTGGGATCTTTAAAGTCTCTTCATGCCAACTGATTTGGTTTACATCAGCTTGGTATGCGTCACAGTCACTAATTTGGTTTGCATCAGTTCGGTGTTGAAAAGGGAGTCTACATTCCGGCAACAGGTAGTCACGGAGCCCTCCGGGACACAATATAACAGTGAACTCACTGGGTTTGGCGTGCGTGTTCGTATACCTTCCAGCTCATCTGCTTCAGTTCTCCTGCACGGCCTGGCAACCTCTACTTCACGGATTCCCGCATCTCACGTCTGCAACTTTCGCGGCTCCCCCAGCGATCCAGTACTCGCCTGCCACCGATGAATGCTCCACAATGGACAATGGGCAAAATTACAGAAAGGGGTGCTTTCCGCTGTGCGACCTCTGCAGCTGAAATCTCGAATCCAATGACCCTCTCAGGACCGGCATCAATTTCTCTAGCCACTCTGGTCCTGGCTTCGGCTCTTACGCGATTTCTTCATCTGCTGCTTTGTGGAGATTTCTAAACTCCTCCACACACTACTGCTACTAGTGCCCTCCTGCTGCTGCTGCTTTGGTTTCCTCACCTTCTTTTGCCTTGGTCTCTTGCTGAGAGGACCTTTTATGCCTCTCGGCCACCCTCAGGTGTGGCACATCAACCTTAATAGACTGCACTCTGCAACCTTGTGCCTCTACAACCCTCTTCTTCGTCGCAGTACTCTGGGAATTCTAGGACTCAAAGTACACAACACAAAAGTCACTCCTTTCAGCAGCTTCTATTTTACAATAAGTCATTAGGAGATTGGGGTCTTGGGGAAAATTACCTAAGGAGATCTCCCATTCCTCAGGAACTTTTTTCCCTGCCATGTGATCCTCCCGGCAAACACCGCCCTCCAGGGTCAGGATCAGAAAGTGTCTGCCATTCCCTGGCCACATGCGAGGGCTCCCAAGCCAGTTTTCCTGGGTGAATCACATCTGATTCATCACAGGCAACAGACACAATGGTTGTCAGCATTATGAAGTGGGTTCCTAATTTGTGTGGTGCTCCGTGGTACTGGTAAGCGGTGAATGGCCATCCTTTGCAAATAATAGCAAGAAATTAGCAGGATTAGCATTTGCAGATGCAACTCCCCAGAGCACTGTGTGTCTGTCAAAGTGTAAGGCAGCCACTCAAGGGTCCCTCCGAAATGAGGCAATGCAGAGGGAATATGGGCTGTGACATGGACACGTAGAAAGAAGCTGCAGACAAGCGGGAATGCACTGAGTTAGAGTACACATCTTCCCAGGACTGTACCTTTCCTTAGAGGCCGAATGAGATAGTGGATAAGAGGCCTATCGTCAGGCCTGTGGATGCTTTAAGACATCACTGATTTTCACATGAAGGTTGTTGTTGCATGTAGTTTAGATTTGGGCATGGCTTACGTTATTTTAATTTATTTCAATATTAAAAGCTGACTCTTTCTCTTGTTCCATTTCCAAATTCATTTTATGGATTTCCTAACAACCTGGTGACATGAGCCCAGATTGCTAACATCCCCAAGCAGGAAAACCAACAGCCTTGGACTGCCTTCTTTTGAATCCTGCAGCGCCTCATCTGACAGAAGACCATTTCTAATCTCGATCATGGTCATCAGAGGGAGAATGACGTAAGGGCTGTCTCTTTGGATTTATGCGATACCACATTTTTACTCTTTACCAAAGGCAGACACAGGCTAGGATTGGAAGAGGTCAGTTCTGTCTATAATATGTAAGAGTCGTGTCAGGTCAAATTTGGTATAGAAATACATGTGCACAGTACCAAAAAAATGAAACCAGAAAACACAACACTATTGAGTTCATTCTCAGTCAGTCAGGTTTGTGCAGTCAGTAGTGAAAACCAGACAGTTAGCAGAATGTGAAGAAGACTGCGGACCCCCTCACTGAAACAATGCCTCAAGTCTCCACACAGGTGATCACGGGAAGGCAAACACTTCCAGCTCCCAATAATGGGGGTGGTGAACTGCGGGAGGATCACCTGGGTGGTGACAGGGCCCAGGGTAGTGAGGAGATTCCATGGGATGAGACACAGTATTTTCCTCTAACAGGGATATTCTTATCACTGTGCCAAAAGGTGTTATGGCTTATTGGCATTTTAATATCTCTCAACCTTCTATTAAATCTAAGGTTGCAAACCCTAAGGTTGTAAGATCAAAGCATACTATACCAAAAGAAAGACCCTTTTTGGTACTTAAAAATAAATGCCCTCCTCAATTCCAGGGGTGCACTACAAAGGATTGTGGAAACATTGCCTTCTCTAAACCATCTTCCTCTATAAAAGATCAAACCTGCAACCCCTCTGTTAAGGTTATTAAGGGAATTAAATCTACCCTTATAAGTAATAAAGAAGTAGAAAAAAAATTAACTTTGTTAAAACAAGTGACTGAGGCGAGGAAAAGGGCTGAAGAGGCATGTAGATGATGTATTCAGGCAATTAAGCCTAATAGCAAGTGCAGGAGTCAGGCAATTGGACCTAATGTCTCACACCTCAAGCCAATTGTCAAACCTGTGAGGCATAAAAGGCCCAAGCAGGAAAGCAGAGGAGGAAGGAGCTGGGGTAGGAGTTGGAAGGATGGCAGTAGTAGTAGCAAAGGAGAAGCATGAGGGTGGCAGTTCACAAGTGGGAGCACAGAAGGGACGCCAGAACGTGGAGACAGCAGATTCCACCTGAAAGTTCTGAGAGTGTCCTCTGTTCTCAAAACCTGTATTGCAGAGACTGCTCAGAGGAAGGTGCGCTGGAAGTGAAGATTTCCCCATGTGAGTCAAGTTGCTGTAATTGCAGAGCTGTAACCGCGCAGGAGCCGAAGCAGAAGGTAAACCGAGCGTCTCAAGAGTGAAGGAGAATCCCAACTAAATGTGCCGGACCGGAGACACCCGTGGTGGAGCAGGGTGTGGGTCCCAAGTGAGCCTGAAGTAGTAGCAGAGGTTGAGGAAGTCTGGGAAGCAGACCAACCCGCACCTGCAGTGTTCCTGAAGCCGGTGAGTGAAGCACAGTTTTCAGATTCACTCAACAAGCCTTGCCGGTAACTGTAACCTGCTCCAAAGTGGCTTGTGTATAGTTAAAGGTGAGTAGAAGTTGTTATTTCTAAACTGACTTAACAATGGAAATAGCGTTCATTCTGAAAGCTGTTTGCGTTAGAAGTAAAAACTGTTACATCCATTGTTGAACTCTTTCGCATTACCGGAGTGGTCGTGTGTCCTTAATTGTGTCCGAAAATCCAACATTAACGTATAACAAGCGTTGCAAGAGTTAGAAGTGAAAACTCCATCAAAGGAAGGTTGTATGTGAACAATTGTGTTTCCTGAGGAAAGTCAGAAACTGCCTCTTTGATACTACATGGGAATACAATAACACCAATACTTTAAGATTAGAAATCTACTTTAAAGAGTGATTGCGTGTGCCTAATTATGGTTTCACTTCGAAGACTGAACCTTGTATTATCCAGAATTGACATTCTTTATTTCATGGAGTCACTATACTGAAGAGGAGAACAAGCATTATCCAAACCAAGAGGCAAATCCTTGCCATAGTGAAACAAGCCTTATTTAAGCCCATTCACCTCATCTGTGAAGTTGTCAACAGTCCAGTGGTCTCAGATAGAAGTGTGGTATTGTTACCTGAAGCTGAAAGAGTGGCACTATGGCTTCTGGGTAATTATCTGGGGAGCAAACGTGGGTGGAAGCTTGGTGCTTGTAAATAATTTACAGAAGTTAACCTGTAATGCTAAAAGACTACTGAAATTTAAAGGAAGTAAGCCTTGTGAGCCAAGGCAGGTTATTCTTGTTGCAGTCAGGCAGACGGAAGAGGCAAGGAGGCTGCCCCTTTTTGAAAGTCATAAAAGTATAGTAGGCCTTGCCTACCCAAAGAGGTCAAAGTGTCTTGTCAGACTTTGCCTGATAATTAATTAGTACACAGCAGTGGTAGAAGTACTTGAACTGTGGTGGTTTATAAAGTTATTAGCGGATGTCATATTAGAGTGGTTTGAAGCAGTGGCATACTGTGGGACAAAGGTGACTGTTCTCATAGCAACAACAGCAGAAGAGTGGTTGTTAAAAGGAAGCAACAACCCAAAGATAAGCATCCTGACAAGTATACCAAATGTACTTCACCCATTGTAAGGTTGTAGCTGGAGAAGTCCTATCTATTCTTTTGTGTACTGCAGAAGTTCTTCACCCATTATAAAGTTGTAGCTGGAGAAGTCATATACTTATTCTTTTGAAATGTGACAAATCTTGGAAAGAAGATAATCAGAATTACCATTGTTGCTATTTTCTTTGCTGGAATTGGAAGGGGATCTTTTCAAACCAAACCAAGGAATTTTTACCAGTGGATTTTTGTTTGATGAACTTTTATTTTGGTTTGGAACTGTTAAGAACTGGTTCAAGACTTTCTTTTCATTTGAACATTTCAAAGCTGACTTGGGGAAATGATTTTACCCAGGACAGGTGAAGGTCATCCAACTATTGTTCAATTATTGTTTATTATCTTGTGTTGCTTTAAGGGAAAAGGACGGCCCCACTAGGATAGACATGGTACAAATCATCTGAGAGAGTTCCGTAGTACCAGAAGGGACAGAGGAATCATAACCATTAAACTTAGGGATCTGGATTCTCTGATTCTTATATATATCCTTTCCCTGTTGATTTTCACTCTTGACTCTTCGTGTAGTTTTGGGTAGGGAAGCCCCACTCTAACAACAAGCCATCAGATATTCTGGTACTATGGAAATCTCCCACTCAAAAGAAGATTGATACCGCGTCTCTCGCAGCGGAGCCGTCCTATTCCCTTGGGCCCCTTCTCCTCCCAGAAGATCCACCCAGCTAATGCCACCACCAGGGTTAGGATCAGGTAGCTCCTGCCTTCCCCTGGCCACCTAGGAGGAGGTTTAAGCAGGCATTCTGTGAGGACTCTGTTGAATTCATCACAGTATGTTTGGAAGGGACACACAAGACTATAAACTTGATCTAGTGTAAGCATGGAAAGATTTGAAGTGTCAAATTGACTTAAAACATGTACAAAATGGTAGTCAAAATCAGAGGACCAGCCTAGTACATGCACCTTCAAGTAGCTCCAGATTCTACTTTAGATCAACTGGAACACATCAATCCGAAAACGAAAGACTTAAGAATGTGCCAACTGACCCTCAGCTTGGTAAGTCTACAATAGAATTGTTAAGACAGCTTCACTGCCAATCAAAATTTTTTAGGAGGAAATCAAAGACTATAAGGGGGGGAAAAAGAAATATTCAACCGTGTATAGTCTTAAAGAAGCCATAGTCATTAACCTTTAACATATGCCACCGACACCATTTCAGACATGCACCCCCGAAAAAGGGCGTTTTATAAACCCACAGCCCGTATAAGCAAGATACGTGCAAAAAGCTTCTACCTACACTCCATAAAAGAGACATTTCCATTGTATAGATTCTGATCAAACGGGTGAAACAGAACTGGGCACCAGGTTTCGATCAGCTACACCAAACCAATGCTATTGTTTTGTATTTTGTGGTATACGATTAACACAATTGACCGTACTGTAGTTTGGTTCAAATTTTGGTTTTTATTCCTCGTTATTTTTCAGGTAAGTTTTGATTTCAATCTAAAACTGTATTTGGTGCATCAACTTCTGCAACTTGACTGGTTATAAGCATGCAATTCCAGTGAATGTTTGTTATTTATTATTTCCTGCTTTTTTACAGGCTAATATACCAGTGCTGCAAGCACAGGATTACAGGGACTACGTTCAGCAAAGGGAACATTTAATACCTGAGCCACATTGAGGCGTGATACTTGGGTATCCTTTCAAGCACATAGGCGCTAAAGCACCAAGGGTTCCCATTAACATAAGTGTACACAAGGTTGAGCACCTGCCTGATCTACCCGTAAAAGACTGGATTATGGTTCATGTCTGGTGAACCTCACACCAACCTGTGTGGACTCTAACATCACTTGGCACCAGTTTGCAACCATTCATCCAATTATTTTGGTCATATACCATTGACACTACTGAGCGTATTGCATTTTGTTATTTATTTCTAATTGTTTTAATGTATCCCCTGCTTTTTTATGCATGGCAAACTTTTTTCTAAACATTTTTCAGACCTATTTAAACACAGCTTCCCTTTCAGATACAGCATAAATTACTGTAGCACCTGATCTATGGACTGTGATAACAAAGTGTAAAACCTTATTCTCAGTGTCACTGTTAAAACAGTAGGGACAACTCTGGGGCACTTGGACGTGAACCTTGTGCGCGTATCACAAGCTATGTATGCAATAAGGAACAAGTTACTTACCTGTAACTGTTGTTCTCAGGCATGGGTCTGGCATGGATTCACATGCTCATGAATATTCCCCGTCGTCAGGCTGGGAATCCTCGGTAAAGAAAAAACCAGTATCAGTTTCGTTTCTGATCTGTCTTTCGTAGTAGTAACCAATCACTGATCTCTGGGTCATACTGACCACGGCCAATGACTGCCCTCTACCTAAGCCCCGCCTCTGGCAGCCATCTTCAGATTTGGTAGCACGTGAAGTGGCAGTATGACCAAGTGAAGAGCCGCAGAGGGGTAGGCGGGAGGGTTCGCATGTGAATCCATGCCAGACCCATTCTGGAGAACAACAGTTACAGGTAAGTAACTTGTTCCTTCTCCAGCATGGGGTCTGGCATGGATTCACATGCTCATGAATAAAGAATACATAGCAGTACACACATGCACAACCACGGGAGGTGGCAAAGGCTCAACATTAAGCATTACATCAAACTCAACATTAAGCAAATCTTACCTCCTCACCAGGCTCACCTTAGGCGAACAGGTTGCGCAGCACTGCTTGGCCGACCCTGGACTCCTCCCTGGAATCCCGATCGACGCAGTAGAATTTCGTGAAGGTGTGCGTCGACATCCACGTAGCAGCCCTGCAGATGTCCAGCAAGGGCACACCAGATAGGAACGCCGTGGTAGCTGCGATCGCTCTGGTGCAATGGGCTCTCGGACGGCCAGGCAGCGGTCGGTTTGTCAACCGATGACAGTACATGATACAGCCGGAGAGCCATCTGGAAATGGAAGCCTTTGAGAGAGCCTTCCCCTGATTGACAGGTCCAAAGTTCACAAAGAGTTGTGACGTCTTCCGAAAACACTTCGTGCGGTCCACGTAGAACTTCAGCGCTCTAGCCACATCCAGCGAGTGCAAAGTCCTTTCAGCCGGCGACGAAGGCGACGGGAAGAAAACAGGCAACACCAAGGGTTCATTGAGGTGGAAGTCCAACGGCACCTAGGGCATGAAGGAGGGGTGCGTCCTGAGCACTACCCTCGTGTCGTGAAAAGTCAAGTACGGGGCCTTGCAGGAAAGGGCCTGGATCTCTCCCACCCGTCGTGCGGAGGTGATGGCCACAAGAAACGCTGTTTTCCACGACAAGAACTTCAACGGAGCCGAGTGCAGAGGCTCGAACGGAGGTCCCATGAGCTTGGTCAGCACCACGTTGAGCTCCCACGCCGGGGTCGGAGCCTTCACCGGCGGGAACGATCTGAACAGTCCCTTCATGAACTCTTTCACCGTGGTTCTGGTGTATTGGGAGATCGCAGCAAGATGAATCTTGATGGACGCTTGCGCCAGTCCAGCTTTGGCCAGCGTCAGTAGGTATGGCAATACTTGGGCAGCCGTAATCCGTAGAGGGTTAATCTTCTGTGCGTGGCACCAGACAGAGAACCTCTTCCATTTGTGTCTGTAGCATTTAAGAGTTGAGGACGCCCTGGCCTTTGCAAGAACCTCTCTGCAGTCGGCCGGTATGTCGTATCCTCCAAACTCTAACGCTGCAGGAGCCAGGCCTGCAAGTTCAGCGACTTCGGGTCGTGATGGAGGATGGCGCCTCCTTCCCTGGAGAGAAGATCCGCGTCCACTGGCAGCTTGATTGACGGTGACAAGTCCAGAAGATCCGGGAACCATATCTGCCTCGGCCACGCAGGTGCGACGAGGATCATCCTGCACCGTGACCTCTTGAGCTGGTTGATGAGCTGGATCACCAATGGCAATGGAGGGAATGCGTATAGAAACAGGCCCTCCCAGGGGAACGAGAAAGCATCGCCCATGCTCCTCGGCTGGGGAAACCTGCTGGCGAACCTCCGGCACCTGGAGTTCGTCGCTGTCGCGAACAGATCGATCTGGGGTGTGCCCCACCGTCGGAAGAGGCGGTGCACTAGATCCTGTCGTAGTTCCTACTCGTGGCACGAGCGCAGGTCCCTGCTGAGTGAATCGGCGATGGTGTTTTTTATCCCTGCCAGATGAAACGGCACCAGAAACATCCCTTGGGCAACGGCCCAATGCCACACATCCTGCGCCTCCCTGGACAGGGCTGGGGACCTGGTTCCGCCCTGTTTCCTGATGCAGAACATGGTGGTGGTGTTATCGGGGAAGATCCTCACCACCTTGCCCTTGAGGGACGGAAGGAAGGACCTGAGGGCCCAAAACACTGCACGGAGCTCCAGGACGTTGATATGGAGGGACTTCTCCGTCGGGAGCCAAAGGCCTCTCGCGTGCAGATTTTCGGTGTGCGCTCCCCACCCTTCCAGGGAGGCATCCGTGGTCACTGTCTCCTGGTGGCCGGGGATCTGGAAGTCCATGCCCGCCGTCAGAAGCGCGCGGGTGCCCCACCACCGGATCGCTCGTCGGAAACTCTCGTCGAGTGTGATCCTCTCCTCGAAGCTGCCCGTCGTCTGGATCCAGCGCGCGTCCAGGAACTCCTGCAAGGGGCGCATCTGGAGCCTGCACAGTGGGATGAGGTAAATGCAAGAAGACATCATTCCGAGGAGGGACTTGATGGACCTCACTCTGGCCGCGTCCGCAACCAGCATCCGCTGCACCTTGCCCAAAATGGCCCTCGTCCTTTCCTCCGACGGAGAGGCCAGAAGCGACACTGTGTCGAGCTTCGCTCCCAGAAACAGTGCATCTTGCGCAGGCACCAGGTGGGACTTGGCCTAGTTTATGGAGAATCCCAGGTCCGTGAGAACTTGGGCGGTCCTTGCTGTGTGCTCCACGGCGAGCTCCTTCGTCTTCGCTCGGATGAACCAGTCGTCCAGGTAGGGGTAGACGTGGATCCCCTCTCCAAGAGAAGTTGACGGACGTGATGTTCTTTCCTGGCCACAGGGGGGACGCACGGGCACCTCTTTAGAAACTCGAGCGCGTGACCCTGGGCTAGGGCGTCCAGCAGCCAACGGTCAGTGGAGATGGACTCCCACATGCTGACGAAGCTCCCCAGCCGGCCTCCCACCGGGGTGCTTCGGTGGGGGCCCGACCCCACGGCCGGTTCAGTCCTGCTTCGACGAGGCTTTGCCGCCTTGACCTCCTTGGCGACGACGGCGGGGTCCGCCTGACTTGCCTCGTCCCCTGTAAGCTTCCTGCGACGACAAAGAGGCCGCTTGACGGTACGTGGAAAATCCGCCGCCGGAACCTTTGGAGGCACCCTGTTTGCCTCCGCCGCTCCGAAAGGGCGGCCGCCGTTGCTGGAGAACCCCAAGAGCCCGGGCCGTCTCCATGTCTGCCTTGATGGCTTGAAGGGAATCGTCCACTGTTTTCCCAAACAGGTTGTTTCCGTCGAACGGCATGTCCAAGACTCTGGTCTGCACGTCCTGACGGAAGTCAGTAGCCTTGAGCCATCCACGCCGCCTAAGGCACACACCGTTGCCCAACTGGCGAAATCCAGTGTCAGCGATGTCCGTCGCAATCGTAATGGCGTGGTCCGACGCCACCGCTCCTTCCTGCAAGATCTCTAGGGCATCCGCCCTCTTGTCGTCCGGTAGGAAGTCCAGCAGGGGGGCCAGTTTGTACCACAACTCCCTGTCGTAGCGGGCTATGATAGCCAAGGCGTTGGCCACCTTAATCGTCGTCGCTGCAGAAGAGATGACCCTGCGTCCCATCGTATCCAATTTCTTTCCCTCGCCGTCCGGCGGGGAGGTCGACGTAGAGGCCGCGCCCCCCCCGCTTTCTTCCTGGCCGCCGCAGAGACGACCGAGTCCGGGGTCGGCGGTGCCCGAAGGCACAAGGGGGCCACGTCCGGGACCAGGTACTTCTTCTCGTACCGATCCCTTCTAGCCGGCGTCGTGGATGGGTTCTTGAGGAGGGCGAGGCCCTCATCCCAAATATCGTCTAATAGAGGTACGGAGAGGACAGTCTTCCTCTTGGCTTCGCGCCGTTGATAAAGGAAACCTTCCTTATTCTTCTCTTCCGGGCAGAGCTGGAAAAGCTTGGATGCCCTGGCGATCATGGAGTGAAACGATCCAATCTCGTCGGGCGGGGAAGCCCGGGTGGGAGGTGACGACGGCAGATCCTCGTCGTAAACCTCGTCGTCCGTACCCGTCGCGGCCGTGTCAGTCCCCGTATCATCCCCACGAGTCGTGGACGGGGAGGAGAGCTGAACAGGGCGCGATGGCTGAAAAGGAGGTGGAGGATGAATCCTTCTTCTCTTAGGGGGAGGGCTCCCAGAAGGGCCTGGCTCCGGGTCCCCCGTCGGGAGCAGTTCCTCAGCTGGTGGTAACGGCAGTCTCGTCCTTATCTCAGAGCATAAGGACTGTATAGCCAACAAAATGGCCGCCGATATGTCTTGCGGCACTGGTTGAGGGGAGTCCGACGGGCGGTCAGGGGCCCCGTCGGCACCCTCGACGTTATCGTCGTCTCCTACGTCGGGGTCCCTCCCGACGGGCTGGTCTTCTTCCACGCCAACGCCGTGGCTTAAGACTTCGATCAGCTCTTCCTCAGAGGTTGAGGCCGAATCCACAACGACCTCCTGCCACCCCTTTTTCTTCTCCGTCGGAGGTTTCACGGGGGTCCTGTCGATGGGCATAAAAGAGGACTCCCTCCGCGGTGGCAGGGAGACTCTGACCCCCGAGGTCGCCACCACTGGTGTAGCCTCCACAAGCTGAGCCAGGGCCGCCGCGACTGTCTCGATAGAGGCCTTGCCGGATGGATTAAGGCTTTCACCACCTTAGGTGCGCTCACCGCCTTCTCCTTGGGGGGAGGGTCACTGCCTCGCTCTCCCTCCGATGGGGCCTTCGAGCTCGACCGGGGCCTCTCCAGGAGCTTCGCCGGGTGCTCGGCCTTCCTCTTACCCGAACCAGAGCGTTGCCTCGTGGCTGATGGTGCCGGGGAGGATGCGCCCTGCCTGGCGCCCGTAGAGCCCGACCGTTCGGCGCTCCCGGTGCCAGCGGACTCGCGGTGCTTGGCCTTGTGTTGGACCCCCGTCGCCGGGGCGTCCTCAAAGGTCTTAGAAGACCGCTCGGATTTCTTCTTCTTCTTCTCGCCTGACGGGCTCTTCCCTTCCAGCCAGTTGGCGAGACGTTGATGGCGGTCCTTCATGGTCCGCTCCGACATATTGCCGCAAAACGCACAGTCCTTCTCCACGTGTGTCTTGTCCTCATGTAGGCAGTAAAGACAAAAGGAGTGTTCGTCCTCCTTAAAGACATTCTGAAGCTGGCATCCAGGTCAGACCCTGAACAGCTTTCCGGGCGTCGAGCTTCCCTTCTCCTGGGCCATGTCTGAGATGGGCCTGAGAAACTTGTGGAGTCCTCCAAAAGCGTGGCTCGACGAAATCTTCACCCTTGAGGGTCGTAGACAAATCCGACACGGGTTCCCGTTGATCGGATGAAGAAACGGTGGAGCTTGAGGCTCTTTTGACCGAAAAATCGAAGTTTTTGAGAAAAAAAAGTGAAAAAATAGCACTAACGCTCGAGAGCAATAGCACGAGGATCCCAACACTTGAACGTGCGGTAAAAATCTGAAGATGGCTGCCAGAGGAGGGGCTTAGGTAGAGGGCAGTCATTGGCTGAGGCAGTATGACCCAGAGATCAGTGATTGGTTACTACTACGAAAGACAGATCAGAAACGAAACTGATACTGGTTTTTTCTTTACCGAGGATTCCCAGCCTGACGACGGGGAATATTCATGAGCATGTGAATCCATGCCAGACCCCATGCTGGAGAATAAACATTTGCTGCAAGTGATTGTAAAAAACCGGGTCCCTATGCCACAGTGGACCCAAAAAGACACTGAATCAAAGTTATACACGATCAGACTGCGCTAATGATTGGAATGAACAAAAATGCTATTTATTCAACCGAAACAGCCGACATGTGTTTCAACCTTCACGGCCTTATTCCATGCGATTGCTGCCAGTCATTGGACCCTCCAATTGCAGTGAATAATATGAGGAGGAGTTCTTGTAACGTAATTCTGAAACACACCCGTACGTCTCCACCAGTGCGGTAAATAATGCTCTGTGCAGAAGCCTTTCGGCATAAATGCCTGGAAGAAGCAGTGAATAATATGAGGAGGAGTTCTTGTAACGTAATTCTGAAACACACCCGTACGTCTCCACCAGTGCGGTAAATAATGCTCTGTGCAGAAGCCTTTCGGCATAAATGCCTGGAAGAAGACTGAAGGTCGAAACACCTGTCGGCTGTTTTGGTTGATTAAATAGCATTTTTGTAATTCCAATCACTGTTAAAACAGACCTTTTTTCAGAAATATTTAGGGTTCAGGAGAAATGGTGACCTATTCCCTACCCGTCCTGATGTGTCGTTCTCAGTGAAACCCCCATATATTCATGATCTGGGATCTCATCTTAAGTCCCCCATCCCCACACATTTGCACCAGACTGTCGCCAGCTATACACTCCCTCAATAATGCCACAGAAGACGTGGACCCAGATTGACTGGAACATGTAGGCCCATGAAGGAGAAAGTGAAAGTCATATCCAAGGAATATTAACACATATTAGGTGGCTTACTGGAAGATCCTGCAGGAAGCCCACAAATCGCGTGTAAGTGGACAAGCCCTGTAGTTCACTGCCATCCTCCACACTCCCACCCAAATCTAGTCAATGGATAACCAGTCAATTTACTTTCCTCTGTCAGTGCAGAATCTAGAAGCTCACCTCCACATAAATGTAGTTTAACGCTCCCCTTACATCACCATGCTCTACATTGCTGCAGGTTATGTCCTCCCCCTTCTCTTCTGCAAATATAGCAGGAGGTCTTCCCACTGGTGCAGTGCAGTTTCCCTTTGTTCTTTCAGTACAAAATCCAACCCTTATGTACTCAAACACTTTTACAAAAGTGGAGCCCTTGCAGAGAAGTCTGCAAGCATCCGACTTCTACTGCAAGATTTGCTAGTAGGCGCACAAGCATCCACTACCACGTGCAGGAGTATTTTGCGCTCTCATTTTTTATTTGGGTGTGTATGATTTTATAGGGGAGTAATAATTGCAATCCTTGTTTCAATGGGGTATTTTTAAGGCAAATAAAACATATTGTATCTTTAAAGTTGAAATTTTTTTGTCATCCCTATTTCTTTGCACCTCTTCATTTATGAAAACTAAAACATGCATTTTTACCTCGTATTTCCTCTTCAAAGCAGGTAGTTATAAAAGCTCCTTCCTGTGGCACCGTTCGCCTGATACCAAGGATCCGAAACTTACCTGTGAAGCGGTGTGGGTGGAAGAAGGGAGATCTGTTATTTTTTGTTGGAAGCATCTGGTTTATAGGTTTATGTCACAACGCTAATCTATAAGGGTCAGCTTCCTCCTTGCAAACCTTAAGCCCCTTGATAGTCACTGCTTGCCTTTCACCCTCACAGACATGGTGGCGCTGTAGTCTGCTCCAATGTTCTTGTAAAATCAGTGACAGAAAAAGACAGTTCATTTCTTAGAGAATCACACATTTCTTTTGTAGCCCAAGTCATCAAACGTCTTATTTGTTTACTTGTTGAGTGCTTACCTCTTCCTTGGATGATTCTGAATCCAGTTTTAAGGTGAGGAACATAGCAAGATGAGGTATTCCCTGGATGGCAAGCTGAAGGTCCGAGTTATCTTCTCCCCAAAGAAGCTTGATCAGGTTGTTCATGCTTGGCGGTGCACGCTTGTACTTATAATGTGAAATTCCATTGGGTTCGAAGAATGAGGTTTCAAAAGTAAGCTTCACCTGTAAATAAAGACATTTATTTTCCCTGTTAAAAATGTTTGAATCTTTTAACATCCAGAATTTTCAATGTAAAAGTACATAATGAGCCTGCCATATAATGTGTCTTTAAACAATATGAGCAAACAAGGAGAGCATCTCATAAAAATGTTTTAAAGAGAAGGTAATGGAAAGAAACCCATCCAAGCCTGATTCAGGCTACTTTGTTAAAGTGAATATTCAGCTCAATATTCCCCACACTTCTGAATACAGAAGAGAAGCAGTGTGATGTGACACTATGTATTTCACTTTGATATGGTGGTCAAAACAGATCTTCCATTTGTTTGTTATGGTCAAACAAAAAAAGAAAAAAAAGGCATACCCCACATTTCACAGGTTCTGCCAATGACAATTTCATTTCAATGATGGGTGGAGGATAGCTCAGGCTCTATGCTTTTGTCTTGGAAGCAAGAATACCCAGAGCAGCGCAGGTTCGAATCCCAGTCCCAGCTTAGAGACTGGTCTGTGGTGCTAAGAGCATTATAAAAGATTGAGTAAATAATTGATGTTGCTTTAAGGATTTCATTTTTTACTTTTCTGTTTACATAGAACTTGCAGCATGTCGAACAATATATTCAGTAATCTAGCTAGTATAAAGATCGGGCATTGCATAAGTGTTAAAGAAAATGAGCTAATCAATTTCAGTACTGCGATCGTATGAGAGAATCATGCAATGAATCTCGCATCATAGAGAGAAAGACCGTACAAATATAGAAATGTGTTTACTGGACACCAGAGTGTGTGGCAAGGTGCTTCCATGAGCTGCTTGGAAAATGTGAAAAGAACTGCTGCTGAGTGTTGAGATAGTCAACTTAGCCTTGTTGATATTTAATACAGGAAACAATATTCAATTCAATTTATTTGTATTTCAGAGTCCTCCATTAGCAGTAAAATACACAACAATCAATAAACTAAACTTTTAAAACAAGCTTCAAATCTTGACAATCCTCTCAAAATGATTGTAATTAAAACAAAACAAGGTATGTTAATCATGTCAGGCAATGGTTGGTTGCTCATAAGGGCTCGGGTCTTGTACTGTGCATGTTATGTAACCTCAAATGTAGAGCTCTATTTATCAACCTGGCCAGATTATATAAAAACTAGGCATTGTTGCACCAGACATAGCTCCCCTGCAAGACCAGCTACGAAGGCCACAAAAGTCTGGTTTTAACCATTCCTTCCGCTCACTATGGTAGTATGGGCAAATCAGGAGGAAACGGACAAAGGCCTCATCACACTGACATTTTTGTGGGACCTTCAGCCAGCTCATCCTTTTAAAAAGAGGGAGTAATTTCAGACGAGACATAATTAGCAGCCTACTGCCCGCTGGCAAGTTTATGTTAACAATATGCCCTGGACTCGTAAACATTTCTCAGGTCTGCCTACATGAGGACAGTATGCCCAACGCCACTTCACAGCATCCAATTATCTAAATTTGAAAATTGTACCTTTGTTCTCATTTCCTTAAAAACAAATCAACAAGATTTATTTAATGTATTTAGTGTTTACTTATTAGGTGCTTATACAATAGGAAAATACTGTTTCAAAGCGCCCACAGGGCAAGGGAGGGAAATACATTAAAACACATAAAATAAGAGCAGTGAGGGGGAAGAGGAAAAAAGGACGAACCTTATGAACCTTTTAAGTATTCAGAACGTGCAAGTGCAGCAAGGAAGAAGGCAGGGGATCAGTGCTGTGGGGTATGAGCTCATGGGTGAGCCACAGATGAAGTGCTAGGAATGTTGAGTACTACACGGCCTGGACCCGCAAAGGGTGTAAGTGCGAGCCATCAGGGCGGAGGGTGTAAGTGCAAGTGCAATTAGACAGGAGCTGGGCCGATTGGGTAAGGGAGGTCAACCAGAGGATGCATACGGGGCCAGGACACCCAATCGCGCAACTATGAGATTAGCAGGGGAAAGAGGAAGGGAAGAAGGAGGTAGAGTAGAGTCTCAAGGAGCTTCTAGAATTTAAGAACATCCTGATCAAGGCGAAGAGGAAGGAGCCAGCTGAGGAAAGCAAACAACCACCTGCCCTCTGTTTATCAAAATGCTTAATGCAGAGAGAGTTAGAGCCAGAGTGGTCTGGGGGTGGGGGGTATTTAGTAAGATAAATATATTTAGTAAGATAAATATTCAAGCTTATTGAGGACCATGTGTCCACAATAAGCTTGAATAATTTTCCTCCTGTTTAGAAGGTGTATCCCAGGTGTGGAACAAACCATCCCTTTGTCAGTGAATGAGATGGTCATGTTAAGTTTGCTCATGATGTCCCTTCCCATTATGTTTACAGGTTCTGTCAGGAATACAGTAAGGGTAGAGGTAGGTCATGCTCTCCTATAGAAAGTGTAAGATCGTCTGTAAAGGGAACAAATTCCATCACCCCAAAAAGATCCCTGAGCATTCATGGTGTTGCCTGATATTCTGTAACTCCCTTCCCGGATGCAGGATCTAGTTTTCCCTTTGTGTCTACAAGAAAGGAGAAAATATTGTCACCTATCATCACCCCTATCCGTGCTTCCTCTGAGGGGTGGGTGTAATCGAAAGGATTGAACACATCAGGTCCGTCTGCGGGCAGTCGACATTTTGTTCCCCGCAAATGGGTTACCCCCCCACCACGGTAACGCCCCTGATTTCCAAATGGGAGTCACTGCCATGGAGTCCGTGCGTGTCATCATCCCACATTTTGCTGTGCCATGTATGATGATTGCGTGTTATTCGGTATCTGTGGTGTTTGCGAATACTGTTGCGCTGGTGCCTGAATTTGCTGTCTGTGTCATGGGCTGGTGTGTCTGCGTGTATGAGTTTGGTGTCTGTCCCTGTCGATGCGTCTGGTCTTGGGCATAGTAGTCTGTTCCCCCTGATGTGTTGGCTGATATTGCATTCCCCCAGTCTGGTGCATCCCCCCCTCTGCTCCTGCACACTCTGGAGATGTGCCCTACCTGTCTGCATGCCCAGCACTGGGGTGGTTCCCTCATTTGCCTTTGCTACCCCTCCAGAGTGAACCCCTCAGGGCCCTGCTGCATTGGTTGCTAGTATCTGCGATACCCTCACGAAAACCCCTCAAGGTTCTGTTGCATTTGATGCCCATACCCACATCTCCTTGGTTGCCCCACTCTTCCTCGGAACCCATGCTGCGCATCTCCTGTCCCATGAACCCTCCTCCTGTGGGCTGTGGTGCATACTGTATCGGTGGTGCACTTTGTCCTCCCGTGCTTGTTAAAATCATCCTGTTCCATAGCAAATTTAGACAGTTTCTTCTGCACTAACTTCACCTCCTCCTGCGTTCTTTGCTCACGCTTTATTACATTAAGCTGCAGAAATGTACTATTGTAAGTTTCATTTCATCCCCACCAACTTCTTCAGTTGCTTTTGCACCTGCTCTGGGTTACCCTTGACATATTATTTGATAAAATAATGCCACTGTTCTGTCCCACTGCTCTTGCGTTTCAAGTCTCCATAACTCTTGAATAGCCTGAATATATTGCAGGGGGTCTTCGTCTTCCCCCATTTTGCGTGACATGATCACGCTAATGTCTGATGTGGCTGGGTCCTGCACCCATAGAGTTTGCCATATAGCCCCTTGGCAGTTGTTAAACAGCAAACCATTGTGCGCCATTTTCTGGGTGGTTACTCCTGGGTAGCCGGCCCTTTTCCATACGTCATTGGCAGCCTCTCCGAGGATCGCTGCTAATGGACCTTTAATGTCCCCTACCGCTAGTGTCTGCCCTGCTGTTATTCTTTCCATTTCGTATATCTATTTCCCTACACCCACAGTCAAGGAGGGTAGTTTACACCTCAGGTTTTCCTTGTCGATCTGTTGCCACAGTATATATTGAGGTCGCCCCCCTCCCTTCTACAGTAAGGGGAATTGTGTCAACACGATCTCCCCGTCCAATCTCCCTGTCAACCCAATCTCCACATCCAATCTCTCTGTGTCTTTGGAGGAGGGGAACGCCCTTGCGAATTCACCCCTCCTCCGTGTATATGGAGTCCAGTGTATACAGAGTCACGTTATCCATGCTGCGCTATGTAGCTCTAGACCGACGCAGTCTTTCATCCTTTTTGCCCTGCAGTCCCCCTGTGTCTGTCTGCTCCACATGTCGAGCTTCAATCGCTGCGCTTCCCTGGTGACCGACAAGCAGGTCGACCTACTCCCTCGTCTTTACTCCCTACCAAGCCATCGTCCGACTCGGTGTCTCCCAAGTCGTTGTCGATATTGTCCTGGAAGCTTTGTCTCCTCAGTACCGTATGTATGTGCCTAGCCGAGTTGCTGTGTCAGCCAAACACATGTGTAGAAGAGTGGCATGAGCAGTCTTTTACATGGATCCCGAAGTGTAATTAAGAAGCTAACTTCAGCCTGTTGCCGAAGGTAAGGTTAACTTAATTTGTAGTGCCTTCTGTAAGCAGCTGTGCTGCCTTATGGCTGCAGGTTTGTCATCAGTGTAGGGGCAGTGTGCTTCCAGCACTGATACAGATTGCAGGCATAGGCTTTCTAAACGTTCTTTGAAGCGCGCTTCAAAGAACATTTAAAAAGCCTCAGTAGGCTGTTTTACCAGTGCGGAAAGCACACTGCCCTCGCACTGATAAAACAGCATCCAGGCAAAATGCCTCGTTAATGTTTTTGAAGTGTAGGACAGCAGTGATTTGCTGCTGTCCTGCGCTTCAAAGAACATTTAAAAAGCCTGCAGGCAAAAGCCCTTAATGGCTATGGATGGTGCCTGGGCCTTTCAACATTTTCAACTGAAAAGAGCCTCAAGCCTCAGAGGGGCCCTCAGCAACTGCCCCCCATGTTGGCAGTCAGTAGTCTTCTGACAGAAGCAATATATTTTTTTCAAGCTTTAAATGTGAGCTTTGCAGAGCGCCTTTTACAAGCTGAATTTGCTGGAGCCTTTAATGCCATCTCCTCCCTCAGGGTATACAAAAGTGGGCTGATCACATCGTTGCCCCTTTATTCCGGTTTCTCTGCGTCAGCCCCGGCTGACAAAGAAGCAGTAATAGCTTTGAGTGGATGTTAAGTGTTTGTGCTACCTGCTGGTGGGCCGTTCCATGATAATCCGTTTGTCTCCATTATAATGTATACACCCCACTGGGAATTAAGACTATTTTCCTCTGCTCTTAGCAGGGAGGGACCCAAATATCATATTGAAATGGGCCAATAAACATCTTCAGTCGGTGCTGAACTCATGTCATGGCAGGGTGCCCCCAAGCAGATGTTTCAAATGGGCTCTGGCTCACCTCCGCCCAGCCCTGTTAATGTCTTTGAAGCGCAGGACTGCAGTGGTCCGCTGTGGTTCTGCACTTGAAATCACATTAATAAAGCCTCATCCAGCTGTGTTATCCGTACAGGGCTCATGCAGCCCCCACGATAAAGCAACCTGCAGGCTTAAGCAGTGCTAAAAATGTAAATTATTAACTGTGGGATCCAACCATCAGGGGTGGGGGAGGATTTAGGGGCGAGGGACTCGGGAGCGTTTTCGCAGCACTTTCATAAATAAACATTTCCATTTCAGATTGATTTATAAATAAACTGGAAAATAACCCAAGGAAGGATAAGCATTTCCTATAATGTTGCAAACAAAGTACTAAAAAAAAGTGCACACCTTTTAAACCTGCACAGCTGTACTGCAACGTTTTCTACAGAGTACAATCCTAACAATCATATTCAGAGGTGTCCTGATAAGATGTTCAAGTGGTGTTGTGGGTACATTTCTTGACTTCGGTCATGATGACCTGAACCCATCGGCAACAAAAGCAGATCGGAAACAGTAAAATACTTGAAAGGTGCACATTGGGTCCGAGAATTTTTTTTGGCGGATCCCAGATCTGGGAAAATCTGGCCCAGTGACCAGGGCTGGGCATAAGGCCTTCTTTATGTCTTTGAAGTGAGGGATGGAAGTGATTGTTTCGTTGATTCAAGTGTATCCACTGTAACCTTCCTTTCCCCAATATGGGATCCTATGCTGGGGGAGTGGGAACACTTCTTCTAGTGATGTCTTCACTGCAACAGAGGAACTATCACTGCCGTTCCCCAAGCCCCCCACAGCCTGCAGGGATAAAGTCTTCTGAACATTTTTGGGAGCGTGGGACTGCAGTGATTTGCTGGTATCCCGCCTTTCAAAGAACATTTAGAAGGCCTTATGCCTGCAGGCTGTGTCATCAGTGCTGTCAAGAATCTTTCTCTCAATCGATGATCAGCGGAAGAAATATTATTCCCAGCCATTTGCTAACAGTCAGCCCGCACTAATAACAGCGTCCAGGCATGAGGCCTAAATGTTGTTGTTGAAATCAGGACTGCAGCATGGCCGGCGTTCAGGCTTTTCATCTTTTTCTGAAAGGTGTCCGAGCCGAAGGGACCCCTCCATAGCAACTGCCCCCATGTTGGCAGTCAGAAGTCTTGTGACACAGCAACTGCTTTCATTCGGGACCTTAAATGTGCACTTTGCAGTGCACACGTTACAAGCTGCATTTACTGGAGCCTTTCAAGACATCACCTCCTGGCCTATGCGATATACCAAAGTATACCAAAGTGTTCTTATCACCTCTTTGCCTTTTTACCCAAGTTGCTCTACATTAGCCCCTTGCTGACAAAAACGTATAGCTTTTCGTGGCTGGCTGGCAGGCTTGTGATAATCTGTGGCTATTAAACCCATTGTTTCCATCATAATGTATGCAACTATTCCTCAGGTGGTTTGTATCTGCTCTAGTCAAGGAGGGGGTCCCCAAACATGTTGAAATAGATCCACACAAGCTGTGATACATCTTCATCTGGCATTGATCACGGCTCGTGGGGGCACAATTCAGCATTATTTTTTGGAGTCCCGCTGCATGGAGTTGAGTAAAATACTCTGAAGCACCCATGGGATGCATACATTATAATGAAGACCAAGAAACACAGCCAGCGCGGTCTGTCTCCAAAGAGCATCTGAAACACTAAACTTCCACTGAAAAGTATTAAAAACACCTAGACGTCCTGGTGTTGGTGATGAGTTAAGGCAGAGCTTGCCCAAGAAGAACTGATGTACACCAAGCACATCTCAAAAGACATTGTAGCCCAACAGTGCTTTAAAAAAATGTTTTCCCAGTTTTCAATGAACCAGTAGTTTTTGGTTGTTCACATGTACGCCAAACACTGGCAACATTGTTTAAATTGATAATAAAATAAACAGTTGATTCTATTGCTGCTGTGTTGTCATTAACTGCTCATCCTATTGAAAATAGTGATATAAAAATTGCTCATCATTTAGGTTGGATTGCTAATCAATTTGTTTTTATTAAGCAGTTTCAGCTAATCTATTTTGCAAAACTAATTTATGCTTCGCTATATTTTCCAGCCCCTCTCTATTTCCCTCTGCTCCTGGGTCACTGTCTTTTGCCCTTATCTGTGTCTCAATGATTGTTCCCCTTCCTGCACCACCTCCTTGGTGTATGGTGGTGGTGCGAATATTGGGTTTGCGTACCCCGCTGCTGCTCTCAATTCCCATACTGGGTATACTCCCTGGGCTCCTGCCCCTTCGTTCCCATGTTCAGGAGGAGGAAAAGTGGGGGCCGAGAGCTTTTAGCCCGGGTCTCCTGTTGGCTCAGCATCCATTGATGTCACGCCACATCTCCCCTGTCGTCCTAGAACATCTTCCGGAGGGGGAAGGGGGAAGGGGGAAGGGGGAAGGGGGAAGGGTGTGTGTGTGTGTGTGTGTGTGTGTGTGTGTGTGTGTGTGTGTGTGTGTGTGTGTGTGTGTGTGTGTGTGTGTGTGTGTGTGTGTGTGTGTGTGTGTGTGTGTGTGTGTGTGTGTGTGTGTGTGTGTGTGTGTGTGTGTGTGTGTGTGTGTGTGTGTGTGTGTGTGTGTGTGTGTGTGTGTGTGTGTGTGTGTGTGTGTGTGTGTGTGTGTGTGTGTGTGTGTGTGTGTGTGTGTGTGTGTGTGTGTGTGTGTGTGTGTGTGTGTGTGTGTGTGTGTGTGTGTGTGTGTGTGTGTGTGTGTGTGTGTGTGTGTGTGTGTGTGTGTGTGTGTGTGTGTGTGTGTGTGTGTGTGTGTGTGTGTGTCACATCCATTACGTGCTATATTTACAGATCTTGTCCTATCGCATAAGGGCCCTGCAAAGATGCTGTAGGGGTGTGACCCCTGCCCTTTTTCCAAAATACATTGCTTTCAATACTTACTTGACCTCAAGTTGAGGTTCGACACTTCTGCTGTTATTCACGTACAAAAATACAGTTTATCTTATTTTTCTTCAATTTCACAGATACCAGTTCTTTTCACAACATCACAAGCCTCTCTGGCTCCCAACCAACTTCTGAGGCAGGGTCCACGCACCGCCCTTTTGCAACTCTCTGCCTGCTTTAGGCACGCCTACCAATCCCGCGCATGCGCCTTCCGCGCACCGCCACAGAAAACTCTACTCATCACTCCTTTGTCAAAACCGAATCATGCACCTCCTTGTGCCCTCCTAGTCCTATACACAGGCCTTACTGGTGACGTCACCTCTATAATCAGTAAGTGAATGATAAAAAAAAGAACAGTAACAGAGTTCACAACGACATTGTCCCATTATACTGACATTTTCCAAAACACACCCAACATATACCCACGGCCGTCGTCCTGTCTCCTAACAGGGGATACCAATATTTCACATCCTACAGCGTCGCCTTGTAGATAAAAATGCCTCCGCAAGACTTTACTGGAAGAACCCCTTTCGCGGTTCAAGCTAGCCGATATTGCTAAGCCCTATACACAGGGATACCATCATCCATGACCCGAGCTAAAATGCCCAATTCAAAGGAAATATAATATTTACAGAACTTCTGTCACCCGTACCCTTAAGTCAATAGTCTAGGCTAACTGCCTGAACCTTTTACCTCAAGATGAAATATTCCCCAACCATCGACAAATTACATTTAACTGCACTCATTTCTCAATTATACTGCGCAATACTCAACTGTACTTCACTAATACTCAACTATACTCACCACCCAACATCTTTTTACCGCCCCCCTCAATTGTCAATACTTAAACTCCGTGATCCACCAACGCTGCTCAGCCATCCGGCTCTATGCCAAAACTGCCACACCGCCCCTCTGGTCTGCTGGGCTCCTCATAGACTACGGTCAGGATATTTTCCAAGGTGGCTCCTGACGGCCTCTGAGTGGAGTGCACCATCGTGTGACCATCGTGTGACTCACGCTTCCTTGAGTCACCTCGCAGCCCATGAAGTGTTGTGCCGGAAGAGGCGGCTCCATGCGAATGGGCGTAGTGAACCACCCTCTGCTACCAATTTGGTATACCAGAAGACCGAGGTTCATGCTACACCATTACTGTTCTGCAGAGTACCCAGGGCCCAATGAACCCTCCCCTGGTAAATGAAGGAGGACTCAGCCAAGGGCAAGTTAGAACTGTCCTTAATTTTCCATAACAGACAGGGATCATACAAGAAAACAATTCTCCAGCAATCACAGCTCCTGAGCCGGGCCTTTTTTGTTAGCAAATGTCATCACAAAAGAAGGCACCTATAGAAGTTAGCTAAATGGTCCTTGCATGTCAGATGGTCTCGTATTAGACTTCCCCAAAAACTATTACATTGTTGCAGGGTCGCAGGACTACCATTGGCCCTTGCCCATGACCCTCAACCCTAGGATTTCTGCTCCCCGTTTGGCTGGAGTGGGTCTCCTCTGGCCTGGGACCCCGCTCTGTCCGCAACCCTTAGTGTACCTTCTCAAAGTGGTGGGAAAGACTGTGTTCCCATTGTTGCCACTGGTATATCTACCTAGCCTGAGAGAGTGCCTGCAGGTTGCACCATTGTTAGACAACACATGTATCAGTTCTTGTCTTCTTTGCTGGGAACTGCTCCTCTTCCCACTGCGGGTAAATGGCTATTGTTTGGCTCAGCCGCACCACGTGGGTGAGGACCGTAAAATTGAGCTTTTTGGTATGCAATTAGTGAGGATTTATTCTGCTATTTTGCAGGTGGTTCCCTGTCCCTAGAGCCAGGAATGTTGTTCTGCTCGCCTCTGACCTTGGCTGCGAGCACCAGTTCTGAGCGGTGTTCTGTAAAATCTGTTTTCCTTTGTACCTCATTATGAGGCATGTGACTTCATGTAACTCTACTATATTTATGCTATGATTTCTATATGTCTATATTGTACTATTTTGCTTATGGGTTAGTGGTACTTGACTCGTCCAGGATCCTTATACGATCATGTAGTTCCAAATGGTTAGTTGCAATAAGTGGCTGCAAGCTTGCTCTGCATCTCTTGCTTTCTTGTGTTTCTGCTAATGAAAGAAAATAAGAGAGTTCTGACAGTATGTATATGTATCTGTCCTCTATCTACAGGACTGTGTAAGCATGTTCTTCGTGTGTGTCCATGTAACTTGAGTTTGCTTCATGGCTAATGTTACTATGTCATGGTGTCTCCAATGATGTCAGCACAGCTGGATATTTATCGTTAGTCAAAAAGGTCCAGTGTTGAGGCACCTGTATCCGCGAAGATGTCAGCTGGATAAGGTTTGAATGGTTGTCTAAGAGAGTATCTGCTCACATATGTAGAATTTACTGGCCCTCCTGGGGGCTGGCTAAATAGTGACTGGCAACTCTCGTTTCTTAGTCTTCGGCTGTCATGCATTTAGGGGTGACAAGGGGCATTCTAGGGACCCTATCTTCACCGATTCAGCACCCTATATCACCCTGGATTAGGGTCAGTAGTTCTCCAATTGTCACCCTGTTTAGCCAGTACAGGGTATGTATCTGCCCATCTGTCAGGGCCCACGGTGGACTCTTGTGCAGGGTATGACTGCTTGCCTCCGCCTCGCCACTTGCATCCCAGCCATCCTCCTCCTCTCCCTGGCCTCCTGCCGCCATTGGTACTGCTCCAGATCATTCAGCTGAACTGCAGCATGCAGCACCTCCACGTCAATTGCTACCACTGAGAGAGACAGCATGTTGGCGGAGCATTCTGTGTGTCAGCCTTTTTCTAGTGATTCTGGTTGTATTGGATGCACCTGGAGGGAATTGGTGCACCTGTGGCCTATTTGGCCCCAGCTAGGACCATTTACCGCCTGGTTCGCGATGCCGGGGTTTCCATCATGGTTTTTCCGGTTCTACTGTCATTTTCATGCCAGTAGTACCAGTGTTAGCATGTTCATAATTGGACGCTGGCTCTGTGGTACTGGTGTTTCAGGCATATATCTGGATTCCGATGTCTGTGTCTCCAGTACTGGTGGCACAGGGTGAATTGCTATCGGTGCCGGTGTTACTGGCATTTTGGTACGGCACATTATTACCGGACCGCCAAACTTGTAATGAGGGCATATATTGCTCCCCCATGCAATTATGATTGGTGTAGGCATCAAACGCTGTCCCTTGGTGCTAATCTTGCCTGTTCCAAAATACTGTGCACCCCCCTCTTAACCAATGAAAACAGCACCAATTCAAAGTAATTTAAAAGTTGCTTAAAAAAAATATCTGATCTTAAAAACCTCACAAATAAAAGTTATACTTTAATATTACTCTGCGATGTGTAGAGGTCATGATTTGCTATAGTGAAACTGAATAAACACTGCCAAGTTACTTCCTGTCTTCATCCTTATGACTCTGGAACAGTTCTAGCCCCCACCACTGCAGACAGTAATTGCCATTATCGCATGCGATAACCTCAGAGGTACTCTTGCACTACAATTTAACCACTCTACTGGCGGTAACGGGTACAGATTTACTAAAATACCACACACAGTATTTGAGAAAATGTGACTTTTGGTATCCCTTTACAGAATTCATGGGTTAAGTACCATGTACTACAATGCACAGTAGGGTCATTATTGACACTTCTTTGCATTACAATGTAAAGGTGGTGAGAAGGTGGGAATCCAACATTGTTCTTAGGTACTTGGATGCGCTGGCTCATCCTTTCAGTTAAGTGGGAAAAAAAGTATGTTAAAGTTGGGGTGTATTGAAAATATTGTCCTCAAACTTTTGGTGCAAGTAAAAATGGCCCAATTGTTTAGCAGGTGTTCCTCCTTATAATAAGGTAGTACATACTGCACGGGGCATTCCTGAAATAAGGAAAATGGTATGCAGTATGTACCTCCAGCTTGATAATCAGCGATATTTGAAAACCGGCCTGTTTTTCAGTGGCAAGATCCCGACGATTGCTCAAGAGTCCACACCCCAGACAAGGAAAAAAAACATCAATGTGCCAAAGGAACAAAAGGGGGAGGGGGAGCCAGCGGTACAGGGCCACTAAACTCAGCTCCAGGCAGGCTTGCAGTCTCAGACTTCCAACACCCCTTCGTCTGCAGGGGAATGGGGGTATTGACACGAGAAAGACAGGCGCCAAGGTGTTAGGGAGAATTCTCATAAATGGCCGATTTCCCTTACCTAATGAGTCCCTCAGCAGCTTTGCAGGATTTCTAGGGTTTATTTTTTTCACCTGGTAAGAGTGTGAGCCCTTTTCCCACTCTTACATGTGTTTTGCTGTGTGTATTTTCACCATTTGTGTGGTCTTGGGCTCTGGAGCCTCACCTACTCCATGAGCATCATTTTTATGTGTTTTACGCAGCACCTTCAGTGCAGTGACACAGGGTTGTCTTTTAGACTTCCCACTGACTCCATTTTTCTGGGACTGACTACTGTCTCCCAGACACATGTAAAGTTGCCATTAACTTTATGTAGTCTCTTTAAATCACAGACCCAGTACAACCCATCTTACATGGAGTATTGTCAAGGGTTAATTCTTATCCCTTTTTGTCGGTTTCTCTTGGAGCACTGTTTCGCTCCCTTTTCATCAAGACTTGGCTGGTGGCAGTGGTAACTACCCTATTTTTCATACCGCGGTTATCTTATATAAACATTGTATTGTTTTAGGCTATATTATTAGCCTAAACATAAACCCGCTTAACCAAATATATTTTATTTCGGCTCCGGCTGGGTTTATTCGCCATTTGTTTTAGTTAAAGTCTTTCTTGTGTTTTACTCTGTGCGCCAAACCAGGTTTGGTCCATTTGTCCGCCGTCTTTTCGCGGACTTCCGCATAGAAGCCCCCCTTAAGGCGCATGAAAGTCTGGGTAGGCAGGATGTGAGGGAGGGGTCTTAGGACCCCTGCCATGGGTTCCTTTGGTAACACAAGTCACACTCCTGTTTGATTGGCTGGGTGACTGTCCTTGCCAGGACAGCCACCCCGCTGTGTGATTGACAGCCAGGCTGGGTGAATGGGGCAAAACTGCATAAAAAGCAGGTCTCTGGGACTGGAAAAGCAGAGTCGCCACTGGAATGAAAGAACCAACGAGGAGCTAATGGAAGAGAACCCCTACAACGACTGAACCGCCCGGTGATGCCCTGCTGCAGGTCCGAATCTTCAGAATCCGACAACAGAGAAGATCCTCCAGGAAAATTCTTCCCTTGAGCTGGTGGGACCAACCAGTTTGCCCAAACTGCAAGCCAGGACCCCTCCCCTCTGGTCGAATTCGCTGTACAGAGATACAGTGGCTGGATAGCCAGAAAGGTCGGACCCTGCATGGGTTTTAAGGAGCGCACCTTTTATTTGTTGTTTCGCTCCGCTGCTGGTTTCTTCCCTGCGTAGTGCAGGACCCACCAGTTTTCCTACTCCTTGTCAGTCCGACAGTCGCTTCAGGAACCGTGAGCCTGCAGGAACTACCAGGAACATCCGTCTCAGCTACAGCCTCTTCTCCGTTTAAGGTACTGTGCAAATCCGGTTGTTCGTTTCGTTCAGCCGCGGTGAAAGTGTTTGAAATCTTTCTCCAATCCGAGGGCTTCTCTTCTCTTTGAGCTAACTTTTCTGCCAACCAACCTCGTCCGGAATCCATGGCATGAACTTTACCGCGAACTACCCTGAACCGTGTGATCTTGAGCAAAATACTTTTGACCCATTGACTTTGGCCCTAAGCCTTTTTCTATCTGATTCTATCACTGTAGTTCCTATTGCTCAATTGCCCTGAATACTTACCTGTTGGCATGGTTCAATTTCTATTAACTGTCTTTCCCTCCCTTTAAAATTGCTGGAGTGCCATTTTGCTCCACTTCATTTTGTGAGCTTAACTTGTCTGGAACTTATTGGGAGTGGTGTGGTGTATTAAGATTGTGATTTTTAAACTGCTTCATGATAGTGAAATGTTATATAACTAAAGAGTAAATAAAAGTATATTATTTTACTTGGAAACCTTCAGTCAGTGGTTGTTTGAATCATAATAATTGCTGTTGTTTGTGTAACTATTTGATACTGCTCACTTGCTCTTGAGATAACTCTGGCGGCTTAGCCATCGCTATGACTTTACTGTGTAGTACAGGCTTGTACCAAAGGTGAATTTGTACTGTCACTTGTAGTCTTAATTGTGTGTGGTGTTCCCAAAGGGTACTGCATATAATTCTGCCTAACACAAGGTTAGCAGTGTGGCAATGGCCATATATGGGGCATGTTGTGGGGGACCCACTATGGGCATCCAGCAGGCCCCCGGAGTGCTATGGACACCAGCACTCAACAGGCCCAGTGCCTGTGGCGGTTGGGGCCTGCCCTGGACATCCGACAGGCCCCATGGTGCTAAGGGACACCAGCACCAATGGGGGTGGGGGCACAGCCTGCCATGACCCTGACCATGCAGACCTCTGCCACCGTCCTGGCACGAGGGTCCCACGGCATCAGGGCATGCAGGCCTTGACTCCATGTGTAGGCCTGCCGCCTACATGAAATGCGACACGGATGCAGTCATTCCTCTTCTGGAGTCTGCAGCCATTCTGATGCACGTGTCTGCAGAGACTCCTTTTATTAGCTTGGAGCCATGACACAGTCCTCCCTTTGACCCCCTCGAAAGAAAAAGCAAAGACCCATGCTCCTGTCGTGCTGTCAAAAGCCGACAAGGAGAAACGGCCATGGCAAAATCCTGCGTGCCCTCGGGCCCGGGACACAGGCCTTGAACTGCCCGAGAACCGTCAAGGTCTCGACACAATGATAAACAGTTGAAGACTCTATCGAGTTGGGGGTTGAGCCCCTCGAGGGCTCTGTCAACACCAAGATTGTCAAACATCGACGCCATTAGCGTCAAAACCATTGATGCCATCATTGTCAAAGCCATTGACGCCATTGCCAAAGCCATAGACGCCTTTACCCGTTAAACCTTTGATGATCTCGAAGGAGGCTGAAAAATCATATAAACCTTTACCAAGGAAGGACTTTTTCAAATCTTTGTCTTCTATTAATGAAGAACATTAAGCATCAGAACAAGATACTCCTCCATTTGGTTTGGAGTTTGGCACACCTAATGTCCCGGTGGCCCTTATCTCGGAGGAGTCAAGATTAAAGAACCTATAAGAAAACCTTCAGTTGGCAAGTTGCAAAGACACATCACTAGAGCTTGAATTTGGTAAACCTGACCCGGCAGAACATGCAGGTGCCTCATACAGACACCTTATGTCTATGGTAATGGACTTTCTGGGATGAGGCAGGCCTGCTCCTCCAATCGAGCAAGATGACCTTACAGATATACTTGATAAGGGTCCTCAGAAGGATCCTGTACTTCCTTTTCTTATCGCCCTACAGAAAAGGGTAAAGGCGAATTGGGAGGCACCTGAAACAAGTCCAGCAGTTAATAAGAACTACAGGCCTTCAAATAGCAATCCTGACTACTTGTCAAAACACCCTACACCAGAGAGCATGGTAGTTCAGGCAGCGACATCTACATCTAAACAAGCGGCATATCCATCCATACTGCCAGACAGGAACGATAAGCGTTTCAATGCAATGGCAAAGAAAATATTTTCTGTTGGGAGCATGGCTCTAAAATCTGCAAATGTCACTTGCACGTTAGCTAAATTTACACTCACCCTTTGGGACTGTATAGCCATGGCGCCTGAGCATATTCCCGAAGGGGAAGAAAGAGATATCTTCCTGAATATTGTAAGAGACGGAAAAGAGGCCATGTGAGAGTCTCTTCAGTGAGGACTGGACTCTGCTGACAGCATCAGCAGAGCCATGGCGGCAAGCACAGTGATACGCATGTTTGTGTGGTTGAGGAAGTCTGGATTTGCACTGGACGTGCAGTTTAGGCTCCTCAACTTGCCCTTTGATGGCACTCAGCTGTTTAGCAGCAAGGCTGACGAAAGCCCAGAAAAGCTGCTGTTAGGGAGAATTCTCTGTTAAGGCTAATTTCCCAAACCTAGTGAGTCCCCCAGCAGCTGTGCTGGATTTTTGGGGTTTATTTTTTTTCTCCTGCTAAGAGTGAGACTCTTTTCCTTCCACTCTTAGACATGATTCGAGGTGTTCCTTTGACTTTGTATGTGTTTTATGGGCTATGGGGGTCTTTACCCCATAGGGCTTCATGTGTTTTTGGTATGTGGGTTACACAGCACCCTCCATGCAGTAACCCAGGGGTGTCGTAGCGACCCCCAAACATAGACTCCATACCCTGGGACTGACTACTGTCTCCCAGGGCATGTAAAGTCACCATTGGCTTTACTAGTCTTAAATTGTGAACAGGACCAGTTCAAACCCTCATATTGTGGACATACTGGTCGGGGCAATTCGATTGCCCTGGGGTCTGTTGTTCGAGGGGGCACTGTCCAGTCCCCCCCGAACGAGTTTTGGCTGGTGGCAGTGGATACTACTTTTTATATTCGACCGCAAATATATTCCTATGGGATTTTCCCATTGTTCGAGGCTACCACTTTTTAAAATAGCCTCGAACATACCGCCGGTTTATTAAATTAATATAAATTCACCGATTGGTATTTTTTGCCGGAACTTGGTTCCAAAATGGTGTTTGTGTCCGCTTCTGTGACTCCAACCCAAGTCGAGCCCTTTGTTCCACTTTTTGGCGGGCTTCTCCACAGAAGCCTCCAAAAGTGGTGCCACTCTGTCTGGGTACCACAGGGAGTGTGGGAGGGGGTTTAGGCACCCTGGACTGAGTTGCCTCGGCAACTCAAGTCGCACTCTTGTGTGATTGGCCCAAGTGGTGAGCCGCCCGGCTCACCACTTAGCATGTTTGAGTGACAGCTAGGCTGAATGAATGGGGGTTTTCTGCATAAAAGCAGGGCTTTGGGGACGGGAACTTCAGAAGTCGCCACAGGACCTGAAGAATCCGAGGAGGGAGAAGCCGAGCTGACCTGCAACGACAACACCACCGGTGGAGCCCTGCTGAACCGTCTCACCACTTTTCCCACCGACAGAGGAGATCTCCAGCCCGGAGAGTCTCCTTCCTTTGACTGGTAGGGATAACCAGTTTGCCCGTCTTTTTGCCTTCCAGGACCATCTCGTGGCTGCCTTGCCTGTGTCAAGCACCCCGGCAACCCGAATACCACGGTTTACCACTACCGCGAAGAAAAGGGTAGTACCTTGTAACTGGGAAACTCAGCGGCTGGTTTCTTCCCTGGCAGTGCAACGACCTTCAGCTTTCCTCCACGTTGAGACCTCCTCTTCCTCTGGACGAAACACCGACTTGCAACCGCTGCCAGGAACAACTGCCCCCGCTGGAGCGTTCTTCCCACTTTCAGGTACTGTGTCCCGCCTGGCTTCCCTTGCGACAGATCGTTCGGAGTGACAGTAAATCCTCGACTTTCTAACCTGGGTTAGCCTGGGGCCCATTAACTAACTTTTCCTGACTTGATCTCAATCTTTTGTGAACTATCTACAAAGAATCTTTGGGCATAACCCCACTGTGTGATCCTGGACACATTTTGCTTCCTCTCTCTAAGAGTGGGTCTGACAGTTGAACTTCCTTGCTCGCCAGTAGACTTTGCCTAACCTGCCTCACTGTGGTTCTTTGGAAGGTATTGAAATTGTGTGCTTTCATAACTTTGCCTTTTCCCTCCCTTTTTTACAACTTATTAGAGTACCATCTTGTGTTAAGCGCTCACCTCTGTCTGAAAATAAGTGGTGTTTCTCACTAAGACTTGTCTAATAAGTAATTAGGGTTGTATATATATAATAGTGACTGTGTGTTGAATTTACTTACCTCTTTTTGTGCTAGTGTAATTTACAAGTGTGTCTTTAAATAAATAATTATATACTTTTACACCAAAGCTCTGGTCAGTATTTGCTTGTGCTACTGTATCTCTGTACCTATTGTGTATACTCTATTTACTGCCTAACTCATCTTGAGAGAAGTCTGGCTGCTCAGCCACAGCTACCAGGTAAATCTGGGTGGTACAGACTGCTACCAATTGGGTTTACTGCCAACCACCTGTAGTCCTAAATCTTTTGCAGTGGTCCCTAAGGGAACTGCACATGTTTCTCCCTAACAGCTGCAAACCTCAGAGGCAACAGCCAAATCCCTTGGTGCTGCTATGAGACGGCCACAACCATCTCCTTACAGTGGATCATCTTGGAGAGGTGGGCCCTGTAGTTTCTACTGCTCAGTTGGAAGAGGGAATGGACTGGCTAGTCAGTGGGGTCAAAGAAGATTCCCTCGTGGTGGACTAGGGAGCGGTGCCAAGCCCGGCCAAGCAACGGCTACTTTACCATCAGCCGCTGCTTCAAACATAACCTGCTTCTAACAAGGCCTTAACCCACAAGACGTGGTATTACTTCAGATGCGTTGGCGTGGGAAACAGTGGCCCAGGGTTACTGCCTCCCCTTTTTAAGAAGGCCTTAGGCCCATCCACCCCGGAGCCACTCGTTCAAGGTTCCGGATTCGTTCCTTGTGCAGGAAATGTTGATCCTGCTAGAGAAAGGTGCTATAGATCCAGAGAGGAACAAAGGGTGGTAATCTCCTATTTCCTAATTCCCAAGAAGGAGAGCAGATTGAGACCCATCTTGGACTTGAGATGCTTGAACAAGTTCCTCAAAAAAAACAAGTTCAAGATGGTCACGGTTTCTCTGATCCTTCAGGCCCTACAGCTCCAGGATTGGATGGTGTCATTGGACCTTCAGGATGCTTACTTTCATGTGCCAGTCCATCACAAGCACAGAAAGTACCTGAGGTTTGCTGTTGGCGGTTCTCATCATCAATTCTGAGTTCTGCCTTACAGGCTGACCTCCGCCACAGGGGTTTTCATGGGTATCAGGCAGGTAGTTGGGGCATGCTGGGTGGAGGCTTCGCAGGCCCGGTATAGGCACACAAAGAACCCATAACAAATCCCTCCTTTCATTCCTTCCTAGTGTTTGTAGTAACTTCCTGGTTACCACTTCCTGTTGCCAAACAGGAAGTGCATGATAACTCATGAACTCTCTAGTGTTTGGGTGTGGCTGGCTATATAAGCCACACCCAAGATACTTCCAGTGCTTCGTGTTGCTTACTGTGAGCTGTACCAGCAACACACTTGCCATGCTGTGGATCAGCCAGCATCTGCTTACCTGCTCCGGATCATCCTGTTTCTGCTTACCTGCTCCTGATCATACTGCTTCTGCTTACCTGCTCCAGATCATTCTGCTTCTGCTTACCTGCTCCGGATCATCCTACTTCTGCTTACCCGCTCTGGATCATTCAGCTTCAGCTTACCTGGTTCTTACTCCACGCCGCAGCTATCTCCAGTCAAGAGGGGACTTCTACACAGGCACCTGTAAGAACAAAGAAGAACAGCGTTAACATGCGCACATCAGTAACGCTGCGCATACTCACTGAATCTTCCCGTGATGTTGGAATCCAGGTTAGTTGCACGAGCGCACAAACCCCAGTAAGAAAGATGAGACATTATTCATTGCGCTCGCTCCAATAACGCGGTCACTTATTTCACTGCGCTCTCTCTCTCTCTACGCGGTGCAAACTTACCAAAAGCCTCCGTGCAAATTTGACTAACCACCAAGTCTCCAGTAGCACTGAACCTGGACTCGAGGCGCTAATACCACATAATTTCTCCTGCAAGGGAAAGGGAGAGACATTACCAGGCATGCTCGAATTGAAGGTGCTGCGCAAACCTACCAGCAGCTAGCTTCTACACGCAGTGCTACTCACCCGCAAAAATAACGGCAAAGACAATACGGACAATTTTGGACACTCAACATTCTCCGCGCAACGTTCACTTGTGGGAAGGACTTTCTCGCCAGTGAAGAAACTGGCGCCTTGAACTCTCGGCCTCGTTGTGAAGGTATAAAACAGCGTTCGGCATCTGAACTCAGCCTACAGACATTAGCACCAATCACATGAGTGAATCGCGCCCCTGCAAATGCAGGATGGAGTGCACACCCTACTAAAGATCAAGGTAAGCCCATAGGGGGACATCACAGCACACAGTAAAGAGAAGGGAAGGGCCCAGGGGAATCAGGTGAATTCAGGTCCGAGTGTACACCTTGTATTTGAGAGGTATTCCTCCGGGTGAAACAGGAGGAAGTGAAGACTCAGGGTCAAGGGAGGCTCATCCATCGCTCCTGCAGAGACACAGGTGAGTGTGACACCAAGTTGATGGCGGTGGTGGCAGCGAACCTCAGAAGATGGGGCATTCACGTCTACACCTACCTGGATGATTGGCTGATCAGAGCTAGTCCTCCCAAACAGACCCTGGATCATCTCAATATCACCTGTCACTCTCTCCACAGACTGGGCTTCTTCCTCAACTTCAAGAAGTCCTGCATGATACCATCTAAAAGACTCCAACTCATCAGAGAGGTCCTGGATGTATCCTTGGGAAAAGCCTAGCCACCCGAGATCAGTGCTCAACACATTCTGCAGATGGTCACCAAATTCCAGAGTGACCAGCGTTTTCCAGCCTTTGACTTTTTGAGGTTGCTCAGCCTCATGGCAGCCTTCATTTTTCTGGTGCCAGATGCTTGCCGGAGAATGAGATCCCTCCAATGCGCCCTCAGGACACAGTGGTCTCAGTTCTCGGGCAGATCTGCTTCATGTTCCAAACAGGGTTGCACAGTATCTCCTGTGGTGGGCCTGCAAGGACAATAGTCTGAAGGGAGAACCTTTTTGGCAACCATGGCCGGAGATAACAGATGGGGACGCCTCACTCACAGGGTGGGGAGCCAAAACCAACAATCTGACAGTCAGCGGTTTTTGGTCTCAATCAGAGTCCAAACTAACTACACATGAACCTTTTGGAGCTGAGGGCTATCAGACTAGCACTGAAGGCCTTTCTGTCCTACGTACGGGGAAAGAATGTCCTGATAATGACAGTCAACACAGTGACCATGTCCTACCTTAACAAGAGCAAAGATGTAGGGTCACTACCAGTATACAGAGAGGCAATGCAGCCCTGGTTCTGGGAAATTCAGGAAGTAATCTCCCTATCGACAGTTCACCTAACTGGAGAGGAGAACATGGCGGTGGATGCTCTGAGCAGGCAGCGCAGTCTCCCACGAGTGGGAACTAGCTCAGCAAGTCCTTCAAGAGATCGTCACCCTTTGGGTAACCCCTCAAGTAGATATGTTCTCGACCAGTGCCAAATGGAAGTGCGAACTGTTCTGCTCCAGGGAATTTCCCCCAAGAAGAGCTCTAGGGAAGACATTTGTAGTGGACTGGGAGTTTCCACTCCTGTATGTGTTTCCTCCAGTCCCCGACATCCATCACATGATCAGGAGGTTGAGAAAGTTCAGGAAATCCATGATCCCAATTGCTCTGGATTGGGCCAGGAGGACATGGTACCCGGACCTTCTGGACATGTCCATCTGCCCTCCAATGCGTCTTCCACAAAGACAGAACCTTCTCTCACGAGAGGAGGGTTGGGTTCTCCATCCAGAGGTCAAGACACCCAACCTTCACGCATGGTTTCTGAGAGGTTGAGATATAAGGATTGGGACCTCCCGGATGATGTAATGGAGATTTTGCTTTCGGCCAGAAGACCAGCAACAAAATCCTTGTACCGCTGCCACTGGAATACATTCTGTAGCTGGGGCAGGGACAAGAATGTGGACCCTTCTTTCAGGGCAATACACCTATGGTGTTGTCTTTCTTGTTAAACTTGGCAAATCTGGGGCTCCAGATTGGAACCATTAAAGGGCACTTGCAAATTTTAGGTTTTGTTAGACAGGCGCCTGGCCCACCATGGTACTCCTGTGGTCACGCTGCCACCACGTCACACGGTTCCTCGAACTCCATCCTGATAACTGCTTCGCTGTTGTCTACTATGCCAGGCCTCTGGAAACTGTGCTTGGCGTTCTCGGCCTCTTGCAATTCGGCCGGTCTCACAGTTCAACTTTGCTCCACCTCTCCACAGTGTTCTGATATCCGGGGGTTTCCCCAGCGCATCGTTCTCTCTGGTCTACTTGTTGCACTTTCATACAAGTTTCTTCTTAAAGGGGTATTCCCCTCTCCTTTAGACAGCGTGCTGGATTGAACTCTGCCTAAAGCCAAACAGAAGGACACAGTGTTTTTGATGGAGGGCAGTCCCATATACGCAGATCGTGTCCTGCATAGGGAGTTCCCTTTTGGAATGGGAGTCCTTGTCCCCTAAGGAGGGGGAGGTACTCCCAGTGATGTCCTACTTGCCCAGACACCTAGGGAGGGTCTTACAGAGCAGACCCGCCCCCCCCCCCCCCCTAGCCTCAATCGGGATGGCTTTGGCTTGCGGAGACGGGAAGAATACTCCAGATTCATCACATTAGCCTCCTCTTCCCCCTCCTTTCGCCGCCCCATCTTGCTCGCCTCCATTTCCCTTGGGGATTTAGGTCCGCTGGTTGAATAGGTCTATTTTGAGGCAAGAGGATCCTTTTTTTAATTCTTTCTTTGTCTTTTTTAATTTTCTATTGCTGTTAGCCTTCGTTCCCCTCTTAGCAGCCCTCCAGCCTGGGCATCATGTCTCTGCTAATGGGAGAGGGGGAGGTAGATTGGCCTTCCCCACCCCTATTCCTCAACCTCAGTCTCTCAGAAAAGTGAACTGAGTCTCTGGTACTCCTCACCAAGCATGTTTCCCTCAGCCGCCTTCTCTCCCCGTTGTGCGCTTGATAGTGTCGCACAGTAGACACCTGCCGAGACTCTGGTGGCTCTGCCCATCCCAATTTTCCCAGTCGGGAATGCTCTCCCAGACCCGGGCTTTGAGGCCCCTGTCTGGCTGTGGGCTGTTGCTCAGTTGAATGAGATGGGGTGGGGGGTGGGAGTCTACTCTATTATGACCTTTGCCCCAACCCTTGATCCCTGCTACGTCAGTGCTCCTCAGGGCTATGTCTCACTCACCCTCGCCTCTGCTGACCTCTTTGGCGCCCACCGTGGCTCTTCAGTCGCAGCTCCTAGCCCTTCACTGGCTCCGCAGCTCCCCAGCGGCCATCAAGTCAGGTTGCCCTGCGCCCATCGCCTTTTCACTGCATATATCTCTGTTACTGGGCGTGCCAAGCCCTCTTGTCTCTCCCGTCTCCACCTCTAGGGTATCTGTCCGCAGGCCGTCGATTTATTCGGTCCGCAGATCCCTGCCAGCGATCTTGTGTGCCACGGCCTGCCTTGTCGGAGCGCAGCAGGCAGACGAGATGTCTACTCCGTTACTTTGCTCAATAGTGCCCCCCAGGCTCCCGCTTTCTTAAAGCAGCTTTAGCAGACAGGAGTCCTCATGCTGCAATCATGCGGGCTTGCATCAGATCACGTGTGAATCTTTGAGGAGTATGTTCAGCTCAACTAAATGCATCACTTAATGCTGTCCTTCCTGATAACACTGTCTCCATGTGTGAGAACGCAGCTCATGTCAAAAACCTGTATGCTGGAGCTTTGTTCCCCGCTTTTAACATTGTTTCAGTATGATTACCTGCCCTGTTTGGACCACTCCTTCCACTGAAATGCATGTGTTCCTTTGGGTATAAGAGAACAGTGCTTGGAGGGAGGGGGGTTCTCACTTGCGCACTGAAGTCTCATACTGTCGTTGGTTTGTTGCGGTTCTGTTGCTTGTTTTTTTACTAATAAATTGTTCACCAATCCACCTGAATAGTAAGTGGTCATTTTTCCACGACAGTACCTTTTTTAAATTACTGGTCTTACACATCTTGAACACAAGTATGGTTTAAAGATATGCCCTGGATGTTACTCATTTATTGCATTATATGACGTTTGTTGGAGGATTCATTAGTACTTTTTTTGTTTATATAATTTCTAGATTTTGCTCTGATGATGGACAATGTTGTCCAAGATGCATTGGGACCATGTCGTCGGCCTCCATTGTGTCTGTGAATAAAATGATATTCTTTTGAACTGTAACAGCATTCACAGTGATTCAGAATGTCATGGACTATACATATGAGAACTATTATTTTTTCTTTACTATTGGTAATATAGTGTTGTGTTCACATTCTTGACCATCTTTGATTCCGGAGGGAATTTTAGGGACAGGACGCACATACTCTACCATAACATAACTGGATCCACACACAATTTGTATTTCGTATAATGCACAATACGTATATTGTTCCAAGAGCTTTTATAGCTAACAACCATGGAGAGAAATATGCAATAGCAAACAAAAATACACATGTATTTCGTAAAAGCCCTTAACATTTCAAAAGCTGAAAATGATCTTGAAGGTTGAAATAAATCTGTCATTCTGTTTGTAGCTTCATTTATCCAAGAGAAACATTATCAACCTTGGTTTTTAGTAAAAACTGTAATGTTCCACGGAATAAGGATTTCTGCTTGATCAGCTGTTTAACAGCTAAAGTTTGGCTGGAGTTCGCATGCAGCATTGTCCTTGTCTTCCCACTACTTATTATGTGACCATCTGCACGTCCATAGAATGGACAGTATTTATAATGCAAGTGTTTAAAAGCAGCAATTTAAGATCAAAGTGTAGCTAAAAAAATAGCACGTTCACAATGGTGTAGAGATTGGCACTAAGGGGAGACTTGCCTCTTTTATTTTCAGTTATTTAGTCCGTCTTCATCAAGGTTTGCTCCATTGTTGAAATGGTCGATGAGAAGGGTTTGCCTGCCGTACAACATGGAGATGTGACATGATATTTATCTTCCACCAGTTTATGTATCCTCTCAGGTTTTGGGTTCTACCATAGTGATCTGCCTTCAGCATGAGGGGCAACAACTGGACATCTGCAATAATAATAATAATCCCCAGAGTTGGCAAAGGTCAGACTAACTTCCTGTCTTCGGCGGTACTGTCTCATCACCAAAAGTGGTTTGCTGCTGTCTAATCTGGCCAAATTTCCCCAGTGGTAGTGAAACAGTAGAACTATCTACTAAATTATGTTTGGGAGCTACATTCTCACCAAGCCCCCTCCCCAACTCTCTGTACCTTTTCTGTGATCCTATCTATCACTTTACCTTGATCGAATGATGACCCTGCATAAGATTATATCACATCCTCACATCTCGGACGTCTCTAAGAAGTCACACTACCAGCTGCACCTCCTCAGAGGTATTCTTCCTTTCCTTCCCCCAGAAGCTCACTGTCTCCAGAGCTCTGGTTCTCTCTAGGCTGGACTACTCCAACAGCCTCTTTCTAAATCTGCCTGCTTCTACTCCCTGCCCTCTGCCCTCTGCAACTCATCCAGAACAGGACTGCAAGACTTGTCCTTGGCCCCAAGCTCAGGGATCGCATCTCTCCAGGACTGAAATCTCTGCACTGGCTCCCAGTGGCTGCGAGGATAAAGTTCCAAACCCTCTGCATTATCCACAAGGCCTTCTGGGTCTGGGGACTCAATACCTTAAACTCTCTCTTCCTAAATATCTTCCTTCTCAAGCTCTTTGCTCATCCGCCTCCAACTCCCTCAGGGCCAGTCGCTTCTCCAAACAACAAGTTGGTGGTACATCTCTTTCTACGGCTGGGGCCTCCCTCTGGAACAGCCTCCCTGCCTCCCTGAAACGTGAAGAGAACCATCTCTGGTTCTGGAAGCACCTCAAAACCTTCCTCTTTGCTTCTGCTTTATCTCCTCTTCTCCTCTGCTGAACTTCTGGCTGAAACTGCACTGATCATCTGCCTACCCTCTGATGTCGGGCCCAGGTCCCCTCCCAAACCAGTTGCACCCAAGCACTGCCTCCCTGGCTTCCCCCGCACTTAGGGACTGTTTTCTGTATCCCTACAGCCCTCTTCCAGCACTGGACTCGAGATGTCTGCACTTAACCTGCACTTGCCACCAGCTGGCCGCAGGATTACTTATTGCTTATGTATTCTCTTTATTTTACTGTCATTCCCATGTACTGCACTGCCCCCTCCCCTTTCCCCCGTCCTTTTCCCCTTGCCCCTTCCTCTGCACTTGCGCAATCTCAATGTCACCTGGTCTAGTAAGATCTCCGTCTGTCTTCCCCCTGTTCCCCTCCCTTGCCTCATCGCACCTTGAAACACTTGTGTATAGGCGTGTTATAAATGCCATATCATTTATCATATTAGGAGAGGAATGGAGGAAGTGGAAGGTGACCTATAGCGCCTTTTCTTCATCTTTTTGGATGAAGACAAAGAGTGGTGCGAACCACTGCTGAATCGTGAGCGCTTTTTGTATCTCTTCCTTCGAGGATGAGCGCATCTGCAATGGTGTGGCAGAGGGGGATTTTGTAGGTGGCCTACCTGCCGCTAATTTCCCATTACACTTTCAAAGCCTTACCAGACACGGACTGACAGGACCCACAGTCCGCCGTCCTATGCTCCACGCCAAGGCACCACAGACACATTCAATGAGGATCCGTGAGGGACATCTTGGCATCGCAATCATGACATTTTTTGAAACCGGTCTTCAGAGATGATGATGATGTCGATGACGAGGCCATCGTACTCCAGTATTTTCCAGTTTTCCGAAAAACCGAACTGGAGCTAACGGACGCTGCGCGCACTATATATACCAATGATGATGATGTCGTCCTCCAGACAGAGGCCCACGTGGGATATTGAGTCGACGGCTTCGACGCAAAAGGCCCTCTGCTGAAAATAAAAAATGTCAAAGCAGCTGGAGAGGAAGATATAATAAAGATGAGGAATACGTGGGAGGACACAATCCATTCGAAACATTTGCATATTGAAGATAGGTGTATGACAAAAGAACCCTGAGAGAAAGCCTAAAGACAAAGGGGCATCCAGAAGAGAAACCTTTTTGGCAACTTTAAGTTGTTACTATTAGTGGTAGGGTCAGGTAGATTTAGGTTTGGACAGAGGACATTTTGAGTTTGGACTTCATGACGACAATCACCTTTAGTTAATTTAGTTAGGTTGGGAATCCCACTACAGCGATAGGGTGACATAGGCCTTTTTCCTCATTATTTAAATCAAAGAATATCTGAATGTCCACTATGTGTCAGGCTCCTTCTTCCAACCCACCACACTAATCAATCCACACAGGACATATTAAGAGCTATGTATGAGTGAGAACAATGCTTGAGAGCAAAATTGATGCAGTGGATCTGCTTCGTCAGGATCTACACAAAGTGTCGGCAAGAGTAGGGGAAACAGACAGAAGAATCTCTGTAGTTGAAGATGTACTGCCCCCCCTACAAGCCGAGGTGCAACAACTTCTTAAGAGAACACGTCAGCTGGAGGATGCAGAAGGATGGGCGAGAAGTAGTAACATAGGGTTCCGTGTCATGCCCAAGAAGACTGAAGGTCCCGCAATGAAATTGTTCCTGTAAAAGTGGATAAAGGAGTGGGTGGGCCAGAGGGGACTGTCAACCTTCTTTTTAGAAAGGGCACAGAGGGTACTGTAGGGGAGGCATGGCATCACAAGTATGACAGTGACACAAAAGGTACAATTTGTGAAACCTTTATTAAAGTTTCTGGGTTTGGAAAAACTCCTACTTTGCCCTATAACTAGGATGGGAGTAGTCTCAACCATCAAATAATTAATAAAACAGTCCTAGTTGAGTCCGTCAAATCAAAATGGCCTATACTAACAAAACCTAATGCCTGCCCTATCTCTTGTACAAAAAGTGTGTAAATGAGGTATGTATGCAAAGGAAAATCAGTGTTCAAATATAAAGAATAAATGTGGCTGAGTCAGCTCTCCTCCCCATGTTAGACAGCAAGGAGCAAAGCGGTCACCAGAGGCAGGATGACACACTCTGGCTCAGCTTCTTAACACAAAAGCAGTTCAAAATATAGATCAAAGCCTGCCTGGCCTTCCACATTAAAGTCTCTCTTTCCCATTTTCAAAACAAAGTACAACAAAAGGTTTACGTCAGTCCCCCTCTGTCAGGCTAAGGCCTTTTCAAAGCAAAAGTTTACATCGGTCTCCCTCCATCGGGCTCGGATCGTTTCCCGATGTCAAAGACTTTCAAATGTGCGTGGATTTCTCTACAGATGTCGGCAGGACAACTTCCACTCAAAGTTCAACATTCACCTTCTTACTCTCCCCTTTACTCAGGGTTAATTTTGATCACTCCGCTTTTACAGTTCATTCACTTTATCGCTACAAACAATTCTCTTTTCACAGAGACTTTCAAGTGGGCTACTTTCTTTCGCTGGACCACTCCGTCACTCAGAATCGCTGGTTCCACAGGTATCCTTACTTCAAAGTTAATTCACAGGTCTGCCTTTCTTCACGTCTCATCCACAAGCATGCAGCCTTCACGTGTGATATAATGTTGCACCTTCAATCATTCCTTAACACAGCAGTCTTTCATATTGCTTGCAAACTCACGGGCTGTGTGCGTTTCTTTCTGGTCTTTACAGTTTTTATGAGTCAAGGTTTTTACCACAGGCTTGGCCCCGCCTCCCCAACTCTGCTGTTCAACCGGGAGGGTTGCTGGCGCCCTTGAAACACAAGGCAGCCTTCTTGGTTGGGATTTAGCCTTCTCCACGTGTTTTTTGCAGCCTTTTGGAGGTAACAACCTCCTCTAGGGAACTCCTGGGGTCCTCGACCCGATGCTCTTGCTCCTTGGTCTGTCGCTCTGCTCCATTAGGTTCGCCTTCACCCCGGAAGTTCTGCTCTTACTCGTGTTCCATCTTGCTCAGAGTGTGTCTCTATGTTCCACCTTTTATCCATGTGAGGAGAGCTAATTGGTCTCAGATGTATGCACTTAAAGTCAAGTGCCTGACTTTGCCTGACCCGATGAGCGGGACATGTCCAATGCGATGTGTAAGAGTTAGTCTCGTTACTCTCAGTTGACCTCTTCCTCGGCCCAGTGTTTGTGTAGAGAGGGGGGGAGGGAATTTGGGACATCGTAGGAGCCTAAAAAATAGGTTGGGTTGGGTGTACAGAAAAGGGGCGGGGGATACCGTGCCTCACCATTGGCTGCCTCACCCCACTCCCTGAAGACCCCTCACCCAGGTGATCCTCCCGCACTGTTCAACCCCAGGGTTTGTATCCAAAGGCGATGGCCGTGCCCTGGCCACCTGAGAGAGAGATCCCTGGAGACTAGTAGGGGTCTAGTAGGTGAGACACCCTTTGGTTTCACACATAACCAAGCAAAGCACTACCACCGGGAAGCCCCCACAGACAACTAATGAGATATTGAACTACTGAGACAGAGATACATTGCAGGTGGCCAGAGAAAAGGGCACAATGGAAGTAAACGGGTCGGGAATGGCCATATTCCCAGACTTCACCAAGGCAGTCCAAAACGCTTGTCAATCTTTCGAGGCAGTGTGAAGAAAGATCTAGTCAAAGAGATGAGATATGCTACTAGATACCCAGTGACACGAAGGGTAATATGCAAGGGTCTGAAAAGGAGCACCCTGCGAGAGATGTGGGCAGACTAACCAGGGTCTGACTGAATGCTCGATTGACGGTGATCTTGTCATCCCATGCGCTAGAGAGTTGTTGCCACCTGGCATCCAGGAACTCTTGCAGGGGTATGATACACAGTCTGCAAACCAGATGGATGCAGGAGGGCATCATCCCAATCAGGGACTTGATGGATTGAAATGTTGCAACGCAAGCTGTTAATAGTTGATGAAACTTTACCAGGATGGCTTTCACCCTCTCCTCAAAGTGTCGCTAGACATGAGAGTGTGTTGAGGCGGGCACCTAGGAACAGTGCGTTCTGCAATGGTGCAATCCCAGAGAAGTTAGGGTTTGGATGAACTCTGCAGTGTGCTGGATTGGCAGTGCTGGAAAGCTGGATCAGATTAGCCAATCTTCCAGGTAAGGATAGACGTGGATACCCTTTTGACGCAGATGTGCTGGCACCGGGGCAAAGCATTTGGTGAAAACCCTCAGGCCGACTTAAGGCTGTATTGCAAAGGGGCTTGAACTAATAATCTCTACCCTGAACGACAAAATGCAGGAACTTCTGATGTTTTCAATGAATGGGGATGTGGAGATAAACATCTTCCAAGTCGAGGCTCACCAAAAAATTCACATCCTCTAGTTGGTCAAGGACGTGCTGCAACACGACCATCCTGAATTTTTGGGATTTGAGGAATTTGAGGCATCACAAGTCTAGAATGGGTCTCCATCCTCCAGACTTCTTTTTCACCAAAAAGTATCTGGAGTACACTCCAGAGTCCCAGAGGCACTGAGGGACGGCCTCTATTGCCCCTTTGCTTAGCATGGCCTGAACCACCTTTAGAAGCTGCGCCACGTGCTGTTCTCGTCACGGGACATGAGAAATGTGAGGGCATTTGTCCTGGAATTCCAAAGTATGACCAAGTTGAAGAATAACGAGCATCCATTTGTCCATGGAGATCTTGGGCCACTGATCGACAAATTGTGTTAACCAGGCTCCCTCTGGGCCCTGGGCAGGTTCAGGCCTGCTTTGGCATCTGCATCCTGGATGAGAGGTCACCACAATGCTGGCTGTCACTCATGTAAGCCTGGGAGCATCCCCTATATCCCTCCTGGGTGGATGAATGGGAGTGCTGAGGGAGGTTGAGGTGAACCCTTTGGAGGACCTTGAGACTTTCCCTTTACAGGAGCAAAAGGATGACCTCCTCTGCTGGAGAGTGCCCAGAGAACGAGCTGTCTGAGTGTCTGCTTTTATGGCCTGTACGGTGTCGTCAACCACCTTCCCAAAGAGGTGGTCACCATCAATTGGCATGTCCACCACCTTTGTTTGCACATCTGTGCGGAGGTTGGTGACCTTGGTGAAAACTGGAATAAGCAATGTCCAGGGCAATGGTGATCGCATGGTCAGAGGTTACCTCCCCCTCGTGGAACAACGCCATTGCCTCTGCCTTTTTATCACCCGGACGGAAGTCGAGCATGGGTCCTAACTTGTACCATAACTCCCTGCCATACTTCGAGAGAATGGCTAGGGCGTTGGCAGCCTTGATTGTAGACACTGCCGTCTTATGCGCTTCCCAGTCGCATCCAGCTTCTCGCCCTCCAGGTCAGGAGGGACCATAGCTGAGGAAGATGGTTTGAAAGACCTCTTCCTAGCCGCAGACGAGACAACAGAGTCAGGTGATGGCTGGGACTGGAGGCTTTTAAGGGCCTAGTCTGGAACCTTGCACTTTTTCTCTAAACCATCCCTTTTCGCAGCAGTAGTGCTATTGTGCTAGGGGCCTTCATGACCAACAAGCCATCCTCCCAAATGTCATCCAACAGGGGCACTGAAACGATGGTCCTCTTGGAGGACTCCTGTCATTCGAAAAGGAAATCATCCCTTTTCTTCTCAGGCATGAGGTTCAAAAGCTTCACCGCCCTCAAGATCATGGAGTGCAACGACTCGATCTCGTCTGATGGAGACTCCCTGGAGGGCATGTCGATGTCAGGAAGCTCCCCATCAGCTGGGACGTAGTTGTGAAACTCATCTGTCTCTTGTGAACCCTGCGTAGTGACAGTATTAGTGTCAGTGTCTGCCTGAGTTGATTCATCCACCACAGGAGTGGGTGCAGCCTGCAATGGCCGAGGAGTAACTGGGGTTGTATGAGGCAGGCTCCGCTGTGCCCGGGAAGGCCTTGGTGGGCTCCTTGCTGGAGCAGGTTTGGGAGCAGCTGGTAGATGCTGCTGTATTTGGGACACCAGCATGTGCAAAGTAGTTAAAATGTCTAATGACATATCTATTGGTGCAGGAGCTGGTGCTGGTTCATGAGGCCAGGATGGCTGGTGAGATGGCGCCCTTCGAGGTGAAGGGGTAAAATGCTGAGGTGGCCGTCGAGATGGTGCCCCTTTCATGATGCTGGCAACATTCCTGGTCAGAGTAAAAGCCCACTGGCAGGTCCTTCTCAGAGCTGGGAGAGTGCCTTACTGGTGGTGGGGACCACATGGGAGAACACAAGGGGGCCAGGATGAAAAGCGGTGTGGCCTTGATGGGCTTAGGGAGAAATCGAGGCCTGGAGACAGCTCTCTCTCCACACCTGAGCCCCTAGGAAAAGAGGCGATGCCTGGTGTCTGCGGACCAGGAAAAGGAGCCAGCGCTGACAGGGCTGTAGTCGGTACTGCAGACGGAGATCTGGGTGGTAAGCCTACTGTGGGCGAGGAAACAGTCGTCGTGGCCACAGTGATGGTAGCGGACGAGCCCCTTGATGGGATGAAAGTCGTTCACGGAAGACCAGCCCTCGTCGATGGAGAGGACATTAATGGGACGACGGCCCTGGCAGCGGAGGTCATTGAGGGGTCCCTCGACGAGGTCTGTGATGATGAAGAGGTCAACTACGGTGGAGCCATTGACGGGTCCTTGCCAGCATGGCCATCGATAAAGACTTAGGCCTGGCCACTAGCATCAACGATTTCCTTGCAGACGGAACCTGCCCACTAGCCAGTAGGCTAACCATCGACCGAAAGGGATACAACAATCGGCGGCCTTCCATTCTGGGTCCCGCAGCCATGGCGACTGTCGACAAAGAGGCAGTTGGAGCATGGGATGATTTCGCCCTTTTCTGTATCTTGCCCAGGGAAGTGTCCTCAAAGGATCTCAACCTCTTTTTCCCCAGAGGGAGCATGATCTTTGGGTCTGCCAACCCTGGAAGAGGCAAGACTACACTCAGAGGACGTGTCAGAGGCCTTCCCTTCCCCAATCTACACCACTAACCTCTAATGGTGGTTGTTTCCGCATCTTGGAGGAGAAGGCCTGGCATATCGAACATCCATCGACAACATGGTCAGGATGTAGGCAGTAGATGAGTCAGAAACCCGACGATGGACCATGGAAGTCTTCCGTCAAAGGGTCCCTGCAGCTGGTAGTCACAACTTGACAAGAAAATGAAAACAAATCGGGGGCGCTGTTGAGCAGCCGACAAGATGGCCCCTAGCTACGGAGCTCCGAGATCTACATCGGCGGACAACGGCGGAATCTGTACATCTCCAACCCAGATAACCGTACCGGATAACTCCCCTAGCTGCGGGGCACATACTGTGAAAAATACGCTGCCTGGGACTTAGCTGCTGCCGAGATATGACCGACTGCGCCTGCCGGCCCTGTGCGGCCATTGGGCCCACCTCCTGGACCTCGGAGAGCGGGGCGCTGTGGCACCTGTGTGCGCCACCGCCGGGCCGGAGACCGCGCTCCCACCCTGGGACAGCAACAGGTGCTTCTTCTGGTCTGCCGCCGCAAGGCCTGCCGATTACGGGCGGAGGTGGTGAGTGCCTGGGGGGCGGGTTGCGTGCTGCCAACCATCCGCTGCCTCGCTGGAGCTCCCGCGGGCCCGGCTTCATCGCTAAGGTAGCCGCGGCTCGCTCCCCCCGCCCCCCTCCACCTCGATATTACCTGCTGTTCTCCCTCTGGGCGCGGCAGCAGTTTGTCGTACTCTGGGTCTGCTCACTGCAGCGGTGGCTGCTCCCCGACCCTAACACCATCGGAGGCGGCCGCATGAAAGTCTCCCCAGCCCTTCCTCACTCGCGGGCTGGGAGCACCACTTGAACAATCGCGCGGCTGCTCCTCGCGGCGTGCAATTCCTTTAATCCACATATGGGACATATGCAACCAGGGAGCTGAAACAGCCCTATAAACTACGAGGGAGGAGGGCACCCTTCACTATTAGTGGTACAAATGGTAGCAAGAACGACACTACGCCCAGGAGGGCCCCACAATCATTGAACTTACCCAAGTGAGCCTCAACACCACCAAACACATTTCTGGCTACTCTGGAGCCCATCAAACCTCTCTCCAGCTATCTCCGCCGACTGTACCTGCGGCGGTCACGGTGATCCTGCTAACCCCACTTTACACGCCAAAACTACTGGTCAGCTGCCACCCCCACTACTGCAACCCTGTACTGAGTTCACTACCAATCTGCCCATCTGAGACAGCAATGTCGAACAGAGCAAGAGGAGCGAACAAGGTAGGCGCCATGGACAAGTTCACCAAGGCAGCGCCCAGGTCAGACCAGGCGTCCTCCTCCATGGTGCAAGAAGACGGTGATGGCCTGCCAGATCTACCTCTGCCTGACTTAACTGTAATGATGGAGTCTATGGCCAAAAACTTTGCAGCCTTCCATGAAAAACTGGACGATATAAAGGCTAACGTCGCCTCCCTCAGAGCCAAATTGGACCAACATGGTGCAATAATCACGGAAGCAGAGCAAAGAATAGGAGCCAACGAGGATAATGTTCACACCTTACAGGGCACTGTCGCAGAGCTCGACCGAGATATGGAATAGGTCAAAGCCAAGTGTGATGACCTCGAATCGAGGTCAAGGAGAAATATACGCATAGTGAGGGTTCCTGAAACGGCTATAAAGGGTCGCATGGAACTGGCGGTCGAACAACTCCTCAAGGACCTACTTGGCAACCCAGAACTATCGCCATTTTTCACCGTGGAAAGGGAACATCGCTCCCTGGCACCCCGACCCAAACTTGGCGACTTTCCCAGACCAATAATTGAAAAACTTCTAAGCTACAATGACAGAGACCATATACTCCGATTAGCCAGAGAGAAAGGGGAACTAAGGCTGGACTCACAAACAATTAGAATCTTCCCTGACTTTTCTGTCGGAGTGCAGATGGAACGTCGTCAATTTGGAGGAGTCAAAAAGATGCTGAGAGAGAGAGGAAAATAGAGTATGCGATGCTCTTCCCGGCTCGTCTAAAGTTTACCCATCATAACAAGATATACTTCTTTACTGTTCTAGACGAGGCAGTTAAATTTATCGAGGCGCAAATCCCGTTAGCTGACCAAATGGAGGAACCAATGAATGATAACTGACACCCAAGGCTGTATGACCTTGCTATGGACTTCATCAGCTATGCCTCTTCCAACTGGTCTCGAACCTCGTCACCTCAGCATATCAGTTGGGGACCAGACCACTCCAACAATGGCTTGGTTCACATGACCTAAGTACTTACTTGCCTTCCTTGTAACCCTATGTTTCATTAGCCGTGTGAAATATTTATGATGTATCATCATAACATGTGTTAACAAATGTGGGTCTTTGGCAGCGGTAGCCTCCACTGCAGCTGCAATGCCTTCTGAGGCAAAGTGTTTATGGTTGAGCCCCTTTTGGGCTGTTAGTCATGCGTTGCCAAATTGGGAACGGCATGCGGTTGGTTGTATTGGGGGAGGGTATTATCACACTGCTAGTTCCTTCCGGGCGGTGAGGGTGGGGGGCGGGAAAGTTGTGGGAAGTTATAAGAAAATCGTCAAGAAAGTGAGGACTACGTTCGAAGTGAGGCGCAACAATGCCACAGCTGCACATCTTTTGGTAAACAGACACAGATTCTTAAGCTCTCAAAATTGGGATGTCCCATCAAATGTCAACATGGCTATTAAAATGTTAACATGGAATATCCAGTGACTGACAAATTTTACAAAGTCCCGTAGGATCATAGCATATGCACAAAGACACGGGATTAAGGTACTCCTGCTGCAGGAGACACACACTCAGAAACTCCTAGCATCCAATCTTGCACTATCCTGGGGCCCCAATAGATTTTATACCCAATTCTCCACTCAATCCAGAGGAGTCCTAACACTCATTCACAAATCGATGAAATTTAAACTCCATGAATCCCACATTGACACGGAGGGTAGGTATGTGATCCTTCATTGCACCCTGGCTAAGGATGAATGCCTACTCGTGAATTCTTATGCCCCTAAAACCGACTCCCCCGAATTTATAGATGCTGTGACCACGAGTGTCATGAAATATGTGGGAGTTCCCATTATATGGGGTGGGGATATGAATCTTGTACTTGACAATGAGATGGACAGGACAACCTTGACCCGTAGGAGCGCATCCCGAGCCGCCAAACAGCTCCTCACACATATGAATTCCCTGAACTTACATGATGTGTGGAGAACACTTTATCCCCAGGACAGAGATTACACCTTCTATTCCTCAGTGCACGATAGCTCTTCACAAATAGACTTGTTCTTATTGTCGGGGTGCCAAGTGGGTAGGGTGTCAGATGTTAAGATTCTCCCCCGCACTCTCTCTGATCACTCCCCCCGTGCTGCTGCAGATCCAACTGGGTAACACTCCAGCCGCCCGATCAGCCTGGTGCTTTAAGTCGGAGGCCTTGTCTGACATTGTCTTCAAAGCTGAGATACTATCGGACATAAACACCTTTTTCGAAAACAATAACACTCAAGGCTCACCTGAGGGACCCGCTGGGAAGCATTTAAAGTTTACATCAGAGGGATGTGCATCTCGAGGGAGGCTGGGGTTCTTAGAGCCATAAGGCAAGCCTTACACTGCTCCGAAACGAAGCTCAAAATCCTAGAACAACAACATGCTTCCTCCCCAACCCCGGCCACCCTTGCAAAAATTAGAACAGAACTAGAAAGGTTTGAATCCCTCGCCTTGAGCGAGGTGCGTTACTTTGCTCGCCCCGTGGCCGCCCGACGGTACGGCGAGGATGACAGACCTGGCAGAACCCTGGCCAAACTGATACGTGCGGAGGGTGGCAGATCCCGGATAGATTGCATACTAGATGAACAAGGCAAACGACATTGGTCCGACCAGGCCATAATTGACATCTTCGCTGGCATCTATGCCAGGCTCTATGGCCCCCAACCAGAACACAACGCTCAAGATCTAGACGATATGTTAGAACGCATCCCTATGACGCTCACCTCCCAGAGTACCAGGGAACAACTTGACATCCCCGTTCACCCTGGAGGAGATAGTACAGGTGATCTCTGACTTTCCGAAAAATAAGGTTCCGGGTCCCGATGGGCTCACATCTGAGTTCTACCGGGAACAAGTTGCTATCCTAGCCCCCATATTGCATTGGGTCTGGACCGAATCCCTTCGATTGGCCACTCTCCCCTCCTCTTTAAGGGAAGCCCTAATCACCGTTCTCCCCAAACCTGGGAAACCCCCAGATGAATGTGCATCCTATAGGCCCCTATCACTTAACACGGACATGAACATTTTTGCCAAAATAATTGCAAATAGATTCCTCCCATTTATGCCCCATCTGATCCATGCAGACCAAAGTGGATTTGTTCCAGGCCGATCCACTGCTCTCAACATCCGCCGATTATTCAATATAATGTCCAGAATTGACCCAAAGGCGGACGCAGTGGCAGTAACACTGGATGCCCAGAAGGCATTTGACATGGTTTCCTGGAAATACCTATGGGCCGTACTGGAAAAAAAGGAAATAGGTCCGAACATGCTTTCCTACATAAAATTGTTATACACTAACCCGAGGGCAAAGGTGCTTGTTAACTTTGTGTTACACAGGGGCACCCGTCAGGGATGCCCGTTGACCCCCATCCTTTTCACGCTCGCCATCGAACCCATGGCAGATCACGTCAGGGACAGACATACTCGCAAGGGTATTCGCCTATAGGGCACGCCGGAAATTATCTCATTGTATGCTGATGACGTACTTCTATATATCAGAGACCCCTCCACACATCTTGACCCGATTATCCAAGACATAACCAAAATAGGAACGTACTCTGGCTTTACCATCAATTCTAAATCCGAAATATTCCCCCTTACTGCGGCAACCCAGCAGCCAACATGTGAATTTCCCCTACGATGGTCCCCGGGAGGCATTAGGTACTTGGTGGTACGAGTTTCACTGACCATAGCCTCCTTACTGGCTGATAATTATGAGGCAACGGCACAGCACATTGAATCTAAGATGCTCAAATGGCGCAACCTCCCTCTGTCTCTGGCGGGCAGACTGTCACTAGTCAAAATGATTGCGGTCCCTAAACTCCATTACATCTTTGCTAATGTTCCAGTCTGGGCCGGGAAGCAATATTTTAAGAGACTCCACGCTGCCTGTGCCCAGTTCCTCTGGCATTCTGGGGCAGTCCGCAAAAAGTGGTTACACATGACCCTCCCTATGATAAAGGGGGTTTCCCAGCCCCACATCTAACCCTATATTGGATTGAGGCACAGGCCCATCACGCCACACATTGGTATGCACACCTGAACCCACCTCCACACGTCAAATTGGAGGAACTGGCGGGGACGGGACTAACATTATGACCCGACCCTGTTACACCATACGTTCCAGACCGAAGCACCTGCAGACCCCGTGGCCACTACGATAAGAGCATGGAACATGATCTTGAACCCAGCACAAGGGCACCGCCCATACTATAAATGGCTACCCTTACGTCAATTCCAGGTCTCTCCCCCACGCACGATCATCATTTCATCCAACACTGGGAAGCCCTGGGATACCGTGCACTCGCAGACCTATATCTAGATGGTAAATTCATCACCCCCCAAACATGGAGACCCGGGCACTCTAACTCAGCGCTTGAGCTACTACAATACTTTTGGCTATGGGCGGCGGTCCAGGCAATATGGCCTTCATACCCAGACAAGCCCCCAGATTCGCCCGAACTCCAATACATAGCAAACTCCACAGGTATTAGGGGTATAGTGTCCTCCCTGTATAAAATACAGCTAACAAAGCGAGATAACACGTCCCTCAAACCACGGGAAGCCTGGGCAGATAGCTGGGAATGGAAATCACTGATGGCATGTGGTACAACATGTGTGCGCACACACGCAAAGTCTGCCTAAGTGCTAGATTCCGCTGCATACAATATAAATTCCTCAATAGACTTTATTACACACCGCTCAGAGTAGCGAACTTCACACGCTCCCCTACCCACAAGTGCCCGAAATGCAACTCTGAAGAGGCAGATCATATGCACATGTTTTGGTCCTGTACTGTGCTGAGGGCGTTCTGGCTGGAAGTAACGAGAGCGCTCACAGAGATAATTGGGTCCCCAGTAGACCTCGACCTGCTGGCCCTGTTGTTTGGAATATGGTCTGGAGAAAATGCTAAAAAAAGTCTAAATTCTTAAATGTGTGTGCTATTGTTGCTAAAAGATGTATCTTACAATGTTGGAAACGCCGCTCTCCCCCCACCTTTGGAATGTGGTTGAAGGCCCTCACCTGGGTACAAACCTGTGAGGAGGAGTACATCGGATCCTTGCCCATGCCATCTCGTCCAAAGAATGTGTGGACAGAATTGTGCACCTATCTGAACAATAAAGACGAGGTTGAGTGGGGCCCCGCTCCCCCGCCGGATCAGCCTGACACACTACCATAAATACTAAACATCTTGCCTCCTCTCGAGTTGTCAATACCCCGCCCACTCTGGAGCCGTCTCAAAATGTATGATATAATTCCCAACTGTGCTGTTGTGATGTTTGTGTATCTCTGTGCAAATGTGCTATTCCTGTCTTAACTTTCTGCCAATAAACAAAAGGTTAAAAAAAAAAATGAAAACAAATCGAGACTAATTCGCTCAAAAATAGGCTAAAAATTGATTTAATTTTAAGGTCTCCAAACACGAGAACGTGCAGTAAAAGTCTGAAGATGGCCACTACGGGTGGAGCTTAGGAGGACGCATGTCATTGGCTGGGGTAGTATGACCCAAAATGACAGCAGTAGGCTACAGAAGCTACAGAAGTGACGGGCACTTATAGCTTTAAAGCAAAAGCTGCTTTAATATTACCGAGGATTCCCAGCTTGACGACAGGGAATATTCATGAGAATGTGAATCCATGTGAGAGAAATATGGAATATTTTGAAGTGATCAGCTAACAAGATCAATAATTTTTAAAGCAGTCTATGTAACCCCACTTTCATATCAGAGAGGCGGAACATTTAAGAACAATCTATGCAAGTTTAATTGTTAGTTAAGCAGTTTAGATGTTTACTAGATGTAATGTATGTAATAGGAGTATGTGCTTGAGCAGTACTTTATTAGCACTTGCATTTTATAGCAGTCATTTTAGAGAGGTGGAACATTTGAGAACAATCTATGCAAGTTTAATTGTTAGTTAAGCAGTTTAGATGTTTACTTGATGTAATGTATGTAATAGGAGTATGTGCTTCAGCAGTACTTTTTTGTACTTTTTCAAACTATGCATATTATTGTATGTTCCAGAAGCACTGCATAGGCATTTGCACTTCATGTATGTATGTGTTAGTTGTATTAATGTGATCCTAAGACAAATGTGTTAAATGTTTTGGATTTAAGATGAAGAAAAAAAGCATTGGGGTAGTGACTGCCACAGGAAATGATGAAAATTATTATAACCCAGACATTTCTGACTCCAGAGTATTATTGTGCCATTAAACCACCTCTCCTCACCAGTCTTTTTGGAGTTGGTGATCGATCTGTTTCCATGTACTCTGAAATGTAACTGATAAAGGAAGAACAGGAGGATAGTTATTTGCACTGGATCAGACTGTTTTGATCAAATTGGGTAGCCAGGGTTAGAACCTGTACATTTGGCTTCCAAAGTTTTCAGATGTATTGCTAGGTTACACGGGGACTTAGTCTTATATTCTCTAGTAATTTAAATGCAATGTAGCCCATTGCATTGATGTACGGTTTATTTCCAAGCCCTCACATGTTTAGCAAATCAAGAAATTGGAGCACTAAAGCTTGCCCAAGCTCAAGTAAAATGATATTACTTAAGCGTGCAGCAAGCGTGCGTAATGGTCCCTAGATCACACAATTTAAGCCAAGTCGGGAAGTCGAGATAAAAATTCATATTTTCGAAGGGATTGTGTCCTCCGACGTATTCCTTATCTTTGATAATACATTTCCAGCTTGCTGGCCTCGGAAATTTTTTCTGTAGAGGGCGCTGCGCGTCGACGTCCGCCGAGTCGATGTCCCTCGACGGCCACCGTATCGGCGCCGACGTCATTATGCCCATAAATAGCCACGCGCTGCGTCCGTTGCTCAGTTCCATTTTTCCGCGCTTCGTGGGGCCTCGGAACGTCGTTGCTCAGTTCAGTCAGGATAACTAACTATATCTACTCGAATATACCTTATCGTTCTCGATGGCTTCTTCATCGGAACCGACGACGCCGCGATTCGGCTTCAAGAAATGTCGAGACTGCGGTAAAAAAAAAAAAATGTTGATAACGGATCCACACAGGATCTGCTTGTGGTGCTTCGGATCCGAGCACCATTGATCGGAGTGTGAGGACTGCATGTCCATGACGGCGAAAGCCTTGAATGAGCGCAAGGGGAAGCTCGAGAGATGTAAGTCAGTCAAAACCTCCTCGAAAGTTTCGTCGGTTGAGTCGAGGCATTCGTCTCCTCGCCGTCGAAAACATTCCCATTCTAGATCTCAAAGTAGCTCCCACCATTCGTCAAGATCAAGACACTCAAAAAAGAGACGAAGGTCCCCTTCCTCGTTGTCTTCTGTGTCCCCAGAAAGGGTCTCCTGTCCCACTAAACACAGTTCTCAAGCTGAGTGGGAGGAATTCAGAAAGAAAATGTTAAGCGTCTTCGAGAACGCGGCCTCGACCCCCTCGAAGACAGCTGAGGGTGATAACCCGAGTGAAAAACCAAAAAAATCAAAACGCCGCGAGTCGCAGCACCCGGCGAAACATTCCACCCGAGAGCGCCATGAGCCATCGGGTAAGAAGGCACCATCTTCGACGCCGTCGTCAAAGATTCCTTCGACGCACGGATCGGCGCCATCGACTCCGTTGTCGAAGGGTTCCTCGACGCATCGGTCGATCGACTCGACGCCATCGTCGACGCCGATGAAAGAGAGGACCAAGGCCACTCCACAGCCATTGGTGATTCCAAGGGCCTCCGGCACAATGCCGAGACCGTCGTCGATGTCCTCGAGTAGGATCCTGATCCTCTCGAGTTCTTCCAGACCCCTTCCAGTTTTTTCGACGCCGTTCTCGGCGCCTTCGAAGCCTGTTACATCGGCGTCGACGACATCAACGTTTTCTCGTCCAATAACGACGAGTTTTGCTCCTTCTGCCTTAGAGATGGGTTTTACACCATTTCAGAGGTCAGAGTACCCTGGACTATCTTCAATTTATGAAGAGGGGGAAGATTCTGACCAGGAAACATTAGGGTTACAGAGAACCACACTGCCTATTTCAGAGGATTTCACCTCTGAGGAAAGAAGGCTGAAGGACCTACAGGAGTCACTACATGAGGCAAGTGGGCTGGACACTTCCCCAGAAGTGGAATTTGTTAAGCCAGACCCAGGGGAACATGCCGAAAAACCCTATAGAACCCTGATGGCAAGAATTATTGAATTTATGGGTTGGTCTGCGCCTTCACCTGTTTTTCAACAGGAAGACCTAACAGATATATTAGACAAAGGCCCACAGGAGGACCCGGTGGTCCCCTTCCATGCAGCCTTACAAAGGAGAATTGCATTTAATTGGGAAACTCCTGAAGTTATCCCTGCGGTCAATAAAAGATTGTCAGCCAAGTATAGGGTAGCGGCTGCTGACTCTGAATACTTATCAAAACACCCGACACCAGAGATCCTGGTGGTTCAAGCGGCAACTTCATCTAGCAGTAGGACCACTTACCCTACTGTCCCACAGGATAGAGATGATAAGAGGTACGACTATGGCGAAGAAAGTCTTCTCTGCCTGTAGTATGGCGTTGAAGTCCATCAACACCACCTGTATGCTCGCCAGGTTCAGTCACACACTATGCGAGTGTGCTTCATCAGCGGCTGACTGCATACCCGAAGGAGAGGAAAAGGAAGCCTTCCTTAACATTATTAAAGATGGCAAAGATGCCATGTGTGAATCACTACAAACTGGCATTGACTCCACTGACAGTATCAGCAGGGCCATGGCGGCAAGTACAACAATCCGCAGGCATGCGTGGTTGCGAAAGTCGGGCTTTTCTCCAGATGTACAGGCCAGACTTTTGAATATGCCCTTTGACGGCTCTTCATTATTCGGGAAAAAGGCTGATGACAGTCTGGAAAAGTTACAGACTTCTAAAGCAGCAGCTACATCTTTAGGAGCTGCTATCCGCCAAACTCCTTTTCGCCCCTCAGGAACCTCTGGGAGAGGAAAGTCCTTTCGCTATTATTCAGCATTTGGGAAAGGCAGAGGACAGCCGGCTCAAAGAGGTCAAAGGAGATCCACTCGAGGTGGTCAGGTCAAAAGTACTAAAACCGCAGCAGCAGCAGCAGGTGCCTCTTTACCCTCGGCATCTGCATCAGCCGCCCCCAAACCACTCTGAGGCCTTCCCACGCAATGCACCAGTAGGGGGCAGGTTAACTCACCATCTGACGGAATGGCAGACTATAACGTCAGATGCTTGGGCATTGGAGACAGTTGCCCAAGATTACTGCCTACCCTTTCTACACATTCCTCAGAGTCATCCACCGGGGAACAGCTCTCTAAAAGTTCCAGATCCGCTCCTCTTGCAGGAAATTATAGACCTGCTAGAGAAAGGTGCCATAGAGCCGGTACCTGTAACGGACAGGAACACGGGCTGGTACTCCCCCCTTCTTTCTCATACCAAAGAAGGACGGGGGACTGAGACCCATCCTGGACTTATGAGAATTGAACAAGTTCCTCAGGAAGGACAAGTTCAAGATGGTAACTCTCTCTCAGATCCTTCAGGCCCTCCAGCTCCAGGACTGGCTGGTATCTCTGGACCTTCAGGATGCTTATTTCCATGTGCCAATCCATCTCAAACACAGGAAATACCTGAGGTTCGCAATTGGCGACTCTCTATCAATTTTGAGTTCTGCCATTTGGGCTGACCTCCGCCCCGAGGGTCTTCACCAAGCTGATGTTGGTAGTGGCGGCGAGTCTAAGGAGGGAAGGGATCCACGTCTACCCCTACCTGGACGATTGGCTGATCAGGGCTGTATCTTCGGAACAGGCCCAGGCCCAGCTAGATTATGTCTGCCACTTCCTTCACAGACTGGGCTTCTCCCTCAATTTAAAGAAGTCACAGATGATACCATCACAGAGACTCCAGTTCATTGGAGCGGTCCTGGACACTTCCCTGGGAAAAGCCTCGCCACCAGAGGTGAGGGCTCAAGATATTCTACAGATGGTCACCAAGTTTCAAAATGCCCAACATCTCCCAGCCTTCGACTTTTTGAGGTTGCTAGGCCTCATGGCATCCTGCATCTTCCTTGTGCCAGAGGCTCGCCTGAGAATGAGATCTCTTCAGTGGGCACTGAGAAGTCAGTGGTCGCAATTCTCAGGGAGAATGACAGATCTCCTCTGGATTCCGGACAAGGTAGCCCGCGACCTTCAATGGTGGGCCTATCCAGAGAACATCTTGAAAGGAGAACTGTTTTGGCAACCATGGCCGGAGATAACAGTAGTCACAGACGCCTCACTAACAGGGTGGGGAGCCCATGCCAACGACTTGACCATCAGCGGTCGTTGGTCTCCATCGGAGTCCAGACTACACATCAACCTATTAGAGCTGAGAGCGATCAGAATAGTGCTGAAAGCTTTCCTGCCATGAGTACAGGGGAGAACTGTCCTGATAATGACGGACAACACGGTGGCCATGCACTACCTCAACAAAAGAGGAGGCATAGGATCACTGCCACTGTGCAGAGAGGCGATGCAGCTCTGATTTTGGGCAATCCAAGAAGGAATCTCTCTATCGGCAGTCCACCTAGCCGGAGAGAAGAACTTGACAGTGGACGCTCTGAGCAGGCAGAGCACAGTCTCCCACGAGTGGGAGCTAGCTCAGGAAGTCCTTCAAGAGATCTTCGCCCTTTGGGGAACCCCTCAGGTGGATCTGTTCGCCACAAGCACCAACAGGAAGTGCGATCTGTTCTGTTCAAGGGAATTTCCCCCGAGAGGAGCTCTAGGAGATGCGTTCGTAGTGGACTGGGAGTTTCCACTCCTTTACGAGTTCCCACCAGTCCCTGTTATTCCTCAAATGATCAGGAGGTTGAGAAGATTCCGGAAAACCATGATCCTAATTGCCCCGGATTGGGCCAGGAGAACGTGGTACCCGGACCTTCTAGATTTGTCCATCTGTCCTCCAATTCATCTTCCACTCAAAGAGAATCTTCTCTCGCAGAAGGGAGGTCAGGTTCTCCATCCAGACACCAGAACCCTCAACCTTCACGCTTGGCTTCTGAAAGGGTGAGGTACAAGGATTGGGATCTCCCTGATGACGTCATGGAGGTGTTGCTTTCGGCCAGAAGACCGACAACAAAGTCTTTATACCGCTGCCGTTGGAACAAATTTTGCAGCTGGTGTAGGGAAGAGAATTTCGACCCTTTTTCATGTGGTACACCAACGGTGTTATCGTTTCTACTCTACTTGGCAAACTCAGGCCTTCAAGTTGGCACTGTAAAAGGCTATCTCGCAGCGCTTTCTATCTTCAAGCGCACTGCGTAGGAACCATCGTATTTCAAACTTCCTCTAGTGGTACAATTTCTCAAGGGACTAACTAACGTTTACCCTCCAAAACCATTCCAGATTCCCTTATGGGACTTAAATTTAGTCTTAAACTTCCTAATGGGCACTTCACTCTCGCGTGCTGAGATTTCTCACGCTTAACACTGTCCTATTGGTAGCACTAACATCTGCTAGGAGGGTGAGCGAGCTACAAGCTCTCTCCTGTAAACCCCCACATACAATCTTCCACAAGGACAAAGTTGTCCTACAGGTGAAACCTAATTTCCTACCAAAAGTGGTTTCAGAATTTCATATTACTCAGAAAATTACCTTACCTTCGTTCTACCCTCCTCCCCATCCGGGGAAAGAGGAGGAAAGGCTACATAGGCTGGACTCAAGGCGAGCTCTCAGCTTTTACATCAGCAGAATGGCTAGGATCAGGCAAGCAGACCAACTGTTTGTAGGATACTCAGGTCACAAGTTGGGACTACCCATAACAAAACAAACCATCTCCAGGTGGATTATTTTGGCCATCCTGGAATGTTACAGACTTGCAGGGAAACAGCCACCCCAAAATCTCAGGGCTCATTCAACCAGGGGTATCGCAGCCTCTTCGGCTCTCCAAAGAGGGGTACCGGTCCAGGACATATGTGCGGCTGCCACATGGTCGTCCGCACATACATTCACAAAATTTTACAATCTGGATTCCTCCACTGCTCAAGAGACCAGATTTGGCAAGGCCGTATTACATTCGGTCCATCCCTAAAGGGCTGCATAACATTCTCACTCCCACCTCCAATTACATGCCACTGCTATGAGAGTCTATCAAAGATAAGGAATACGTCAGAGGACACAATCCCTTCGAAGAACAAGTTACTTCTTACCTGGTAACGTTCTTTCGACGGGATGTTCCTCCGACGTATTCCTTATCGCCCCTCCCAACCATCCCCGCAGTGATACTTCCCTTGTGGTTGCAGCTTACACTCCTTCAAGGTCAATAACCAATTCAGGCATGACTTTTCTTATGCTACAAAACGGAAATGAGCAACAGATGCAGCACGTGGCTATTTATGGGCATGATGAAGTCGGCGCCGATACGGTGGCCATCGAGGGACATCGACTCGGCGGACGTCGACGCGCAGCGCCCTCTACAGAAAAAATTTCTGAGGCCAGCAAGCTGGAAACGTCTTATCAAAGATAAGCAATACGTCAGAGGAACATCCCGTCGAAAGAACGTTACCAGGTAAGAAGTAAATTGTTCATCTCATTTCAATATTTGTAGTTTAGCCACTAAACCACAGCCTTTCTTTCATAGTTTGTTTATAGATTTAATATAGGGCTTTATAGCGGCGTTTGTGTTAATGTACTTTTTGTTGATTTAAAAAATGAAACCCAATACAATTCCAGCTGGATCAAATTACCTTAGGCTATTACTTAATGGAGGTCTGATGGCATGACAGATCCATATATCGCTGAACATTTCCTCACCCCCCTTGCTACTATGTATTCTTAACCAAATGTCTATGGACAATGACAACAATTTCAAAGACTAATCCCAAAGCTAGGTGAACACTGACAGACGGAAAACTTAGCTTACTTGTAACTTCGGTTTTCCACTAGTGGTATCTTTCAGAGATCATGCTGTTAAATATTCCCTGTCAGGCTGGAATTCTCTGCATATAAATAGCTGTTTGCATTGTAGAAATAATGAACTGCATTCACGTTCGTGGTCTATCCGTCATTTTGTATTCATTTGTCCTGCAGCCAATAGACACTCCTTCCCCTGGAGGTCATCCTCCGACTTTTTTAAGACATGGACAGCATGTAAAGTTTAGGCTCATGCAGGGCTGAAGGTATGGCCACATATAAATCTATGAAAGATGCCAATGTTGGAGAACCATAGTTCCAGAAAAGTTACATTTCCTTCTTCAGCATTATATCTTTCATACAATAGACTGAAAAAGAAGAAATCCAGCTCTAGCTAGGAAGGAGAAATTGAAAGATGCTCACCTCATGCAAACAGGCTGTGTAGAACCACCTGCCTGAACCGCAATTAAACTGAAATGTTACTATCAACGCAGTAGAACCTTGTAAAGATATGCAGAAATCTACACATAGCTGCTCTACAGATGTCATGGGGCACCCAATCCGATGATCAATTGGGCTGAGCAGTCAGTGGGCCTCATTACAACCCAGGCGTTAAGGGTTTAACGGCGCCGTCGGCGCCGTTAACCCTTAACGCCTGATTACCATTTTAACGCCTGCTTTTAGCAGGCGTTAAAATGCAAGGCTAACCCGCCAAAGCTAACCCGCCTTGGTGCTAATTACGGCACCGTAATTTACGGTGCTGTAATTAGCGCCTTCCCCATTCCCATTATGCCCTATGGGGCAAAAATGGGAATGGGGAAGGGTAAATGGGGAATGGGGATTTACCGCCCCACTCACCTTGGAATGGGGCGGTAAATCCGCCATCCACCATCGTGTAAACAGAGTTTACACCATGGTGGTAAAGTAGGGAGCTTACCGCCTGGGTTGTAATGAGGCCCAGTGTCTTTTTTGTCACCATATTGCCAGAGTACGTGCATGGCAACCGGTTGCAAAGCTGTATTTTCTCTGTGCGTGGCCCTTTTGTCCAGTGCTTCCTCAGTCAGTGTCACACAACAGGGTTCCGCCATGACCTTGCCTACTGTTTATTGGGATTTGGCTGATGTGTTGGACCAGGCATTATCGGAACGGCTACCACCAGATAGGGAGTATGACTGTCCCATCGATCTTGTTCCCGGTGCCGTAATTCCCCATGGCCAAGAAGAAGCGGTCTTGAAGGAATATATCGAGAAGTCCCTTCACCTGGGTCATATTCGCCCTACCCGTTCCCCGGTGGCTTCCCCCATCTTTTTCGTACCAAAGACGGGTGGGGAATTGCACCCCTGTGTGGACTATAGAGCCCAGAATGAGGTCACGATAAAAAAATCAGTATCCGTTACCCTCGATTGCTGAACTGCTTGATCGGCTGTCCTCATCCACTGTTTTTACCAAACTAGATCTTCAGGGTGCGTACAATTTAGTACACACGAGGCAGGGGGACGAATGGAAGACCACTTTCAAGTCTAGATATGGCCTCTATGAATACCTTGTGATACCGTTTGAACTGTGCAACGCCCCAGCGACTTTCCAACATTTTATTAATGACGTTTTTTGGGATCTGTTAGACTGCTTTGTGCTTGTCTATTTAGATGACATTCTCATCTACTCCAATACTATGGAAGAACATGTGCAACACGTCCGTACCGTTCTGGAGAGACTCCGGGAGCATGCTCTTTATGCCAAGCTAGAAAAGTGTACATTCCATGCATCCATGGTGGTGTCTCTTGGGTTTGTGCTGTCTGCCCGGGGGGGTTCACATGAGCAATTCCAAGATCCAAGCCATGGTGGTTTGGCCGGTACCTGCATCAGTGAAATCCCTGCAGTCGTTTTTCTGACATTGTTAAGCCACTTACCTAGACCTTCGGTCCCATTTGTTTGGGGATTGGAGGCACCGATTCCAGACCCTTAAGAACGCCTTCACATCGGCACCCGTATTACAGCACCCGAATCCTTCTCAGCCCTAGATATTGGAGGCAGATGCCTCGGCTGTGGCTATAGGGGCTATATTGTCACAGCGGTGTCCCACAACACAACACCTACATCCTGTAGCCTATTACTCCCGGACCCTGACACCAGCCGAAAAGAAGAACTACACCATAACTGAGTGGGAACTTCTGTCGATTAAGGCTGCTTTTAAAGAATGGCACCACCATCTTCTAGGGGCAGAACACCCTGTTATGGTGTATACTGACCACCGAAACCTGCAGGCATTAACACACGCTGAATGTACGAACGCTCGGCAGGTCCGGTGGCATTTGTTTTTTGCTGTTTCATTTCCCAGTGACTTACCGTCCAGGGCCTTTGCATGGGAAGGCAGATGCCTTATCAAGGTTAGGCGGAGAGGCCGGTTCCGACCCACCCGTAGTTCCTCTTTTACCTAAAGGAATGGTTCTTTGTGTTTGTGCGGTCTCCTCTTCTCTTGTGGACGGAATCCGACGATGAACAATAGACCATCCCAAGGAAATCCAGTGGGTACAAACACAAACCATCCATGGCCTGCCTTAAATGATCGGTTTTATATGCCGGATACCCGATTGCGTATTCTTGTACTAGAATGGACTCACAAATCCCGGCTGCCTGGTCATCCAGGTCAGCGCAAGACATATGAGCTACTGAAGCAGTGGTGTTGGTGCCCCCGTATGAGGACGGACGTCATCGATTACATCTTGAGGTGCGCTATTTGTACCCAGTGCAAAAATCAGACCGGCAAGCCCCTAGGGCCATTACAGAAAATGCCCATACCTCAGAAAACATGGACCATCCTTACAATGGAATTTGTGGTGGAAATGCCGCCTGTACGGGGGATGACCACGATATGGGTGGTGATTGACACATTTACCAGGATGGCACGCTTCATACCATGCCAGGGAATACCTTCCGCCATCACTCTGGCTTCCTTGTTTTTTGACCACGTCGTCCGGTTTTTAGGGTTACCTACCGTTCTCATCTCTGATCGGGGGTCCCAATTTACCTCACGTTTTTGGTTGGCACTCGCACAATCCCTGGGCATCGATGCATGATTTTCCTCTGCCTATCATACACAAAACAGATGGACAGACGGAACGCACTAATGCCACAATGGAACAATTCCTGAGATGCCTGTGTTTTCAATACCAGTCCAACTGGTTGGAGGTACTGGGGGCGGCCGAATTTGCTTATTACAATTTGCTCCATACCACAGTGGGCTGTTCGCCCTTTTACGCATCATATGGTCAACCCCCACGTACCATGCCTGTTCTGTTCTCCGCTTCTCCCAATGTTCCTGCTGCTCACGGCCTTGCTAAATCCCTTGTAACAACACGCGCTGAGGTGATGCACCATCTACATGCGGCTCAAGAGAACACTAAACTCCAGGCAGATAACACCATGCACCAGTCCCATCATGGCAACCTGGTGACAAGGTCTGGTTGTCTACTAGACATCTCCGGATCCCTGGGAAGAAGAAAATGCTTCCACGATTCGTGGGTTCGTATAGTATCCCGGCATGTATTCATCCGGTGGCTTTTTGCCTTGCCATCCCTTCACATTGGAAGATCCAACACGTTTTTCATGCATCTCTGTTACACCCTTATGTGCATGGTACCTGACTCCCGACCAAGCCCACCCCTATGCCTGTTCAGGGCGAAGAGGAGTAGGAGGTCGAGGCCATCCTGGATACCTGGGTCCGGGGTGGGACCCGTTACTACCTCGTTGACTGGAAGGGTTATGGCCCAGTAGACAGGACTTGGGAGCCCGTGTCAAATATCCATGCTCCCCATCTTCTATGGGAGTTCCACTGCTCATGGGGGCGTGTGTGTGTGGGGTGATAGGGTGTCTTTGCGGAGGGGTACTGTCAGGAAACGCTTCGATCAGCATTCTAGACGGTTGCCTTCTCGCTCTGTATGGAAGCAATGGAAATTGCCTTAGTGCCTTTCTCAAGGGCATCGTAGCTTCATAGGACCACATTTCCCAGCAGCGCCAGCGCGGGACTGTCATCAAAGCTGTCACGTCATCGCGTCTTCAGCATGACACGGAAGCTGTGGGTTAAAGCTTCCCCACGGTTGCTGAGCGACGCTCCTTTACCGCCGCATTCGCCCGGCAAGGCTGCTGTATTCTATCCTCATTTCTACATTGCATTCTAACCTCCCGGCTCCTTGGAACTTTTTGCTTTTGTCCCTGGATCTTCCAACTTGCCTCCCGATATCCTGTTCTGACGCCTGCTGCCCTTCTTCCTGCATTTGACTTCCCGGACTGAAATTCTGGCTACGTTTTCCCAACATTCTATCTCCATTGTGATTCTACGTTCGGCGCATGGTCCCCGTTCCATTGACTCAGACTCCCTGCTCCTCCAGTCCTGTGAGCGGACTCGATCAAGTCATTTCCCCATCTCAGCGAGCCTTTTTTGTGCTCCAAGTCTTTATTTAGCAGGGGAAAGGAAAAGACACGTACGGCATCTTGGTCTTTACTGCCATATTTACACTGCACGCTTTCTGCTTTTTGTCACATTTGATTACTGCCCTTTTTCTCGTGCCTAACACACCCACTTATTGCACACTGGAACTGTCTTTGCTCCTTGTGGAATCATTACTATCTGGATTGAACTTTGGACGTTTCTTGATGCACTTCTACGGAATTTCGGGACTTTGTGACTTTCGCCTGCTCGCGGATTAATCTGGATGTTCTTCTTCCTACCTGGAGTTATTGTGGATTGACATTGACTTATCTGGCTGCTTTAGTTGCGCCCTCGTTCCGCCCGGGTCAGGTCTTCTTCACTCTGCACACCACTGGGATTATTCTACACTACACTGGGTGTTCCTCCTTCATCCCAGGCCGGATTTGCACACATAGGTTCTAGACCTATCACTCACGGACCACAAGTAAGAGTTGGGGAGTGTGTTATGGGGAAAGCGATAGTGCTTTGCTCATCGTATTGTGACCAGTGTACCTGTGTGTTTTTCTTTGCACTTTAGCTGCGTTGCTGCCCGGCCTTTTCACCTGAGCCCCTGGTCTGACAGGTCACTTCTGTTATCCTGCAGACCGCGCTCTCTGGGGGGAAGGTCTCTCCCTGAATGAGACCCCTGTTGTTTTTTTTCGGATGACTAGGATACGACGTTGGATCCGGTTCTCGACAGAAACCACAACCAAACAAAGAACCTTGATCAATAGACTGTGGGAGGTCCAAAACCTCCAACCATCAAGTGAGAAATTATGACGAGGAAGGTTGGCCTAAATACTTTGTTAAAAAGAATATCAAATCTACGAATGTTGTAGAGGAATTACAATTGTTAAATCAAGATATAAAGAGACTATTACTGATGATTCTGCTAGATAAAGAACAACCAGAATAAAGACATTGGTATAAAGATGCTGTTAGCAAAGAATGGTATATCAGGAGAATCAAGCCAATCTCCTGGAACTGTTTAAGTTTAGTTTCTTAGTGGTAGGGCCAGGGTAGAACTAGATTTGGAGGGAGGACTTTCTTTAGATAGGTAGGGAAAACTCTTTAGAATAGGGAAATCTAGGCTGTTCTCTTATCATTTAAATACAAGTAGTTTGGAAATGTCCCCCAAGAGTCTGACTCCTTCCGACCCACCACAAATGGCAGAATGACTCAGTGTGGATGAGGTAGTTCTTAAGTTCTTAACATCCAAAGAATGCAGAGTAACAGAAATAGAAAGAGTATTGAAGAAAGCCAGAAGCACCAGTGGTTCATTAAGGTGAAAAGAGGAAAGAACCTTGGGCATACATTTGGGATAGTTAATAGAACAAATTTATTCTTGTGGAACACCAGAAGGGTTTTTGCACCGATAGAGCTTGCAACTCACTAACTGAACTGGCTGAGGTGATGGCAACTAACAACACAGTCCAGGTAAAGGTGATAAACCTGATGTCTGCTACGTTCATTGACTCGAGCGGTTGGCTCATTAACCTTGCGAGGACTGTATTGACCTGCCATACAGGGGCGAGCTAGAGTACTGCCAGAAACATCCTGAATAGACCTCTCATAAACTCCTTTATTAACCTTGCAGAGCACAAGGGCACTGCACCCAGAGCAGGTGTACATAGAAATAGCAGCCAGATGGACCTTGTAGATGAATAGGCCAAGCAACATTTTGCCAGATGAACCAACTAGGACAACAACTGGAATGCTCGACCTGCGGTTTGCACACAAAGCAATGAATCTTGTCCAATTTCTGTTAAAGCATCTAATAGTGGAAGGAGCTCTGGCTCTGGAGAGAATTCACCTGAACTATGGAGGCATGTCTACTTGAGCGAACTCCAGGTGTTCAGCAGCCAAGGATTAAGGCTGAGGGGTGACAGGTTGTGTTGCTCACCCTTCCTCTATCCTGTAACAATTGGTTGAAGGTATGCAGGTGGGAAATCTTCTGAGCTTGGGACAGGAACAGCAGGTCAGACAAACAGAACTGTCTGGGCCATTTGGGAGCAATCAATATCAGTCTGCATGGCTGCATTCTTATCGTCTGCAGCATCCTGAGGCGCAGCAGAAAAGGCAGATATGCATAAAGGAACTCGTAGGCCTATGGGATGGGGAACGCCTGCCAGATGCTGACTTGTTGTGGGAACCTGTTGTTGGACAACTCGCACCTGAAGTTTTCAATGGTGGTGACCAGGTCCATACGTTCAAACACATAAGTATGTATGTTAGTGTTACAGGGGGAAGAACTTGTTTTCTCTGCATTGACAATAGTTTTGATGGCATGGACTGGTACCATCTCCTTTGTGTTCTTGGTGGGAAGATACAGACTGTCTCACTACAGTGGTTGGTGTTCAATAGGTCTCAGCCAAGTAGGTCCGCTCTGAGCGCGGCACAAGGATACATTCAACAGGAGAACTGGGACATTTCCTTCCAGGCCAAGGCCTCTGGGAATCAGTAGGGCTGGGTAGAGTCAGGGTTCAGCCGTTGAGCCTCGCTCTGTGGAGAGGCTCATACTGGTAACCTGTCACCCTCCGTCCCTCCCTCCCGATAGGCATTCTACTCACGGGTATTCAATGTATTATTCACTCTCTTGCATACTGAGTGCCTTAATCACCCTTCGGTTAATTACCGATACACTTGTGCGCATGAGCAGCTCACCCAGAAGCTCAGGGAATAGAAGGCCACACCTTCAGTATCTGGAAATGTGCAGGGATATGTTTGGGGTGCAATGGCATTTGGGTCTTCAAACAATTCTGAGAGTTAAGGGAATCGTATTTCCTACCTCCAGGGTGGTGGCAGGTCAGTCTTTCCAAAGGAGTGTATGCATTTGTGAGGAGGAGTGTGGAGGGTCAGAAGGAGGAGACAAACTAGAAGTTGTCATTCTTAATAGCTTTTATTCAAAATAATAAGAAAAGGCCTATCTTTCCCCTAAACAATGGGTTTCCCTACCTAACAAAACTAACTAGGGTGCTTGTCGTCAGTTGTGAAGTCCAAAGAAAAACGTCTGTCCTCTGTCCAAAACTAATCTTTGCTGACCCTACCACTTTTACTAAATAGCTTAATTCCAGGAGAATGACTCCCTTCTCTTTGGATGCTTTCTTAGTTAGTCTCTTTCAATATAGAATCTTCTGACGGTTCTTGGCTATCTCTTATCAGTTCGTTCCATTCCCCCAAGGGACTTTTCCACGTCCCTTTGTTGCCTTTCAACTGGCTTTTTGAGTTCTGTTGTATGGATGCTCCAATACTTTGAGGGTCTATTACTCTGATTTTCTTAAGTGTAGCTAAAAGTCTCTCTCTCCCTCCAACTCCAAACTTATAACTAGAGGACTATTAACAATCTTCTCATCAGTACCAATCTTAATCCTGTGATTACTTGGTCTTTCACTGGGACAAGGATGAGGAATCCAGTAAAGATTCTCACTCTTCTTAAGATTTTGTCTCTCAATGGGACGAATATGCTGAGCCCAATAGGGATTCACAGTCAATTGACTTTTCACTCTCTCATTGGTACAAATATGATGTGTGGGCGAATCGTTATAGTCGTTCCTTGAACGCTCATGAAACATATCACACCATTCATCAAGGTTGTCTCTTTACTGAGACTAAGAGGATCACCCCATTTGTTATATTTGTTTTTGTTGACGGTACAAATATTACTTCTTACTTGATTGTTTGTTCCTCTTTCCCCAGATCTCCTGCTCTCCCTGTTACCTGTGTTCCGATGGGGCAGCTTCACAGGGTAGGATTCTTCCTCCTTTGCCGAGTCCCCTTACAGGACGGCTCTGGAATTCAGAGCTTCTCCTCACTCTCCTAAGCTCTGCGTGCCTTCATCTCAGTGTTCTTGGCAGGGTTAGGGATTTCTTCCCTTTCCCCAAGCTTGCCACTGCACCCTTATTCGAGTTTCCCTTGGGGCTACCATCAGCTGGATAGGTCTTCACACTATCACCTCTCAAACTAGTGTACCTAACTGCCGATTCTTCACTGCTCCTTCCAGGGTTCTGAAGCAGTCTTTCCCAGTGTTCTCTCTCAGGCCGGTTTGAAACTCCTGGGTTTTTCTTCCCCGAACATCTCTCTCTCCTCCCACTTTTATGATGCTACTCTGGGACGTCCCCAGCATTCTTTGGAAGTCCTTTCTCAGTGTATGAGTCATACTCATTGTGACTCCTTTGGGTTTCTTCGTCCCAGTACCAGGGAGGTGCTTGTCTTCAGCTAAAACATCACAATAGCAGATGTATAAAGATTCTTCTGGTTTTCTTTCAACAAGCTTGATATTGTTGGGTTGCTGAGTGAGGTGGAAAGGGAGACCTTGTCCCCAAGTGGGGAGTCTCTCCTGCTGAGGTCCTGCTTGCCTCTTCCCCCAGGGAGGGTAGTGCGTAGCGGACTCGCCTCCCTAGCTTTACAAGAAAAGGCTCCCCCCTGGGGAGAAGTGACTGAATCCCTCCATTCGTCACAGGAGCTAAACCAGCCCAGTTTCTTTCTTTGCACTATCTTAGTCTTTTTAATTTGAGCTATTAGGTGTCGCTTGCAACACCTATAAGCTGAAATTATTGCATTAGAGTACAGATAACAAGGAATGGCATAGGAGGAGGGACACAGCCTATAGGTGTTTTTGGTTATGGGCCCACCCATTGATTGCCCATGGCCATGCTAATCCCTATGGCCATTCCCACCCAGTTCCTGCGCCTCCCTCACCAAAACACCTCCTCATAGGAACTCTCTGAGCTCACTTTAATCAAGCCTTACCATTAAACGCTGCACTGGCAGTGCCTGCCAGTGTTTATCCAAAGCAGTCATTTGAGAGTCAATGGCTTAAATGGAGTTGTAAACCTGCTACTGGTGTCATTAAAATGTCTTCCCAGGTCTGCCTTCAGTCACTCGATTTATATGCACTCTGCCTGCCCTTCACTGAAGTCCCGTTAAAAACAAGCATTGGCAAAGCCAACAGGTTTGGCTGGAGTATAGATATTAGACATTTGAAGGCACTGCCCAGGTACTCGCATCTGCTAATATCAATGTGCAGTTAATACCACTACAGTCATGCCTGGCAAGTGCCTTTCCCATGCCTACACAAAATAGGGTGACCAGACATCCCGGTTTTGCAGGGACAGTCCCGGAATTGGGCCCTGTACCGTTTCTGGGCAAAGGGCAGGTGACAACAATTATCATTTTAATTATTTTCACAACATTATCAGAATTTTGAAGTTGGAGGATTTGCTCCAACCCCCAACCTTCCAGATACAATCCATAACACTTCCTGACTTTTCAACAGAGACTGGCTTCGAAATTACTGTATAGCAGGCCATGTAATATGAATTAGAGCAAAAGCTTGTGTTTAAGTAACATGCTAATATTCACAGACAAAACTGCACGATTTAGATCATATATAATTTATAGAAAGGAGAAGTGCTAGAAATAGTGTTGGGTGGTGGTTGTGGGGGAGGGGCGGTGATGGGGGGGCTGCAATGGGGTAGTCCTTTTATGTTGTTGGCGTCCCAGGTTTTCGTTTTTGAAAATCTGGTCGCCCTAACAAAAAAGCCCAAACTGTTGGCATTGCCAATGGTATTTTCTGTTTTTTTTGTTTTGGCTATTAGGTTGTGGTGCCAACCATAAACCGAAATTATTGCATTGAAGTACAGCTATGAGGGAGATGGGATACGAAGGACACAAAGCTTTCAAGACAACTGAAAGCTTTGTGTCCTTCGTATCCCATCTCCCTCATAGCTGTACTTCAATGCAATAATTTCGGTTTATGGTTGGCACCACAACCTAATAGCCAAAACAAAAAAAACAGAAAATACCATTGGCAATGCCAACAGTTTGGGCTTTTTTGTTAGGGCGACCAGATTTTCAAAAACGAAAACCTGGGACGCCAACAACATAAAAGGGGTTATTTACCCACCCATTGATATGATATGATAGGTTATTTATAACTCGCTTAATACCCAGAGGTTTCTAAGCGCAGACCCAGGGATCGAACCTGTGTTGCTCCGGGTTGTCTTGCTTCCAAGGCCAGCATGTTGCCCCTGAGGTATCCTCCCGAGACATTGACTACCCATGGCCATGCTAATACCTATAGCGCTTTCCACCTCCTTCCTGCCCCTTGCTGCCCAAAACACATCATCCTGGGATCTCTTTGAGACAACTTTATCCAGCAGTAACATCAAACAGTGTGCTCAAAATACCTGCCAGTGTTATTTCAAAGCAGTCTTCTAAGAGTTAATAGCTTCATTGGAGCCGTCAATATACGACTAGTGTAATAAAATGCCTTAACCAAGCGTGCGTTGGCCACTTGATTTATAAGCAGTATGCATGTCCTGCACTTTAGACCTGTCAAAAACAGGTTTTGGCAAAGCCAACAGCTCTGGCTTGTGCATAGGCAGTAGATCGTTTTGTGTCAGACACTGCTATTAAATTCCCAAGTACTCACCACGTTTTTCACCTGCTACCATTAATGGCCAGTTTTTTTAAAAAACTTTTTTTATTTTTATTGTATATGGTTTACAAAGAGAAACTTTTACAAGTACATTGAGTAACAAACAATTCATAGATATTACAAAAAAAGAAAAATAAAACAAATTACTTAAGGACCCAATTATCCCTTTTAATGGCCAGTTAGTACCATTAGCCTGTCAAATGCCTAACCCATAGCCACAACTGTTAGCATTGCTAATGCTTGTTCCCATTGTAAATGTTCACGTAAAAAGAAGCAAAGGAAATCAATTACTGAGAGCCCACATCTCTAACGAACCCCCTGAGGAATCCACACCCCGAGATGTGTAACATGAGAGCTTTGCATCATTGCCAAATTCAACTGTGATCATGGTGGGGGCACAGTCTCCCGTCGCCGCCTCTGGGTTGGGAGGCTGAAAATGGCTCACAGGGCATACTCAAATGAGAATGCCCCTTCTGTGCCTGAAATTATAATTCTATTGTAAAATACCATCCTGAATTCGGTAATTTGATGCCAATTGGATCCCATATCATATGCTGCCATTTCCACATACCTTGAATTAGAGCTGCGCAGGCTGAAGTAAATGTTCCCTATAAAAGGGCAGGGATTGCACTTTATCAGAAACCCAAAGACAAAAGAAATCCCAGAGCTCTCGGCGGAAGCATATTGGGGACAAATATCCATGGCACCACATCGACCCCCCACCCATCAAGCTTCCAACAGGACTCGGGAATAGAAGCCAAGACACATCAGTGCATCTTACTCAAGCCAGGCAGACTGAGGTCCAGCCCCTTACACTACCCCACCCACCCTACAGCTCGTCTCCGCCAAACCCCCACCCACCCTACTGCAACCCTGCCTACCACATCCCAAGCTCACCCCTGCCTTCTCCAACCTATCTCAGCACACCCCTGCCAACCCACCCTAGCTTACACGTAAAATTGCCCTTTCTCATATAAACTCTAGATATATTATAGTAATTTCTTTAAACGTGCCAACTATGGTCTGCATGTGTCTGCAGACACATACAACTGGCAATAGACAGACTTCTGTATGTGCATGCCACAGTGATGTTTTTTGTAATTACTGTGTTTACTACATTATTGTATACAAATATAAAAAGCAATAAACGACGGCAACTGACAAAAACAATTGGCTTTCCCAATTTAAACAGTATATTTACCTTTTTCCATTGGACATGTATAGTGTAATGTTCAAAAGCACAAGCTGCATGTGTATTCAGTAAAACACATTTCTAACTCGCCAACTGGAATTTCCACAAGGGAGCTCGTTAACAGCGCGTATCACTGGCTTTGTTTAAAAAGAGGCTGTTTTAAAAAAAAAGTGTTTCAATTTCACCAAAATATAATCTCGAAAAGGCTATATCAATCGTCATGTTCTGTTTAGCATTAACGAGGGTTCTGTTACCAAGGAGAAAGTCAGATTTAATGACAGTTTCTACTCGGCCAAGCCATAATAGTTCCCACAAAAACAAGGACTACTTGACGGATTTACCGACAGCGAGACTGTTAAGGCTGCACTACAATTATGTCAACCAATTCAAAAAAATGATCTGGGGTGTTAACAAGAAGCAGAAGACGCATTATACAAATAAGAGGGTGGACTTTACTACAGACTTCTCCATTCAATTCTGCATTGCCATTAACAGTAGTTGCTAAGACGTAGTCTGCGCACACCCTTTAGCGACCAGGCTATGACATATATATAAAGGCCATCTGGCATTTAATGCAGCTTATGCATGCCTGAGCGATTGCATGTATACTGTGGGGGAGTGGGAATAGGGGAGTGGTAGTCAAACTGTTTTACGCCGAGCCCCACCTTGAGTAAAAACATTGTTGCCCCCACCGCAGATGCAATTTCTGCTAATATTATTTATTAAAAGCAATTACAGCACCCATTTCTTAAGAGAAGAGAGCCCCCCTCCTCATGGCAATTCTTCAGGGCTCCCTAGGGGAGCCAGCCCCGGAGTGTGAAGGAAGACCACTGGTATAGTAGCTGGCGGGAGTCAGATGTTGCCACTGGTGCCCTATGCTGCCCTGCCTAGAAGAGCTAGGGCTACAACAGAGAAGTAACTTTCATTGAATATGACTTTTTACCAGAAACCAGTGTAGGCAATTTATGTGCACAGCCAGTAGTATAAGTTTATGGGGCGAAGGGCACTGACCTCAATAGTGGCAATAACATAACACGTGAACTATTGGGTAGCAGGCCACGTTGAGCCCAGAGAACCTTCACTGCTAATGGTGCATGCTTTTTGTAACTATATTGGCTTATTGGAGATGGTTTCGATGTTACGCCCATAAAGTAATCAATTAATTTGTGCCACTGCCGTATCCAACTGCCTTATTCCGCTGTAGCAGGAAATACAGTTACCCCTGATTAGGATAAATACATGATTTACATCACCGCATGTTTTTGTAGAGTAGCACTCTGTAGCAATAATGGGATCTAAAATATTATGTTATTGAACAAACGCCACCTAGCATAACTAATGTGCTCATGGAAACACATTCATCGAGTACCATTAAATTGGTGAACAAGAACACCCTCTATTGAAGAGATTAGAAGTGCGAGGAATCTGGCGTGAGCAGCTATAAATGAAAGCACATTGTAAACGCTCATCTGACCGAAAGGAAAAAAGGAGGCGATATTAACCTAAGTGGCGGGTCACCCCAGCCGGTAAAACCCCATTAATGGCGAGCGCGAAGGTGAGTTTTGGAGGCGACCGCGGGCTTAACACCACAGGCATCCGTGAGCCACACAGTAGAACGCGTCAGAAGCGCCTGCTTGCCTGCTGACGCAGACATCTCGTTAGTTGAGTGTCGCACATCTTTATATCAGATCGACATTGAAGGCTTCCAGAAATAAAGCAATGGGAGATTGAGAATTTCGAAAATGTGCCATCCTATAGCTTGTGTTACAAGTTAAAGTTATTGCAAAATGGCGGCTGCATGTCAATGTTTACCAGCTGTGGCCTGTGAGATAACGAATATGTGTAGGCCAGCTCCAACCCATGCACAAGTTCACACACCAAACAGTTGTTCACACTTAAGTACGCAAACATCCAGGCCACCTGAAGGCATGAGATAAAAGGAGAGCAGAACCGAGTGGAGCTGAGAGAGTTAGGGGTTCAGAAGTGAAGGCAGGATTGAGCGCAATGGTGAAGGAGAGGAAGGATGAGGTGGAAGCCACGTAAACAGACAGGAAAAGTAGGAGTGGAGTGTGAGAGGAGAAGAGCATGAGAGGGGTGAAGGAGCAGAAAGAGTGGGGGAGGAGAAAAGGAAACCAAGGCGTTGGCAAGGAGAATCACAAACATGGAGGAGGCAGAAGGCAGAAAGAGAGAACACAGGAGGGCAACAGAAACACCAGACCATAGAAAGAGGAAGCAAGAAGAGAGGTAGGAGAAGGGGAGAATATGGGGGAGCTGCAAAGAGGTGGCAAAAAGTAAAAGTGAGACATGAGAAATGGGGAGAGATGAGTGGAGGAAGGTGAAAGGGACGAGCCAGTGAGATGGAGTACGTTTCTTACCTGTAAAGTCTGTTCTCCAGCATTGGTATCTTTCATAGATTCACATGCTTTGAATATTCCCCTTCATCAGGCTGGGAATCCTTGGTTACACACTTCCTACTTTAATATTATCCCTCTGTCACTTAAAAGCCTGCTACTGTAAACCACAAGACTTGGGAAGGGGATTTAAACCTCTGAATGATTGGCAGAGTTCCTACTGTCATGATAAAAGTCATGCAATTCGAACTTGGGGGGTGGGGGGTGTACAAATTTCCCTAGAGGTCCATTGGATAATGTGGTTTATCTTAAAGTTCCAAAATTGCAGCAGGGGAACTGGGAGAACTATGCCAGTCTCCAAAATAAGTGTTTACATTGGATACGGCACAGGAAACAATGCCTATCTTTAATTAGAGCAGATATTGTGAATGTAGTATTAGTCCTAACCTACAAGTGGCATCAAATTTATTAAAGTGACCTTAGAAAATGAGCACCGTATATCAAGATTGTTATCAATAGATGGTAGGATTTTGCAATCAGCAGAATTAAAAATTGAGCTGAGAGGAAGCCCGCCACTTTTGTAGGCTCAAAAGGGCCAGCTACTGTGATTGCACCCAAAGTGGTTGGGTTACCTGCATCTAACTGTGGCTTAACAAATACAAACAAGTTCCCTATTGAGGAAGTTACGTCCCCAGCACACTATCCTTTGTCCAGAAAACCAGACCAAAAATTAATAATATTCAGATATTTGGTATTTCAAATAGAAATTAAACATTACATATGTTTAGGAAAAGAGTAATTTTGAAAAAAATGCTCAAACAAACAAATTTAGGTCACAAGAAACCATCTTCTTTTTATTCATTCATGATGTTGTAGTCAAGAGGGGCCCAACGCGTTTCGAGTGCTTCACACTCTTCATCAGGGGCAATATATGTTTTCTGAGAAAGAATTATATTTATATTAGTAATAGGCAATTATCCATCTGTCAATAAAACATTTGTTTTGGATATATTCATTTGAAACAGCACACTTAATTACATTTTCTTTACATTGGAACAGGGACTGTCCTCTGTATTAACATTTGTCAGAACCCATTAAATAAACTAATAATGAATCAAGATAACTGTAAATCAATCAATGCTGTTTTCACAAATACAGCCAGGAAATTGAGTTTCAGAAAAAGGAGCCTACCTAAGGCAACCAAATGTCTCGAATCTAGATGTGCGGAATCATCAACTAAAAGAAAAGAGTGGAAAATTCTAACCTTGTGATTTTTTTCGGTAAAAATTAGAGTTTCAAGCTGCTTTTCAGGCTGTTCAATTCGCTAAATTCAAATTCATATGGGACTAGCTCATTTCGAGAAAATATGCTTCTGCCTCTCAATTCCAGAACCCGCTACCTGTGTGATAAGGCAAAAGGATGGAATGGTAAGTACCCAGGTGATATACCGTTTAAAAATTGCTTAAGGATGTGAAAAGTGAATTTATAGAGATGCTTAGATGGTCTCTCCTTACAGATGGCCAGTAAATATCCAGATTGCCAAAGCACTAGTGTAACAGAATAATTGTCTTAAATGCCGAACAGGTTATGGGGGAAGGAAAGATAGAAAGGGCTGGGGTATAAATTAAATTGATTTTCAGAAAAAGGAGCCTACCTAATGCAACCAAATGTCTCGAATCTAGATGTGCGGAATCATCAACTCAAAGAAAAGAGTGGAAAATTCTAACCTTGTGATTTTTTGGCAAAAATTAGAGTTTCAAGCTGCTTCAAAAGTTTTAAACAGGCTGTTTAAAACTTCTTGAAGATAGATACAGAGACCTATCTCCCGTTGGATAATGACCCTACAAACAATATCCGTTTAATCATTGAACAAGTGGTGGAGAAAGCCAGTTCTTTGGACTGGATATCAGATAAAACTGAAGATTTTCTGATCAACAAGAATCCAATAATTCCAGTTTTCTACGGATTACCGAAAGTTCACAAAGACTCCAGAGACCCTCCTTGTAGACCGATTGTGGCAGGAACCAACAGCATCTTTTAACCCTTAGCGGTATATCTAGATACTTCAACTCCAGCCTCTGGTACAGAAGATTCCAACCTATTTAAAAGATACAAGGCATTTTTTGCAGTCAATCAGATCACTGGACATTAATTTCCCTAACCCTTTGCTGTTCTCTATGGACGTCAACAATTTATACACTTCAATTCCTCACAATGAGGGACTAGCTGCTTTGAAATGGTTCCTTTTAAGTAACGAGGAGATTTCGATCCACAAGACTTTTGCAATCAAACTCATAAACCTAATTTTATATAACAACTACTTTAGGTTTAATGATAGGTACTATATGGAAGTCTCAGGCACCTCTATGGGTTCGGCTGTGGCCCCCTCATATGCGAATATTTTTATGTTCTACTTTGAAAAAACATATGTACTTGACCATCCACAATGGAAGAATAACATACACTGTTGTATTAAGATACATTGACGAAATTTTTGGAGTCTGGAATGGTTTAGAACAAAAATTGATGGAATTCTGGCAATATATCAACCTCTGCAATCCACAAATTAAATTTACCATTGAGATTGGTAGACCACAAGTCAATTTTTTAGACGTCTCGGTGGAATGGAAGGACATTGAATTGATTACATCTATCTTCAGAAAACCTACTTATGTCAACAACTCCGTACACTGCAATAGCTTTCACCCAAGACACCTGAAAGAGAATCTCCCGTACAGACAGCTCTTACGAGCAAAACGCATTACTTCAAATACAGAAAGACTTCAGACCGAATATGAAACCATGAGAGCTAGATTCCAAGAAAAAGGTTTTCCAGACGAAATTGTGACCCAAGACATTCAGAGGACCGAAGCAAATCCGCGCGAAGCCCTGTTGACAAAACAAGCAACTCAAGCGAAATCTAACCTCATCTACACATTGAAGTATTCAGGACAAAGCTTTCAAATTAAGAAAATCATTAACAAGAACTGGGATTTTATTAAGTCAGATCCCAACCTTACTCGGTTATTTCCATCACCTCCGATGCTGCCATACAAAAACGGAGAAACCTACGAGATACTCTATTAAAGCAGAAAAAACCCAAATAATCCACTCAAAGACTACTTACCAAACATAAGCAAGGGACCTTCCCTTGTTTAAATTGCCAGCACTGTTCAAATATCATTAAAGGCAACCACATTAGGCATCCCAACAATGGGAAAAAGATTCCATTGAAAAGCTATGCAACTTGCGAATCAAAAAATGTTATCTACGCCATCAGATGTCCTTGTGGAAAATACTATGTGGGCAAGACCAGCAGACGTGCAAAAGAAAGATGGACTGAACGTAAGTCTCAAATCAGAACAACTATTTAGGTCCATTCATCTAAACACATACCTATTTTATTGACACAGACCTTTTATTTCTATTTTTTAGTTTCTGAAATTTCTAACCAAAGTATTTTTGATAACTTTTAACCACAAGTGGTAAGAATGTGAACCTAATTGAGGACAGGACAATTACCTCTCAGAACATGGCTATCTAGTGCTATGGTGAACGCACATGAATTGAATACTGATGTTTCAACAAAGACATGGTAATACTTAGTACTAATTTAAGCTGTTCTGCCCATAGGAGTCAGGAACCCGCAGGAGCATCCGAATCCATATGGATACCTGCGTCATTATTTATGTGATGCGGAGTGATGACGTCACCACGCGCATGCGCGCGTGACGTAACTAATCAAACATCCAAGATGTGAACATTCCTTCAAATGTTATTTAATAGTGAAAGCATCACTAACATCAGCACAAGGGGATTGTACAATGTCTAGAATGGTTTCAGGATTTAAATGCAAAGTGGTTGTATGTATTGTGAACGGGACGGCATAATGTTTACATGAAGGACGTCATCACGCAAACCACGTACATGACGTCACATGTAAACAAGGTCCGAAAAACCCAGCGGAAAGAAGCTAATCGAATTCAGGCATTTACGAGTGGCGGAATGTGTGCTAACAGTAATGTGCCTCATTATACTAGTTGGATGGTGGGATAGATGAAAAAGTCTATTTGAAGTACCTTTCCACCTAAGGAAAGATAAAGTTCTGCTATGTAAACGTGCGAAAAGTTAACTGCCAATATAACTAAAGAGAAAAAAGAATAAGTTGCCACATGAAATCATGGAAAAATTATTAAACCAAATTGAAAACATATCTTACTGCCTATGTCTGGGTTCACAATCTCATCACATTATGTGTGGCCTCATGGGGTAGGTTACACTCCCGAATATCATATAGCAAGTCAATACACAGCTTAAATTAGCACTAAGTATTACCATGTCTTTGTTGAAACATCAGTATTCAATTCATGTGCGTTCACCATAGCACTAGATAGCCATGTTCTGAGAGGTAATTGTCTTGTCCTCTATTAGGTTCACATTCTTACCACTTGTGGTTAAAAGTTATCAAAAATACTTTGGTTAGAAATTTCAGAAACTAAAAAATAGAAATAAAAGGTCTGTGTCAATAAAATAGGTATGTGTTTAGATGAATGGACCTAAATAATAGTCTTCATTAAGGCCAAGTGGGGACATGGCATCAAGCTTGTGTATCAAAAAAAGCTCTCTCTGTGCAAGTAATTTTGGTAAGTCTCCTACCCTTGATAAGGGATGTATAACTTCGAGTATAGCAAATCTCATGTGTGAAATATTGTGGTTATTGTCTCTGAAATGACAAAGTACTGTTGATTTCTGATTTTTTGTTCTGATTTGAGACTTACGTTCATTCCATCTTTCTTTTGCACGTCTGCTGGTCTTGCCCACATAGTATTTTCCACAAGGACATCTGATGGTGTAGATAACATTTTTTGATTCGCAAGTTGCATAGCTTTTCAATGGAATCTTTTTCCCATTGTTGGGATGCCTAATGTGGTCGCCTTTAATGATATTTGAACAGTGCTGGCAATTTAAACAAGGGAAGGTCCCTTGCTTATGTTTGGTAAGTAGTCTTTGAGTGGATTATTTGGGTTTTTCTGCTTTAATTAGAGTACCTCGTAGGTTTCTCCGTCTTTTGTATGCCAGCATCAGAGGTGATGGAAATAACCGAGTACGGTTGGGATCTGACTTAATAAAATCTCAGTTCTTGTTAATGATTTTCTTAATTTGAAAGCTTTGTCCTGAATACTTCAATGTGTAGATAAGGTTAGATTTTGCTTGAGTTGCTTGTTTTGTCAACAGGGCTTCGCGTGGATTTGCTTCGGTCCTCTGAATGGCTTGGGTCACAATTTCGTCTGGAAAACCTTTTTCTTGGAATCTAGCTCTCATGGATTCATATTCGGTCTGAAGTCTTTCTGTATTTGAAGTAATGCGTTTTTCTCATAAGAGCTGTCTGTACGGGAGATTCTCTTTCAGGTGTCTTGGGTGAAAGCTATTGCAGTGTACGGAGTTGTTGACATAAGTAGGTTTTCTGAAGATAGATGTAATCAATTCAATGTCCTTCCATTCCACCGAGACGTCTAAAAAATTGACTTGTGGTCTACCAATCTCAATGGTAAATTTAATTTGTGGATTGCAGAGGTTGATATATTGCCAGAATTCCATCAATTTTTGTTCTGAACCATTCCAGACTCCAAAAATTTTGTCAATGTATCTTATCCAACAGTGTATGTTATTCTTCCATTGTGGATGGTCAAGTACATATGTTTTTTCAAAGTAGAACATAAAAATATTCGCATGTGAGGGGGCCACAGCCGAACCCATAGAGGTGCCTGAGACTTGCTTATAGTACCTATCAGTAAAAGTAAAGTAGTTGTTATATAAAATTAGGTTTATGAGTTCGATTGCAAAAGTCTTGTGGATCGAAATCTCCTCGTTACTTAAAAGGAACCATTTCAAAGCAGCTAGTCCCTCATGTGAGGAATTGAAGTGTATAAACTGTTGACGTCCATAGAGAACAGCAAAGGGTTAGGGAAATTAATGTCCAGTGATCTGATTGACTGCAAAAAATGCGTTGTATCTTTTAAATAGGTTGGAATCTTCTGTACCAGAGGCTGGAGTGAAGTATCTAGATATACCACTAAGGGTTGAAAGATGCTGTTGGTTCCTGCCACAATCGGTCTAAAAGGAGGGTCTCTGGAGTCTTTGTGAATTTTCGGTAATCCGTAGAAAACTGGAATTATTGGATTCTTGTTGATCAGAAAATCTTCAGTTTTGTCTGATATCCAGTCCAATGAACTGGTTTTCTCCACCACTTGTTGAATGATTAAAGGGATATTGTTCGTAGGGTCATTATCCAACGGGAGATATGTCTCTGTATCTATCTTCAAGAAATTTTAAACAGCCTGTTTAAAACTTTTAAAGCAGCTTGAAACTCTAATTTTTACCGAAAAAAATCACAAGGTTAGAATTTTCCACTCTTTTCTTTGAGTTGATGATTCCGCACATCTAGATTCGAGACATTTGGTTGCCTTAGGTAGGCTCCTTTTTCTGAAACTCAATTTAATTTACTTACCCCAGCTCTTTCTATCTTTCCAGCCCCCAGAACCTGTTCGGCATTTAAGACAATTATTCTGTTACACTAGTGCTTTGGCAATCTGGATATTTACTGGCCATCTGTAAGGAGAGACCATCTAAGCATCTCTGTAAGTTCATTTTTCACGTCCTTAAGCAATTTTTAAATGGTATATCACCTGGGTACTTACCATTCCATCCTTTTGCCTTATCACACAGGTAGCGGGTTCTGGAATTGAGAGGCAGAAGCATATTTTCTCGAAATGAGCTAGTCCCATATGAATTTGAATTTAGCGAATTGAACAGCCTGAAAAGCAGCTTGAAACTCTAATTTTTACTGAAAAAAATCACAAGGTTAGAATTTTCCACTCTTTTCTATTAGTTGATGATTCCGCACATCTAGATTCGAGACATTTGGTTCCCTTAGGTAGGCTCCTTTTTCTGAAACTCAATTTCCTAGCTGTATTTGTGAAAACAGCATTGATTGATTTACGGTTATCTTGATTCATTATTAGTTTATTTAATGGGTTCTGACAAATGTTAATACAAAGGACAGTCCCTGTTCCAATGTAAAGAAAATGTAATTAGGTGTGCTGTTTCAAATGAATATATCCAAAACAAATGTTTTATTGACAGATGGATAATTGCCTATTACTAATGTAAATATAATTCTTTCTCAGAAAACATATATTGCCCCTGATGAAGAGTGTGAAGCACTCTAAACGCGTTGGGCCCCTCTTGACTACAACATCATGAATGAATAAAAAGAAGATGGTTTTCTTGTGACCTAAATTTGTTTGAATGAGCATTTTTTTTCAAAATTACTCTTTTCCTAATCATATGTAATGTTTAATTTGTATTTGAAATACCAAATATCTGAATATTATAAATTTTTGGTCTGGTTTTCTAGACAAAGGATAGTGTGCAGGGGACATAAGTTCCCGAATAGGGAACTTGTTTGTATTTGTTGTACTTAGCGCAACCTAGGTGTCAAGGTTGCATTCTTCTCCCCCGCCCCTCAAACACATCCTCAATTACATCAACTCCTTTTTCCACATCATTCATAGTATATTCAAAAAATTAACCAGGGGGTGCATTTGGTGTCTGTTTCGTTTTTTCTAACTGTGGCTTGCCAACTTCCGTCCCCCACACTCTGTGACCTGAAAATAAAAAATGTTCCAGATCGGAATGTTCATACGAGCACTGAATTAAAAGTGGCTTCTTTGAATATTGCAGGTTTATCAAGATACTTAGAAGACACAGACTGGGTGGAATTTGTGAGAGGCTTTGACATACTGTGTTTTCAGGAAACCTGGGCCACAAAGCAATGTGTGGTGGAAGGGTATTCCACTTTGATGGTTTTCTGCCGTGAGGTCTACGAGTGGAGTGGGACGGTCACACAGTGGATTGTGTATGTGGATTAGTAGTGGGTTGAATGCCCAGGCTAATGTGGCAGAGACAGAGTCCCCAGACCAACAGTGTTTGAACATTAATATCAACAAGGGAGGTATTCATTTTATATATAATGTGCGAAGGGAATGTCTACCATGTGTAGGGTAGAGGAGATGATGGTGGAAGGTGATTACTGCAATGATAGTAGGTGATTACGGCAATGATAGTAAGTTATCAGTTGTTGTGGTAGGAGATATGAACCTTGAATATGAACCGAGTGAAGAGCTAGCTGAATTTTTGGAAAAGAGGAGAATATCTGGGGTATTCTGGGATTGGTAGCTTCCAACAATAAACCACCATACAAGTATTCACTGTAAACAGTGGAGCTTTTCTTAAGATTAGGACTACAGGCTTGCAATGGTCAGGTGAAACCTGATGTTCCCCCTTTTGTGACCTTCTCCAGTGCAAATAAAGAAAGTTAACTTGATTATGTTCTTGTAGATATGGACTCTTGGGACTTAATCAGGCACTTTAAGTTCCATCAAAGGCGTGAAAGTGACCATAATCTGTTATGTTTGAGTGTTAATGCCCAGAGCTGTCCCAAGCTTATCAACAGGCGCTGCCAGTTTTTGAAGAAAATTCAGTGTTACTCACCGGAGTGACTAATGTACTCCTAGTCCATAGTCCCCTTTTCTCCATCCTGTACGGGTGTCCCTCGCGGGGGATGGGAACAGAACCTCTTTTCCACCAGAAAAAGACATTTTCCCTTTACATTGACTGCTCCCTTAACCCCACCCATCGGCGCCACACCTCAGTCCCCATTGACCTGTCGGCTGTATTACACTTTAACAACCTCACTAGTCTTATTATAGGATGATGGATGGTGGGACTTATGGAGGAAAGGGGACTATGGACTAGTAGTACGTTAGTCACTCCGGTGAGTAACACTTAATTACTCCTACATCTAGTCCCCTTTCCTCCATCCTGAATAGGCGATTACAACTGACAACACTGTGGGGCGGAGAGCCTGACCCTCTAGGCAAATATATTCTGCAGCACCGCTTAGCCGAATGCAGCATCTGCCTTGGCACTGGTATAAAAGCAGTAGTGTTTACAAAAGGCCAAAAGGTATGGCCCATGTTGCCGCCCTGCTAATCACCTGCCAGGGAACGTGACGCTGGAACGCGACTGCGGTCGCCTTGGCTCTTACCGCATGCGCATGCATGCCCTGCGACGGATCCTTATGTTGCACCTTGTATGCCTCCTGGATCGCTGCTGTCATCCATCGAGCTCCCTTGCAGGCTTGCTGTCCAGGCCTAAAGCCTCCACATGTTACAAACAGTGTGTCTGTCTTGCGGATGCCTTTGGTTCTGTCCAGATAGACTTTCAACACTCTCCTGACATTGAGACAGTGGAGTGTTTTCTCTGCATCTTCCTTGGGGTCTGGGAAGAATGTGAGGAGAACAATCTCCTCGTTGATATGAAAGGATGACACCACCTTTGGAAGGAACTTGGGGTTCGTGCAAAGCACAACCTTATCTTTGGGAAATCTAGTGTATGGTTCTTGGGCTACTAACGCCTGGATCTCATTCACTCTGCGAGCTGACGTGAGACCAAACAGAAGGCCCGTCTTCAGAGTGACCAACTTAATGTTTGCAGTGGCAATGGGTTCTAATGGTTTGTGGGCTATAGAACTTAGCAACACATTAAGGTCCCAAACGGGATAGAGCCTGGTCACGCCCGTCAGGTGTTTCTTTACTACGGGATTGGCCGAACACAGGATAAGAGTCGGAGTTCCTGTATGTGCCAATAGCAGCTAGACATTTCCAGCAGGTATTTACCTGGATACCCAACTTGGTGAAATAGGCAGAGAATGATAAGAGTTGGTCCAGGGTGCATGTCCGTGGATTCATCCCATTTTCCTTACCCAAAAACAGAATCTCGTCCATTTGCTTTTGTACTGCTTGCGCATAGCCTGACATCTGGCACTTTGAATGATCTCCAGATTGTCACTAGACGACTAAAGGTGCTGGAGCATTAGCTGCTCAGGAACCAGGCGGCTAGGGCTAGCCTCTCCGGGACGGGTGTAGCACTGCACCTCCCTGCTGCGCTAGTAGAGGGTCCTTCCGGAGGGGAAGCACCATCTCCGGCTGGGTTGACAGCTGCCGCAGGTCCAAGAACCAGGGTCGTGCCAGCCAGTGAGGCGCTATGAGGATTATCTTCAAGTTCCTGCCGTTTCTGATCTTGCTCACCACACCTTGTGAACCAGCGGTGTGGGTGGGCATGCATATGTCCACATCCCGTTCCAGGGTATCTGGAGTGCAACCAAACTTATCTGGTTGTTTACTGTCGCAAATAGGTCTGTGGTGGGGTGGCCCCATCTGCTGAACACTTCCTGGAGTACTCTCCCATTCAGCTGCCATTCTTAATTGTCGGCGGCCAGGCGACTGAGTCTGTGTGCTTCCAGGTTGGATTCTCCCGGAAGGTGAACCACTGAGATCCACACCTCCTGACTGATAGACCATTCCCAGATTTCCAGGGTAAACGAGCATAGCTGAGGGGATCTGGTACCCCCCTTGTTTGATATAGTACATGCAGCTTGTGTTGTCTGTATGAATGCAAACAGACCTGCCCTTGATTGTCAGGAGAAAGGACTTGAGGGTGAACCAGATTGCCAAACATCCAGCCAGTCGATGTGATTCTGCTGGTCGGTCTGGGTCCGGAGCCCATGCACCAAGTGCGTTCTCAGAGTGGCTCACCACCCATGGAGGGAGGAGTTTGTGGTAATGGTGTACTCTACGGGGGTGGACGGAACTGTCTGTCCACCGAGATGTTCTCCTCCTGCTGTCACCATTTGAGATTGTGGTCCAGATGTTGCGGGATGGAGACCAGAGCCCCCTGATGGGCCGACTCCTGATTCCAGGAATCCGCAAAATGCAACTGGAGCCTCCTCATGCAGAGCCTGGTGTATGGGACCGCCAGGAGGCATGCAGCCAGTACGCCCAGAAGGTGTTGATACCCCCAGGCCATGGTGATTGACCTGCTGAGGAAATTGTAGATAGTCCAAATCGCTGAAAACTTGTCCCCCTTGGGGAATACCCTCTGCTGCTGTGTGTCCCACAACAGGCCCAGGAACACTAGCGTCTGTGTAGGGGTGAGCTGAGATTTTTGGTAGTTGATTGAAAACCCCAGCTCGAATAGGGTGGAGATGAGCCTCTCCGCTGAGGCTCAAACCTGCTCCAGAGACAAGGCCGTGACTAACCAGTCAGAGATACAGATAGACATGCCGTCCGTCTGACCTAGGAGGGCTGCCACCTCTCACCTCTCAGAGCTGAATTTAACCCAAAGGGCAGAACCTTGTACTGGAATTACAGGCCCATGACCGAGAACCTGAGGAAGGCCCGGTGAGGCTGCACAATAGGAATGTGGAGATGCGCGTCCTTCAGGTCCAGGGAGAACACCCAGCCTCCCCCACATAGTGTCACGGCTATGAGCGCTGGCGTAAACATCTTGAACTTCTGCAGGGGTAGGTAAAGCTTCAGGGAAGATATATCAAGCATGACTCGTAGGCCCCCCAGGTTCTTCTTAGTTGCCGGAGTAAAAGCCCTGCCCCTGCTGGGGCAGAGGGACCTCCTCTACCGCCTCGCTCTCTACAAGGGAGCAAATCCCGCTAGGAGTGATGGTGTACCAATCATTGGGATAGGGGGAGAATTCTGGAAAGGAGAAGGAACAGGTAACCAGAAGCTCGAGGACACAACTGAGAATACCCATGAGTCTGCGAACTTCGCCTGCCAACCCTGACCGTGCAGGGCCAGCCTGCCCCCAACTGGGGTGCTGTGGCCCGGAAAAGAATTGACATTTTTTCTTCCGGTCAGAGGCTGATGAGTGGGAGGGGTACTGGAAGAACCCTTATTTGAGGCTTTGTGGTATTTTCGCCTATGCTGACTGGAAGACCTGTCAGCCTGTCTGGCTTTGCGATCCTGGAGCCCGCGGAAACCGCCAAAAGATTGCCCCTTGTCTGAGCGAGACTGTGTCTGCAAGAAAGGCTTTGCTGCTGGCTTAGTAAGATTCGTCAGTGACTTGGCTGTCTGAGAGCTGCTCTTCTTGTCCAGCTCTTCATCAGTTGTGGAGTGGAAAAGATCACACCCTTCGAATGGAAGGTCCAGGATTCTGTAGAAGAGAGAGATCCACCCCCCACTCTATGCTTGTAGAAATGTCTGATCTGCAGAGAGTTCGAGTCGGAGTACCAAAGGACTCTAGCACAAAGGTATTTAGGGAGAGAGAGTTGGATGTAGCGTGGTCCCAGACAGCTTTGTGGATGATGCAAAGGGGATGTTAGGGCTGGAGAGATGTGGTCCCTGTGCTTGAGGCCAGGGATACGTCTTGCAGTTCCATTCTGGATTAGTTGGACAGAGCAGAGCGAGGAAAGAGGCAGATTAAGGAAGAGGCTATTGCCTTTTTTGAGTCCGAAGAGAACCAGAGCTCTGGAGACATTTTATTTCTGAGGAAAGGTGAGAAAAGGGAGAATGCCTCTGAGGAGATGAAGCAGATAGTGGGGCTTCTTGGCAAGGTCCGCGATATGAGGCAAGAAGGAGAGTGAGGAGTCGAAGATGACACCCAGGTTTTTTGCCTCAATCAATGGTGAGGAGTAGGAGTCCCAATGAGAAGGATCTCAAGTCTTGTAGGCATTAAGGCAGAGATCATTAGCAGCACACCATGCCTGAATAGCACTGCACTCAGATAGTCGAGAAGGAGAGGAGGAAGAGGAGGTAAGCTTAAAGGAGAGCTGTGCGTCATCAGCATAACACTGGAAGTGAGGAAAGAAGGTGGAGATCAAGTGGGCAAGATCAGCAAGGTAAATGTTGAAAAGCCACTGTGAGAGGTTCGAGCCCCGAGGAACGCTGCAAGTCGAGAAAGAGGCAGAGGAGAGAAAGGGGCCGAGTTGTACTTGGGAGGGCCAATTTGAGAGGAAAGAGGTCTGCCAATCCAGTGCCCGATCTGTGATGCCCAAGGTATCGTGGAGCCGATTTATAAGGATGGAATGATTGACTGTGTCAAAGGCAGAGGGGAGATCAAGGAGAATAAGGGCAGGAGGAGGGTTGGAATCGAGGTTTGAGGGCAGGTCATCACAGGTGTTCAGGAAAGCAGTTTCCATGCCTCTGAAGTCAGACTGGTGGCTGTGAAGGCAACCAAAAGATTCAGTGTGTTTGGATTAGTTGGGAGATGACCAACCTCTCCAGGAGTTTGCCCAAGAAGGGGGTAGTGGAGATAGGGCGGTAGTTAGCCGGGCAGGAAGGGTCCGTAGACAGCTTTGTAGGAGCGGGTAAACAAGCGAGTGCTTGAGGGGTGAAGGGAAGAACCAGTGGCAGAAGAGTACTTACATAACTCAGCCAAGGACGGGGTGAGAGAGGCAATGTTGTCCTTGATAGTTCTAGAGGAGCAGGGAAGCACCTGTTTGGAGGAGACTTTCATAGAGCAGTATGTCTTGGTGACCTCATCTGGTGCAATGGGAGAGAAGGAGGAGAGTAGGGGGGGAGGGAGAGGCCTGCATGCAGGCAGGGGAGGGAGGGGAGTAGAGCTGAGAGAGGACAGGCTATCCTGGATTTTGGTTGTGAAATGGGTGGCCAGCGCTGTGCAGAGGGCCTGAAAGAAGAGGAGATGTGGAGACTGTAGTAGGATTGGTGAGTTCCTTACAGATTTTTAAGAGTTCAGCCGTGTTGTTTGTGGCTCCAGAAATACGGGATGGGATATGGGCCATTTCTTGGAGTGGATAAAGAGTCTGTATTGCCTTTGGAGAAGGTGAGAGGCCAGTTTGTCAGAGGGTGTGCTAGAAGCCAGCCTTTTCTATTCCGCAGCTTTGCATTTGTGTTTCTGCAAGGCTAGGTCAGAATTGTACCAACTATTGCGCTTGGCAGCAGGCTTCGTGCAGATCCTCTCGGCAGGGGCAAGGGTGTTGGAGATGGAGAGGTCAAGAGTAGCAAGAGCGGAGTCAGGGTGAAAGTGAACAGTAGGAATGGGGGTGAAGGAGGCGGCAAAGGCAGATACCGACACTCGCTTCATTGGTTGAATGATAGAGAAGGAGATTGCCAGTGCGGGCAGAGGCATAGCTGGAAACCCAGTAGCTCCAAATGGGAGAGTATGGTCATACCAGGAGAGGGGAGTAGTGAGAGGGTTAGCGAAGGTAATATCAGCTGAGATGAGCGCATCCAAGATGTGCCCGACTGAGTGGTTTGGGCCAGAGGGAAGAACGGTGACAGAGAGTCACAGAGGTTGCGGAAAAGTAGAGTGGCCGTGTCAGGAGAATCCAGATGGATATTAAAGTCTCCAAGGAGGAAAAGCTTAGAGGAAGATGTCAAAAGAGATGAGGCCAGGTCTGCCCACTCATAATGGAAGGGGGAGATCGGCCCAGGGGGCCTGTAGATGGTAGCGAGAGTGAGCGATAGGGATGGAGAGACACAAATCTTGCAGGCAAAGCATTCAAAGGAGGAGTAAGATTGAATGGATATGATGGAAGCAGGGACCCATTCAGGATTGACAAGGGCCACTCCGTCTCCAGACCGGTTGGACATGGGCTTGGAGAGGATCCTGTAGCCCTCAGGAAGGAGAGTGTCAAAAGCAGTGACAGAGCTGGCATTGAACCACGTCTCGGTTACAGCAAGGACGTCAAGGTCAAAGTCTTCAAGGAGATGATAGATGTCGAAGGAGTGTTTGACAGCGGAGTGAGAATTAAGAGTAGCTAGGTGAAGCTGGTTGCCGACTTTATTTCTTTTATTATTTTTTTATTTTATTTCATTCAGTTCTAACATTTCTAGAAACCTCGTGAGAGCAAATGTTAGTTTTTTGCAGTCACGGTTATGCATTTGGGACCACCAGTCTTCACTATTGTAGGCAGTACATTCGTCCATTACTTTTCCCAAGAAGAGAGTTCTCATATTTCTTAGGTATGGACAAAAGAGGATTACATGTTTTAGGTTCTCCTCATTTTGATTACAAGATCTACAGCTTGTGTTTTCAGATTGAATTAATCTTCTTTGGATAAAGATTTCCTTGGTTTCAAATAAATTCAGTCGGAATTTTATGTACAACCTTCTCAAATGCTTGCATGGCCAGATAACCATATATTTGGCAATTGTGTTGACTCTTTTAGGTTCAGCCGGTAAATTGGCCATGCATTTGTGTCTCGATCTTTTTTCCACCGTCTCGATCCAGTCAAGCTGAAGCAGTTTTTTTTTTTACTGCATTTGGGTTGCCCCATAATGTTTTTTCATCTGTGAACAGTTGGGTCAAGATCTCTTTACATTGCTGTCTCCATATAGTTAAAGCTGTCTTGCCTACTTGCGGTCTTTTTGGCTCCATTAGGGTTTAAAAAGGTGCAAGTTCTGCTTCCACTTGAGTCTTCCTATATAGGGACAATTTGTTCCACATTATTTTTGCGTTTAATGAGGTTAGTCCCACCTCGTAGAGCACACAGGCAGTTGGAAAGCTCAGAGGTATTTGTAGAATTTGCTTCCAAAATTTACTTTCGCACCTAGACCAGATCTCGGACGAGCATCCAAACATACTTTCTGCTCCGAAAGTCAAGATTGGGGACACCTTGCTCTTGTAAAATTTTATCAGGACATACGAGAATTTCCCATATTTTTTGTGAAGAATCAAACCTTGCGTTGTTATCTGTTTACAGTTGCTAGCGATTTTCTTCATCATTGGATCGTCATTGATGGATGAATTTGTCAGCGTTCCTAGGTATCTTGTGTGTGATACTTTGCTCAGAGCTTCGATCCCCAATGTCCATCTCAGCTTCTTTGTCTTAGGCTGGCCACCTTTTCTGTTTTCAAGTATGATTATCTCTGATTTGGAAAAGTTAAATCTTCAATGAACAGCTTTAGGACATTTAGTTTTCTTTGGAGACCGATAGGGGTTAGGTCCAGAATGACCATATCATCGGCATAGAGGATCCAGCTGATATGTTTCCCATTCAATTTTGGAGGGCAAGACACATCTTCACCAAATCTAGTTCCTACTTCTGAGATATAAAAATTGAAGAGGGTCGCTCCCAGTGGGCATCCTTGTTTTACAACTCGTTCTGTTTTTATGGGTTTAGATAGGTGGCCATCGTCATCGAGTCGGATCTGTATTTGAGTCTCTGAATAAAGTTCTTTGATTGCCTGGATGAGGTCATGAGGGCAACCTCTCAATTTGAGTTTCGTCCACAGGATTTCACGGTCGACTCCATCAAATGCATTTGCTAGATCAATGAATGCCAGGTAGATTTCATTACCTGATTCAATGGCATCTATTTTCAGCAGATTCAGGATCAATAGATTTAGGCCACATCCCACGCCTTTGATGAAACCTGTCTGTCGTTCGTCACAGATCTTATTTGCCTTTATCCAGTGTGATAGCTGTTTTAGGAGGAGACTGGCGAATACTTTACCGATCACATCCAATAAGTGTCATGAATGGCCGGATTCGATCCTTCTGGACTTCATGGTCCTTGATGCACCGCAGCATTAACTCTGCAACCCATCCAAAATGGCCGCCGACACAGAACTGCGGCGGTCTAGCCTTTGCGTGCACCCGCCAGCTTCCTAGAAAACCGGCACGCCCCCGCGGCTCCGTGCGTCTCAACTCTACCCCTACGAGTTACTAGACGTGTTCGAGTTCGCTCCCTGTAAATCGTGCTTTCTATCTTCCTTAACTCCTGGAACCACCCCCCCTTCTATTCCTTACCTTTTGTTATCCTCCTTCCTGGATTAATCACCATTGTTCCTGGATATTCGAAAGCTACCGGCTTGGCAGCCGGCTTCCACGCTGGAACCCGAGGACTCGCGTTCCAGCTTATACAAGTCACGGTCGGTGAGAAAGAAAGAAGCCACGTCCCGGAAGAACGCCAACAAGGATAAAAAGGTGAGAAAGAAGGGAGCTTCTGACAATAAGACTACAGGCCGGTAATTCGCTGGATTTGTGCGGTCACCCTTTTTAAAGATTGGGACTATAATGCCCAATTTCCATGTAGTTGGAACACGACCCTCTTTCGTTATACTTTTGAAGCGTGTATTGCAGAATTCTGTCCATTCCTCGTTGTTTTTGAGGATGGCACTTGAGAGGCCATCAAGTCCAGCTGCTCTTGAGGAGCTCAGTTTTTGTATGGTGTTCCGAATGTCCTCTTGTTCAAAGACTAGATCCCATGGTAGGCCTATATTCAAACTTGGTGAAGCAATGTTTTTCTTTTTTTTGAATAAATTGCCGTAATGGCTCATCCATTGATCTTCGGTTACCATGTTTACTAGCCTTGCTTTTTGTGGATTCCCCCACTCGTTTACTATCGACCAGAAACTTCTTGGGTTGTTTTTATTCAATGCTGTTAGCATTGCTTTGGCATCTCTTTGTTCTAGAAGCCCATGATGAGCTTTTCTTATTTCATGTTTTTAGTCAAGCATCTCTTTAATCGCAATTTTTCTTATGTTTGAACGTAAGGCCCTTTTTTTCTGAGCAACCTGAGGGTCAAAATTGTGTCTTTGGAATCTCGGTTTATTGTAAACATTTTTTTTTTGTTCTGTACACCTCCAACAGGGCCTGATATTCGATTGGGTCATAGTCTTTGAACCCCACTTTCGGTTTTATCATTTCAGCCAATATCAGTATCTTAGGCGTAGCCGATTACCTCCTGGTTCCAGCACTATCTGCATCTTCCGATGTTGTAAAGGCTGCTGCAAACTCAGCCCCCATTGCATTGTTACCACATTATGATCACTTTGCAGTGATTTAGTAACATATAGGGTGTTGATGTCATGTGAAATCCTTTCAGAAACAAAAAATTAGTCTGGTATCGAATTTTGTTCTCCTCTTTCCTAAGTTACTTTCGGCGGAATATCTCCCGTTATTGCGTCATTCATCATATACAGGTAACGGGAAGACATTTCCTCTAACCATATTGTTATTTTTCTGGTCTTCTTCTCTTTCTGGTCTTTCTTAGTACTAAATGTACTCAACAACTTCATGTTAAAATCGCTGCATAAGACAATTTGAGCGATGGGGTTTTCGATCAAGATGTTATCGATAGTGTCTAGAAGTTCTTTTTCGAACTTTAAATGCTCCGCTGGGGTGGTATTCCAGTAAACATTTAGCACATGCACAGTGTGTGTTCTTCTGTTTGACATTTCTTTTGCTTCTAGATTTACATATTGGATGTGAGGCGAGATGTTATCCGAAGTCTTTATGCTTAACCCACTTTTTCTCTTGACCAGGATTAACTGTCCAGACATTGGACGGCCCGTTCGTTGTACAAGTGCCGGATTTAGAGCCACTTCAAATCCTTCTACACAAGGCATTTGGTCTAGCCATGTCTCCTGTAGACAAATTATGTCAGCTGATGTTAAGACTTTTGGAAACCATTTTACTAAATGGGAAAAGCCTCTTGTATTCCAGGTCGCCTATACTGTACTATTCAATTTGATTTGGCATTAGCTTTCAGAGGCATCATTTATGGCCTTTGCCACCCAGCTCCATCAATTTTGTTCATCATCTGTAGCATCACACATTGTTGTTTCGGAGCTTGCTAGCTTATCCCACCTTTCATTTCGTACTGTGATTTTTATTATTTTCAGTTTTGCGCCTTCTGGCGAGTCCCACATGGGCTGTGAGGGGACTTTTATATTTTCCACTTTTTGCTTTCGTTGATCCTTCATTGACAGTTTTTCCGAAACATTGATTATTGTAGATTCTTTTAAAATTTGAGTTGGAGATCTTGATTTGGAACTTTCAATTGTTTCAGGGATTCCTAAAGCATGGTCCACCTCATAGACCTGAAAGACTGCCTCTATCAACTGTCTGTCGCACATCCTCACTGCTTCAGCTAGTTTGCGATCACTGATGTGTAGCAATGCACTTTTGTGGTTTGAGTCTTCCAGAATTTCAACACGTTCAATTTCGGCGCTTGTAGTTGTTCTCAATACAGGAATAAATTTAAACAGCTGTAATATTAGGTTTCTTTTTATGGGCACGTCACCTCTTTTGTGCTCCATTCGTTCAATCAGAATCCTGTAAGCGGACAATGGAATTTGATGCTTCTTTGAATCTAAATTTGGGTTTGAATGCCTTGGTTCAACTCTCTGTGGGTTGATTTGGTCTCTCACTGGCGGCACCGGAATATTGCTACGCTGTATTTTCTCAATATCTGTTCCACCCTGACCAGCGGACTGGTTTTGAAGACTTGGTTTTCGTTTTTCCTCGATTGTTTGGAAGACTTTTGTCTTGACTTCGTTTCTTGCATTACGTGAATTGTCGTTTGGAGTTTTTTTTGGGGTCGGCGACCAGGTTATCACCCGCTTTACCTGTGGGCCTCGGCCTTTAGGGCTTTGATGGCTCCTCGAGGGTGACTGAGATCTTTCCCCTTCGACGGCATTCGGATCAGGCTGACCGTCATTAGCAATTGATCTCACTTCGGCCTTGTCTGGAGTCACTTTTGTATTGCTTTCTCTCATTACTGTAAGTCGACATGTTCATTAGCTCGTTGTCCTCAAACGACTCATCATCCATCTCCACACTATGTTTTATACTGAACCCCTTTCCTCTAGTTTCCTTCATGGTTGGCAAATTGTCATCCCTTTTTGTTTCCAGCTGCACCTTTGGCACCTCATCATTTGCTGTGTCACAGTTGTTAAAGGTCACATTTAGCGCTTTGATATTTCTGAAGAAATTAGCCGAATTTCTGGCATTTTTATTTTTTGGCATCACAATATCTTTGTTTGTTTTTTTGCATTTGACTTGTTTCTTTTCAGTGTCCGTTTTTTTTACCTGTTTCTGAACTTTACTTGAAGCTTGCGGCTTTCCAAATATATCAAACCATTCGGCTTCGTTTGATTTTGGGGCACTTATACTCGGAGTGTATTTAGGGAGGGTATTTTGCATGTCGTCCGTCGCGTCACTCACGGCAGCTTCGAGGATCCCTCTCGGCGGTTCGACCGGCATTGCAGCCGTGGCCGATGGTTTGGTAAGATCAATGATCGGAGGCGAGACTGACGTGACATTGCTCACTGCTTCAGTCACATGTGACACTGCGTGATCTTTGACACTCTCTTCTAGGTTTTTCGTTAAGCTGGCCACTGAGTTAGCCATTTCCTTTTCTTTAGCCGTATTCACCAACATTGACTGTTTCATGTTAGTTGAATCATTTTCTTTACACTCGAGGTTGAGGAAGGGTCTGTGTCGATCCTGCCCTGTCCCAATTGTGGCGCCAGGGATATCAATGATCGATTCACGTTCAAGTTTTGAACTACTTCCTTAATAGCTCTCCCATCTTGTTCCTTCTGTAGTAGATATAGGGCCCGTCTAGTGACCTCAGGCAGAAGTCGTTTGTCTTCTGAGTTATTCTTCAGTGCGTCTTTCAAGACTGCTAGAGAAATGTTGTTACCTCGTCTTGTGATTGTGATTTGCGTCATCATGTCCGCCATATCAGTTTCCAGTTTCACCATTTTGGAGTTTAGGAATGCTATTAGGGTAGACTGGTCACGGTAGTTTTCATAGAGGTTTTCATAGAGCTTTGTTAATGGCACCACTGCTATTGTGGTAGAAGACATCAGTATAGGGCGCAAGACACTGATGATCTTCTCCACTATTTCGACCGTAGATTGTTGGCCGCCTTGCTCTTTGGCCCTATAGGGTTGAGGATCATAATATTTCTGGTTTCATTTATCCGGTGAGTTGTATTCCTCCTCTGAGGATGAGGAGGAGGAAGTCAAATCCGCTAACCCTTGATGTTGGAATGACCCTGGTGCCCCTCTAGGGGCAATAAGAGGATTTATCGACAAGGGTCTATTGTCGCTCTTAAATCGTTTCTGGGAGCAGCATGCTTCACTTTCGGAGCTTAGAACTTGCCTGATCCTTTTTTGGGAGCTCATTATTTCATCATTTCTTGTTTCAAAACTTGGCGCATTATCCTCCAGGCTGGCCAGATATCTCAGCGCTTTTTCCCGGTGATTCTGAATCACTGGCGCTTTCGGATTGAAAGCGTTTGGCTTCCTATTGTTGGTTTTATTTGCATTGGCTAACTTGCTGTTCATAGTTGTCAGGTCTTTAATGACTTGATCAGCAATTATTAATGAATTACAACGTCCGTTGGGCTCATTCAGCTTGATGGAGTCCTGCATTTTCAGCGAGTTCAACGTTTCCCATCCATCTTCATAGCTCATCTCCTCGTCCTCATCCTCGATTGGTTTAATTAAGGAGGGTGCTGGATTATCGTGGATCTGGACTTGCGCCACCTGTAGGCTGCTTTTTGTCATGCATTTTTTTATGCCATCCCCGGTACATCAGAACATTTTATTAGTCGTTGTTTATTGATGTTAGTCACTGATTTCCAGGCTATTATTTTAAGGGGGGGCAATAGCAGTTTTTACAGGGACGTCCGTCATGGCTCTAGGCTGTTCACGTCCAAAGGCTCTCTGTCCGTCTTGCAGCGGCAGGACTACATTGATCGCTAAGCTCGACCCCTCCCCCTCCTCCTCACCAGAGTCTCTTTCCATTATACTTGCTGGGGGCGCTGCCATCAGCTCACCTCCTGTCCATTCACTGCAGGAGGCTGCGCCTCCATCCGCAAGCCGGCTGGAGCTCTTCATCAGCTGACGAGCTCCTGCTCACCCGGGCCCCTTCCCTCCGCAGCCGCCCACACCTCCACAGGCCGCAGCGGCTTCCAGCTGCATCCTACGGCCATAACACTCTCCGCGACCCTCCCCTCTGCAGCCGCCCGCAGTTCCATAGGCCGCAGCGGCATCCAGAAGCAGCTTGCGGCCTTGGCTCTCCTCTCCGACCCGCAGCTTCACAGGTTGCGGAGGCGTCCAGCCGCAGCCCGCAGTGATGATCTAGCTCCGCCTGGAGCCCCGGTAAGGCCATTGTTTAGGACTTACTAACCACCAGCTAATTGGAGACCAACCTCTATTCACATACGGCATCTTTTCAGAAGCAACATATATCCAGCTTGTTAATCAAAAGAATATTTGCAGTGAACTCAAAGATCACTACGGCACCCCATGTAAACATGGCGTGCAAACAAACACATATTTGAAAATGACCTTTTTTCCACACACGGGTAATTTTCGAGACCCAATTTATTTGTTTTTCACAACACTAGGCGCATCACAGCGCAGTTCGAGAATATATATATTATATTTTTGTTCTTTGTAATCTTGATTTCAAACCACGTAATATGGAAAAATGTCTGTACAACAAGATCATCACTGCACACCATTCCAATATGGCGTGCACACAAACGCACACCATAGAATGCATTCACATGACGCTTACGCCATAGTGTCCACTTTCTTTTTATACTTCCGGGTCATAACCGGTAGTGTTCACAACACGGACACACGGCAATCGTACCGAAGAATGACTAGAATTAGAACTTTTGAAAACTCCATGCTTCACACGAGGTAAGAAGGTCCGCCTCACAGGCACTGTCATGCAGTGTAAAACTCAGCTATGTTCGTACCTCAAAGTATGTTATTTTCTGTTATATATAATACCAAGCACCACTGACATAGAACGGATATATTGTCTCCACCCAGGGATTTCTCTGAAAGCAGCCACAAGCAGCACTGACAGTAGACACCCCGAACTCCTGATACTTTGCACGGGCTGCTCAAGTAAGTTTCCTTTATGCACTTAGCGAACTGTGTCTCCAACACCATATCCCCCACAATCACCCATGTTTAAGTGGATTAGTAATAAAAAACTAAACAAACAGGATATAAGTAATTTGGGAAACCATTTTTCTTCTTTCTAATAAAAGTAACGTTTCTTTTTTGTGGTTTGATTCCCACTAGGCATTACTGTAAAACCTACAACATTATCGGCAAAACTCAACATAAGTGAATTAGTAACTCCTTATATTTTTTTTTTCATTTTTTGAACTATTTTCAATCTAAAATCCCCTGATGAACCGCCAAAACACCAGACGATGAAACATGTGTCGGGTTCAGATTTAGAGGGAATAAACTTGAAACAACTGCATTTATGCAGTAACAGAACTGAATTAAACGCAACTGAACTGTGAAGTAACAGTATCTAATTGAATGCAATCTTTATTTCAACAATAACACATTGGATTGAATGAAACTCACAAGGAAATGTAATTTTTGGTTCAACTAAAAAATGTGCAAAAGTGCTTAAAAACTACAATACAATCAAATACAAATTTTGGGAAAAGCCAAATTCTGTGATGCAACAGTTTTTGTTTTGAATGCAATTTATAATTTAACAAACCTTTTTCCTGTTTGGAATAAAACAAAAGGCTAAGACAACAGAGAAACTATTTTGATTCAAGTTATTATTGAAAAAGATTTTGAAACCATTACATAAATTAGTTTTTCTTGGTGACTGGGTAAATAGTCTTGCTCATAGCAGAGCGCGAAACACTACAAGGTCTAAAAAGGCAGTTGTACGTATATCAGTGGTGGGTCTTGCTTCTTCCAGCTCTGTGCTATTGTGGCCCATGCCGCTATGACCAGGCCCATGAAACTTCTCCGTTGCGCCTTGGTGTATTTTCGGGTTTGTTGGTCTTGAAGTCCGCACAGCCACACCTTCTCCCCTACCAGATCCGCCTCTGGGACTATATTTTTCATTTCTGAGATGAATTCTGTCCAGAAGCTTCTGACCCTATGACAGTCCCACCAGATGTGTCTCCAGGTGCCGGGTTCTGTGCAGCCTCTCCAGCATCGGTTTGGCTTATTTGGATACATGCTGTTGAGCCTCTCTGGTGTGTAATGCCATTGTGTGACTATTTTTATCCACATTTCCCTGGTCTGGGTGCTCTTGTTAGTTTGGGGATATTAGCCCAGAGCGCCTGCCATTGGTGGTTCGTAGTTTCTTCCCCCAGAGTTTTTTCCCATTTTTTCATGTAGGCCCATTGTACACCTTCTTCCTGTTTGTTTAATCATCTGCCATTTAGTTATTAACAGGGCATGATCGGAGAGTACCCTAGCCTTATAGGGGCTCCAGGAACTTATTAATTCTACAATTCTATGATTTTACAAAGCCAGTATATGGTGGTGGCAGGGGATATGAATTTCCAATTAGAACCAATGGTAGATACTGAAGACCTCTAGGAAGACCAGGATATGGCCTGGTCTATCCTGGCATTGATGACCATTCCCCCTAAGAGAATCCATAAAGTAGCAGTGGAATCCATGTGTATTATCACAAATTCAAACCTTAGAGCCTGCAATGAAGAATGACAGGTGACAAACCAGCATATACAACATTTAAAGGTCCGAAGGGGTCTTCTCATATCGATTATATTCCGATCACTGGCAGTGGTTGGTTTAGAACCAGGGATCTAGTTGTGGTTGACAGGCACGAGAGTGACCACAATCCCATCTCTTTTAAAGCATGCATAGAGACTGGTGGGCCAAGTGGATAAAAGGGCTTAAAGAATAACCATATTATTTATATCAATGGCCATGCAAGAAAATCTGTTAAATGGGCTAATTGGGTTACCAGGGAATTAAAAGTGGAAGCATATGCGGCTATTGTGTAGAATGTGGAAAACATGTATAATTCTAATTTCCCAGCCAATGCAGTAATCGCAGAATTTGAGATCTTATTTGTATCCACAGTAAATGACAAAATAAAAAGTAGGAGGATGGTGATAAACCCCTGGTATGATGAGGAGTGTTCTAGGGCAAAGAGGGATATAGTCCTGTGTGCTAGAGCACAGAGTCCCTTCGATAAGAGTGCATTAACCCTCAGAGCCAAATACAATCAGTTAATGAAAAGCAAAAAAGGGGCACACGCAAAAACCACATGGGAGACACTTTATTCTGCACTTGATGAGAGAGACATGACACGATTCTGGAAACTGGTCCGTCCGGAAGTGTTAGGTGGAGAAAGGACGGTATTGGCATACCTGATCTCAGGTCAAATTGACCTTTTCAATTTGACTGCTTTTTTGGTTTTTTTTTTTCTCGTAAATTTCAGTCGAATTTAATTAAATATAAATGTGGGGTGGGGTCAGGAAATAGGTTAAAGTGGGGAAAAGTGGGTGGGGGGGGCGGTATCCCCCAGATTTCCAAACAAAAAAAACAACCCAAAAATTCAGTCAAATTGGCAAAGGCCAGTTTTTTCACTCAAACACACCGAAACCCGAAAGGACACAGCAATGTAGTATTTCGCCAGCTATATGGAGGAGTCATTTCGCTAAACTATATGCTGCCACAGAAAGGATGCCTACGTTGGCTTACATCATTGTTCAGGCTCTGCCTATCCATGTTGAGGCATATACATCTCTAGGGAAGAAGTGGAAGGGGCTTTGGTATCCCAAAAACTGGGGAAAGCTGCTGGTCCTTATTTGATTCCCTTAGATTTTTACAGGGATTAATTTGCCATTTTGTCCTCGATTTTGACGAGAGGTTTTATTTCTGCTTAATGCTTACAGGCAGTTCCTAGAAAATGGAGGGAGGCAACATTAGTCCTGAAAGGGAGGAAGAGAGCTACCTGATAACTACCACCCAATGTCACTGCTGGACTTTGTTGCGAAGACATTTGGTAAAGTCCTCCAAGTGAAATTACAAAAATGGGTGGATGAGATTGGGATTATTAGCAACGCCAAGGCTGGGTTCTGGGCTGTAGGGGTACTCTGGATCACTGTTTCCTACTCTTTTTAATAATTCAGAAATATACTAGACTGCTCAAAGTAAAACTGTATGCCATTTTTCTAGACCTTAAAACTGCTTTCGACTCAGTCCCAAGAAAAGCCCTGTGGCATGTACTGGAGAGGAGAAAAGCCCCGATCGCCTTAGTCGATGCAATTAAATTATTACATGTGGAGACAAAGGCTTTGGTCTGTTATGGAATAGGAGGTGAACAATCTGAATCCTTCGTTTGCCAACGATGTGTTCTGGCACTGCTTCTCTTTTCGATATTCATCCAGGAGCAAAGTGGATGCACTAGATTTGGGTGCTGTGGATGTGACTAGAATTGCAACCAAGAGATGGCCAACCCTCTTCTTTGCAGACGATACAGTAATTCTCTCCACAGCGCCAACGGGGCTGGAAACTTCCCTTGGTATCCTTTGTAGGGAAATGCAGGGAGCTTGGGCTTGAATTAAATGCTGGTAAAACCAAAGTTATGTTTTTTAAACCCCCCTTTGCCAAGCCTATGCCACATAAATTAAGAGTCAAGGGCTCAGAATTGGAGCAGGTAAAGTTCTTTGATTATTTGGGGATTAGGTTTAATGAAACTGGGGGATGGTCGGACCATCTCCTAAAGGCTAAAACTAGCCTAGGTAAATATGGTGGGGGTATTTATTCCTTTTTTACAAGTCATCATAGCAGGGCAATCTCGCCGGCATTGAAACCATTTGAAAAACAAGCTTTACCAGCAGCTTTATATATTTCCGAGATTTGGGGCTATTCTAACATAACATCATTATCTCCATTTTGAGAACATATTTCTGAAGAAGCTATTGCCCCTACCTCACTGGTCCAAAAGGATTTTCATTTGTGGCCTACAGCCGACCAGATTGCACTCAAACCTGTATTGTAATGGGTAAGAGAATGGTCTGCCCCCAGCAAAGCTCTCCACAGGGTTGCCCCATAGGAACTTTTTAGAGTTGGAAGGGTCAAAGAAGTGTGGTTGGATATTTCATGTGAAGGATTTGGTATGTAGGATGAACGCTAAAACATTGTGGGACAAGAGTGCCAAACAAATTCAAAAATTGAGCTTGAAGAGAACATCCTTGGAAAAGCGAGTGGTTTCAAGGTCTTTATTGAAGAACTGTCCTGAATTTTTACCTTATAATATGATGGGGAAATGTGACGATATACAATATTCTCCCCCTGCCTCTCTCGCTTACACACCCACAGAGCTTTCTATTTCTCCTATTTTCTACAACTGCTTCTCCATGGACTATCCTTCCCTTCTCACTAAGTCTGTTAGGAAGAAGTTCAAAAAGGATATATTGGTCTCCAACCCCTGTCTCCCTATCGGTGACACCAATTCCAGTGCTTCCTCCAGACAGACCCTCACCGACATCCCCTTTGTCGTTCCTTCGCCAGATCTATTGACTCTTCACCAGATCCATTGACATATGATCTCTGCGCTCTGTCCTTTCTCCTCCTCTCCCGTTAATGGTGCCACCCACTGGGAAGCCCTCCTGGCCCCTTCCACTCCTCTAAGGTCATCATTAATGTCTACCTAAATGGCACAGTCATGGTCCAAGGCCCTCAGGCCAATCTCCTCCTCTTTGACAGATGCTTCCCGCGCCCAAGTAATTGACATTCTTCTCCTGCTGTCCCCTCTTCCCCCAAGTTGGCTACCTTGCCCTCTCTGCCCTCCTCTTCTGCCCCCCTCAGGCACCTTCTTCACCTCCACAGGGCATACCTCTGAATTGTACCCCACCCCGGAAGGCCTTTAAGGCTGGCAACCACCTTCATCTTGCCACTCTCAATTCTCACTCCGCTGTCAAACACTCCTCTGACATCTGCCACCTCCTGGAAGAACTGGACCTTCATGTCTTCAGTCTCACCAAGACATGGTTCACAGCCAGCTCTGTCACAAGCTTTGACACTCTCCTCCCTGATGGCTACAAGATCCTCTCTGCACCCAGATCCACTAGGGCTGGAGTGGGTATAGCCTTGATCTTCCCTGAGTGGATTCCTGCCTCTATCATTCCCATGCAGACTTAATCCTCTTTTGAATGCCTCGTCTGCAGACTCTCTCTCCTGGCCACTCTCTTACTGTGGTATACTATCCATCGGCCTCCTGGTCAGATCTCCTCATTTCTCTCTGAGTGGGCAGACCTCTCCTCCTCCTCCTCCCTCCTGGCCTCAGCCACTCAACTCCTCCTTCTTGGTGACCTCAACATCCATCTAGAGTCTACCTGTCCTCCTCTGTTCTCTTCCATGACCTCTGCCACTCCCTCTCCCTTTCTATCCTCCCCTGTGGCCCGAATCACTCTGCAGGGCACACAATGTTTTGATCTCCTCCGACCTCCCCCTCTCCATTCCTCTGACCACTCCCTCTCTCTTGGAGCAATCACTCTCTCCTCTCATCTCTCCCTATCTAACCCCCAGGCCAAGCCAACCCCAACACTGCCACCTATCATCTTGGACATCTTGGACATCCGGCCCATGCAGCGTGTGTCAGTTGAGGCTTTTGCCGCTACCTTCTCTCCTCCTCTAGCTTCTATCTCTGATACTCTTGGTGCTCTTGCCCCCCTCATGAGGATCCGTTTGAAGCCCAAAGCCAAGTGCAATTATTGGTCTGACTATGACCTGGCTACCCTTAAACGTAAGTGCTGAGTGGCTGAGAGGAAATGGAGGGCTTCTTGATCATCCTCTGACAAACTGCCCTGCCGCCTGCTCCAAAGGCAATAATTGTCTGTCTGTCCATAATAAGAAGAGAGCTCACATCCAAGCCTATGTCTCTGCAGCTTCTAACAACTGAGCCAAACTCTTTCAAATCTGCAAGGAGCTGGACAACCCTGCTGCAGTCTCTACCTCTCCTGTCGCCTCCCAGACCCTTTGCACGGCCCTCACCTCTCGCTTCACTCAAAAACCCTGGACATCCGGTCCACCTTCTTCTCACCTCCCCCCACCCTTATCCCTTCTCCTTCTGTGAATTCTGGCACTCCTGCAGCCACCCCCCACCCTCACCTTCTTTCTCGTCCTTTCCTCTTCTGTCCCCCAACAAGGTCTCTAGACAAGTCTGATCTATGAAAGTCTCGTCAAAACAGTTTTTTCCCTGTTCCTCCAAAACCATCAAGTACCACATTGACACCCTTGCTCCTGCCCTTGCCGATTTCTGCAACCTCTCCTTTGCCTCGGGAGCCTTCCCCCTTCCCTCTGAAGCACTCTCTTGTGCACCCTCTTCTCAAGAAACCCACAGCTGACTCTTCTTGCCCGGCAAACTGTCACCCGATCTCCATCACTCCTTTCCTGGGCAAACTCTTGGAAAAGCTGGCCATCTCGCAGCTTAACCTTCACTCCGATTCTGTTGGTTGTCTACACTACCATCAGTCTGGTTTTAGAGCTGCCAGAAGCAGCATGGAAACTGCTCTCCTGAACATCCATGAGGATCTGCTCTCCAGCCTTTACTCTAACATTCCGTCTTTCCTCATCCTACTCGATCTCTCTTCTGACTTCGAAACGGTCAACCATACCATCATGCTCAACCGTCTCTGTGACAAGCTGGTTATCACTGATCAGGCTCTGGCCTGGCTTACTTCTTTCCTCTCTGATCGACCCTCCCAGGTCAAACTGGGGTCCTTCCTTTCCTCTCTCTCCCCCTCTACTTGAGGCGTTCCCCAGGGGTCTAACCTAATGCCCTTGCTTTTCAACCAATACCTGGCAACCCTCACCCATCGCATAGCCGTTTTCTGCTGCAATTTTCAGTGCTATGCTGATGACACTCGACTCATTTTTTAGACTTCCCTCTGCCACCTCTTCTCTCATCTCCACTTGCCTGTCTGCTATTCAGGAATAGTGTGCCGCCCACGATCTCTGCCTGAATGCCAGCAAGACGGAGATCCTACTCATCGCACACCTTCACCTTCCTTTCCTGTCACTCTCTGGCTGGCTTCCCTTGACCCTCGTCCCACCTCCACCTGCAAGGCTAAGTACCTCAGGGTCATCTCAACTCAACGCTTTCCTTTTCTGCCCACATCTCTGACGTCTCTAAAAAGTCAAACTTCCGACTGCACCTCCTCAGAGGTATTCTGCCTTTCCTCTCCTTTCCCCAGAGGCTCACTGTCTCTCTAGCCCTGGGTCTCTCTAGGTTGGATTATTGCAACAGCCTCTTTCTAAGTCTACCTGCTTCTACTCCCCGCCCTTTGCAACTCATCCAGAACAGGACTGCAAGACTTGTCCTTTGCCTCAAGCCCTAGGACTATACCTCTCCTGCCCTGAAATCTCTTCATTGGCCCCCAGGGCTGCAAGGATTAAATTCAAGACCCTTCCCATTGTCCACAAGGCTTTCTGGGGCCTGGGTCCAAAATACCTTCAACTGTCCGTCCGTAAATACCTTTCCCCTCGAGCTCTTCACTCCTCCACCTCCAACTCCCTCAGGGTCAGTCGCTTCTCAAAGAAACAAGCTGAGGGTAGATCTCTGTTTTTGGCGGGGCCTCCCTCTGGAACAGCCTCCCTGACACTCAAACTATGAGGAGAACCATCTCTGGTTCCTGAAGCACCCCAAAACCCTCCTCTTTGCTTCTGCCTTCGCTCGTCGTGACCCCTGCTGAACCTTTCTGCTTTGGCATTGTGCACCTGGTTACCCTCCGATTTCGGGCCCAGGCACTCGCTCACCCTGCCAAGAAGCCGCACTGCCTCCTGGCAACCTTTGCACTTGGGACTGTATCTGTAACCCTACTGTCCTCCACCCCTTTTCTGCACTTATCAGACACCCCCTTGTCTGTGCCTTAACCTAGCACTTGCCACTTGCTGGCTGCACTACCACTTTTGTTGTTTTTTATTCCTTTGCTCCGCACTTCGCCCTTCCCTCTCCCTGCACTTGAGCATTCTCAAAGTCACGATCGTTGTTTTTGTTCTCCTGAGGGCCTAGGACCTCAATACCCCAACTCTCTCTTCCTAAATATCTTCCCTCTTGAGCTCTTCGCTCATCCGCCTCCAACTCCCTCAGGGTCAGTTGCTTCTCCAAGCAGCAAGTTGGTGGTAGATCTCTTTCTTCTGCTGGGGCCTCCCTCTGGAACGGCCTCTCTGAAACTTGAGGAGAACCATCTCCGGTTCCGGAAGCACCTTAAGACCTTCCTCTTTGCTTCTACGTTCTCTGCTCCTCTCCTCTGCTAATCCCCTGACTGTATCTGAAACTGCACTGGTTACCTGGATATCTTCTGATCTAGGGCCCAGGCCCCCCTCCACCAGTTGCACACCAGCACCGCCCCTTGGGAACCCTTGCTCCCGGGGACTGTTTCTGTATCCCTACAGCCCCTACTAGTACTTGACCTTGATTTCTGTTCTTACCCTTGCACTTGCCACCAGCTTGCCACAGTTTTATTTATTGTATTTATTGTCTTATTTATTTTACTGTTATCCTATGTACTGCACTGCCCCCCCCTTACCCTCTCCCATGCACTTGCGCGATCTCAATGTCACCTGGACTAGTAGGATCGTAGTCCATCTCCCTCTGTTTCCCCCTCCCTTCCTCATCGTGCCTTGAAACACTTGTGTGTAGGCGCGTTATAAATGCCATATCATATCTCCCTTGTTCCCCACCCTTGCCTCGTCGCGCTCTGAAACACTTGTGTATGAGCGTGATTCAAATAACATATCAATATCAATACTAGATCAAATCCACCCGCCCCCCCGCTGCCCCTATGAACATTCTTTGTACGTACGCTTTAGGCTAGGAATTCTGCATATAGCTTGGAACACCCAGACATGTTCAACGTCAAGATCTGGTGCATGCCCCCTTTGCCGATCAGCAAATGAAACTCTGGCCCCTTTATGTTAATCTGCCCAGTTACGATAGAGCTAAGATGTAGGTACTTGAAAGCCTTATTGATTCCATCAAGGTTAAGGAGCACACGAGAAGCTATGCAGTTTTTAACGTTCACACTGGAGTGGAAAGTTGTGTTTGCTTCAGCTAGGTATGTGCATCGAACCTGATTACTAAGAGGGAGGTTGGTGGGCACTTCTTAAATTACATACTGGGAAAAGTTATGAGGCTGAGAGCTTGCTCTCCTCATAGCGAGTAATGCCATTGGAATTAGATTAACTATATGGAGACCCACTTTTAAGTTTTTATATGCAATTTTAAGATTCTTGTGTGTATTTAAATTTCAATTTTGTATGAAGTGCTATTGTGATGAATTGTGCTGAAAGTCTATTCTGAAAAAAGCTTTTAAATGAATAATCTTGGTCTACGAACTCACCCAAGGTCTCCCGCCCAGTAACAGTATAGTAAATGTGCGTGTGCCCCGCATGTGGGGCCGAAAAGTGTGAATATCCTAATGAGTCACCATGTAACTATCGCCAAATGTCTGCCAATCTGTCTCAGAAGGGAGCTTAAGGCTTTTGCTGGGGGGATTGGGGGAAGAGGCAGGTTTTCAATATTTATCATCTGATCTACCCACTATGGGGGTGAGTAAAGGCGCAGTTGAAGTCTCCTCTGCAGACCCACATGGCTCCCTGTAAGTATTCGTTCTCGAGCACAGATAATTAAAAAAGGAAGTGGCGTTGTGATCGGGGTCGTAGGTGTTTAAAATGCACATCTCCCCGTCTTCAAGGAACCCATGTACCAGTTCCATTCTGTGCTCGTCATCGTGTTTGATCTCTGTCATCTGGAAAGGGGCTGATGGTGCAATCCATGCAAGTACACCCCTGGCATATGCCGAGATTGGGGAGCCGTACAGTTTCCCTCCCCACTTCCTAGCCATCAAAGTCTGCCTGTCCGCTGTGAAATGGGTTTCTTGCAATAATGCAATTTGTATCCCCATTCTCAATAAGTAAGTGCTCACCCTCAGACCTTCATGTGAGAGACTGAGGTAGACATAGATCGGAAAACAATTTTCAAATCGCTAACCATCCATCATATCCCCTCTGGCCAGTTCCCTCCCCACAGGGCCCACTAGCTGTCCCTTTGCATATTCACGCCAACCTGAAAGCCTGAATAATCTAGCGCGGTTCATGTGGGTACCCGCTGTGCATCTGGTGAGCGTGCACTAGCTACGGGGGGGGGCAGCGCCTCCTGCAAGGATATTACTCAAATATGTGCATTGACTATCTGTGTGGCATTGAAAACATTCAAACCCTTCAGTGAACAAGTCAAACATACCAAACAAAAGGTATTGAAAACAAAAAAAGAATGCGAAGAAGGCAAAACGATAACTTTCTCCCAAACCATATAACAATGTCCGAGCAGTGGATTGCGTTCTCAGGCCCCTCCCCCCGGGACACGTACAGCAGCGTGAGGCCATGAAACAGGCATCTTAAAGTACAGTGCCAACTGGAGTGTTACAGCAGCCTGCAGAGACAGCTGTCCGGGCCCCTGTCCTGTGTACTTGTATCTCAATATTTCCTGCTCCCGCAATTTGCAACCCTTAGGTTGCCCCAGTACATACTAAGAAAAAAAGTATATTTGTGTTGTGGCATCTGAATGCTATAGTGAGTTGTTCCTCCTGTCAGGAAGCTGTGTGTTGCCTTGCGCGTCCATCCAGGAGTGCGCCTCTGCTGTGTCCTTGAAAAAGTGTGACCTGACATTGTGGAGCATTTTGAGTCTGGCAGGATAAATCAACATGTATCGTAGATTTGCTAAACATAGCCATTCTTTGGTAGGGCCAAACATTGCCCTGCGCCGTTGCATCAAAAGGTTGCAGCCCGGATATACAGCAAGCTTCAAGGACGCGTGCACAATATTCCCCCCCCCATCCCTGGAAAAGGCCAACATCCTCTCCCTGCATTTGTAGTTCATAATGTTTGGATTCACTGGTCTTGGGGGATCCTGGCGGAGGTCTTCTCACGAGGGACCTATGCGCACACTCAACTGTGAAGCCTTGTGTTAGTGTGCCGGGGCCCACTTCTTGCAACAGTAGATTTTCAATGTAGGACGTTGGGTCATTGCTCTCTTCTCACTAAAGGAGGCCAAGGATTCTGGTGTTGTTTCGCATGGCCCTCCCTTGTGTGTCCCCGACTCGGTTCTCCAGCACCCACACTTTGTCAGTCAGTCAGTTCAGTGACCTAAAACAGTGTTTGTTATGTTGATCATGTTGTCCCACACCTGCGATTCCACTGTGAACATGCGATTGGCCAGGGTGCACACATCCTGTTTTAGTAGACTGTAAGGAAGGCATGGTATCAAAGCAAGACATACACAAGTGATGACAGTTCAAGGGTGTTTATTAAACTGTAAAAATGGGTGAAATAAACACCCAATCTAAACCTAAATCTAAGATGGGAGCAAGGTACGACCATTAAATAATAATAATACAGTCCTAGTGGAGTCTAGTCAAATAAAAAGGGACTATACTAAGAAAAACCTATTGCAACCCTTTTCGCTATGCTACAAAGAAGAAGTGTTCTCAAAATAAAAGTGAGGATGTTATGGCCAGAGTCTCCCTTCCGGATCTCTCAAGCACAGGAACAGGCGGGATCACTTGAGCACAGAACAATTCTGGGCTTCTCCGGTCCAAGTTTGCAGTTCCTTTTCCAATATCAGGGCCTTCTGTGCCCAAGTCTCTTCTATGCAAAGTCTCTTGCTTCAGAGGGCCTGATGTATCACAAACAACAAACAAAAAGTTCCTTCTATTAATCTTCACGTCGGGTGATTACTCTTCACCCAAGGATCCACCTCAGCCGGGCTCTGATCCTTTTTACAACATTAGCCTCCCTCAATTGGGCTCAGACCAACCACTCGCTGTGGACATCTCTCAGTCGGGGTCACGTTTGTCACCACAATGCAGTTCACTTAGCTTTTCAATCACAGATTCATCATCTTCTAATATCCAGGAATCTTAATGTCTTTTTAAACAATCTTCCGGGCTACCTTTTCCACTTTACTTCGGTCCCGCTTGTTCAGGCTCAAACCTTCCTTCACCTGCTTCCCAAACCACTTGCCAATTCACACAGAGACTTCCGAAGGGCGGTTACCTCTCGCTGGGTCACTTCGTGATTCTATGGCAAGTGCAGGTTTCACACTATCACAATTTATAGGGCGTTCCCCTCAGTAACACAGTTCAATTCACTTTCACAACTTGTCAAAGATATTTGACTGTACAGGGGGTTTGGTTTGACCCTTGTTTGACAACTGACATCTCACGCCGGCCTCCCCTAGGGCTTCTTGTTTTTTGTAGTTTTTCTCAATTCAACATTTCCTCCTTGTTCAAGAGCGGGGCATTCGTTGGAGTCTTTCGAATGAGTGCCTATGTGGCATCGGACCACCTCAACCTTAATAGATTGGTTGTTCACAAAAGAGCTTAGTCTATTTTCTTCTTTTCTTTATGCAAATGTTGCCACTACAACCTTGAGCTTAACACAGTTTGGTCCACTATCAGTTTCCTCCGACTCATCGGCTGTGCTGAACTCGTTGGCTTTTCTTCCACTGTAGTCAAAGGACGGTACCACAGCGGCACGCTCTTTTCCCCGCCCTGGCTCTCGTGCTCTGCCTTTTATCCCTGTGGGGAAGGGAAAGGGCCGTCAGGTGTGTGTTATAGTTATCAGCCATTGCCTGACTCTGCCTGACCCTTGTGTTGGCACATGTCAGGTAAACGGCTCTGGTTTTAGTCTGTTATCTTTCGCGGCATGAGAACGTGTTTGTGTAGGAAAAGGGGGCGGGTAGAGTTTCTAAATATCCTACAGGGTAGAATGGGGAAAAGGTGCAATAAGGAAGGGGGTACTGCGTCTCACCATTTGGTCTCACACTTCCACTCCCCGAAGACCCCTTCCATCCAGGTGATCCTCCCGCACTGGTCCACCCCCAGGAACTGGATCCAACAGCGATGGCCATATCCTGATCACCTGGATGACAGATCCTTGGGGACTAGTGGGTGAGACACCTTCAGGTTTCTCAAAAGACCCACATCCACAATGACTGCATCGATTTTATGTTCCAGAGCAGTATGCAGTGCTACAAGTATATGACACTCTCCCTGCTTACTCAATGATGATGAAGCAGCACAATCCGTTGCGGATGTGGGCGGCTGGGTTGCATTTCCTCTGTCTTTGCGTGTGAAGGCCTCCATAATGGTCTGTTTGCACTGGTGCTTGTCAGGCATTTGTAGCTGGAATAGCAGCGTCGGACAAGGATGAGTGACCTTATGCAATGCAGGTTCTACCATGGATGGGCTCATTCTACTTTGTGGCAGGCGCATATGCCCAATGCCAGAAGTAGTCACTGTGTCCACTGGGGTGCACCCTCGTCTTCCCTAGTGAATTTCACACATGACTGCTCCTGCCTGCAATTCCCACCCAGCCCGAGAAAAAGGGTTGGATTGTGCTCTCCAAGGTCACACTGACGTAATGCTGCTCTCAGTCTGCTGGTGCTGCTTATGATGCTGCATCGCCCTAAGGTGGGTACCCTTTGTGGGCTAGGTGCGCTCCCATGCCTCCAGTATCTAAGCACCTCTTTCCTATTTCTATGCGAAAGTTGCCACAGAGGTGCCCAGTGGGTGGGCGCTTAGTGCTCACCTGTGCAGGTTTCAGGCAGTTGCGATATGTCTGGCCATGGCAAATGACAGCCCAGCCTGCAGGCCCAGCAAGGATACAGGGGGCACCCTTGGGTGTTCTGCAGGCCTGCTCTCCTACCACACCGGTCTGCGCAGATCTTGGCTCCAGAAAGGCCCTGTCTACCAGGTGTAGCCACACCAGTTAGCGGTGGCAGGGGCCGCCCAGAAAAAGGTCCGCTAGCACCTTGCAAGTCACTCCCGCAGGCTCATCGGAAATAGTCTGCAACCTTCATTCGCCGGCCTGCAAGGCCTCTCCATTTTTCTTGGGCCCAGCTATCGGGAGTCTACTGCGCCAGGTGCAGCATTCCCTGGTCCTCCTGCGATGGAAGGATCAGCTGCTCGAACTCAAGCCAGTATCCCCGCTCCTTGGTTCCACAGGGCCTCCCCACTGCAGCAGTCCCGGCGTCAGGGCTCTCTGGCTCTCAACACCTCTTTCAGTCGCCGTAGGAGCCATGCTATAGGAGCCTCAAGCTCGGTGGTCTTGAATGCAAGCCGCTGGTCTCAGCAAGGCCTCAGTTGGCGTTCCTCGGATCTCTGCTTTTCAGCTTCTCCGAACAATGCAGCTTGCAGTATTTCGGTAGTGGAACCTCAGCAATCCTGTTCAGTGTCCGTTCCGACACTTATATCTCCAATTAGCAACATTGAGGGCAATCTAAAGCGTATTCTTAGAGGATAATGTAGGAGCACAGAGATTAGGCAGCCTCACTGCATGGCTACGGACCATGCCCCTGCCCTTTTATAACCTTACTGAGAATCGGTCGCCAATTTCCATTGGGATTTTTCACTACAAAGTAGCATGAGTAAACTCCCTTGCCTTGGCTTCGTAGTGGGATCTATTGTATAGCCCTCCTGGTGAGCATTCTTTGGGCCTCACCTTGGAGAATTTTGAAATGGGGATGCAGCGGATATTTTGAGCCATGTTTGGGGGCTTGCTGGCAAACTCCAGGAAATGCAATGTCGGATTATGCAAGGACCCATGCGTCCATTGCAATGTGTTGCCACTCTACCAGGTGATATTGGAGGTTTCCTCCGACCTGTGAGCAAGTCCCGTACCTTACGTTTTTGAAGTGCCTGCTGTTTTGGTTGTCTCCTCCTTTGGACGATGAGGACATCATGCCTCTCGAATATTTCTGTAATCCTTGGACTTGTATGCTTGGTAGGTCTTTTGAACACGTGGGAGTAGTAGGAACTATGTTGGTAGGACCTGCCCCCTCTTGTCAACACTGATGAGCAACCTGATGCTCCCCGGAATGGACGAAAAGCATGCCTGGCTTGAAGGGATGTCCACAACCTTGCTGGATCAGTATTTGTTTGAATTGCCTTTAAAGCCTTGTCAATTTTGGGGCCGAACAATTGATCTCCCTCAAACAGCATATGCAGTGCAATGTTTTGAACATCTGGTGGAAGTCTGTGCAGTGAAGCCATCCTGATCTTCTGAACCCACCCCGTTACCCACTTGTTTGAACCCTGTCTCTGCAATGTCTAGTGCTATATTAAAGTTGTAGTTTGAAGCTTGTTCTCACACATCAAGAATGGCCATTGCTTCCATCTGTTTTTCCTCTGGTAGGTGCTCTAGGATGGGCACAATTTTGTGCCACATTTCCCCGTCATATTTGGCCAAGATCGCTAGGAGGGTGCCTGCCTTTATGGTCATAGTTCGAATGCCCAAGCCTTTTTTTGCTGAAGGTGTCTGTCTTTTGGACTTCATTATTAGGGTGAACTGAGCATTTTGAGACTCCAGTGTGAGCTTTTCTTCCCACTGCTGCTGAAGCTTCCGAATCCGGCATAGGCTGTGGCATAAGGCATTTTGGTGTTGAATCTGGTGCCCTAAATCTTTTCTCTAGCCTACCTCTCAGCGCCGGTTCTGAGAAGGGTTTCTTCATGATAAGCAGGACATTTTCCCACACATGATTCCATATTGGGATGGAAATTATGGATTTTCTTTGTTTGTTCATTAGATCAAAAAAGAAACAATCCTTTGCTCTTTAGTAGGCATGAGCTCCAACGCTTAACAGGCTTTTGTAATCATTGTATGGAATGCCCCAACCTCATCCAGTAGTGATTGTTTGACCGGTTCCTCCAGCACGCCATCCTTGGGTACGTCATCTGTGTGACTTTTTGGTTGTGGTTGATGGCGTGTCTAAACAGCTGCTTTTTTCCTGTTCGCTTCGGCGACAGGGGTTGATATTGTCGACATTTCCCTTCTCAACTTCATCAACGCACTCACTGAAGATTGTCTGTGGGATGTGACCGCCGTAATAGGTTTCAATACGATAGTTGATGACTTTTCCATCGTAGATGAGTGACTTTCTTGTTTTTCACTGGTCAACAAAGGTCTCATAGTTTTTCCCCTCTTGGGTATTCGTCGACTGACTAATCGCAAACGGTCCGTGGATGCTCAACGACTGACCTCCTTGTTCTCCCTTTGATGGTGTCCTGTGTTTTTCACTTGTCAACAGTCTTGTAGTTTTTGCCTCTTGGGTACTTGTTGACCGACTAATCGGAGAAGGTCTGTGGACGCTCAATCTCACCTGCGTGGATGACAGTCGACGGTACAGCAATCCTCTCGTCGTCGAATTGGGGCCCTTTGATGATTGTGGCTTTTATTTCCGTGGACGGTTGTCGACTGGCTTTGCGTCGTCGATCTTCAATGACAGCACCTTTTCCTTGGCCGACGGCAACTTAGCTGTGGTCGCGATTGGGGTCAGACGGGATTTCTGTCAGCCCTGCGGCTGGTGGTTTTTGTCTTTTTTTGTAAACCTAGCTTGGGCGGCCTTTCCTACGATCTAGACTTCTTTATAGGCTGGGCGGCCACTCTTGCAGATGGTTTACTTGCTGCCACACATTTTGAGGACTTCGCCTTAGAGGCGGGTACTTGCCCACATTTAGCATACCAGCCTCCAAGTCATGTTTCTTAGTGTTTTGGCACTAAAACCTTGGCATATCTCACAGTCATCCATGGTTAGGTTGGGATATAGGCAATAAATGCATTCCTTATGCCTATCCCCCGCAAACATTTTTCATTTCACAGGTGCCACATGGTTTGAAGAGAGATTTCTCAGATCTGTTCTCCATGGTGTAAAAATAGAAATTCCTTGACATATCCGTGGAAAGAATCAAGTTTCGTAGTTTTCTAAAGGTTTTGAAGTTTTTCTCTGTGGGTGAAAGGTGTGAGGAGTCCTCTGAGCACGACGTCCAGTTGGAATCTGAAGATGATCTCTAAGGGTGAGTCTTGGTACTCAACGTCCCATTGGATGGAGCTAAAAGCACCCATAAAAACAAACCTGCACTTTATCCCAAAGGTGCCCACAGATTTTATTATGTCCATTCCACCAGTGTATTGCCAGCCTTCTTTCAAAAGGCAACCCCACAGGCAGAGGTGGCTTTGCACACTCTAGATGTGAAAAGAGCAATACAGAAGTCCTTCAGGGATCCTACAAAGCTGTTTGCGGCTTTTGGCCCCTCCAATAGGGGAAACACCATTTAGAAGCAAGGAATAAGCAGGTGTATTACATCAGTGATATCAAAATGCCATGAGGCAGTTAAGAAGCCACTGAAGGCATCTGTACGCACCCACTCTACTAGGGAGAGTGGGGAGTCGGCAGCTCTGTGGAGAGGTGTCGCGCTGATGGACATTTGCCGAGTTGCTACCTGCCACACATTCACATGGCACTACTGCCAGAGGGACAGGACACAACAGGGACCATAGTAGGAAGAGCGGCCCTCCAGCGCCTGTTCCAGTCAGGTATGCTTTTATCCTTCGCACCACCATGTAATTGTGGTAAACTGCTATGTATTGTATTCAAAGCATTTGAATCTATGAAAGATCCAATGCAGGAGAAGGAGTAAGTTGTTTATCTGTAACTCCCGTTCTTCAGCAATGGTATCTATCATAGATTCACATTCATGCTCCACTGTGAAGCATAAATGCTAACAAAGGACATAATCACGGCCAGGACTCCAGATAAGGTGGGTACCAGCCCTTTTTATGGATGAAAATCTTGCAAATACGACAGCTTTATTATTTTCCTGGGTACATTTACACACAGGTTTAGAGCAGAGGGCAGTGCAAAAATCAGTTTACTTGATAGAAACTAGGGGGCTTCTTTTGATTTTTATCTACATGGATGTAATTGCAAGCCACCTCTGAAACAGAATGTATTTCTCTGAAGCCTTTCAAAAAAAGAAACTGCACACTTTGATAAAAAGGAATGTTTTTTTCCATTCAGCTTTAGAAGCACTGTGCATAATTTCCTAGAATTTTAGGATTGTATAATTAATAAGATGGAAAACTAAGTTGCAATTGAGAATTAATATTTTGTAACCAATGATGCTCTTTTTCCAGTGAAAGCAAACCAGTATTGCACAATTGTATTTTTCAGAGTTCTGGTGCTGTGTGCATAATCATGCGGAGGCAGATCCTTTTTATACTTATAATTTAATTTACATTATAATTAGAAGTGTGTAAAATGATGACTATGCACAGTCTAGATTACATCCATTCAACCTTGCAGTCAGTGGGGTACATTACTATAAATGGTAAGTGGCAGCAACGTCTTTGCATTACATTTACATTTGTAATTGAAATAGAAACTCAGAAAAACCTGTCCCTTTGATAATCCAGATGGGTATTTAACGTCATGTAGTGCTTCATAAATGGTTTGTTCAACATCTAGGTACTGTGATTATTATACCTCAGTCGATACTTAGTTAACCGACCTCTTAAGGACGTTAGCCAATAAGATGGCTCAGCCGGTTGAGCACACATTGCTGCAATCTGTGCGTGATCTGTAGGTTGCAGGCTCGAATCCCAGCAAGTCCAACTCAGCCTTTCATCCTTTCGAAGTCGATAAAGGAGTACCGACTTTGGTCTGGTGATAATTGTGATAAATTGTTCTATGTACAGCGCTTGGCCAAAAGCGCTATATAAATAACCATTTGACCATTAGATTAGATGTAGAATTTAGCATGGAGTCATTGCCTCTCTGCACTGTTGTATCATAACATTTGCATACCATTAGGTAGTAATAGCTCCAGAAAATGAGGACTCATTAAACATCAAATGACAATTCTGCTATCGAACCTCAAAACACACAATGCAATTCATGTTTGCTTTACTATGTAATTGGCTGGGTTTTTGTGATTTCAACATTTAAATATATACAGGAGAGATCAAATGGCCAGACCTTAAAGAAATAATGAAAGGTGTATTTTGTCAAAATGCAGAAAGCTGCTGTACGGTAATGATTTCCATACAGTTTGTGCATGCGTCGGCTGGATGTCACATACGTTTTACTCTCTTGCAAAGGAGAAAAGTAACGTTTACTCTCTTAATATCACATTTACACTCAAAGTTTAAAAACAGTGAGTAAAATACTCCCACCTCAAAATCTCATCTGGAGCACTGATCACGGCGGGTTAAAATCTGAAGATGGCTTCTAGTGGTGGGGCTTGGTACTCGACGCCTGATTAGATGGGCTGAAAGAACCCATAAAGAGGTGGAAACACTACTAAACAATCCTATTTTTTTCTTTATGATATTAAAGAAGAAAGTGTGTAACCGAGGATTCCTAGCCTGATGGCAGGGAATCTTCAAAGCACGTATATCTATGAAAGATCCAATGCTGGAGACATTTTAGACACCACATCCTGCAGAAGCTTATAAACAAAATACCCCTGAGAATGATGTCTTCAAAATAATGGAGCCTGACCAGACCATCAAACTAGTCCTGCATGAGGCACTGAAAGGGACTGACACCCACCAAAAGGCATCCTACAAAACCAGCAGGCACTAAAAGGCGTCACAAATAAAGAAAACCTCATGCAGATTTGTTAAGCGGTTGGCTGAGGTCAAATGAAGAGTGATTAAGAACCTGGATGGCCTCATGGCAGATAGCAGGTTGTTAATATTGGTAAGGGATTGCCATCTACCAACATGTTTTGTGAGAAACCTGAGGGTATTCTCCCAAGTAGACCTCAGGAATCCCTTATTCAGGTGGCCAGGGAAGGGCTGGCGCTCTCAGATCCCAACCATGGGGGTGGACGAGTGAGGGATGATCCCCTGGGTAGGGGAGCCCGGGGTTATGCACCGGGGGAATACCCCAGGTGAGACACAGTACTATACCAGAGAAAGGGATGAGGAAGACTAGGTCCTCAAGGCTTTTGTGGGCTGTATCAACTCAACCTCTCTTCCACCCAATGAATGCCATTTTCTGGAATCCACCATCCCCTCTGCATCTGGTGAATCCATTAGACACCCTGTTGCACTTAGAAACCACATTCCCCAGAATCCCTGTTTCCGTGTTTCCTACCTGAATACTCCCAGTCATTCTTCTTCACGTCCCCTTGATTATTCTTTCCAGAACAACCAATCTATCTTGACAAAACCCTACTAATCCCGTCCCTCTGATTATCATTCGCACAAACCCTCGTTTATTTTCCGATAATAATCCTGGTCATTCTCATTTTTTCCACACACCCTACAAATCTCACCCTTCTGAATTTACCCAAACCCTTAGCAAGAGAACTATAATCCCATACAGCACCTCTTCCTCTCTATACCCGGTAGGATATTCGAACACTCTAACTCCCCCCCTTTCTGACATGAACACCGTCGCACAACATGAAAGACAGACTAATTCCAGAACTGTTCACCTGCATGTCCCAACCTAAGTGTCAGGAAAAGTCAGGCAATTGATCAAAATCACACACACCTGATGGCCTTTTCCTTTCCCCACAGGGATAAAAGGTGGAGCAAAAGAGCACAAGACGAGCAAGGCAGAGCGCATGACGTGAGAGCTAACTCAGCACAGCAGTTCAAGAGGAGGAGAAAGATGGTGCATACCGAGGGGGTGACAAGGAGAGAAGCGAACTGTCCATTCCGAACAAAGCCTGTGAATCCACCAAAGAAGGAAGCATAAGACCGCAAACAATACCCAGGGTGTGTTGCAGTAGATGTCTATGGTACGCAAGACCCTCCTCTGCTGATAATGAAGGTGAGGAAGGACGCTGGTCTCGGTGGTGCCAACCTTGACTTCAAGGATAAAGAAAGGCACGTGGTTCATCACAGCCTGTGAGTCGAGGGGAGAATCGATAAGAAACAGAACTGTGTTGAACGAAAAGTAGCCAACGGCTAATTTGAACTTTGAAATGCTTAATTATACAATCGATAAAAGCAGGGGAAATCCAGCTACAGTGGAGTAATGCACCACATGGGTGCTCAAACCGGAAACTCTGGGCGATTAGCCGATGGTAGAAACTACTGAAGCCCTTTGGAAGAGGTGAAGAAAGGTCAAAGTGGTCATACAAGTGTCTTGTAAAATCATCTGTACCTTTGAAAGTCTTTGACTAGCAGATGATTGCGAAAGCTAAGGGAAGTGAATCCCGCATGGTGAAAATTAGTACTTCAACTGTATATCAGAAAAGTCAGCAAAAGTAAACCCGGCAGAGGGAAACTAACAACGAGGGGCAATGCCCGAAAACCTGTTTAAAAAGACATTAAGATTTGTGAAAGCAAGAAGTATTGTCATTTGGGATCCGAGCCCAGCCGAGAGAGAACCAGGGGTGGAAAGTTACCAACCAAAGTTTGCTGAAAAAGGAACTGTCTTGTTAATTAGTTGAAAGTGTTCTGAAGGGTCAGGGCCCAGAAGAGGGGCAACAGGGGTGAAGCCATCACCCAAAGTGTTCGTAGAACAGAACTTTGTGTTTGCTTGTTGGAAGTATCAGGCCTCGAAGACAGGAGACTTTTCATTATAAAGAGACTTAACCATCAAATAACCTGATATCTATAACCTGATAGCTGATACAGAATTGTTAGCTCATGCAGGAAAGGCTTGAGCGTGTGCTGTGCTCCAAAGTCCCACCTTTTCCTGTGCCAACAATGTGTGGAAGGGCAACCTTGAAGCAATCACATCCTGACTTATTATTTGTGAACACTTTCTTCTTTATTTTGATACCCTATCCCACACTCTTTCTGTTATTAGTTGTAAGGAATTGGCAATAGATGTTCTTCTTAGTATAGGCCCTTTTATTTTGATACAACACCACTAGAACTGTCTTATTTTTCATTTGATGGTCGACGCTTGCTCCCATCTTAGATTTCGGTTTAGTTTAGGCGTTTTTCCACCCTGCATTTTTTTTTTAGTTCAATAAATTCCCTTGAACTGTGATCACTTGTGTCTGTCTTTACTGTTACCACCATGAGTTACTTACAGTTGGTACTAAGATCCCTTAAATGTGCAGAAATTATCAAACAGTAATCCTCTCTGCAGACCAACGCCACTAGTGAAAGCCATCCTGAAGATTAAATATCCTTTTCCTCTATCGCAACAGACATCAGGCACGTGGTTCATCACAGCCTGTGAGTCGAGGGGAGAATCGATAAGAAACAGAACTGTGTTGAACGAAAAGTAGCCAACGGCTAATTTGAACTTTGAAATGCTTAATTATACAATCGATAAAAGCAGGGGAAATCCAGCTACAGTGGAGTACTGCACCACATGGGTGCTCAAACTGGAAACTCTGGGCGATTAGCCGATGGTAGAAACTACTGTAACCAGAAGCCCTTTGGAAGAGGTGAAGAAAGGTCAAAGTGGTCATACAAGGGTCTTGTAAAATCATCTGTACCGTTGAAAGTCTTTAACTAGCAGATGATTGCGAAAGCTAAGGGAAGTGAATCCCGCATGGTGAAAATTAGTACTTCAACTGTATATCAGAAAAGTCAGCAAAAGTAAACCCGGCAGAGGGAAACTGACAACGAGGGGCAATGCCCGAAAACCTGTTTAAAAAGACATTAAGATTTGTGAAAGCAAGAAGTATTGTCATTTGGGATCCGAGCCCAGCCGAGAGAGAACCAGGGGTGGAAAGTTACCAACCAAAGTTTGCTGAAAAAGGAACTGTCTTGTTAATTAGTTGAAAGTGTTCTGAAGGGTCAGCCCCCAGAAGAGGGGCAACAGGGGTGAAGCCATCACCCAAAGTGTTCGTAGAACAGAACTTTGTGTTTGCTTGTTGGAAGTATCAGGCCTCGAAGACAGGAGACTTTTCATTATAAAGAGACTTAACCATCAAATAACCTGATATCTATAACCTGATAGCTGATACAGAATTGTTAGCTCATGCAGGAAAGGCTTGAGCGTGTGCTGTGCTCCAAAGTCCCACCTTTTCCTGTGCCAACAATGTGTGGAAGGGCAACCTTGAAGCAATCACATCCTGACTTATTATTTGTAAACACTTTCTTCTTTATTTTGATACCCTATCCCACACTCTTTCTGTTATTAGTTGTAAGGAATTGGCAATAGATTTTCTTCTTAGTATAGGCCCTTTCATTTTGATACAACACCACTAGAACTGTCTTATTTTTCATTTGATGGTCGACGCTTGCTCCCATCTTAGATTTCGGTTTAGTTTAGGCGTTTTTCCACCCTGCATTTTTTTTTTTAGTTCAATAAATTCCCTTGAACTGTGATCACGTGTCTGTCTTTACTGTTACCACCATGAGTTACTTACAGTTGGTACTAAGATCCCTTAAATGTGCAGAAATGATCAAACAGTAATCCTCTCTGCAGACCAACGCCACTAGTGAAAGCCATCCTGAAGATTAAGGAACAAGTTACTTACCTGTAACTGTTGTTCTCCAGCATGGGTCTGTCATGGATTCACATGCTCATGAATATTCCCCGTCGTCAGGCTGGGAATCCTTGGTAAAGAAAAAACCAGTATCAGTTTCGTTTCTGATCTGTCTTTCGTAGTAATAACCAATCACTGGTCTCTGCGTCATACTGACCACAGCCAATGACTGCCCTCTACCTAAGCACCGCCTCTGGCAGCCATCTTCAGATTTGAAAGCACGTGAAGTGGCAGTATGACCAAGTGAAGAGCCGTAGAGGGGTAGGCGGGAGGGTTCGCATGTGAATCCATGCCAGACCCATGCTGGAGAACAACAGTTACAGGTAAGTAACTTGTTCCTTCTCCAGCATGGGGTCTGGCATGGATTCACATGCTCATGAATAAAGAATACATAGCAGTACACACATGCACAACCACGGGAGGTGGCAAAGGCTCAACATTAAGCATTGCATCAAACTCAACATTAAGCATCTTACCTTCTCACCAGGCTCACCTCAGGCGAACAGGTTGTGCAGCACTGCTTGGCCGACCCTGGACTCCTCCCTGGAATCCCGATCGACGCAGTAGAACTTCGTGAAGGTGTGCGTCGACCTCCACGTAGCAGCCCTGCATATGTCCAGCAGGGGCACACCAGAAAGGAACGCCGTGGTAGCTGCGATCGCTCTGGTGGAATGGGCTCTCGGACGGCCGGGCAGCGGTCGGTTTGCCAACCGATGACAGTACATGATACAGCCGGAGAGCCATCTGGAAATGGAAGCCTTCGAGAGAGCCTTCCCCTGATTGACAGGTCCAAAGTTCACAAAGAGTTGTGACGTCTTCCGAAAACACTTCGTGCGGTCCACGTAGAACTTCAGCGCTCTAGCCACATCCAGCGAGTGCAAAGTCCTCTCAGCCGGCGACGAAGGCGACGGGAAGAATACAGGCAACACCAAGGGTTCGTTGAGATGGAAGTCCGACGGTACCTTGGGCATGAAGGAGGGGTGCGTCCTGAGCACTACCCTCGTGTCGTGAAAAGTCAAGTACGGGGCCTTGCAGGAAAGGGCCTGGATCTCTCCCACCCGTCGTGCGGAGGTGATGGCCACAAGAAACGCTGTTTTCCATGACAGAAACTTCAACGGGGCCGAGTGCAGAGGCTCGAACGGAGGTCCCATGAGCTTGGTCAGCACCACGTTGAGCTCCCACGCCGGGGCCGGAGCCTTCACCGGCGGGAACGATCTGAACAGTCCCTTCATGAACTCTTTCACCAGACGATGAGACCACAAGGACGTCCGTCCCGTGGTTCTGGTGTATCGGGAGATCGCAGCAAGATGAATCTTGATGGACGCGTGTGCCAGTCCAGCTTTGGCCAGCGTCAGCAGGTACGGCAGAACTTGGGAAGCCGTAATCCGTAGAGGGTTAATCTTCTGTGCGTGGCACCAGACAGAGAACCTCTTCCATTTGTGTCCGTAGCATTTAAGAGTCGAGGACGCCCTGGCCTTTGCAAGAACCTCTCTGCAGTCGGCCGGTATGTCGTATCCTCCAAACTCTAGCGCTGCAGGAGCCAGGCCTGCAAGTTCAGCGATTTCGGGTCGTGGTGGAGGATGGCGCCTCCTTCCCTGGAGAGCAGATCCGCGTCCACCGGCAGCTTGATTGGCGGGGACGCTGACAAGTCCAGAAGGTCCGGGAACCATATCTGCCTCGGCCACGCAGGTGCGACGAGGATCATCCTGCACCGTGACCTCTTGAGCTGGTTGACGAGCCGGATTAGCAGTGGCAAAGGAGGGAACGCGTAGAGGAACAGGCCCTCCCAGGGGAACGAGAAAGCATCGCCCATGCTCCTCGCCTGGGGAAACCTGCTGGCGAACCTCCGGCACTTGGAGTTCGTCGCCGTCGCGAACAGGTCGATCTGGGGTGTGCCCCACCGTCGGAAGAGGCGATCCACTAGATCCTGCCGTAGTTCCCACTCGTGGCACGAGCGCAGCTCCCTGCTGAGTGAGTCGGCGATGGTGTTTTTTATCCCTGCCAGATGAAACGGCACCAGAAACATCCCTTGGGCGACTGCCCAATGCCACAGGTCCTGCGCCTCCTTGGATAGTGCTGGGGACCTGGTTCCGCCCTGTTTTCTGATGTAAAACATGGTGGTGGTGTTGTCGGTGAAGATCCTCACCACCTTGCCCTTGAGGGACGGAAGGAAGGACCTGAGGGCCCAAAACACTGCACGGAGCTCCAGGACGTTGATATGTAAGGATTTCTCCGTCGGGAGCCAAAGGCCCCTTGCGTGCAGATTTTCGGTGTGCGCTCCCCACCCTTCCAGGGAGGCATCCGTGGTCACTGTCTCCTGGTGGGCTGGGGTCTGGAAGTCCATGCCCGCCGTCAGATGCGCGCGGGTGCCCCACCACCGGATCGCTCGTCGGAAACTCTCGTCGAGTGTGATCCTTTCCTCGAAGCTGCCCGTCGTTTGGATCCAGCGCGCGTCCAGGAACTCCTGCAACGGGCGCATCCGGAGCCTGCACATGGGAATGAGGTAGATGCAGGAAGACATCATTCCGAGGAGGGACTTGATGGACCTCACCTTGGCCGCGTCGGCCACCAACATCCGCTGCACCTTGCCCAGGATGGTCCTGGTCCTCTCCTCCGACGGGGAGGCCAGAAGGGACACTGTGTTGAGCCTCGCTCCCAGAAACAGAGTGTCTTGCGCGGGTACCAGGTGGGATTTGGCATAGTTCACGGAGAATCCCAGGTCCGTGAGAAGTTGGACGGTCCTTGCCGTGTGAACCACGGCGAGCTCCCTTGTCTTGGCTCGGATGAGCCAGTCGTCCAGGTAGGGGTAGATGTGGATCCCTTCGCGGTGCAGCTGAGCCGCCACCGGTCCGAGGCACTTGGTGAACACCCTGGGTGCCGACCGTAGACCGAAGGGGAGGGCTTTGAACTGGTAATGCCGCCCTTGGACCACAAACCTGAGGAATTTTCGGTGCCCCTTCAAGATGGGAATATGGAAGTAGGCATCCTCCAAATCCAACGACGACAGGAAGTCTCCTTCCTCCAGCTGACCCAGGACGTGCTGGAGGGTGACCATCCGGAACTTTTGCGCCTTGATGAACTTGTTCAGACGTCACAGGTCCAGGATGGGGCCCCATCCCCCCGTCTTCTTCTTCACGAGGAAGTATCTCGAGTAGACTCCGGAGCCCCGAAGCCTCTTTGGGACGAGTTCGATGGCACCCTTCTTGAGCATCGCCTTCACCTCCAGGAGAAGTTGAGGGACGTGAAGTTCTTTCCTGGCCACGGGGGGGACGCGCGGACACTTTCTTTGAAACTCGAGCGCGTGGCCCCGGGCCAAGGCGTCCAGCACCCAACGGTCGGTGGAGATGGACTCCCACACGCTGACGAAGCTCGCCAGCCGGCCTCCCACCGGGGTGCGCGGTGGGGGCCCGACCCCCCGGCCGGTTCAATCCTGCTTCGACGAGGCTTTAGCGCCTTGTCCTTGGCGACGACGGCGGGGTCCGCCAGGCTTGCCTCGTCCTCTGTAGGCCTCCTGAGATGACGAGCGGGCCGCTTGACGGTAGGAGGAGAAACCGCCGCCGGAACCTTTGGAGGCGCCCTTGCCTCCGCTGCTCCGAAAGGGCGTCCGTCGTTGTTGCAGAACTCCAAGGGCCCGGGCCGTCTCGGTGTCCGCTTTAATGGCCTGAAGGGAATCGTCCACCGTTTTCCCAAACAGGTTGTTCCCATCGAAGGGCATGTCCAGGACTCTGGTCTGAACGTCTTGACGGAAGTCCGTAGCCTTGAGCCATCCACGCCGCCTAAGGCAAACGCCGTTGCCCAACTGGCGGAACCCAGTGTCGGCGATGTCCGTCGCAACGGTAATGGCGTGGTCCGAAGCCACCTCACCTTCCTGCAGGATCTCCAGGGCCTCTGCCCTCTTGTCGTCCGGCAAGAAGTCCAGCAGGGGAGCCAGTTTGTACCAGAGCTCCCTGTCGTATCGGGCCACGATAGCCAAGGCGTTGGCAGCTTTAATCGTCGTCGCTGCAGACGAGATGACTCTGCGTCCCATAGCGTCCAATTTCTTTCCCTCGCCGTCCGGTGGGGAAGTCGATGTGGAGGCCGCACCCCCCCCCGCTTTTTTCCTGGCCGCCGCGGAGACGACGGAGTCCGGAGTAGGCTGCGCCCGGAGGCACAGGGGGGCCGTGTCCGGGACCCGGTACTTTTCTCGTACCGGTCTCTTCTAGCTGGTGTCGTGGACGGGTTCTTGAGGAGGGTAAGGCCCTCATCCCAAATGTCGTCCAATAGAGGCACCGCGAGGACCGTCCTCCTCTTGGCCTTGCGCCGCTGATAAAGGAAACCTTCCTTCTTCTTCTCCTCAGGGCAGAGTTGGAAAAGCTCGGATGCCCTGGCGATCATTGAGTGGAACGATCCAATCTCGTCGGGCGGAGAAGCCCTGGTGGGAGGCGACGACGGTACATCCTCGTCGTATACCTCGTCGTCCGTACCCGTCGCTGCCGTGTCAGTCCCCGTATCATCCCCTCGGGTGGATGGGGAGGAGGGCTGGATGGGGCGCGACGGCTGAAAAGGAGGTGGAGGGTGGATCCTTCTTTTCTTGGTAGGGGGAACACCAGAAGGTCCCGGTTCTGGGTCCCCCGACGGGAGAGGTTCCGTCGGCAACGGTAGTCTCGTCCTTATCTCAGAGCATAAGGACTGTATAGCCAACAAAATGGCCGCCGAGTTGTCTCGCGGCGCTGGCAGAGGGATATCCGACAGGCGATCAGGGGCCCCGTCGGTACCCTCGTCGTCACCTGCGTCGGGATCCATCCCGACGGGCCGGTCTTCTTCCACGCCGAGGCCGTGGCTTAAGACCTCGACCAGCTCCTCCTCCGAGGTTGAGGCCGAATCTACGACGACGCCCTGCCCCCCCTTTTTCTTCCCCACGGGGGATTTCACGGGGGTCCTATCGATGGGCACAAAAGAGGACTCCCTCCGAGGTGGCAGGGAGACTCTGAGCCCCGAGGTCGCCACCACTGGTGTAGCCTCCACAGGCTGAGCCAGGGCCACCGCGACAGTTTCGATAGAGGGCTTGGCCGGATGGATTAAGGCCTTCACCACCTTAGGTGCGCTCACCGCCTTATCCTTGAGGGGGGGACACTGCCTCGCTCCCCCTCCGCCTTCGAGCTCGACCGGGGCCTCTCCAGGAGCTTCGCCGGGTGCTCGGCCTTCCTCTTACCCGACCCAGAGCGTTGGCTCGTGGTTGATGGTGCCGGGGAGGGTGCGCCCTGCCTGCCGCCCGTAGAGCCCGACCGTTCGGCGCTCCCGGTGCCAGCGGACTCGCGGTGCTTGGCCTTATGTTGGACCCCCGTCGCCGGGGCGTCCTCAAAGGTCTTAGAAGACCGCTCGGATTTCTTCCTCTTCTTCTCGCCGGACGGGCTCTTCCCTTCTAGCCAGTTGGCGAGACGTTGATGGCGGTCCTTCATGGTCCGCTCCGACATGTTGCCGCAAAACGCACAGTCCTTCTCCACGTGCGTCTTGTCCTCATGTAGGCAGTAAAGACAAAAAGAGTGTTCGTCCTCCTTGAAGACGTTCTGCAGCTGGCATCCAGGGCAGACCCTGAACAGCTTTCCGGGCGTTGAGCTTCCCTTCTCCTGGGCCATGGCCGGGCCTGAGAAACTTCTGGAGTCCTCCAAAAGCGTAGCTCGACGAAATCTTCACCCTTGAGGGGCGCAGACGAATCCGAAACGGGTCCCCGTTGATCGGATGGAGAGTCGGTGGAGCTTGAGGTTCTTTTGACCGAAAAAACGAAGTTTTTGAGAAAAAACGTGAAAAAATAGCACTAACGCTCGAGAGCAATAGCACGAGGATCCCAACACATGAACGTGCGGTAAAAATCTGAAGATGGCTGCCAGAGGCGGTGCTTAGGTAGAGGGCAGTCATTGGCTGTGGTCAGTATGACGCAGAGACCAGTGATTGGTTATTACTACGAAAGACAGATCAGAAACGAAACTGATACTGGTTTTTTCTTTACCGAGGATTCCCAGCCTGACGACGGGGAATATTCATGAGCATGTGAATCCATGCCAGACCCCATGCTGGAGAAATATCCTTTTCCTCTATCGCAACAGACGTCACGTCAGTACCAGCACACTCAGGACTTTGTGCACCTTCAGTGTAGCCCCTTTCTTTCCGATATAAGCTTGTGGGTGATACCACAGAGCTTTTTAGCCAATCAATAAATACTTCTAGGTACCACTTTGCTAGCACTTCAGGGGAAATCACATCATGCAAAGAATGGGAAGCTCCTGTACAGGCCTCATTTGTATCCTGTGTCCTATTCGTACCACCATAACACATTTGCTCCAAACGCTGCCACTATCTTTCCTTCTCCTATGCACAATCTGAGCCCATTCATAACCCACAACGGTGATGAGCAACTTCACATAGGGACTGGGGTTGATATCAAGTGGGAAGAACATAGAAATGGGTTTTTTTTAGCTTTGCTTGTACACCTCAATCGATATGATGGTGTAGGGGGACCCGGAATCAACAAACATATCCAGTTCAAACTCAGTTATTGGCATGGTGTACCACATACTGCTAAACTAATCCCCATTAATCTGCAGCAGAACACCCTCACCCCTGCCAACAGCCGCACTTTCAAATCATCCTTATTGCTGATTGCCCCAACCCCACCCTCTCTACCAGTCCCCCGGTACATTTATTTATTTATTGTGCATTTGGAAGGCGCTTATACAACAAGTAAATTGTGTTTCAAAGCAAAGTGCCCTCGGGATCTACACCTTCTGCACTGAGCAAATATGACTGGACCCTAGCATGCTCATGTCATGACTAAACCATGCACACTTGGCAAAAGCCCCTCGACTGCTGGGCCAAGGCCAATGTCAAGATTGCCCCCATTTCAGCACTCACATATGTTGGACCCTTCAAAATGGTCTACTTTGACTCCCCCTATGGACTTGTCCCATTTCACCTCCTTATAGGGCTGAATTACCTCACCTCCTTCACTAGCAGACTACTCCGCTTAGGGTTGACCTACTGCACACATGTATTGGACATTTGGATGGCACAAACCATCTCGAACGCCTCATCTAACATTAGGTATTTAGTTTTTAGAGGCCCTTCTGTTATTGCTATTCCTGGTTCCCATCATGAGCTGGCCCTTTCCATACTTAATAGTGATCCCTGTGAAACCACATGTGGGCACTAGGGTATGTGATGCAGCCACATAATTGCACATAACTTTGCCTTGACTCTGGAATATAAGTAATATTGCTCTAGCACAAGGTTTGTCTTTTTTGCAAAGTGTTTTTCCAGCATCATGAAGGCCGCACCATACAGCATGCATTCACCTTCTCTCTTGCCAGCAGGTCACAAAAACACTTAGTGTGGAAAATATGCAGACCCCATGCCTGCAAAAGCAGTTCAACAGAGCCACCACTTTGAGATTACCTGCATCCCAATCACAGAGGTATACTTTAAATGATTCTGTACAGTGCTCCCACACAATGGGGTGTTTCTACAGATTTGTTCAAAAGCAAGGGGTTGGCGGCACCAATAATCTGTGTGTTCTGCATATCTAGCATGCCCATGAACACAGCTAGGGGGCCACACCACCCGCAGGAAGGCCTTTGAGGCCCCCCACCTGGTGGGGGACGCCCACCGGACGGGAGACTTCCTGGTCTCAGCAAGGAGGAAGGACTGATAAGAACATGCAAGGAGAAGGGAAGGCGCGAGAAGGGTTGGAGCATGGAAACAATCAGCCAGGTGTGAGGGGATGGCCTGGGGTGATGATATGAGGTGGGAGGGTTGAGCAACTGGAGGGGAGGGGCAAAGGCAGTATGCCCCCCGGGGCACAAGGTCTTGGGGAGGCATGGGTGTAAGCAGCCAATGAGGGCAAAACAACAAAATGGAGTCTTGCCGTTGCAAGCGTGGAAAATGAAGGATGGCTAGAGAAAAGGAAATGTTTCGGGAGAGTGGAACCTGGTGGAAAGAGGGGCAGAGACGGGGTTACCTGTGGCATCCTAAGACACAAAGTGATATATCAGCCAACAAAAAGGGCCCAGCAGTCGTGGGGGAGGGGGAATAGGTAGTACACCCGTGGGACACAAGGTCTTGGGGAGGCATGGGGCGTAAGTGGCCGATTGGGTCAAAGAAAAGGGGGAATCTTGCCATTGCAAGTGAGGTAAGGGAAGGAAAACTGCCTATAGTAAATGCAACTTGGAGGAGGCGGTACCTGGGGGAAAGAGGGAAAGCAGCCACCAAAGGGGAAGTGGCTGAGGCCAAGAGGCAGAGGTCAAGAAGATAAGGGGGAGGGTCAGAAAAGCCAGTCGGGGCACAGGGAATGGGGACGAGATACCTGGCCGTTGCCAGCAAAAGACAAACTGGGCCATTTAGGGAGGCAGTGCTACCTGGATGATACGGTGCACCAATGGACTCCAGAGGAGGAGGAATAGGCAGTATGCCCTCAGTGGCACAAAGTCTCGGGGAGGCATGGGGACGAGATGCCTGGCCTTTGCCAGCAAAAGAAACTGGGGCGTTTAAGGAAGCAAGTGCAACCTGGACGACAGTCCACCAATGGATTCCAGCTCAGCGTAGTTCCTGCGGCTAAGATCGTCAACACAGATCACCTGTAAGCCAACTCCTGCCAAATTAAAGCAGTTGTGGCATGTTGAATCATCCACAAAAATTGAGTGGTTGTGAATTATTGGGGCAGAGAATGGGGGACTGGGGTTTGGGGAGAGAATCCAGAAGGGAGGGGTTCTGGCAGTCAAGTGCGGGGTGTCCCCACTAAGCATATTTGGACTTTGGGCCAACCACTAGATGCTGCCCTATGACAAGGCCAGCAATTTGGCCTTGTCAAGACAGACGGGACGGCAATCCCTCTCAGTCAGGGGTGGGAGACTACCAAGAAGTAATCCAGAACCAGTCCTACCCCTGAGGTGGACGGTTCAGTTGAGCGTAATAAAAACACATTTGTACAAGATCAGGATTATGACAAAATCATTATTATGTTTAAGAATATATTCCATGATGAATCAAAAACTTAAGAAAATAAAAAGCAGTGAGAAAGCTATAAACATTAGTGCATAAAATGTGTTGTATGACCTATTTCTATCAGTGGTAGGGTTACCCGACAAGGGAGGTCGCATGCAAACAGCAGTTCATTTTCACTTTTCACAATTAACTGGTACTAGTTTATAGCTATTAAGTGCAGAGTGACACATGTAACAATGTTTACAACAATATCCAAGTGAATCAGTATATTGTTCGCAATTATCTATTCTTAGATATTAACTTGTCTGTATCTAGTCCAGACTGCTAGGTCATAATTCATTCACGATTGAGATCATGCAAAGGTGAACTCTAAAATAATGTCATTCATGCATAAGGCAAGTCCTGTAGCCACTTCATGTCATTGACAAGATCCCCACATAGAGAGTCACAAGTAAACAATAATTCTTGCTGAATATTTGAAGTGAAATAATGTTGATTTGTATCAGGATTTTAAATTGAGGGGAGCTGGGAGCTATTTAGCTCCTGCTTGTAATCTAGAAGATCCTGGTTAGCTTGACACCAATAGCTACGAGGAGCCAATTTTGGCTCCCCAGGGCAAATGATGCCGAACAAACACAGCTATGTGAATTTAACTCTGTGAATTTGGGACAATCTATAAATAGGACACAAACGACATTTAAAGCATAAAGCGGGGGGTCATAAATAATGGACAACCTTTTATGTTTCCATTTTATGTGCAAGTTAAATTTGCAGATCGCAATGTACTAGCTCCTCGTTCCCCCGTGGTAGCTCCTGGTCAATAACTGGTTCTGGATACCCAAGAGCTGCTTTTAGCTCCTTCTTATCAAATCTTAATTTCGAGCCCTGTTTGGATCAATTATATATGGGTGGATCAAGTAATATTATTTGCAGCGGTAGTTAGAAGGACCATTATACTTGTCGGCCTGATCTCATGCTTAAGTTGTGCTACGTGTCTTCCAGGCAAATGTGATGCGATTGTTGCGATTCACTGGCCGTCCACAGCATATAGGTCCTCTCCAGGTTTTGCTTGTTGCATGTGTCCAGTTCTTTTATACCAATCTCTAGGTTGAAAAATCCGCAAGTGCAAATACTATATCCTCTCGCTCCATTCTTTTACATAATGTTTCAGTAGAACACATATCCTTGACTCCATGATTAATTAATGTAGGTATAAAGGGCACAAACAGAACATGGGAGAGTACTTCTTTCAGCATGGGGCAAAAGGGGCCCAAGGGGCCCATTAAACAGCCACCCAATTTCCATTTTTCCGAAAATTAAGTTAAGGATAATATACCAGCTCTAAGGTTGAACAGAAGGAGAGCGTTGGTAGGGATCCTTAATCGGGTCCAGATACTTTTCTGGCACTGGTGTAATCTATCATGGTGGGAGCTGTCCACCAATAGCCCAATTCCAATGCAGTGCACCGTTTTTTTTCTTCTAAATCAAACTTTATTGGCATTTTAATCAAAACAACAAAGGTCAGCAGTGAAGTGCTCTCCTATAACCAACGGAGTTAATCCCTCCCACCCATTCCCCCCTCGTGCAGCAAAGATTAATGGCCTCCACAGAGTTCATACAGATGATGATACCCGTTTTCCAACTGGGTGTCCGATGGGTACGCTTGTCCGTGACTCGGCAGAGTCTCCCCTTAAGTGACATTGTTCTCTCCTTGTCCAGAGGGGCGGTCACATGTAACCAGTCATTCCTCCTAGTAGGTGCCCCCACTTGGCCCCCGCACCTCAGCCGCTCCATCCATACTTTTCAAAGAAAGTCAACCATAAACCTTTGATGTCAGATCTGGACTCATCTAGGAGATGAGTGAGGTATTCCATATCATATATGGCATGAATCTTTAAAACCCATTCCTTTTCCCACGGCATTTGTAGGTTTTTCCACAATTGGGCCAGACAGCATCTAGCCGCGACCATCATGATCTGAAACATGTGCCCCTGTTCTGGCTCTGATTCCTCTTCCGTGCTTACCCCAAATAAGAGAAGCCATGGTTTGAGATCCCTCTGGATCCCGTCCAACCCTTTTATCCAAGGCAGGACCTCCTGCCAGTATGCCTTCACTGTAGCACAGACCCACCACATATGAATGTAGTCCCCTTTTTCCTGGTGGCATTTCCAGCAGTGCGGGTCATATCCCTCTCTCATTCGGGCAATCCTCATTGGCTGGTAATGCCATCTGTGTAAACGCTTTAGAGCCTGATGTCTGAATTGGAGCGAGGCCGTGGAGCGATTAGCCCTTCTGCACATTTGAGCCCATTGTGGGTCTCCAATGAACCTGACCAAGTCCGGTCTCATTTGATTCTCGATGGGAGGGGGTCTCTTGGACTTGCCAGGAGGATCTCCCTATACAGCCCAGCTATCAACCCTCTGGAACCCCTCTGTGTGATCAGGAAGCTCTCGAAGCTCATCAACTCCCTCCTTAAGTTCACCCCCATCGACCCTCCAGTAGAACTCCCTTCAATTGCAGAAAACGGAAGTGCAACAAGTTACGTAGGCCCAGAGCTTCTTCCAACTTACTCAAGGAGATGACGTTGTCCCCATGCCACGTCTGTCCTGCTCTATTTAATCCGGCATCATACCAGGGCTGAAATGCCAATGGCTCAGTGATACCATCCCTCAGTGGGGGAGCCCAAATACAACTCAACGGCGAAGGCCTCGATGTAAGCCATCTGTTGCCCGCCCCATTCCTCCATATGGGCCACATGACTTCCAAGACCGGGTGATCCAACACTCTTCGGGATGTGGGCTCTAGGAACCCACAACCATTTATCCAGTGTAACCGGGGATTGCACCGCATTGACCATGGCAACCCATTTCTTCTCTGTTTGTGGATAGAATGTGATCCACTAGGACCCGGAGTTGGGCCGCCCTATAGAACGTCATCAGGTCGGGAAACCCCACTCCCCCCTCCTCCTTTGGCAGAGTCAATGTCCTATAGGCAACCCGATGCCTGGCCCCTGCCCAACAAAATCTTAACATACTCACCTTGACCTCAGTGAAAAAGTATGTAGGTATTACTTTGGGTAACATTTAAAACAAAAACAAGAATTTGAGAAGTACCACCATCTTTATGCAATTGAGGCACGCCATCCAGGACAGACCCGAGCCCGACCACCTCTCCATGTACCGTTTTATGGCGGACCAGAGTGGGAGAACGTTTCTAGGGAAGACGTCCTCGAAACATTGTCACATCGACCACGAGGTAAGAGAAGGTGCCCTCCTGTATCCTAAATGGGATCCCCTCTATGTATTCCTTTTCCCTCTTTGACGGCTTCCCACGACATATGCTACAGACTTTCCCAAGTTGATTTTAAACCCAAATAGCCTCCCATACGCTCCAGACATTTCAACAGTAGGGGGACTGAATGAGACAGTCTAGTGATGTAGAGCAGAGCGTTGTCCGCAAAAAGGCTCATCTTGCAGATTAACCCCCCCCCCGACCGTGACGCCTCTTATCCCCACATTGTCCCCGATTGCCACTGCCCATGCCTCCATAACCAATGCATATATCAGCGGGGAAAGTGGACACGCTTGCCGCATACCCCGTTGTAAAGGGAAGGCCTGTGATTCAGTCCCGTTTACCACTACCTTGGTAGACAGCCTTGAGTACAGGGCCGTCATCCAACCCATCCATCTTGGGCCCATCCAAAGGGACGTGCAGACCTGCCGCATAAAGGACCAACTCACTCGGTCGAATGCCTTCTCAGCGTCAAGGGCCAGCAAAAGCACCCCCTCCTCCTTTGCTGCCTGCAAGTCCAGAACATGAAGCGTCTTACGCATATTGTCTGCACCCTGCCTATGTAACACAAAACCTGCCTGGTCAAGGTGATCAGTCTAGGGTGGCATGACTGCAAATGCAACAAAAGGATTCTGGCGAAAATCTTGGCGTCAACATTGAGAAGGAAAATGGGCCAATATGAGGCACAGTTGGCTAGGTCCTTCCCTGGCTTCGGGATAACTGCTATTAGGGCCTGAAGGAATGATGGCGGTATTGTATCGTCTCCTAATATAGAGTTAAACAGTTTAGCCAGGGGTGTTGCCAGTTAGGTTTGGTATTGCTTGTAAAAGTCAGCCATAAAGCCGCCATCCCCTGGGGCCTTCCCTGTCTTCAGTCTGTGGATAGCCCCCAATACCTCCTCCCGAGTCATCTTGCCGCCATCTAGGGCCTCACTCTCCGCCCTCGTGAGCTTAGGGAGGTTCAACTCTGCCAGGTATTGCTGCACTTCCTCTGGGGACCGCTCCACCGGTCTGGCATATATTTCCCTGTAGAAACGTGCAAAGCAGGGCGCAATGTCCCCTCCCCCTTCACCACGTGCCCCTGGGAGTCCCGCACTCCTATCTTCCATTCCGTCCTACGACCCCTCTCACTGTCCACCAGGAGAGCCCTATCAGGACTGTATGGAGTTTCTGTCTCTTGCCCCTCATTTCTCCCCAGGAGCCTATGCCTGGATGCATCCCTTTGGATCAATTGAGACCGTAGCCTTTTCAGTTTTTCTCTGGCCCACTCTCAATCAGCACCCTTTCCCTCTTATTGCGAGACCCCTCAGCGATGACCTTAGCCGCCCACCAGACTACTGCCATGCCTGTCTCCCCGTTGGTTTCGAAAAAAGCCTGTATCTCCGTCCCCAGGGAATCCTTGAACACCCGGTCCCTCGACAAAGTGTCGTTGCACTGCCATCTGAAACTCCAGGAGGGAGAGATGAAGGATGTGTGGACGGCTAAACCCAAACCCGCGGGGAAGAAGTCTGGCCGAGTCCAGAGAGCATGAAAGAGATGCAACATGGTAGGAGCGGTCCTGCAGACAGAGCACAGAGAACACAAGTCCCTCTGCCGCTTTGGGTGGGTAACGGTCTGTCATTTTTTGGTCGCAAATCCTTACCGGCTGATCAGCCTTCCTGGGTCCTCTGTTCCCCAATTTCTGCTATCACGAAAGCCAGTATAGCAACCCGCTACGAGAGAAAAAGGGGGCAGGGCCTGGAGGGGTGGATATAGAGGCATGAGCAGAAACCCATCTGATTGGCTAATACCGGCACAAAACCCTATAAGAACTGGCCAGGCAACTCGGCTTCCTTCATCCTTCCTCATGAGGAAACCACCTTCGGAAGAAATGCTGGATGGGTGTGAAGCACCACCTTGTCTAGATGAAACATGGTATACAGTTCTGTGGCAATCAGGGCTTGAATTTTGCTCACTCTCCTCGCTGAGGTAAGACCCACCAGTAGCGCTGTTTTGATCGTGACTAGCTTGATGGCTACCGATGCCATGGGCTCAAAGGGCCTAGGTGCCAGTGCCGCGAGCACCACATTGAGGTCCCACACCGGATGCAGTCTTTTGGTAGGAAGATATAGAATTGTCAGCTCTGTCAGATGTCTTGACTACCTATGGTCGCCAGGTAGGTCCGGCATGTCTCCACATGTAACCCTGAATGCGGCAAGTGCGCTGAGATAGATAGTACCTGATCTACCGTGCACGCCAGAGGGTCTATCCCTTTGTCCTTTGCTGACGTCTTTGCTGAGAGGCAAATTCTGGTCCATTTGCTTTTGTATTGCCTTCTGGTTGACTCACTTCTTGCTTTCTGAATTATTTCCAGGTTGTGTTTTGACAGTACATGCTGTATTGTTACTTGCTCAGGAACCAGGCCGCTAGGAGTATCTTCTTGGGAGCGGGGTGAACTTCTGTCTGCCATGCTGTGAGAGGAGCCTTCGATCGTGAATCAGTAGATCACTGAACCCTGCACCGCCAGCCGTATGAGGTCTGAGAACCAAGGCTGCGCTGTCCACCTGGGGCAATTAGAATCAGGCTCATGTTGGAGGATTCTCTGACTTTGTTGAGAACTTTGTGAATGAGCGGATTGGGGAAAATGCATATGCCCACATCCCGCTCCAAAGGAGGTGTAGAGCATCCCAGAGGGAGCCTTGCCACGGCCCCTGCCAGGACGCATACTGCTGACATTTCCGGTTCTACTCGGTGGCAAACAGGCCTATGTGGGGTCGGCACCATCTCCTGAAGATGTCCGCTAGGACTTGTTCCTCTAGCGGCCACTCGTAGTTGTCCACCCAGAATCTGCTGAGCCTGTCCACCTCCAGGTTGGATTACCCTGGCAGATGAATCGCCGATAGCCATATGTGGTGTGTCGTGGCCCACTCCCATATCTCTATGGTGAGCCTGCACAGGGGTGGGGGTAAGGGGGTGACCCGTTTCCCCCCTGCTTGTTGATGTAGATCATGCATGTGAAGCTGTCGGTTTGTAGGCAGACCGCCTGTCTGCTTATTATAGGCAGGAGCTGGATGGACTTTAATTCGAGGAAGTTAATGTGATTCTTCTGTTCCTCCCTCATTCATGTGCCATGAACACTGTGCGCGTGTAGGGTGTTACCCCATCCCTCCATAGAGGAATGCATAGTGATAGTAGACTCTGGGGGTGGTTGCCCCCCCTCCACCATAACAGGTCTGGTATGAGGTACGCCGGGATGGAGACTGCTGCGTCCGGGGAGCCAGTCATTTGGTTCCATGAGGCCATGAGGTGCAGCTGTGCCCGTCTCATCCAGAGTCTGGTGAAGGGAATGGCCAGGATACATGCTACTATATTACGCGGCAGGTGTTGGTACCACCAGACCGACATAGTCTATCTGCTTAGGAAATGGGCACTAGCCGCTTTGATGGCTGCCACCTTCTAGTCGGTGGGAAAAAGCCTCTGTTTGGTATCCCACACCAACCGGAGGAAGACCAAGGTTTGTGTGGGCTGCAGTTGAGATTTCATGTAGTTGATGGAAAATCCCAGATTGCCTAGACTGGAGGTCGATTGCAGAACCCCCTCGGGCGATTCCGCCCTGACCCACCAGTCGTCGAGATATGGATCTGGATGGTGGCCTTACGATCTGAGGAAGGCCGCCACAGCTCGTGAACACCTGTGGGGCCGAGTTGAGCCTGAACGGCAGTACCTTGTCCTGAAAATGTAGCCCCATCATTCTGAAACTCAGGAACGAGTGGTGGGGTTGCCAGATAGGGACGTGTAATTATTCATCCTTCAAGCATAGGGAGCACATCCAGTTTCCCTCACACAGAGACTCCACTATCAGAGCTGGCATAACCATATTGAATTATTGGAGGGGTAGGGATAGGTTCAGGAAGGACCGATCCAAAACCACTTGCAGGCCAGCCTGGTTCTTTTTCTGTATCTCGTAAATCTGCAAATAGAACGCTGAGCCTCATTGCCTCTACTACCGCAATTTGTATCAGTGAGTGGATCTCAGCGAGGAGTGTTGGTGTCCCGGTTTGAGGGAGGGGAAGAGACAAATGAGGTTCTGCAGGGACCAGGAGACGAAACCCGTGAGAAACCACACAAAGGTTCCAGGGATCTGAATATAGAGACCACCAGGACCGAGTGTGGAGAGCAAGCATGCCCCCAACTGGAAAACTGTGCACCTTGCTTCTTTGGGTCTGAGGCTGGTGCTTGGGAGGAGGACTGAAAGAAGCCCTTGTGTGAAGTGTGCCGTTTGTGCTTGTGATGGCTGGTGGACCGGTCTGGCTGCCTTGCCTTCCGATCCTGGAAGCCCTATCGGGCCTGATTTGGCTCTGTCCGAATACACTGGGAGCCGGCTTTGCCAGAATGGCCAGTGATTTGGCTGTTTGGGAACTATCTTTCGTTTTGTCTAGTTCCTGGTATGTGGATGAGTCAAAGAGCTCTCCCCCCTCAAATGGCAGGTCCAGGATACGGTCTTGCACATCCGTGTTGAACTTTGTGGCTCTAAGCTAGGCCATCCTTCTCATATCTGTGGCTACGCAGATTGCCCTGCCAGCCATGTCAGTATGTCCAAGAGTGGATTCAAAAAGATCAAGCACCACTATTTTGGCCTCTGCCAGCCCTGCCTTGAATGAGGCCTGTTTGTGCACAGGAACGTCTGGTAGGAAGTCTTGAGATCTCCCTCCATAGCCTGTGGTTTGCGGCGTCTAACATGGCGTCTGCATTCGCCTGTCACAGGTGGAGAGCAGCGTTTGAAAAAATCTTTTCCCCATATGCTTCTAGCACCTTTTCCTCCTTGCCCAACAAGGCTGAGGTTGATGAGGATGATATGGAGATCTGGGGCTTCGCATACATGGACGCTGCTGCTACCAATGATGAATGTGGCTGGGGATTTCCCCTGACAGGAGCAGGGTATCCCCCTCAGCCTGCCTGTACTTTACCTCCAGTCTCCTGTTGGTGGGTTGTGTCGAGTGAGGCTTCGTCCAACCCTTTTTTGCTAGGGCTTCAACATCCTTCTGAAAGGGGATGCCTGATCTGGAGGCCGATTTGACAGTTATGGCCTCTGCTAATACCCACCCCACCACCCCCCAGACTGTCCCTTTAGGGGCTATGGAATGCCCAGATACTCTGCCAGTCATGCCAGCCTGTCATGGAAGGCCCTGACCGATGATGAGGTGACAAGGTCTGTCTGGTCCGGAGAGTCCGAAGCAGCCAGGTACACAGGCAGTGCAGCCAGAGGTACTGCAGTAAGGGGGGTAGAGGGGTGTAGCCGGCAGCGCCACTTTGCTAGGCTGCACAGATACCTGTAACAGTGCCGGAGGAGACTCCACAGCACCCGTAGGGGTGGCTTGCTGCCACTGCACTGGGGCCGGAGGTGGCATTGGAGCCGGTGGAAGCATGTCCTTTATTATGCCCCAGAGAATGGTGCCCATCTGTGAAGACTCTGTCCTCGCAGGCTGTGGATGCATGCTCCTGTGTCATGGGCACTGTCAGCGTGGATGGATGTGCCCTTGTGGTGCCCTGTCCACTCTGTACATAGTAGGGCTCTGTGTAGCATCCCTGTCCCGCAAGCGGGTATGCAGTGCACCAGGGGACCTGAGGGGTAGCCATGAGGGACCACTGCCCCCTAGAAGTGGGCTCTGTGCCTTGCTGCCCTTCCGACTGGCACCCAGGTTCATGTGCCACCACTTTGTCTTGCTGCGCCACCATTCTGTCCTGCCTGGTGCCATATTAGGCCTCGCCTCCCCCTGCGTACTGCTCCAGGCAGGTTTGTGCTTTTTCCACACATCAGGCTCCTGCCTGGTAAGTTATGCGCCCTCGGCCTGAGGGCTGGTTGTGCTGTTGCATGCAGGTCCCCCTTCAGACATGGGCTCGGTACTAGGGCAAAGCCCCTCTGGAGATTTCCCCGAGGACAGAGCCAACAGGCCCCTCCGCAATGGAACCAGTAGAAACAGAGGACCCCTCGGCTGCTAGGCGGTAGCTCGATGAGTCTTGATACCCGAGCTGGTGACAGGGCCTTCCTGGGCCCTCCCACACGGCTGTTACCTGGGAGAGGAATCGCCTTTGCGGGGTGCTTTGTTAAACAGAACACTCCCCTTTGCCTTCGTCTTCCTGTGTACGTACTCCTTTATGTACTCCGGGGGAAATCTGGAGAACAGCTCCTTCCACCTGGCAAGCTGTTTCTTAAGGGACCGGGGAGTAAGGGTGTTGCACTCTGAGCAGCCGTCCCAGCAGTGGTCTTCTCCCAGGCAGCAGAGGCAGAGCGCGTCCATGTCAGACCTGGGAAAGGGTCCCTGGTAAGAAGGGCACCGACAAGAGCCAACCTGGGCCCCCAAGCGCCGGGATGGGGCGGGGCGCCGGAGGCCGTGAGACTGCTCCCAAAAGGGCTGTTAGTAATTTGGTACCAAGCTCCCCAGGGTAACTAGAAAAAAGATTGGGAATTAGGAGAAAAACAGGGCCTGAACCACAGCTCTGGTAAAGTAGGTCCGTCCCGTCGACACAGAAAAGAGAACTGAGGTGTGGCGCTAAAGGAGTGAGTCAAGGGTGCGCATACTCCCCGGGCAACGCCCCCACATGCACAAATTTCAGGGGTAGAGAAATGTTTCTGGTGAAAATGGTTCAGTTTCCATCCGTAGCGAGGGACACCCATGCAGTATGGAGGCAAGGGGACGAGGCGTAGGAGTATATTTACCTCAAGCCAATGCTCCAATCAGGCCAAAAGTACTTTTCCAAAGACTTCATATGCTATCTAATAAAGAAATAAATAGGTTCATCGTTGCCTGGTGTTTCTCTCCCACCCTTCTTGTATACTGGGACTGTAATCACATTTGTCCAAGAGATTGGGACCCTTTCTGGGGCCAAATTGCATTGAAAACAGCCGTCAGATATGGTGCCCAAATTCCCATATTAGTTTTTCTCTAGATCCATTGGGATACCATTGGGTCCTGGTGCCTTTTCTGCCCTCTGGGATTTTATTGATTTTTCAATTTAGAATTTGCTAAATATAAAAGATGTTGTGGCTTCTATATTAGTTACAGACTGATAAAGTAGATTGTTAGATTCTGAAACATTGGGTCTACTCTTTTATACAAGTCTGCAAAACAGCTGTGCAATTCATTACCCGGGATACAAAGTTACGTTAGAGCAGACAAAAGAAGACAAATATCTTGGTATTTGAATTAGAGCTTCTATCTCGCCTACATAGTGGCCGAAGGGATATCACATCAAGTTTGGTAGAAGTGGTTGTCAATTAAAAGAATTATTGATGCCTATGGTGGGTCATTCCATCGAGGCAAAAATCCTTGCTTATAGGACCTCAATTGTTCCAGGAATACTAAACGCCCTGGAAGTTTGTCCGATAAGGATGGTTGCCGGACTACCAAGGTTGGAATCAAAACTTGCGGACGCTACTTGGCCTTCCCAGGAGGGTTCCTGTAGTATCGATGAGACTTAAATTAGAGCTACCATCTCTTTTATCAAAACCTCTGCCTGCAAACCTCTGGGCAAAAATATACTATGGTTGTCTGGGAGAAGATATTTTGTTAAGGCAGGCACTTAGCCATGCTAGAAGATTTTCCAAAAGTGTACGGTTCAAGGAACTGGAGGCTATTGCAAGGTCTCAGCTCTTTGAAATTGGTATACAAAGTGTCCCAGAATTGTGGCTGGACTTCAACCTGTTTAAAATAGAGAAGATCTCTCGATATCAGGATACAGCCCAGGATCTGAACCATCTGGCCAACTTGCGCAGGTGTAGAACCACTCTTGCATTGGGCGCATGCGCAGGCGCGCGTGAGGTACCAAATAAATACATGACGCCATCATCCCTAGCAAGCGCATTGCTTTGCGTACCGTCACCTCTCGACCTGCCACATAATGGGGGATCTGAAACAGCATGTTTTGGACCCTCTCGTTGGAGGGGAAGACGAGGCCGTCCTTTGTTCGAATTAGAGGCCCTAGGAATTGTTTGATTTGGCTGGGGTCTAAGCAGGACTTCTTTTCGTTGATGGAGAAGCCCAGTTGGGACAAAAGGTCTACGGTCTTTTGGGTATTGGAGAAGCATGTTTCGTAAGAATCCCCCGTTATGAGCCAGTCGTCGAGGTAAGGGTATACCAGGATGGATAACCTGCGTAGGTGGGCCACTGCCACTGCCAGTACTTTTGTGAATACCCTTGGTGCAGATGCTATCCCGAAGGGTAGTACTCTGAACTGGTAGTGCTTGTTCTCTATCTTGAACCTGAGGTATTTTCTGTGTGCTGGCAACATTAAAATATGAAAGTATGCATCTTTCATGTCTAGTGTTGTCATGTAATCCCCTTGTGATAACAGTGGGATTACTTCCTGCAAGGTCACCATACGAAACTTTTGGGGTTTGACAAACTTGTATGCTGGGCGCAGATCTAATACAGGGCGCATGGTTAAGTCCTTTTTGGGTACAAGGAAGTACACTGAATAAATACTTTCTGTTACCTGAGATAGGGGGACAGCCTCTATAGCTTCTATTTTCAGTAGCTCTTCTACTTCTTGAAGAAGAATGGTGAGGTGTTCCGGTGTCATGCGTCGGTTCCGTGGGGGTCTGTACTTCGGGGAACCGTTGAATTCGATGCAGTATCCGTGGGCTATGGTGGATAAAACCCAGCGGTCTGACGATATTTCCTCCCATGCTGATAGGAACGATGTTAGCCAGCCCCCGACCGGTGATGCATGGGAGGGGACCCGAATCTTCGGGTCATTTGTTGGTATTGGGCGTGGAACCTTTGGGGCTGGAGCCGCGACCTCTTCCTTTGCCACGGCGTTGGCCTCTTTGACTGAACTGGTTGTTACCCTGGTTAGAGGGCCAGTTGGTAGCAGAGTAAAATTGCTGTTGGTTTTGCTGGCGTTGGCCACGAAAGGAGCGTCTATTGCCATAGCCGCGTCCGTTAGGGGGCCTAGAAATTTGGTCAAGAGTCTTGATGGTATCAAACCCCTTCTTCGCATGTTCTAGGGCCTCATCAACTGCTTTCCCAAACAGATGTGTTTGTTCTATGGGCTTATTTATCAGGGAAGCCTGGGTTTCCGGCTTAAATCCCGAATAGCGCAGCCAGACATGGCGTTTGAGAAGTATTCCCTGAACCAGGGAACGGCCAGCCGTCTCTGCGGCATCTAAGGAGTTCTTTACGATGCCCTGGTTTACAAGAGTTCCCTCTGAGATGATAGCTAACAGGCGTGAACGCAGGGGTTCTGGTGCGTCCTCTGCTTCGCTGCGCAGCTTGCTCCACTTTGCATCTGCGTAGCTAGCTAGTAGGGAATTGTTATTTGCAATCCTAGTTGAGAAGGCTGCGGAGGTCGTGATTCTCTTCCCAAGTGCATAGAGCTTCTTGCCCTCTTTGTCAGGTGGTGCCTCACTAGTGGATAGTGGTACCCCCCCTCTTTTTCTTGTATTAGTAACTACAAGGGAGTCCAGAATAGAATGTCCTCTGATGTACAAGGGGTCAGAGGACGAAGGGCTGAAGAGCTTTTCTATCCGAGGGTTGACCCCTCTGACTAATGCAAGATTGGAAAGGGAAGGAGTTATTCTTCTCTTTATAGAAGCCAGGAGGGGAATAGACTGACTAACAGGGGCTTTTTCTTTAATAACTTTTTCTACAAAGTCTATGTCAGGAAGAGTTTCCCCTGTGTCTATTTCAAAATGCGCTGCTGCCTTGCGCAATAGTGCATTAAGTGAAGGTTGGTCATCTATGGGAGAGGTGTTTCTAATAGGTGAATCCTTGGGAGGAGAAGGGTCAAAGGCATCAGGGTCTAAGTGCACAGATGGGGATTGCCAAGGCTGCACTGATGGGGATTGCCAGGGCTGCGAGGTAGCTGTATTTTCTTCAAAAACTCCTGCACTAGTGTAAGGATCTTCTTCAAACCCCTCTTCCTCATGTTATTCCTCTCCACCCAAACCCTCCTCATCTTCCTGGAGGTATTGCTCCTCTTCAGTGAGGTCATATACGTCTGTAGAAGGGAGAAACAGCCTAGGAATCTTGACCCTAGGGTCATCCTGGGGCCATTCTCTTGGTCTTTTGGGTGTGGGTGGGTTTTGGCTTCCCAAAAACCTTTCCATTTTCTCCATACAAGAATGGAGTCTTTCAAGGGTCTCATGGGGGACCCCTGAATAGTCTAGAGGGGGGAAATCAGTGTCTTCACCTTCAAAACGCTTAGAACGCTCCCACAACGTAGAAGAAAGGTTTCCGTCACCCTCAGAAAAGCCCTCCGGTAGTTCAGAAGTGCCCTTAGATGAAGGGGGCAGTTCCTGGCTACTCTTGTGCTTTTTCGGCGTTTCTATAGCTTTTGGTGCGGTATTCGACGTCTGTTTCGTCGTCCGCTTACGTTTGTCTTCGGAAACAATTCTCGCCAGGCTCTCGACAACGAGTTCGTCAGTAGAGGGCTCTGCGTTACGCGTTGTTTCTCGACGGCTGCTCTATGGAGCGTTACGTCGGATGTTTTTGAGGTAGCGCCCGTGTTTGATGAAAGCCCAATCGCTGGTCGCGGCTGCGTTTGCGGGTGGGGCTTGTGACCCTTACGGTCTGAGGTAGACGTCGGAGTGCCCTGTGTCCCCTTCGGCGCTGATGGATCCTTCGTCTTCGACGAAGAAGAGCCGTGGGTTGTGTGATTAGGCCTATGGGGTCTATGTGCGTCCTTGTCGCCGGGGTGTTCATCCCCATAAGCAGGGGCCGGGGACGGGGACGGACGTTGAGGAGCGTGAACGCTCCTTTTGGGGGTTAATGACTTCCGTAACAGACGTTGAGTTATCACCCTCCTCGTCACTTTCTGTAACAGCGGCGGCGGGTGAGGAAACTGACTTCGACATAGCGTAGTCCGCCCACCTCTTAACTTTCCGTTCTTTAAGAGTTCTTGGTTTCAAGAGCTTACAGGCCGCGCAGCTGTCCTCCTTATGATCGAGGGGCAAGCAACGATTACAGAGCTTGTGTTTATCCTTCCAAGTGTATTTGCCCCTACAGCGTGGGCAAAACTTAAAAGGTGTCCTCTCCATAGCTGAGGCAATAATAACTGGTGATAACAACCCCAAGGAAAGATATGGGAGAAAGAAAGACATTCTCAAAGAGAAGATAAAAGTTCGAACCCCCACTCTCCCTACTGTATGTTGGCCGGCGAGGCCAGGCCACGTGTTCGGCAGCGCCGAAGAATCCCCTCATGCTCTTCCACTCCGTCGAAAAACTTGCTCGGCGGAGAAACAGCTTCCCAGCTAACGTCGAGTGGAGGGATCTTTAACAATATAATAAGTATAATTAAGGACCGAGGTCTGTAGTAAGTATTTTGCAATGTCTCTCTAGGAGCTCCGCGTAAGGCGACCAGAAGCTGGGCGGAAAAAAACAATCTGAGGGACCTCGACGCGTGAGGGATTGTGGGTACAACGCACGTCACTATAGGGATAGTGTTACAGACACGCCTTGTCGACGCCCCCTTTTTCGACTACGAAAAACAAAATGCAATACTCCGCAGTGACCACTGGATGTCGGACTTATGCACAGCATGTGATTCTAAGCAGATTAACAAACATCAGAACTCTCGATATCAGGATACAGCTCAGGATCTGAACCATCTGGCCAACTTGTGCAGGTATAATACCTACTCACATCATCAGGGATTTTCCACAGATCGCCTGATGTCTTATCTTATAAAGCTCCACCTACCCGCTTTGATGAGATTTATTTTATCAGTCTGTTTGCACATTATCGCTGTTTTAGAAGGCACAGGTGTTTGGGTGGGTCTCCCTAGAGGAGACTGACTCTGCAGACTCTGTGGTGAACAAGTAGAGACCCTGCGACACATTCTCACCCAATGCATAGTACTTAATGCAGCGTATGACCAAGCTTAGAGCAAATTTGTCCTCCATGGGTCGGATCAACTATGAAGCAGGATTTTTAGAACTGATTCATTGGTGATTGCTTTGGGGGCTCACCATAAATGGCAATTGGTGGCTAAAAAATTGTTACTTTAATTATTAGGATTTTAATCTCAGCACGATTTTAATAGTATTTGATTTTTAAGAGGAAATGTTTTTCTGGCTTTTATCTTAGTACAGGTTAATGTTTTTAGTAACAATTGAAAGATTAAATCAATTTAATTAATACTGTTATATGATTTGATATTGCATTAATGAATTATGTGTTTAATTACAGTATAAAAGGTGACAAATGTTTAACCGAATGCACTCAATAAATAAAGGAAATTTACAAAGAGGAGGTACATTTATTTGTCCCTGTCCAAATGATTCTCTAAATGCCTTTAGTGTTGCCCACTGCTATTGCCTCAAGGAGGTTTTCTAATTTAATGGCTGAAAATTGATCCTTTTCTCTTTTGCCAGGGTCGCTTTAGTTGTGTGGTGCTCGCTGCCTTTGAAGTTTTTAGCAAATTGATTATATGTGCCTTTCCCTCCCTGCAATCTTTGTCAAACCCGTTGTCATTGGGCAAGATATTGTTTTTCCACGAGGGGCAAGGTCTCAAGAAGTATGGACCTATCTTTCCAAATACCTGTTCGTACAGATTTCTGCCCAATTACTAGCTTTTGTGTTTGAGTGTGCGTCTTTGATTAAAGGTATAAAGGGTCCAAAGTTTCTCTACTTAAATAACATGGACCCTATTTTATTTGTTTTTTTACTCCATGGCAGTGAAGATTAATCACTCCTTTGTTACTGATTAATGGCTCCACATCGATATTCAGTTGAAGGAAGAGGCTTGTTATTGCTCTCAGCTGTGGGTAGCACTTCAAAATTCCTGTCTCTCTTCCACTCTTCTAGAATCAACAATATATAATCGATGAAGGAGGTGATTGCGCCTCCTTGAAATATGTCTTGCTGGTCATTATCTCCGAGAACCTGTCTAGCGGCTCAAATTTTAGTTTTAAGTCGTCTGCTACTACAACAATATATTCTCTATCTCCCTCAACCACCAATCCCATTGTGCTTCTATTATATGTATTGCTGATAGTCCTGGTTTGGCGTCAGTCGGGTGGTATAGGTTGATCACCAGCATTGACATGATGGGTTAATAATTATGTGGAGGGCTTGTATATCCAGTGAATCGCACTACGATATTGGGAATACCTCCATACTCTAATCACCAGACCCCCCACTTGGTTGACCATTCTTGCCTTTGGTAGCAGCTACAGACTAGCTAGTAAAGCCCTCAATGAGGGGATGGTCCATAGCCCATGTCTTTTGCAGACAAATCACATAATTTACTCTATGAATTCTAACCAATGGGGGACTTCCATGTTTCTCTTCAGCCATGGTATGCTCCAGGAGAGAACTTTAAGACTGAAGTTACGTTGCTCCCCTTTGCTACTAGCTGTATTGGGCATAAAGGCTGGAGCATGGGCTGCGTTTCATTCAGCCCCTCACCCTCGGTTATCTCTATATTTACGTTCTACTCCGTTGTACATGGTTTGGTCGCTCCAGTTGTCATTCTAGACCTGATATCTGTCTCTCTATGATGCATGGAAATGCCTTTTGGGTGTTTTTTGGTGTTAGGCTCTGTGTCTGGGGGACTTGATTTTATTTGAATGATCATATTAAATCGAGGCAAAGTTCTACAATTTATAGAAAGTAGGCCTTCTGCTATGCATTTGTATTTTTTGAGTGATATTTAAATAGTCACAGTTCACATTTGTATTGTCTGTGTGTCTGGTAATATCTGTAATGTCACTACGAATAACGGAGTAACACCCCTTTGTTTTACGGAAGCAGTGAATAGTTTTGTTGAGCAGGTGGCACCCTTTTTCCAAGCTCCATGTTCAAAGTGGGTACGTTGGTTAAATATATTACATTACTGCCTGTTTGCGTGAGTTTAAGGTTCATTGGGGTTCTATTCATCTCAGCGGCAGCACAACCATAATGTGGTTCTGTCTTTTGTATTATGTTGTAATGGAGTCGATCAGAGATACAATTTTGCTATGGTTCTCATTGTTTATAGAACAATTGGATTTGGGATAGGACCCAAATGGACCCGTTTGGTTTGGGCGATCTGTAAGTTTACTATGGGGGAATTTTTGTCAGGGTTTTTCTCCACCTCATCCGTTCAAAATATTTTGGTTCTTGCCTATTCATTTTGGCTGATCTATTGTGAGAATCCTGGGGCGTCCTCACGTGTATTCTCCTGGGAATCTCTCCACAGGTGGTCAAGGAAAGGCCATCGCTTTTGGATCTTGACCCCGCGGGCAGAGAAGCGAGGGAGGATCACCTGGGTGGAGGGTTCTTGGGGATTGGGAATGCGATGTTCTCAGGTAAGATAAGTATTCAGCAGTTCCCTTCCAAGAAGAGTCCTCTATTCCAGAGGCTATTATAGGATGTTGTTACCCATGTCAAGGGCTCAGGGTAATAAAAAGCGCAATCAGTCTAGACGCACCAGAAAGAGGGTGAAGAGGACCAAGTTTAAGATGGGCGCTACACGGTAGCCCTTTTTTCATAGAGGAAACCAACCCAACCCTTCCCCTACCTTTATGGGCTTTTGTAAGCCAGCTTCTCTCATTTCTCCACAATTGACAGTTGACAGTACTGGGACGAAGAAGAGGCAAATAAGAGCAATGAATACTATGCTTGTTTACCACTCGTACTGGGACGAGGAAGATGTTTGCTAAGAACAGTAAAGGTCAGGCATGTCCCTTTAATTGTGGTCAGGCAAAGTGGAGAAATCATCCACACCTGCAGCCTGTCAAGGGGCTGAAGGTATATAAATGGAGCCCTGCCAATGGCAGAGGGAGAAGACAGGAGAAGGATCAGGAGGCCGGTGCATGCAGCAAAGGAACTTACAATGCAGGGTGGGAGGTCCGACTCCCTGGGCCAGACTGGGAAATGTGAGAAGAGCTGTGCAGGAAGACTGTCCTTTTCCCTTATACTCAACGGGCTCCTTCCCCTGCGGTGGAGGAACACCCCAAGAGTGTCTGAGGGGCACGAAATGAAGCCCCAATGCTAGAGGAAGAAGGTTTGCGTGATCCACGCTGTAGCACAAACTCCTAAAAGCGACCAGTAACACCTGAGAAACCCGGTGCGCCTGTGTGAACTCATTATTTCTTGAATACTGTGCATCGGAGTGATTGTGTGCTTTATGATAGCACGTTTCTGAAAATCTCTAATTCCTTTCATTTTCCATTATTAAATGACGAGGAGATTTTATATCGGAGCGGTCGCGTGCTTTGGAAAAAACATATTTTCGAAAGTCTCTGATCCCTTCCTTTTCAATTAACCAACAAATGTGAATACTTTCTAGCGGAGTGGTCGCGTGTATTGAATAACACGTTTTCAAACGTCTCTGAGCAAGGAACTTTGCAATTAAAGCAAAACAAACAAATACTGAGCTACAAATAAAGTAAAAATGACTCATAAACCAGAGGCCAATTATTGAATACCGAACTAAATGTGAAATATTGCTAGTAAACAGAATAAAAACATTTGAAATCCAGAAGAAGTGAAAAAACCTGTCATAGAAATACTACAAGCAAACCATTATATGCGTAAGTGGAAAAAACAACATTATGCTGAAATCAAACAGTGGAATTTTAAACCTGCATGCCAGGTGCAAATTATCTGAACCAACATTGAATCCTACATTAACTGAATCATGGAAACAAGGATATTTTGTGTTTCTTTTTGAACTGTATCACTTGACACTTGGGGAAGGGAACCCGGAGTTCTAATATGGAACATTTAATTTCAAGATTGTATAAAATATATCATTTGAATTTTAGGAAAGGGAACCCTGAGTTCTAACCAGGAATATTCAATTTTCAAGGTTGTTTGAACTGTATAACTTGGAACTTGGGGAAAAGGAATCCCTGAGACCTGGATAAGACTATTGCATCCTACACTTGGCAAACGGGGAACTTTGAAACTTCTTTTTGGGGAACCTCTTTTACACTTGTGGAAGGGAGCTGAAAGGAAGCTTTGAGCTGGAAGAAGCTCCAAACTTTATAACTATCACTGTTTTCTTTTGGTTGCCGACATCCCTACACATTGTACACATTAAGTGTGAGGGCAATGTGAGAAAACAGAAGGTGTCTCACCCACTAGTCCCTGGGGATCTGTCATCCAGGAGGCCATTTGTTTTGGATCCAGTTCCTGGGGATGGACCAGTGTGGGAGGATCACCTGGGTGAGGGGTCTTCAGGGAGTGGGACACCGGATGGCGGAACACAGTAGCCCCTTCCCTATAACACCTTTACCTCATCCTACCCTGTAGGATACGTAAGAACTCTACCTCCCCTTGCTACACAAACACATTCACACAGAGAGCCCACTCTGGGAGAAAACAGATTAAACCCCGAGCAGTATAAATGACTTGTCCCAATACAATGGTCAGGTGAGGTCAGGCTATTACTGACCGACACTCACACCTGACTTACATTAATCTTCCCCACACAGATAAAAGGCAGAGCACAAAAGCACACTGAGCGAGACAAAGCACACGAGGAAACAGCACTTTCGAGATGGCAACTAAATGAGGACCGAAAGACTGCAAACTAAGAGGGGTTTGCAAGCAGGGAAATTCCCTTTACCTTTCTGGAAAGAAACTATTATGATCAAGAGACCCCGAGATTGGACAGCTTAAGGCCCGGAAACAAGTCTGAAGAATCTGCACTGTGTGTCGGAGGTACACGGTCCTCCTATATGAATAATCGGGTCAGGGAGAAGCAGCAGCTGCCGTGGTACTGTCCTTGGGTCCAAGAACAAAGGAGCGACAGAGAAATCAACACAGACGGTGAGTTGAGGAGACCGATAAAAGACCAGCCAGCGCTGAATCCAAGGTTGCAAGCAGCAACATTGTATACCGAGCGCTGGAATGAACATTGCTAAAACGTGTGTGATGAAAGACACGAGTAAAGTTGAACTGCTAATGAATGTTTGAACTTTGAAAGAATACAATATAGTTGACAGAGTGGTCTGGCACTGCTTGCATGCTCAATCGAAGGTCTCTGTAAGGTATCCAGCGAAAGGTGGCTTAAGTGAAAGTAAAGTATTTTAAAGAGAAAGATTTTGTGAATCGAAGTGGTCCTGCGACGGGTCAAGCAAAATCCTGCGCACAATTGAAAGTCTTTGATATTTGATATAGAAAAAGAAAGATTGGAAAATGAGATAAGATGGTCTGAGCCCGATTGAGGGAGATCAATCAATAACATTGTGAGAGAAGTGGGTCAGAGCCTGGCGGAGGGGGACCCGGGGTGAACAGTAAATCACCAAAGAAACTGTGCATATGAAATCCTGAGAAGAAGGGAACTTTGGTTTTTGTTTGTCGCATCAGGCCCTCTGAAATAAGAGACTTTGAATGGCAAAGAGACTTTTCACAGAAGGCCCTGATGCTGTGGTTTTGAACTGCATCCTTGTGCCAGAGAAGCCAGAGTGTGTTCTAAGCTCTATTGTTCTGCCTTGTCCCGTGCTGAAAACGTGGGGACGGAGAGAAACGGCTCAAATATCCTGACCTATCATTTCTTGAACACTTTTCTTTTGCATAACATTGTTTCTCACACTATTTGTATTTAGAAGTAAGGATTGGCAATAGGTTTATTAGTAAGGGCCTTTTATCTTGACAAGACTCTACTAGGACTGCATTATTATTATTATTATTTGATGGTGGTAGCTTGCTCCCATCTTTCGATTTAGGATTAGATGGGCGTTTTACCAACCCATTTGAAAGTTCAATAAGCATCCTTGAACTGTGATCACTTGTTTCTGTCTTACTGTTTGATACCATGCCTTCCTTACAGCAAGCATAGGTTTTGGACACAGACAGATTCTTAAGTTGAACTGACACTTTCGTTAGTTTTAATTAGGTAGGGAAATCCCACCTTAGCATAGGGCAAGTTAGGGCTTTTTCCATCCTGAAATTTAAGTTGATAAAATGTATTTGTTTGAATCTGGAATCTGTTGTCTGTGTCCTCCTTCATGATGCCTTCACGCTATACTATTTCTATAATTTGGCTCCTGATCCATGATTTTGACAGTGTCTCCTTAAGCGACTTGAGATCCCCAGCTATTAGACAAAGTTTTTTATTTGTATCGTTTAGCTCACGTTTCAGTAGTCGACAAGCCTTCACAGCACGATCTTTGTCCTTGCCTTTTTTCCATTGTGTTCCCTTTAGTTTACCTCTTTCTTTTTCGCTGGGGATCTGTAGGGGTCTTGCGCAATGCGTTATTCCCAATGGTAGTGCGATTGGTGGATTGGTTTTCTGTTGCCTTAGTGGTCAGGGGAATGTCTTCTATCTGTGGAGTCAGAATGTCAAAGGGATTTGCTAAAGGAACATCCTCAGAGATGTTGGCCCTTGCATCTAGTTGGTCACTATGCTTAGTCGATATAGTTGTAGAAGGCAGGCCTTTTTCCACGCAAAATATGATTTAAGTTGTCTAAGCCCTGTCCCTTTGCAGTGTTTTTATGGCTCATCATGTTTTTGCTTTGGTTCATTTGTTTACAGCATCTTATTTAATTTTCTCTTAGGTGGGACCCCCCAACATATCATCAGTTTTTTTCCTCCAGATCATATAATAGGGTTTCAATTTCACATATTAGGCTGTTCGCTTCTGTAATTGGGGTGGCTAGTAATGTTGATTTCTTAGGCTGAAGTTTCTTCAGTTTAGTAGCACTTGCCTGCGTTTAGCCATAATCAAGGTTTTGTGACAGATTTTGAAAATAATAACACTCTAAAAAATGAATGAAAACAAATTAGAACAATAAAACCGATCAATTTGTATGCAACTCCACATGTGTCAATACAAATCAAATACAAATTTTGTTTGATTTAAAAAATCTTCTGTCAGATCTTATATGTTGATTAAAATGTATGAATTTATACATTTAATAATCAAATTGGCAACCTAGCATATGGTTCAAATACGCCAAGATATTGGCCCTCATTAAGAGTCCTGCGGTAGCCGTGCCGGTAAACCCGGCAGGTTGCCGCTTGCCCTGTTAACAGTTACCGACACCTGGCTTGCCGGGAACACCGGGTATTACAACCCCGGCTGCCGGTAAGTCAGTCAGGCGCCTGTAACTGTGTTGTTCCCCATTCCCATAGAGTCCCATAAGATTCTATGCGAATGGGAACCACTGTAACACCGGAACTGTCAATGACGGAGCTGGTGCCAGGGCAGGGCAGACCTGGTGGCCAGGACGGCAACCCGCCGCAGACTCGTAATTTGCCGGTCCGGAAACAACGGTGCCAGTAAGGGCAAACTCGTAATGAGGGCCATTGTCTGCTTTTTCAAAGAAAAGAAAAAAAAAACATCATTTGTTCATGACGAACATTTGAGTACTCAGGGAGATTTAGCTTTGGACTTAAAATTATTCTCAGACAACAGTCACAGGGTTTCAATAAAAGGCTCCCAAATGCGTGGCAAATCAGAGCAGAACTGGTGGGTGGGTGTTCATTTCGACAAAGTCTTTAGGGTTCGATCGCAGCACTCGAGGAACTCAGGATGCCGTACACAACTGAATGTAGCCTGGGGGGCACGCCCGATTGGCTCAGTGGGCTTCACTATTCCATCTCCCACTCCCAGCAGAGCCTCCCTTAAGATGTGTCCATTAGCTGATTATACAGATGATCCTACACAATGATAAACAAGCAGCACATGTGTTATTATTCACTGCTTTTGAAAAGTCAGGGCACCAAGAGTAATTAAGCAGAGCCAGGGTGAACGCCTGGTGGTTTAAGGAGTTTTCCTAGTCCGTCTCTCACCCCTCATGCCCTCCCCGATGCCTAATGGGTTAATTGAAGAATGATAATGAATTGTGTGATGAGCCTTTATTAATGGGCCTTACACCGGTATTGTACGGCAGACAAATCACGCTGGCATTCTTACGGCATCTTTGAGCAAAAGTCGTATAGTGGTTCTCTCAGACCTCTGGAAATTAGAGATTCCCATTTACAACCTCTTGACTCTCTAGCACTGCTCTGGAGACTGCCCTTGCCGACACCCTTATGCGCTGGCACTTTGAACGGTTGATTTCAAAGGGCTTTCTGGGCTGCAGGTGTACTCTGGGTCCTTGCACAGGTCTTCATATGGTCCTCAGGTACGGGCGGCCCTCGATGCTGCCGGAGACTGCCCATGCTGCCACCCACCACTGCTATCACAAGCAATAACTCTGTTAACCAGATGTTTGGCAGTTTTTTTCAATTTTTCATAGAAACCCATTATCGGAATGGCAAACCAGCAAAGATCCCAGACATTGCAACCTTCAAAAGAAACATAATGCCCAACCCCCATTAAAAGGCAGCAGAGAGCATGAAGTCCAGAGGGAGACAGAAAAGCTGCGATTACCCTATGGTCTGAGGCTCCAACACTGCACACAGAGACCTGAAGGCAGCAGTCACATGCGACAACTCAGAGACCTTGCGGAGCAGATAGAAGACCAGCAATGTTGCCTTAGGTATGGGAGAAACCTGGACCACCAGGCACATTAAAGGCTATTCTGACCCTTCCCACCACCGTATTTATGTGTACGGGCCAAGAAGCAAAGCCCCACAATACGAACTTGGAAATTTACCCTCCCAAATTGACATAGCAGTTCTGTGACACATCCATGTGGAGAAAGTGGGCATTAGTCCCCTACCTATAACATTTCCTGGTTCATTTCCTGGTCACATAAGGGAAAGGAAAGACAGGACAGGATCGGCCAAGGACATGGGTCCAACCCAAGGAGAGGGAGGAGGATGAAAAACAGCAGGAAATAGGATGCTTGCATTATTCAGGTGAGGTCAGAGGTGGAGGGTGACCAAGAGACCAGCAGGGAGGAAGGAAGAAACAGCATATGGTGGAGGTGATTTGTGGAGCAGGTGAGGCATTGTCTAGAAAGTGGAAGTGTGACTAGAAAGACATGTGCAATGGGGTGGTTGTGATGGTACTGTTTGAGTAGTAGTTGGAGCGAGGAGTGGGGTTTGGAGGGAAGAGCAGTGGCTTGGAGGGAGGAGCAGCAGTTTGGAGGGAGGAGCAGGAGAAAAGGGCGATAGAAGACTGCAAGGAGTAACAACCACAAAGTGTGGAGGCAAGAAGTGAGAACATTGAAAGGATAGGAGAATTGGAGGGATGGGTGAGGCAAAGTGGGTGGGAGGAATGAGTAGGAAAAGAAGAGGGTGAGAGTGAGCATGATATCTGGAGTCTTAATCAAGCAGTGTATTTGTAAGGCAACATCCTGGATAGTGTAGGGAGAGTTAGCAAGTCCATGCGGAAGCTTAGAGCGATATGGCATTTTGCTTTCAGGATCCCATACATAGCTGAAGAAAGAATTAGACATTGGGGGGTCAACCTTCGGTACTAATAAACTGGAGGCTAGGGATGTCTGGGTCAGGATGGAGGTATGAAAATAAAAGAAGGCGCGACGGCAAAGACATCAATTAAAACTCTTGAATGGCCTGTAAAACTGGGAATCATATTTCTGACATACGTGACATGTGGTATCATTGAGGGATCCTCTAGTCCAGACCCTTAGACAGAAGTTGTTCATTGCCATCCAAGATGTTGAAAGTGGTGCGAAAGACCAACACAGCTTCACTTCCCACATGTGAACCACAGGAGCTGCGGACTAAGACATAAACAGAGATGAAGTTAACATACTTCCCAGGCGTCAAGCCATGGTTTGGACCGGACTGAAGATAAAGGTACCACAGGGAACCTATGGAAGCATGGCTTGGCCCACAAGGATATCTTGGAGGTGGGAAGAGTGATTGACCGGGACTGCTGGGGAGAGGTCATTGTGTTGAAACTCATGAATACTCTGTTTATCCTGAAACATAGCTAGATAATTTGTATTTAAAAGAGGTTGAAACACTAAACCCTACTGATCGTGCTGAAGCAGGGTTCAGTGAAATTACAGAGGTCGAGGAAGCAGAAAACCTATCCCTGGATCTACCAGTACTTGCTTCTTTCGAATTTGCCGAGGCACAGAGAATGGATCTGCTCCCGATTAAGCCTGCAAAAATCTAGTCTCGGAGGCTGACAGCCAAAAGCTGAAGACTACACATATAATTGAGAGGAGTGTACTCTTATATTGAGTCAGTGCGGCTCCCAGGGGAGATGGTATCGACTACCTTCAACTGGTGGTTTCAAATGCCTACAGGAAGGCAGTGTTAAAATTGGCACACTGGAATCAAACATCTGGGATTAAAGACGATGCCGAAGACACTATTCAGATGTTTTTACTGGCCAGAATATGCTGAGAACGAACAATGGTGTGCGTTTAGCCCATTTGCCCAAAGACTTCACTGAATGATGTACCCCGGCATCCTCTACAGTCATTACCAATCAGAGGTACTCTTTCACCAGATCAGCATGGAAATAGTCTGAACTCGAGAACCCTCCAAATCAGGCTATGATACATTCTGGTTATGGGCGACTACACAACCCGATATCTGGAAGCCTTTTGCCTGAAGAACACCACCAAGGTGATATTGAAGGTACTCATACCATTCTTCACGAGAGTGGGGTTTCCAACAGTAATCCTGACAGATCAGGTGAGCAGCTTCATGGCAAAGCTAATGAGGGAACTGATGAAAAGCCAAACCCTGAGAACCCCGTTTATCATCCACAGACAAACAGTTTAGTGAAACAGTTTAATAAAACCCAGAAGCACATCCTTAGGAAACTAGTCCTAGAAGATGGACGGAACTGGGATTGTTTGGTCCCCTGGGCCCTGATTGCCTTAAGAAAGACCCCACAAGTCTCAAGTAGGTTTTCCCCCTTTCAAACTAATATATAGGGGAAACCCCAGAGACATCTTATAAATGCTCCTAGAAGAAAGGGTAGGCCACCAACAGTCGCCAGACCAGTGATGACTCCATGATCAGAAACACCAGAGAATGCATGGATACGTTTTGGCAGTTGGTAAAGAGCTATTTACAAGAAGCCCAAAGTTACCAGGGCACAACTACATACTTTCCAAGTGGGCGGCCAAGTGATGGTCCTGTTACTATCCACACAAAAACTGTTGGCCAGATGGCATGGGACCGATATGATCACCAAAGTTGTCTCTCCACTAACATTTAAAGTACAGCTGATCACCAAAAGCCCCCTCAATAGTATCACATTAACAAGGTGAAGGCGTGGAGGCAATATGGTAACTTGAAACTACTACTTCTCTATGCCAAACATACAAGGAAAAGCCCACTGCCTACTGAAGTGAAGGGATTGGTCATTCCAGTCGGCCTAACAACTAACTAACATCAATAATTGACACCGTGGATTAAACACCTAGCCCATGCCAAGGATTGACAAACTGGTTGAGAGACTAGGAACAGCACAGTCGATTTCAACACTAGGCTACTGGCAGGTACCTCTGGATTAGGAAACTAAAGCCAATAATGTCTTCTGTACCCCAGAGGACCTTTATCAATTCACAGTTTTACCCTTCGGACTGCATGGAGCACCGACAAAGCTACAAAGGTTGATGGACCTCATCCTTGCTCCTTGTCACGCCTTTGCCAGAACATATCTAGACAACACTGTGGTCTATAGCTCTAGCTAAAAAGAACATCTACAGCATCTTACAGCCACCCTTGATCAACTGAGGACAGAGCATCTATTGCCCAACCCTGCTAAATGCCACTTAGCTCAGTGCTGGGTAAAATATTTAGGTTTCCAGGTGGGAAATGCTATGGAACTTCCCCCAGAGTTCCAAAGTCCATCCCGAACAAGAACAAACAGGCCTTTTTGGGCCTAGTCGGCTATTACCGTAGCTTCATGCCAATGTTTTCAGAGAGTACATGCCCCCTAACCGACAAGCTGAAAAAGGAACATCCAACATCAACAAGTGGGACAACAAGGCACAGACCGCCTTCAACCAACTAAAAAAGTCCTTAAATCAAAGCCCAGTTCTTATTATACCAAATTTCTTGAAGAACAGATGACTCAACAAAAGGCCTGGGAGATGTGTTATCACAGGTGAAAAACAGGGAAGAACCACAAGATACATTAGCCGCAAGATATATCCAACATGATGAGCAACTTTAACCTCTCTCTATAATAAGGTTTTTGGGTGGAGCCTACTGTTCTCATCAGTTAAGGTCTATGAGCTGGATCGACACTTGCAGACTGAGCATAGCCATTAAAACTGCTGCTAGCTGGTTTATGTGATTCCACTCCTGCGAGTTGCCTGGCAGGTGATCATTTAAAACCTATAATCCAAATGTTAATCAGCATGAAATATACTACAATGGGTAAAATCACCCACAAATATGGTGTCCTGGTTGGAGCATATATTGCATACCTGGTTAAGACATGTGTGTTGGTAAAACAAAATGTCTGAGATGGGTGAAGCAGATGAGGTTTCGAAGAGTGTAGCAAAACTTTTTATGCCAGAGCGGCCCAGTGAATGCAGTTGGCATTCTGAAATAGTATGGTATCTTTCTTATTTCATGAAATGCTGTGAAACATGGTGTCGGAAACTGGTACGGTACATTTCACTTAATCCAATATCACGTACTCAGAAATCCTGGAATTTATTTTCTTCTTTGAATTGGTTATGTAAGTAGGTACATTTTAAAAACATAGATGGGGATAGGATAAAGGGGGAGGTGTGTCTCCCCCGTATAATAAAACAAATAATTAGAAGAAAAAAATGCTAAGATTTCTCCTTTAGGTTAAGTGGATTCTGTGAAATCACAGACATCCATTGGAAACAGGATATAAAGGCCACTTGGGCAAGTTCTTGACTAAATGCAAGTAAAGGAGACTGACTGCACAAAGGGATACAACGGATTGGGAATAGATGAAGGAACTGGATATTCAAATTGCAAGTGATCGTGGTGGAAAACAAAGAAGTCAGCAGGGATTGGCAAGAGACTGCTATAGAAAAAGCAGGGCTAGAATGTGCATGAGATTGGTTAGAGTCACATTCACTGCACTCAACGTATGAATATGATATGACATCAGTGAAAAAGAACAGACATTTTCATGGGGCAACACATTGTTGAATATACATCTTTGCTACTGTTCTGTCTGTATTGCTTCATGTATATGTTACACATTTCTTATGTAACGGAGGGGAGGTATGGTGTGGAAAGTGGGCCATGGTGAGGTTCTAATTGAATCTTAAACAATAGAAAGATTAAGGAAGGAGAAAGTAGGCAGAGGAAAAACCAGAAGGATAAAGAGATTCTCAGAAGCAGAAGGTGCACGCTGTCCCAAAGAAAGAGGAAGACCAGATGTGTTCTAGGGGCTGAACGATGTAGCTTACTTTGTCTGTGACACACCCTCTGTTTCCTGGCTCCCCATACAACCCTTGGAAGCCGAGTACATCAATTCACCGAGTTACATAAAGCTGTGCTAGAAATTATAATAAAAACACAGTGCTGGAAAATTATGTCATAAATGTCTCTACCTGCATTGGGCCAGGGATGCACGATAAAACCCTTTCAATGTTTTCAGAGTTTACTTCAACATCATTTACAGCAACAAGAACATCTCCTAATAGCAAATAAAAATAAGAGAACAGAAAGTTAGAAGAGCATTACATCATGGTGTGACTGGAAATGAATGCATTGCCCCATTCCTCCAGCCCTCAATATTCACCAGACATTCTGTTATGACAGTCAGATGATTTACTGCATTTTTTAGATATTGCATCCAATATTGCTTTGCAGAATGAAATTACATCATATATCTTTATATAAGCACCATAACAATAGGCAGATCTGATCTATAAAAACCATTGGGACAGAAAAAGGGCACTGGTAGACAAAGCTGATATGAAACTACCAATCACTCTTTTCTAATTACTTAGTGGGTTTACCTGATGCTTCCACGACAACCAAATGTTTTCACTAATCAAGAAAATGGAGTTACGTGTTTTACAATGTCAAATCATTACTTTTGGAAGCTGTTTTAGTAGAGCAAAATGTGTATTTTCTGGGCATTGTAATGCTATAGTGATTTAAATAAAAAAAATACAATGGTTAAACAGTCAAACTCCTCACAAAGGCACCTTTTGACAAAAAGAAAACACCATCTTAAACTTGTTGTTCCCACACATTCTTCATTGTCATGTTGTCCTAGATGCCTGCCATAGCCAGATGCCACCTTGCTATTTGGTGAGACAAGACACAAGGAATGTCTAGCATGGAAAATAAAAATCTATCATGTCGAATACTTTATCAAAAATGATTGGGGGGGGCGCTCGAGAGCCCGAGCAAGATGGCCGCGGGCTGACTAGGTTCCGGCAATGATGCAATAAAAACTCCTTTGATACTCCTGATCAACAAACATTGATGGTGATCCATGTGAGCGAGCTTGTGTGCAAATAAGGTGGAGAAGACCCGGGACGTTTGCGGCAAGCTGAGATGCTATTATAGTGGAGTAGTGCACCAATGCAGCCCGAGAGGCCTGGGGCCATCGAGGACCGCAAACCCACCTCCCAGCGCTGACAACACACCAAATCATACTGCTTGCGAAAGGCGGTGGGGTAAGAATGATTATGCCATACCCTTAACCACCAATAGCTGAGCGACTGGACTTATAGATTCAAGTTAACCGGCCTCCCAAATAGCCCATTGATGAGGGCCTATGTATTGCAAATAACAATATGGAGGGAGGAACAGCCGGCTCTGGACCCAACGGTAGCACACAGCGGCATTCTGGAGGAGACTAGGCCATGCTGCGTGGCCGCATGGGACTACTGGCAACGAGTGGGAGGATTAGCGACCCATGTCGTAAGACCCACAACACCAGTAAGAAATGCCCTGCGCAGTGGGTGCCCAGGGGACACCCCAACCCCCACCATCCCTCCGAACGAACTGTAGACTCACCGGCATGGTAGTGTGGCGCGAAACTGTGAGCTGCCCAGGAAGCCAGCTAACATCTGCAAAACAGTAAAGAGGCACATCCTATGTGAGCATCTCAACGGGGGAAAATAGGCAGCAGACCGTACCACTAGATGTAACCAGAAGAAAGTGACCTCAGAACGGTGAAACAGGGCCTGCAATGCAGAACATTACATATACCAGCTATGTTAGCAGTGAAATGCGCAATTTACAGAGGAGTAGCCGCCATTTTAGTTGCTGCAGGACTGCAGCGGTGTACTTATAATATCAAAGCCGACATAGGCTCTGTGCCTCAAGTCAATAGGAGTCGGGGAACCTGCGCCCAAACCCTGGAGAAAGCGGAATCTGCAGGGGGTGACTGAACACCCAGAGGAATGGGTGCTTCAAAAAAACAAAAACGCGGGAGGTCCAGGGACCTCAATGATCGCTGAATGATAAGCACTATACAAAGAGGAGCAAGGCGCCAATGATCGTAATGCTACAATCAGTATATATTGCTTAAAGGCATGGTCTAGTAAAAAATTGTATTGTCCCTACGGGTCGGCCATGCTTTTTTAAGCCTAAGTGGCTCAATTTTAGAAAACTTTCCTATGGACCTTACCCGAGTTTTCGTCCATTAAACGCACGTGAAAACAGGCACCAGGGAGCCGCCATTTTGTGATAATTCTATCACTTGCCGCATCGCCTAGGGGGTGACCTGCTTCTGCGGCACTAAATAAATTCCCCCGCCCCTGAGCCTGACATTATCAAAACATTCATATTCCCCGCCTCTCTCCGTGACGTTACTGTGCTGCGTAGACAAACGTGCCCAGTCGTCGTCTACGCGACTCCACACAGAACCCAGAAACCAACAGAGACCATCTCACTACACAGCGCGCCACAATTCGGAATATGAAACTGTACTTTAAAATCAAACAGCAACATGGTACATTTGGTAAAGTACATTTATTTGACATTAAATGTTTAGAGAATATTCAGCGATTGCCATATGAACTCCGAAAGCCATTTATTTTCTTTTATCTGTATCCGCAATGGTACACAGGGTGTTGCTTTTCGTTAAAAGAAGCACTTTGGAAGCACGGAGAACCACAAGGCTGTTCCATCAACTAGGCACTAGTCCATCGTAAAGGTTGATATGTTGCTTCTAGCCACTAGTACAGCGTAAGGGCATGTGGGCCCTTGGCGATCGTCCTATAAAATTGTCAGTATGCTCCAGTTGTTCACACGAAGCTGCAGGTGTCTCAGGAAGAATCCGTCTGCCGCTGTCTCAAACCAATGACAGTAGCAGAAGGGGAGCAAATACCTGTTATGAAAACAAAAAAATTATAATTAATCTCGCCAGCCGAACTTCATTAATATTATTCATTTTATTTATTACGGCCGATCAGAAACTATTTGCTTGCAAGGATAGTTCAATGGAGTATGTTCGGCTCTAAAATCAATGCGAAAAGTAACAAAATAAATCGAGGCCAACACACAATGATAAACGACAGTTTGTCTGCATGCGTGTGGAATGATATGATATATGATATGGCATTTGTAACGCGCCTATACACAAGTGTTTCAAGGCGCGACGAGGCAGGGGGGTAACAAGGGCAGACAGACAACGATCCTACTAGGCCAGGTGTCTTTCAGATCGCGCATGGGGAAGGGGGAAGGGGGTTAAAAGTGCTGTACATGGTTAGTCGAATACAAGATAAATAATAGGGCCAGCTGGTGGCAAGTGCAAGGTAAATGCCGGGAGAAGGGGCTGAAGGATACAGAGACAGTCCCGTAGTGCAGGTAGGCAGTGCAGGGAAAAGTGGCTGTGCCAAGGACCGAGATCGGTGAGACCAGTGGACCTGCATGCCCATGTGCCCACTACAAACATGTTTTCCTTGCTTTTTCTAGCTCTTCATTCATTCATTCATGCATCCATTCATTAATTCTTCATTCCGGTATAAAAGTGTCTAAAGATTTACTCACATTATATTTGAAATTTCCATTGTGTCTCTTCGTAATGCAGTCTGTAAAACGGACAGTGCTCTTGACGATTTTTCGTATACTGAACTAAAATGAAACTCGGTCTAGTTTCTGAATTTTCTGCCTTATCGTCTCTTACGTTATTGCGCACCCCCTTCAAATGTAGTTCTTTCGGCATGGTCCCTGTCTCAAGGTCAAAAAACAATAGACCCTTATACTTCCAGTGCGACTTGTGGGCCTCTTCTGGGTGCGAGCTGAAAATCAAAGCTGCTGTCCTTCGCATTCTTTATTTGCAACATCACGTAGTAAAGGCATCTGTGAGAACTTGAAGTTTAGAATCCCTCTATGTAGTGCGCCTCAATGTGCAAATGCGAACTGGCTTCTCTCCCAAATGCCACGGCCCGCTTGGCGCGTTCTAAGGCCCCCAATTTTGTCCCCGTTGTCTGCGAGCTTTGCAGTCCCAAAAAAATCATAACTATGGAGACATTTAATTTTTGGCGGAAGGTCAGGGAACGTATAAAGTACCACAAGAGTTGAGTTAAAAGTGAGATTTATTGTTTGTTTGTTTCTTTTATTATTTGCAATACGCAAACCTCCCCTCCGTTAACAGTGCGCAGCATTTACATTTACATGAGATGAGACATGAGAAAAATATATACATACACATATATGAGGTGAATAGAGAGAATTCAAAGATGACACCCAGCTTGTTCGCCACCCATGATGGTGAAGGTAGGGGTTAGGGTTACAGGTACACTGTACAATAACATTTATTTACAAAAAGACAATCGTATTGCAAATATTTAAACCGGGATTTGTACTTCACAACCAGCTGTGCTTCGGGTGGACATGGCACAGTTGCAATGTTCGGTGGCAATGGATCACTGCTCTGTACAGAAACGTCCAAAATTCCATATCTGTGCTTCTCTAACAAAGCAACAATGATGCATTTCACAAAGTCTAACTGCATTTCATCATAGACTGGTTTGATCACCCATTGCTTACTTCGTTTTGAAAAGCGAGGCATCCTTACTTTACCCCTAGTCCTAGATTGTTCACGTCCGACATTGCTGTTATGTGCCAAGACCGCTAGTAGAGTGCGATGTTTCATGCCCCGAAAGCTAAAATGCAAGCGCTTTGGCCTGTACTTTAGGCACATATTGTGGAACACCTCCAAATCTCCTCTGTGACAGAATTCTGTCAGTCCTCTCAAATCTTTTGATAGAGTTTTGTCGAAAACAATCTTCTCAATGGATTTATGTGTCGGTGAAGATGGAATCAACCACTTCTTCTTCCGTGCCTCCTCTGGGGACAAAGGGCCATGTTCACATTGGCGGAAATGTTGATTTTCTGTCCAGCGGTGAACGTTGGTACAGTGGTGCATCAGTGACCGCCATTTTTCAAGTAGTATTTCCACTGACCCTTCACAAGTTTTTGAGCTCCACCAAAGATGGTTGGTGATAGAATGGGACCACTGCAAAATACTTTCAAAACCTTTTTTTTTCCTGCAGCTGAGATTTTCTTACTGATTGATTTAGCAAGATGCCATATGTCAAATTGATGATTAATATGCAGGAACTGCTCTCTCATTGTCTTGGCAATTGAAATGTGTCTGTCCGTGGCTATGAGGTCGATGTTCATTCCCCTTGATTGTAGATATTCCACTGATTTTATAAATCCTAGTTTCTCCATGGCCACTGAGGATGTACATTGTGTTAGCTGCACGACCACCGAACTCACAATTTTCTTACTATCCATGTCCTGAAAATGGTAGGTGCAGTACTTGGCAGAAAATCCAGGGCTGTCGCACTGTCCATCGCCAGCTAGCCTGAAACGTTTCCCTTCGAATGTACTTACTAGAGACAATTGTTCAATTTTCCAAGCATCACTAATGGCCGGAAACAGATAATCACGTTGGTATATGTAGTACAGCGATTTAGAAATGAAATGGAGTCCCACAAACTGAAAGAAAGCCTCTAACTTTCTAAAACTGGAGCCACTAAAAAGTGATGCAGCTGCACACAGTAGATTGCCTGCTGCCATTTTCCCCAGCATCATTTGTGCAGACCATGAGAACCTATGATTTAATCTACAGGCGGCATTTATTTTGACGTTACTGCCTTTTATTTGACGAGTCACAATAATCAATGGCTTCCCACATACTTTCCCTCTAACGGAATGCACACATTTCAGCATACTTATAATTTCTATCAAACAACTGTTGAATACAATGTATTTGCTCTCTTTCATTAGACTGTCATTCTGCGTCAACGTTGTTTCGGCCTGTGACGTTGCGGAGATTTCAACACATTGGAAAGTAATATCGCTGATATCAAGTTCTGATGCGTCTATGGATGCTGTGGATGGTTCATTCTCTGTCATTTCGACATCTATTACTTCAACATTGATGGGAGAGCTGTCATGATGCCCGCTCCCGGGGAGCCGGTTCAAGCCATGCGTCCCCGAAAGCAGACATCCAGTCCCCAAGGAAGGATCCAGCAACCCCATATAGGGGCCCTTTGGACAGTGTCCTGGCGCCTATGGCGCCAGGCTCATAAAAGACACCAGTCCTGGCGCCATAGGTGCCAGGCTCATTATGGAAGTGCTTGGGTACACTTACCTGATGCAGACCATGCTGCAGGATCCCGGCCTCCTTGAGGCCTGAAAGGAACTACTTTACCTGTGGGTCTAATTTACCATCCGGGCGTGGTCGGGGAAGGATACATACCTGATTGGAGGAAGGATACATACCTGGAACTTCTTCCAATGCTATTTAAACCCCACCCGAACAGCCACACATGCTTCGCGTTGTTCTGCATCAAGCAGCTGGACGCTCACCGTGTCTGCTCCTGCATCCTGACTTCTGCCACGCCTGCCAGCATCCTGGATCACCTGCAAAGGAAGAGAAGAAGAGAACAGAAGAAGGAAAAGTCCTTACCTGCTAAATCCGCATCCCTGAGACATCTCGCCGACAATCCTGAAAAGGAAGACTTTTATTTAAAAGCTCATCGCGTCGATCGCTGCAGCGCCGCATTCCACTCACCTTTACAGGGCGCCTCCATGTTCAGCAGCGATCATCCGGATTCGCAGTCATGCCCCAGCGCCTAGGGAGAAAAAGACCAGAACAAAAGGTGAGAGAGAGAAGGGAATAAGGAAAGCTAAATCTCCATGTTAAGACTTACCTGTTGATTCAATCCCTCTTCATTTTGGTTCTGCGCCGCATCCTGGCGTTTCCGGACCCCGGCCCCTAAGGGGAAAAAGAGACATCAGCGTTAATGAGGGAATGAAAAGACGTTACCAAAAAAACGCTCATTAAAGACTTACCTGATTTCTTCAAGGATTTCACCTCTCATCTCGGGTCGGTGCCTGTTCTCCGGCATTCCGTACCCCGGCCCCTATGGGGAAAAAGACACTAGCGAACATTAATGCGTGGACACAAGGGGAACCTCTTATCAAAAAACTTACCTGGAAGCCAAGCAAGTTTGGTTCTCACCAATCCGAAAATCCAGTGAAGTAACTGGATACCATCGCGCCCCTGCATCAGAAGCAGGATGGAGAGCTCGTCCTTCCAGACCCTAAGGTGAGACGCTACGAGGAATCACAGAAGGGTTTCGAGGAGGGCGAGAGGGGAAAGTGGGAGGCTGATTGCATTACCCCGGAGACAGTTAATCCCCTATTTTCGCCTACAGAAGGATACTTCTGCGAGCCAGACAAGCCAGATTTGGGGGCCCGGTCCAGTCCGTCTTCCGAACCCTGCGCATCACCTTAGAAGAGGTCACAGCAGCGCGAACCAGGCCAGCGCCTCCGTGGGAGTCAGGTGAGCGTTACAAGAACACAACAATGTCGACATGTTTTTGGGTGGCAAATTTTTGGCGGGTGTAGATTGTGTGAATTGATCTGCAACTACTTCAGAGCCATCTTCAATACATTCAATATCATCTTCTTGTGGTGGTGCGGTCGCACTGTAGCAATGGTCCAATGCAACTTTGCTGTATTCTCCAAACACAGTTAATTCATGTTCTGGCCATTGGACATGAGCATCTCGAGCCTGAACACGCCTCGCCTCAATTAATAGTTCCTCCATAGTGTACATGGTCTGGCAAGCAACATCTCTCATTCGCTTCACTGTCTGTGTATGTATAGTTCTGAAACCCATGGGTAACTAGAGGAGAGATTGGAAAAGGGATGTTCAGTTTAAACACAAGATAAAGTGTAGTCCAATTGACTGGAAAAAAACATAAAATAGACCCCAGCACAAACATTTTTTTAAAGTTATGAACTGTTTGTAACTAACCTTTTTTTGTTATTTTTTTCTTTGCAACTTTTTTGACTCGACCTTCAACATCTGCATGCTGTAGCTCCGATTCGTTTCCACATGTCCCACCTTCCTCTTGCGCTGCAACTACTAGATTTTCTGTATCCGCATAGACAGCACGGAATGAGGCTCCGTCGTCTCCCTGAAACATAGTACTTTCATTACTATGTATCAAAATATTGTTAGCATAAAAAACACGTGAGGACGAACACACAGGTACATCTCAATAGCCAAACACGATTTAAACATTGTGTGCAACTATCAAACGACAAGTATTCGACCAGTGATGATCTATTTCGATGGAGCTGTCAGTATCCATACCTCTGGCTCTGCATGGACTCCCACGAATGATTGTATTGAAGAGGAGGCATCAGCATCTCCCTGAAACACAGTACTTGCATTAGTATGGTTTTCAATATTGGAAACATAACACACACTTGGGGTCGACGGCACAGGTACATATAAAGAGATAACCACAAATGATGCATTGTCTAAAACAATCAAGGAAAATATAAATGTGCAGATTTCATCGACTTATTTCTCCGATTCCTTTACATCTGCATCATCTAAATGGGATGTTGTGATTGTAGTGGAAGCTCTGTCGTCTCCCTGAAACACAGCACTTGCGTTAATAGGGAAGAAAGTATAGCAAATGGAATCACGTTATATGATCACGCATGATGGAGCTGTCAGTATCCATACCTCGTGCTGCTGAAGAATATCTATGGATGTTGTAAATGTAGTGCGAACTTCCGAAAGCTGTTGCGCTGAGTCATATACGCATGGTCCCGCTTCCACTTCCCCTGGAATTACTTGAATGTCAGGCTCCGCATCAAGTGCAGGGGTTGACGCTCCATCAACTGCCTGAAACAAAGTACTTGCATTAGTGAGGATTACAATAGTGAAAACATAACACACACCTGGGGTCGACAGCACAGGTACATATCAACGGCTAACCACGAATGAAACATTGTGTAGAACAATCAAACAACAAGAATTCCAGCTCTGATGATGACGCTCGATGGAGCCGTCAGTATCCATACCTCCTGCTGGTGAAGAACATCTAGAAATGTTGTAGATGTGGCGGACGCTTCAGCATCTCCCTGAAAGACAGTACTTGCATTAGTATGGATAACACTAATTATAACTGATAACTGATAACGATAACTAAGGTGTATATCAATTGGAAAGCACTAACCAAACATTCGGTAAAATAATTACACGATAGAATAAAACTATTACTTGACATGCATAAAACAAGTCTGTAGCGGATTAGCCTAGTAAGATTACCTGATACGCACTAGAAGTGGTTGATAACTGCGACCACGTCAAGGATGTAGAATGTTCTTGCTTCAGATTGAAGGGATAGTCAAGAAGTTGTAAAGGTAAATTAATGATTGATAATGAAATGCCAATATTAAAAATAGCCATGTAAGGCGACAGAATACTTGAAAAATGCTCAATACAGCACAGTTCCCTGTTCCCATATATATACATTTCGTTTGTGGTTTATGAAATCGAAAAAGAATATATTGATAAATGTCTTATTCAAAAAGCTATACACTTATATCAATATCGAAATTATTACAAGGGATAGAACACCTACAATATCAATTAATCCATTTAGCTACCTACACACTACCGCAAGGCCTAAAGCTAAATCCGGACACTTGACTCACCGGTGGCGGAATGTGGACGAATAGAGTGGGAATAGCGTTTTTGATCAATTTCCGTGTCGTTCGCCGTTTATTCTTCTTTGTTACCCAAGATGTTGTGTACATGTCCAAGGAAAAGTGCCGGCTGCAGATGCGGTATCGATCACCCCTCTTGTCCTGTAAGACTTGTTGAACTCTACTTTCCAGCTCATCCAGTGGATATACGCAATATCTGACCCATTCTCTTATTCGATCAACAGTTTTCGGGAATACATGCATTGTAGTGCCTTCAGATTTCGCATGGGTCTTCGAAGGGCAACCGCTAATCGAACAGGCAGGCATTGTTGATAAATCTGAAAAGTAAATATCGACATTATTATACAATCTTCATGAATAAAGATTTGATACAAAAGTAAATGAATCATACAATGATCAATGCAAGGTTTGTTTTGGTCGCAGGAACTATACCAGTTCATTATGTGCGGCTAAGTATTTGCATAAGTTGCAGAAATGTATAAATGATGTGACTAAAATCGGAACATGTGACTCGTCCCTTGGATGTTCTGTCTTGCACGAGAAGGAAACATGCTTACATTATAGACTGGACCCCCGAAAGATGAAATTCAATGACAATAGGCAAAGATGAAAATAAATAGATCTATTGATAGCATAGCAATGGAAACTCAAGTCAATAGCAATGAGACCAATGAACATAGCACTATTGTGTACTCTACTCGCAAAGAGATAGACATTTAAAAAATCTGTGAAATATGACTAGGATACATGGCCTTACCTTGACCAACAAACAGTTGGATTCAGCAAGCAGAGCATTATGTTGCAGGAGAATTGGTGGGTGGCCACAGGTAGCACACTGATGGGTTTGCTCTAAGCGGTCACAGAAGTTCACGGATAGCACGACGACGAGCAGATTAGCGTAGATCTCAGTGGTTGCCAGGTAGCACTTTCAGGAGTTGACTTGCAAAGAACAAAAATGTTCTCATGAGACATATCAAGTGGTTTATAAAGTATTAGAAACAGGGGTGTGTTTGTGAATGAATGACGTATGTATGTCGTGGTATTAGGGGGGCGGCCTGCTTCAAGGGGAGGCCTGGCTGGAGATACGGGGTCTGAGGAGGCCCTGTGACCGATGGCCCCTTGGCGTGGGATACCTTTTGAAGTGTACATGAAGTTTGGCACCTTGGCCTTTCGCGCCCATGACAGCGCACATCCCCGGGTGCAAACCGGGGGTGGGATGGATGGGCCTGGGGCGTGCAGATAAGGCACAGGAAGACTGCTGAATGGAGACACACTTATGTGGATTGCAGGGGGGCGGCCTGCTTCAAGGGGAGGCCTGCCTGGCTGGAGACACGGGGTCTGAGGAGACCATGTGACCGATGGCTCCTTGGCGTGGGATACGTTTTGAAGTGTACATGCAGTTTGGCACCTTGGCCTTTCGCGCCCCTGACAGCGCGCATCCACTGACGCGAACCGCCTTTGATAGAGGGTGGGTGGGATGGAGGGGCCTGGGGCGTGCAGATAAGGCACAGGAAGACTGCTGAATGGAGACACACTTATGTGGATTGCAGGGGGGCGGCCTGCTTCAAGGGGAGGCCTGGTTTGAGACATGGGGTCTGAGGAGGCCATGTGAGCAATGGCCCCTTGGCGTGGGATACCTTTTGAAGTGTACATGTAGTTTGGCACCTTGGCCGTTCGCGCCCCAGACAGCCCCACATGCCAGCGCTCATCCACGGGTGCGAACTGCCTTTGATAGCATATCGTTGCTTATCAATATCAAATGCCACATACCGGAGATTCTTGTGAGCACAGACCCACACTTCAACCGGTGTATTATAGTGGTCAAGACCCTAAGGCCTGTATAATCCAATGGTAATTATTAGTATAGATATATGTGTGACTTTTATAGAGACATAACCTACTGAAAGACTTTGAAAAAGTGTTATTTAGTGCATGCATTATCGAGAATATGTTATGTTAGCTTAGATAGATAGTGACCACCCTGCTTCACAGCGACCAGACCTTCATCTTTCGTTTAATGGACGAAAACTCGGGTAAGGTCCACAGGAAAGTTTTCTAAAATTCGGAGCACAGATGTCTGACGTCCATCCTTGAATGGAGACACACTTGATTCATTTAAAAAATCGAAACAACCATTGTTAAAATATATGTGGTGTTTTATTTTGTATCTTATTTTCATGACACAAAAATACAAGACTTTAAAGATTATACAGGTCAGGTTGCAGCACAGCGAGAGAAAATCCCCTGTACTGACCGCTGTCACTCGGGAACGTTTCTCTAATGGCACGAACGGCACAGGGGGGTATCCCGTGGAGCCACCATGTAAAGGAACGATAGGCCACCAGCCTGTACCACCTGTGAAAAGGAATGAAACAAACTGTTTTTAAATGACCAAGATAAGTTTAATAAACGTTTGTTGTCACTGACAATTCTTGTAACTAATGGCATTCTGCAAGGACAAATGCTATCTAGACAATGCACACTATTGAACGACTTTCATGCGTTACTATGATATGAATATATAATTTTGGATATAGTAGAAGAACATGAAATAGGAGTGGCAATTCAAGCAGAGTATACTTACTCGTTACTCGGATTACGAGGACGAACAGTTGCGTGAAGTTTGTGCATAAGCACCATTATTATTCTCAACACGGCCCGTGTGAGGCAGGCTGCCCTGAAGTCTGGCAGCTCGGTGATGCATTGCGGTCGTGGCTCGCCTTCCGAAATGTAGGCCAGGCATCCCGAGTTTTCTCGGCAGCAGCAGTTCTCCTCCTCGGTTGGCATTAACTTGCACCGATTGCATGTGCACCAGGTGGAGACGCCGTCCATGCGACTAGGCCCAGGCTCTTCATCTGTTGATTCGTCCTGCCAACTGCCGTCCGAATCCCCATCGTTTTCGCGTGCTTCCCTTTCCAGTAGTTCTTCCTCGGTATACTCGGGCTCGTACATGTAGGGCATTATTGTAGCCATTGTGTGGTAAACAGAGTAAAATAATTTACCGAGATGGTACAGGTGTTCACAGGGGCTACAAGCGGCGAAGGTAGCTGACCAGAGCACAGAAACGAGTCACAAAATACTCTAAGTAACACAGAGAGAGGAATGGAATCGAAAATCTGCTGCTGTGTGTTGTGAAACGGTCTGTTTATACTTATTGAGGAAAGAGGCGTCCTGCCATTTCCATGGCGACACGTCATTAGCTGACGCGCAGCGAATGTTGACACAAGACGCGCTTTGGCGTTGGGAAATGGGCGGTACGAGTCTGCTGATGACAGGCTCAGGGGAATTGATTTAGTGCCGCAGAAGCAGGTCAGCCAGGGCGATGCGGCAAGTGATAGGATTATCATAAAATGGCGGCTCCCTGGTGCCCGTTTTCGCGTGCGTTTAATGGACGAAAACTCAGGTAAGGTCCATAGGAAAGTTTTCTAAAATCGAGCCACTTGGGCTTAAAAAAACATGGCCGACCCGTAGGGACAATAACAATTTTTACTAGACCATGCCTTTAAGTGCGAAGGCAGACGCTACAATTCCGCTTAGCGCACTCGCCTATGACATCCAAAAGGAGTACTGTCAAAGACAAGCCACATTCTGAACCGGAGTCCAATACCAACGGTGCACCTGCAGGGGGTCTTCTGGGAACACTGATGAGGCGATCCACCAGACACTACACCAAAATGGACATTCAGACACAACTACAGGCCATATTGGCCAAAATGAAAGTCATAGGCCAATGAACACAAGAGACAAATACCACTGTGCATGACATAAAAAGGGACTTATGAGGCGTACAGACCCAATTATCAGCAAGAGAGAATCACCAACAATGAGCAATGAATTAGCTCATTGGAAGATAACCATGAATCAGGGTAATTAGGGAAGTACAAAGGCTGAACATCAAACTAGAATATCAAGAAAATAGATCACACTGCAACAACCTTCATGTGGTGGGACTTCTGGAAGATGTTGAAGGTAGGAATCTGGAGGCTTATACCGCAACGGAGCAAATACCGAAGTCCTCTTCGAAGTAAGCAATTTGAACAAAGTCGTACATATATGCTCTTTATTTTGCGTCTCTATTGTATCTGACCGGGTTATACCTTACCCCTATCCATAGCTACAATTTGAATGCAAGCTTGCCAATGATGATGATGCAATCTTTAGCAACCTCAGCCCAACTACTCACAGCTGCCCGTTTATAAATAACTTGATAAGGTAAATTAACTCATTTAGTTTTTCGTTGACTTTAGATACCAACACATTAAATTTTTAAACTTAGCTCTACTAAAAAATGTACTTAAACAAATCACTGTTGTATCATGTTTAACCTTATGCATTAGCCAGCCTCAAACCCTGACTTAACCATGGTTCCCTATGATTATTATGTAGGATAAGGTGGCCTTTGTCATAAGAACCACCACCAACGCCAACCTCGCGTGGCTATTGTAAAACAAATACCTTCCTGTCTGCCGCTCCTTTGGTTGACTATTTTTCACCTCACCTGGAGAAGCAAGTAAGAGATTGTTTTCAGTGTTTTTGTCACACTCGATATTACTTCCTGCTAACTGTTGAAATGAAGAACCCTAATTAGATGGAGGTTCAATAAAAACCTGTATTACCTGGGCACATCTATTGTTCCCTAAAGCCTTTTCTTAAAAAATAGATAGACTTAATAGATAGACTTTGGGGGGCTTTGTCTGCTTATTCTGTTGTGTGTTATATAAAGGTTGTATGGTAACACACTATGCTCTAATATCACTGTACTAGATTTTGTGTTAGATAACATTTTATATAGAAAAAACCTTCCCGCTAATTAATTCTCTGTATTTTTGTTTAGATCATTGATGCTATATTTACATCAAAATATGGGGTAAACCATGTATGTGAAGACTTTTTGGAAGAAATCCTCTGTCCTGAAGATGGCCGTGACATCCACCTTTTGAATAGACACTTGAGATAATGTCTAATTTGATATATGGCCGAAACATGTCGACATACCATCTCTCAAAAGACTACTAATGATAGCTGTCTGATTAATTAATTTTCTGTGAAAAGTATTGTTCACTGAGTGACGTACACCCCTTTTGTCTCTTAATTTTTAGTTTCAACTGTGCTTAGATCAATGTTTTCATTCATGCAGCTTTTGTAAGCACGTCTTTTTTACTTTTATATTAATTAAAAAAAGATTTTTTATAAATCAATTCATATGTTCTTGTGTTAATTTAGCTGGTTCCACTACAGAGCTAACACTGTACTATGTTATGTAAATGCTAAATATCGTGTGACAACCACTCCAATCTCTTCATTCACAGGTCTGTGTAGAAAGGGGTAACCAATTCTCTGTTCTCATTTACCTCAGCTTATATTTATGACTTCTTGCGGGATGCGCTACACTTAACAAATCCTAGAGAATACATAATTGAGCGAGCACACAGAGCCACAATACCCCAAGCCAGCACCGGGAGACCGCCCACAGATTATCACTATGAGGCTCTTAAACTTTCAACACAAATTGGCCATACTGAAAGCATATAAAGCTGCGATGCTGATGAAAGTGGGCTCAACAGACATCAGGATCTTTAATGATTACTCTATTGAAGTAGCAAGGCGACAGAAAAGCTTCAACCCAATATTTAATACACTCAAAGACAAGGATTGCAGGCACTATCTCAAGTTTCTGGCTTTTTGGTGCATACAAATAGACAAACAATGGCACCCCTCTGATGACCCAGAAGCAGCGTGGTGGTTCTTACAACAACACAACCTAGTGGCGGATGACTTTGAGCAGATGCAAGTGGAAAATTTACGAAAGAACCACCCCTCTCCGCTCCCTCCCCGGCACCCACATGAGCAGAACAAATGGCAGAGGGTGGGCAGGGACCAGGGAGCAGACCCGCAAAGGCCTGATAAAGTGATCTCCAGAACAAGATACTTTAACAACCTAACACCCTAACTTTATGTACGCAATACAAATGTGTGCCATACTTTCGATTTCGTATTCACGCTTGCTCTATAGGAATATTTCAAAAATCCGGGATGGACTCCCGACGGGCTACTAATGATGCCATAGATGCCCATCTACAGCTGACAATATCTCTGGGGAGAGATCCACAGGACAGAGCCTGTTGCTGCCCGCGGCCAATTTTATCCCCAGTGGTTACACAATCCATCATGGTACCCTTGAAAGGGTCACCAATATATGTGGGGTTGGAGATGGGGCTATTGTTCTGCATCCTTCTACTCCACATATGGGCTCCAAAGCCTGGTATTGGAAGAGTGTTTTGCAATCTCTCGCAATGTTTTTGAAGGTTAAGCTGTTTATGTTTATGTTGTTAATGTTAGAATTATGGGGAATGTTTGTCTGGGGCTTGCCTATCACAGTATACACACCGAACATGTTTAATACTCGCCTGCCACATGCCATAGGGAAATACTCCCAAATTCGAAACCTACGATGGCAACAATCACATTAATAATGCTAAACATTCAGGGGTTGGGACACCTGATAAAGCGGACGTTAATGTTGAACCAATAAATGGATCTTATGGGTGGTATTGCCTTTGTACAAGAAACCCGCCTTGCCGAATCTGAAAAATTAGTGCGTGGATGGTGGGAACGGCAGTTCGCTCCCCGTGTCACGGGAAGTGAGGAGTGTCTATTCTAATCCACAAAAGAATACCTCTCAAAATACACAATGTTCTTAGTGACAAAGAAGGAAGGTATGTGCTCAAACAAGGGCAACTATTGCACCACCTGGTTACACTTCTGAACATCTATGCCTCCATGTCGGACAACCCGTCATTTTTTTACTCACATGATTACAACATGCGCAAGATTCCTGTGAAACATGTCAATTCTCGGGGGGAGACCTAAAGGCTGCTTTGGATCGATTGAGCTCTAGTGGTGCTACCCCGACTAACCCCAGAAAACAGCAGACTTTCTTCACCTGGCATGAAAACTTATGCTTGAAAGATGTCTGGCGACAAATATGTGGGACACAGAAAAGAAGGTGTAATATCTAAGTGCCATCATAGCTACTCCCGCATTGACTAATGGATATCACCCTCCAATGCACTGTACATGGTAGAAGAGTGCACTATACTTCCCACCTCCCTATCCGACCATGCACTGGTTATATTGACACTTTTTGGCAAATTTTTATCAACCCAGAGCACACATCCTACTGCTGGTGGGACGCTTTCAAGGCCTATATCAGAGGCCAGAGTATATCAAGCTGGTCCCACAAACTTAAAGTGTGGCGCGAGAAAGAGACTCCATTCACGGAAGAACTGTGAGCAGCAGAGCAATGCCACAAGCATATATTAGACCAACCTTCCCTTCCCTCTCTCAAATAAATAGGCTAAGAACGGAGATAAAAATGTTACTGCAGCAAGGGCACAAAAATCTTACATGAGCTGGTCTCGAGCATATTATCATGAAAGCGACAGACTAATGCAACGGATTGCAATGGCGCAAAAAAAAAAACGCCAAGGCCCACAAACAATTGCGACAATTAGAGGTGCGAAGGGAACCTTGGTGATGGGCGATAACCTTATTAATGCTTGGTTAGCAGAATGTTACCAAGACTTTTACTCTGACTCTGATCGTAACATACTATGCACACCTTTCTTGGATCCATTACACTTCCTCAATTGCCCATGGAACACATTGACAATTGCAGCTCCCCTAACCACTCCCGAAATATTGCACGCAATACAGTCAGAATACCCTGGTAAGGCGTCAGGCCCCGATGGCATCCCCATAGATTTTATAAGGCAATGACGGATGAGATCGCCCCAAGCTTAGAGGCCATATTTACAGAAGCACAAGTACGTAGTCATCTTCCCCATTCCATGTTAGCAGCTAGTATAATCGTATTTCACAAGACGGTTAGGGATTCTGAAGAATGCAGCTCCAATAGACTGATATTCCTAATCAATTCAGATGCTAAAGTGCTGGCGAAGTGCCTGGCGCAACAAATTGAAGGGACTCTCCCCCTACTAATCCACAACGATCAAACGGGTTTTATTCGTAATAGGCATTCATAACGTCAGCAGGCTATTACACGTCCTGGCAGGAGATTGCGACCCGAAAGATGTGATCCTCGCAGTAGATGCTGAAAAAGCGTTTGATAAAGTACAATGGGAGTTTATGTTAAAGGCCTTAGCAAAATATGTTTTCCCCATATATATCATTCAAATGATCAAACTACTATACACAGAACCCAAGGCCTCAGTGGTCCCCAATGGAGTCACGTCCTTTTACTCTCCACTGGAACACGCCAAGGATGCCCGCTCTCGCCTCTCCTATACGCATTGTCTATCGAATCGCTGGCCATCAAGCTGCACACTGATACCAGGTGGACAGGCATTCGCCAGAGATCAGAAGAGCACTGTGTCTCTTTGTACGCGGATGATCTATTACTATGCCAGTGAGGGTTGGAAGGCCATACCTTGCATTAGATTCCTACTACAAGAATTTGGCCCGATGGTAGGCTACAAAATAAATTGGGGGAAATCCAAGACCTTCCCTTTGCAGAGAGACATCCCATGGGACCCTGGTGGGGTTGCCCTGTTCAAACGGCAACTAAACCATATCAAATACCTAGGGGATAAATATTAGCGCCGTTACTGACGAACTCCGAGATCTCAACTATCCGAACAACCTAGACCGGATACGCTCGGACGTAGAGAAATGGGACACAATTCTACCATCACTGACGGACAGGATAAATGCCCTATTTTGTTCCCGAAATTAAAATACGTTGCTATGATGTTTCCGACCTCCCTACATCCAAAATGTATAATGATCTTGACGCTATGATCGCCAAATTTATATGGAGAGGAAGAAGAAAGGCACGACTGCGACTCCAGATTTTACTGGCCGGCCAAGCCTGAGGGTGAACTAGGACTGCCATCATGGAGGAGTTATTATCAGGCGGCACAGATATGCTGGGTAAAACGCTGGTTCGCCATCTCAAGTTCAACTAGCTGTAGGGCTGTAGAGTTGTCCATAATGACACCATTGACCCCGATAGAGGTCCTGTCGATTCCCCCGAAAGAAATCGCAGGCTGATGAAAGCTCACTTATAATGGGACTGACATTATCACAATGGCACCAAATGCGATCTATGTGAGGCGTCACCACTACAAAGGGCCATCCTGGATGAGCATCCGCGCACTCTTATCCTATACCATCCAACACAAACTACATCCCAGGCAGGGTACACTTTGGTCACAAGCACGAATCATGGATTTGTATGATGGGGAGGAATTACTAATGTTCCAAGAGGCTAGCCAAACTCTGGGTCGGAAGGAAGGGGATTTGCTACTCTATAAAACATTATAAGCAATAATTCTGAAGCACCCTTCGGACACTACATGCCAATCCTCTCCCGCCCCTTGCAAACTAGAGATGGAACAACATCCCAATACTTTCCTGCGTCTTCGAACATTTTACTTCATGTGCATCCCCAATGTGGGTAGAAATCATGCTCTTGGAACTGCATGTTCAGACGACTTGGGCCTGGGAATCAACACAGCGGATCTGTATGAATATTTCGTGGTTATTCCTCGGATGTCCCTGAATATTATAAACAGGGAGTTCCAATATACAAAATATCGAACGTATGTACTTCACACAGAGCAAACAGTTTAAAATGGGCCCGTCTGCCTCACCGATGTGTTGGAGAGGGTGTGAGGAATTGGGTACCATGTGGCATGTCCTGTGGTTATGTCCGATTCTAGCCACATTTTGGCAGAAGATCCATAGACAAGTATCAAACATTGAAGGAACTGACATCCCACTAACTGCTAATACCCTACTTTTCAGGGATGGGTGCAATGAGCGGCATGATGACGCACTCATACGTAGACTGGTATCTATTATGTGCTTTGCTGCACGCAAAATGCTGATTACACTGGAAAGCAAGCGCTCCACCAACTATAAAACTTCGGTCTGCACTGTTGACTTGGACATGCTCAATGGAGCGTGCTACGTTCAAACGCTGCACCCGTACAAATGCCACACAGGTGGAAAGGTTTTGGGAAATGTTAGAAACATATTTTTGATTATTAGTATAACAATGGGTATTCTCTATCGGTTGGGGGTTTGGTGGGCTGGCACATAGGCATTGCCAACCCTCGAGACCAATTCCCATTCAAATAAAGAAGTATTCATGTAAAAGTTGTTCATAGGTGATGATGACGTTATATTGAATGGCATATGATGCACCTTGACGTTTAAGAGTGCATGGTGATAAAGTACTCAAGCGGGAGGGGTGGAGAGAGTTAATGGGCCCGGTTGGCCAAATGCAATACAGTTGGTATAATATGCTGGATGAGCAACGCACTAACAATTTATATATATGCTGGCTCGCAGAAAGGACAGGTGGTGTGCATAGTTTTATTTTTATATGTTTTGTATGTCTACTGATCGAAGCGAAAATATGACCTGTGGTGTTATGTAAAATGAGATGACCCTAAACTATGGGTCCCATGCAGTCTAACCTACCTAAGTTGCTGTGTAGTATTTTTCACAATACAAACAGATGTGACAAAATAAATTATCATCAGGATTCCAAGATGGCCGCCGAGAGGAGAGCACAGTAATCTGTGAGATCTCTCTTCCCGATGCCCAATAAAATAACGAAACAACAACTTTGCACTTCCCTGGCTGGGAGACATGGGAGCAGCAGCAGGGGCCAAATGCAGTGGTCGAAGTGAGAGAAGGAAGCTGGGGTCGCAGCTTTACAGCAGCGGAGCTCTCCAGATTCCTGTGCCTGAGTGGAGTGGCGGCAACACGTAGTGCGGCTCACGTGCTGTAGGGGAATCAGACCTGGTGAAAGAGCGGAGAGGAGGCAGAGAATGGCCGACTTTGCAGGCCGACAGGACGATCGCCCGCAGCCCCCTGTGGTGAGCGGCACAGACTGTGAGCGGAAAGTGTGAAAGAGGTCCCAAGTGGGGACAGAGAGGATCCTGCCCTGAACCGATGGCTAAAAGAGGAAGTAGCCCGGGTGGTGGGACGTGGTGGTGGGGACCACGTAGACCATGCCAAAGTGAACAGGGAGTAATCAGTGTCCCCCGTGGGTGGCTTGAGCGCCGCCGCAGACGGGGTCGAGTGGGCCCTGCCGGGTGGCAGCAACGCAAGCAGAGGCGGCAAACAGCAGAGAGCACCAAAAGGAGCACAGCAGGACGCACCAGGACTCCAGTGAGTAGTGTCAGGTTTCGTGGGATTTGGTTGAATGTGGTGGAATGAGGATATGATTAACATAAAGTATGGTTTGGGCCTTAACTTTCTGTGCAGAGTGTGGAGAGCTTCCCAAGCCAAAATGGAGACTTCCAAAAGGATCAGTGATTGGTCAGAAGTAAAAGAAAGGCATTGTTGGAACATTCTAAACCGCCTTTCATTGTCAGAAGCCCAGCTGGAAGGTCTTATGTTTGAAGCTCTTAAGATTTAGAAAACTTTAGTTAGGCCCTTGTGCCTAAAATTGTTTATTTGGATCAGGAAAGTGTTGGAAAATTAAGAAGAAACTTGTAAAACATTCCAGTGAAAGAAAGAAGCAAGCTAAGTGAATTCTTTATATTTTACGGAACTTTGTGATATTCAAGCAGGAGTTAAATATCAATACCATTAATTAACTTGTTCCTGTTTTCTTAGTTTTTGTTTAATTAGTAGTTCATTTCGTTCTTTCAAGAATTTATTTTAGAACTTCTAGAACTTTATTTAAATTTATTGAACTGCGTCACATTTTTTGCACCTGGCAAGTTGGAGTGTGGAGGTCTGTTTATCATTTTAGCGTTGTGTGTTTTTTCGGCCGTATAAAAGATTGAGTATTGTTCCATTTTACGGTAACAGTGCTTTTCTTAACGTCGGACTAGCGTTAGAAATCTTACACTGTCTGCGCAAGTGACAGTGTGGTAGCCACGCGACTCCGAGGCGTTATGTTTTGTTTACTAACATTCTAACCTGGCGCGTGATCATCACTGGGCTGCCTCTTCAAGGATTAGTGTCCGGAACTGAGGAATTTCTTCTTTACAGTTTGAACAATTCACATTAAGAAGAGTGAATACTATTCCATTACGCATGCGCCCATGCCAGTTTCATTTTTGAACTCTATTCCTTGTTCATGAGCGCATCCATTTTAGAAGGAGAAAACAATATCTTCACGCATGCGCATACTCTGGTTAAAAGAACGCTTCTTTTATGAGCGATCTTCTTTGCAAGCAGAAGATCCAATTAATGAACACTTTATATATTCAGGAAACAAACAATTTTAAATTGAATAGCCAGAGTGTCATTTTTGGAATTTGAGTTGAAGCTAGAAATTAATACGAACTACAGGTATAATATTTCCAGCGGGTTGTTTGGGTAAACGACATCTGAACTGCTAGAAGATTAACTCATTAAACAGAGAGATTAGCAGTTTTTCAATTCCGAATTGAAGAAATTAGTAAGAGCATCTGAGACTCTATTTTTCTGTTTTCTTCAGTAGAATTCACTCACGTCCTCTAAGTTATTCACAGAGGATAATCAGGTATGGTGGCGTGTTTATTTACTTAAATTGATAGAGAAGTCAGAGCCAAGGAATTCAAAGGTTAGTGACTAAAGTGAATTTGTTGTTATTTTTACCAACAGGTTGACAGATAAAGAAGCTGAGCAAAACCTGAAGTTTATTATTTTGTCCCATTTTCCCCCTTTCCCTTGGGGGTGCTCTCAACTGAACTGTTTGATACCAGTTAAGAGGTTAGCATCAAAAGGGGACTGCGGGGGTTCAGCAGCTTCCGGGGACAACATCAGATTTGATAAAGCCTGACAGTAGCAAGGGAGAGCAGGCTGAAAGAACCCACTGGGGCGCATGCGATACCGGGTGTTGGGAGCACCCCCTGAAGGGCGTAGTGTGGGGCTCCCAGCCGTCACCTCCCGGGGCATTGGACACATCCACCCCGGAACCCCACACCCAATTTATGCGGTATATACGGGGCAAGATGAGTTTATTCAGTTCAGGCGAAATTGGAAAGGTTTGCCGAGGGGCAGGTTTTAGTGACGGGGACTTCAACTTAGCGTGTGATCCTCTAGTGGATAGGAGTGTCTGCAAACACCCAGATCAGTGGTGCTTGACAAAGAAACTAAAAGAACAAATGACCCAGCAGGCTTTGGTAGATGCCTGGCAGGAGATTCATAAGGGGGTCAAGGGGTTTACCTTTTACTCACACATGCACCGGTCCTTCTCTAGAATTGACTATATCTGGGTGTCCAGTACTTTGTAAGGTCAGGTAAAAAAAGGTGGAAATGGGGGCCATGGCCATATCCGATCGCGTTACGGTCTCGATCATGGCGCAGCAGGAAAGGGACGGATCAGGCTCTGGTGATGTACATTTCCGGATGAATTACTAAAGGATCCAGTCATATGGGATGAAATACGGGACAGGATTGGAGAATCCTGGAAGTGCAAGAGCATGTAGTATGAGATAACTTGAAGGCAACCCTGAGGGGTGTGAGAATCCTGGTATTCTCCCGAATAACCTTGCAAATCCCTTATTCAGGTGGCCAGGGAAGGGCTGGCACCCTCAGATCCCAACCCTGGGGGTGGACGAGCAAGGGAGGATCACCTGGGTAGGGGAGCCAAGGGTTATGCTTGGGGAAATGCCCAAATGAGAGACAGTACTACACCGCGGTAGAAGGAGAGGAAGACGAGATCCCCGAGACCTTTATAGGCTGTACCCTTCCTCACAATAATACACTCTTATCCGGATCCAACAACCCCTCTCAATATGACAAATCCCCTAGGAATCCAAACCCTGTTGCAAATGGAAACTATCTCTCCCAGAATCCCTATTCCTGTGTGTCCTACCCGAATACTCCCAGTTGTTCTCCACATCCCATTGATTATTATTTACCGAATTCACAATCTGCTTTGACAAAACACCAAAGTTCCCCCTATTCATTCCACAAACCCTACCAGACTCTCCCTTCCGAATTCACCTTTTTCCCATCCTACCCAGTAGGATACTTAGAAACTCTACCCCTCCCCTATCCCGACACAAACACATCAGTTGTTTACCTGACATGTCCCAACACAAGGGTCAGGCAGGGTCAGGCAATTGGTAGAAACCATGCACACCTTACGGCCCTTTACTTTCCCCACAGGGATAAAAGGCGGAGCACGAAAGCACACTTCGAGTAAGGCCGAACATATGAGGAGACAGTTTATCAAAACCAGCAGTTCAAACTGAGAAGGATGCAGTGAGATCTGGAAAGACGACGAAGGGGAAGTTACCGTATGCCTGTTCAACTCAGACCCGTAAAGCCTCCAAAAGAGGAATCTTAAGACCAGGAGGTGCATCTGGCGGTTGAAGCAGCAGATGACAATGGCACACAGGGGCCTCCCGCGGTGATAACGTAGGTGGCGAGGCAATCTGCTACTGTGGTACTATCCTTGACTCCAGAGAACAAAGAAGCCAACGGGTTCAGCACAGCCTGTGAGTCGGAGGAAGCAGATAGTAAACCGAACTATGTCGAGCCCAAGGTTGCAAGTGGCAACATTTTTGAACACGAGGAATCCGAAAGACAAAGAACTTGTGTATGTGATTGAAGTGTAAAATAAAGCCCAGTTGAGGTCCAGGGGCAGAGGGGTCCGGCGCCACGTGGGCGCTCATTGGAAAGGCTGACTGGGACCTGGTTTTGAAACCACAGTAACCAGAAGGCCCTAAGAAAAGGGTGGTGTGAGGAGTCGGAGTGGTCCTATAAAGGTTATGTCAAATCCCTAGTACAATCAAAAGTCTCTGACCCGTTGCCGATGGAAAGGGGCGAAGCCTAAAATCTCCATGAACAGTGTGTTGACAAAGGTGAACCCGATAGAGGGATGCCCACAGTGAACTGTTTAAATAAGACATTAAAATTTGTGAATGACAGAAGTGAAATTGAGTTCACAAAAGCCATAGTGAACCCGACAGAGGGAGGCAAACATTCGAGAAGGGTCTGAGCCTGGAAGAAGCGGATACAGGGATGGAAAACCGTCACCCCACCAACATGCAAATACAAACAGGGGAATCTTTTTGTATACAGGCAAGTGTGAACCTGATAGAGGGATGCCGAAGGAAAGCTAGGGGAAGGCAACCCCGCTTTCCATTAAGATTGTGAACTGTGTTAAAGGAAGGCCATAGTGAACCCGACGGAGGGAGATCCCAGAGGCGAAGAGCAAACGCCTAAAGTACAAGGCTACCGAAAGAACTTTTTGTTTGTCTATCATTATGAGCGATACATGAACCATCGTAAAGAAAGGCCGTAGTGAACCTGACGGAGGAGGCCCAAACTGTCAAGAGGATCCGAGCCCGGCGGAGAGAGATCCAAGGGGCGAAGATCAATTGCCCAAGGTACAAGAGTACCGAAGTAACATTTTGTTTATCTGTTTTTGTTTCTTTGAATCAACCAGCTTTCTAAGGCAAGAGACTTTTGTAAGAAGGAGACCGCTTCTGAAACTTTTCCATATCACTGAACTGAACTGTGAACCTTGTGCCGACGAGGCCAAAGAGTGTGCTGTGCTAGAGAGTCCCGCCTTGTCACGTGCTTCAAACATGGGGAAGGGAGACCCAGCCATACCATCCTGACTTTTCATTTTTGTAATCACTTCTTTCTTTTCTGGTGAACATTATCCCACACCCTTTTTGTAATTTAGTTGTAAGTATTGGCAATAGTTTTATTTAGTATAGGCCCTTTTTAGTTGACAAGACGCCACTCGGACTGCCTTATTTGATGGTCGTAGCTTGCTTCCATGTTAGGTTTAGATTAGGCGTTTATCTCGCCCATTATAAAGTTCAATAAACACCCTTGAACTGTGATCGCTTGTGTCTGTCTTTACTGTTGCCACCATGAGTTCCTTACAGGGGTGAATTAATGGTGAAGATGTCCCTGTGGGATAAACAATTAGGTAACCTTCAAGCCTAGATGGAAGCGCAACTACGAGGGGTGATGGCAAGAATGGTAACGGACAAGGGGGGGCCCTTAGAAAGGAGTATAGCAGTGTCAATGGACAGTTGGACTTACTCCACACTAGACAAGCAGATAAATACCTTCTGTATATGTGACAGAGCTACTACATTAAGGCGAACAAAGCAGACGGTACGCTTGCAATGCAGGTGAAGTATAAGGAAGTCTCAAGGGTAATCCTCCAAATTAAAACAGGGCAGGGGTTCCTTAGCTCCTCGACAGATGACATTGTGCAGACCTTTTCGGACTTGTATGCAACCCTGTATTTAACGGATTCCCCAAAGGGGGAACATCAGAAGCTTATCTTTGTGAGTGTCCGATGGTGGCTGCGGCCCCAGGGGAGAAGGAGATGATGGAAGGGGAAATAACACAGGAGGAAGTCCGCACAGTGATTCTATCCTTGCCAGTAAATAAAGCTCCTGGACCGGATGGCTTTCCGGCGAGCTTCTATAAGACATTCCAGCAGCCACTAATTTCAGTGTTGACCTCCATTTTCAATTAATTCGAGGTATCGGGCACATAACCCGAACCATGGAGGAAGCAAAGGTGGTGCTGTTCCCCAAACCCGGTAAGGACCGAACACAATGTGGGTCCTACCGACCAACAGCCCTGATAAAGCTGAATGCAAAAATAGTCACTAAAATATTAGCAACCAGGCTGGACAAGATTCTCCCCAAGTTGGTGCAACCCGATCAATCAGGCTTTGCCAAAGGGAGGCTAACCTTTGATAATATTAGTCGAGTTTGCCATCTCATAGAGATGGCGAACATAACAGGAACACCCGCGATGGTGCTCGCCCTCGATGCCGAGAAGGCTTTCTACAGGGTTGAGTGATCCTTTTTGTTTCTTACGATGAAAGCCATGGGGTTTGGCCCGCGATTCCTGCAGTTGGTCCAGGCAAATTATCTTGCGCCCATACTGAGATTATCGGGTAACGGCCACATATCCAGAGGAATCCGGGCCTCACGGGGCACCAAGCAGGGATGTCTGTTGTCCCCGATGTTGTATGCGCTCTACCTTGAGCCTTTACTGACATGTATCGGGGACAGTGGGTACATCAGGGGATTCCAGTTTGTGGGCGAGGAACATAAGGTGGCCGCATTCGCCGATGATATGCTGCTCACCCTCACAGCTCCGGGCAGATCACTGCCAGCTCTGGCCGAGAGCCTCAAGGAGTTTGGAAGGGTGGAAGGCATGAAAGTCAATACCCACAAATCAGAGCAGATGCACACAGCAAAGGGGAGTATACCGTCACCTGGGGCTGCGTTAGTACACCCCTTATCTGGGGGTGCAGGTCATGGGTTCGTTGGACTCCCTATACCAGGCCACTATCCTCTGCTGTTCGCGTTGGTCAAGAGATGGTTAGAGGAACGCGGGTCTCTTAGGTCTGGCAGAGGATTCAATGGGGTTGTGGTGGCCAGGCCCCTGCAGGAAGTCCTGTGGTGACCAAAGGGGGACAGACCCGGTAATATTTACCATAGCAAAATTACAACCATGGTGGGTGACATATGGGACTCCTTTGTACAGCATGAGGGCCTTACAATGTTCCCCTCCCTGCTGACACCACTATTTCGTAACCCACAATTTCACCCGGCAGAAGAACAGTGAGCCTACACGCGTTTGGAGGAGGCGGGCTGCCAGAAACTGAGGGGTATGGTGGAGATCCAGGAGATGAAGAACTTCCTTCAATTTAATGAGCAATTTGGGCTGGGGGAAGAATAAAGGTTTAGATATGCGCAGCTGAGACATTGGCTAAAGGCCCTGGGCAATAGCCAAGCTCAACCCCTTCATGGAATATGTGATTACCAAGACTGGGGATCACCATAAAACAGTGGTCTTCAAACTTATTTGGCCTTGACCCCCCCTGAGCAAAGTTTGGGCAGGCCGGGCCCCCCCAAAAGTGCCACATGGACAGTATGTAGAAATCGCTATGCTGTCACCGCACCCTACTCCCAGTACAGACCCTGGGCACTCCCCACCCTACTCCCACCACTATTCCAGTGCTGCCACCCATCCTGCCCCCAACACAGTCCCATAACCCAAGCATACACACATCCATACACATTTAAATAAAAAATAAATCAGCATAAACGTACCTTCTGCAGGGGCCTGTGCATGGTTGCTAAAATGCCCCGCTCCAGGTTGCTCTGCCCGTATGTGCGAGGAGGCACAGGAGCACCCCCTCGCACATACATACATGCAGTGCCCCAGCCAGCATTTCCAATGAGTTATGCACGGCCGGTCGAAGCAAAACACGTCCAGCGTTGCATGGCTCAGTGATCATGTGCGGCTGGAGAAATGAACTGTCAAAGGCAAACAGTGTTTCCCTTTGACAGTTCAGCCAGCCCAGGAGCACTCCCTCAGCTGGAAAAAGCAGCTGAGGGAGTGCTCAGTGTTTCACTGTGCTGGCCCCTCCATAATGGGTGAGGTGGCCAGTAGGTGGACGCCCCCTCACCCATTATGGATGAGCCGGCAGGCTTGGACTGGCCTATAAGGCAGTAGGGCGATGACCGTACCAAAAATGCAAAATGCTAGTGTAGGCCAGTCAAAATGGGCCACTGTGGGCCAGTTTGAGGAGTTACTTTACTATGCAGCTAGTAGTTTTGACCATTGTTGCTGAATAAATATTCTTTAAATATCACAATTTGTTTACATTTGAACAAAAAAACAAGCCCTTGGGTACTATTCAAACAGTGTGTGACTAAAGGACTGAATATCCATTTGCAACAGCTGGACATTTTTTTCATTGGTGCCTAAAACCGTTTTATGGTCCAGTCTGACCATGTGAGCTGCCACTTCCCATTTTCTCCAGTCTAAAAAAAAAATTTTAAAAAAATATATATATATTTTTTTTACATTTCATGCTGGGCTCTGGCGCCCCCCCTGGGATGTGGCCGAGCCCCCCAGGGGGGGCACGCCCCACAGTTTGAAGACCTCTGCCATAAAATATCACCTCTGTAAGGAACACATGGTGGCAAGAGTAAAGATAGACATCACAGTTCAAGGGTGTTTATTGAACTTTATGAGTGAGTGAGATAAATGCCTAATCTAAACCTAATTCTAAGATGGGAGCAAGCTATGACCATCAAATAATAATAAGGCAGTACTAGTGGCGTCTTGTCAAAATAAAAAGGGCATATACTAAAAATAAAAATATTGCCAATCCTTACCAGTAAGTTACAAAAAGAGTGTGGGATAATGTTCACCAGAAAAGAAAGAAGTATTCACAAAATGGTAAGTCAGGATGGTATGGCTGGGTCTCCCTTCCCCAAGTTTTTAGCACGGGACAAGGCGGGACTTCTGAACACAGCTCACTCCTAGGCCTCTCTAGCACGAGGTTCACAATTCCAGTTCAACAATACCAAAACTTTCAGGGGCCAAGTCCCTTTCTACAAAGTCTCTTGCCTTAGAAGGCCTGCTGGATCAAAATAACTAATAAAAAATAGTTCCTTCGGTAATCTTGTGCTTTTCGCCCCTTGGATCTCCCTCTGCCGGGTTCAGATCATCCTTGCAACTTGGGCCTCCCTCCGTCGTGTTCACTACGGCATTTCAAATTTAGCTTGCAATATTCAAAAGTCTTTGTGTCTTTTTCAACAACCTCCTACTGCGGACAACCCTCAGCCGGGTTCAGTCTTGTCGCACAAGGTTCACGGGTGTATTACTCTTCACCCCAATTCGCAGGCATCCCTCTGCTGGGTTCACGTTTGCCAAATATACAATTGACTTTGCTTTATCAAAATGCAGGATTCATTCTCATTACCTTTCCCCTTTGCATCCCTTCGTTGGGTTCACATAGCCATCTTTAACACAGTTCATGGTTTGCTCATACACAGTTCATGGTTTGCTCATTGCATCTGAAAGCCGGGCTCCCTTTTCCTAGCTTTCTTTTTGCATCCCTCCGTCAGGTTCACACTTGCCTGATTTCACAAGACCTTCTCTTCCGAAAGCGGTGGTTCCCTTCCCCCTAGCTTTCTATCGGCAATGGGTCAGAGACTTTCGAGTGTACAAGGGATTTGACGTCACCCTTGTAGGACCACTCCCTTTCCTAGGGACTTCTGTTACTTGCAGTTTCAATTCAAGAGGGCCAGCGAGAGTCCTTCGACTGAACAGTTGGTTCTTCTCTGGGCCTTCTCCAAAAGTTCAAACACACAAGTTCTTTGTTCTCAAGTTCTTGCGTTCATCTAATGTTTCCACTTTCAACCTTGGGCTCAAACACAGTTCAGTTTCCTCCGAATCACGGACTGTCTTGAGTCCGCTTGGCTTGGCTTACTGCTGGAGTCAAGAACGTTACCAGGGTAGCCAGCATGCCTCCCCACCCGTGTTGTCAATCCGGGAGGCCCCCGTGTACCATTGACATCTGTTCCTCCACACGCCAGCTATGTTTCCGGTTCTTGTAATTCCCTTTTCGAAGGCTTCGCAGGTCTGAGTTGAAAAGGCCAAGGGCAATTCCCCCTTCGTCGTCCCTCCTGGTCTCGCCGACTTTTGCCTCCGTTTGAACTGCTGGTTCGGTGTAGCCATTTCCTCATGCGTTCGGCCTTGCTCGTAGTGTGCTCTCGTGCTCTGCCTTTTATCCCTTTGGGGAAGGTAAAGGGTCATCAGGTGTATGTGGTTCTGGTCAATTGCCTGACTCTGCCTGACCATCGTGTTGGGACATGTCAGGTAAATGGCTCTGGCGCTAGTCCATTGTCTGGTACAGTGTAAGAAAGTGTTCGTGTCGCAAAAGGGGTGGGGGAGAAGAGCTTCCAAGTATCCTACAGGCTAGGATGGGTAAAAGGTGTTATGAGGAAGGGGGTACTGCGTCTCAACCTTTGGTGTCCCACTTCCACTCCCCGAAGACCCCCCATCCAGGTGATCCTCCACCACTGGTCCAGCCCCAGGGACTGGATCCAATAGCGATGGCCATGACCTTGCCACCTGGATGACAGATCCTCGGAGACCAGTAAGTGAGACTCCTTTGGGTTTCTCACAGCTCTCTTCAAGATATTCTCTGAGCCCCAAACTTATCCTGAATGGGCATATATGAAGCGATGGGAGAGAGAACCTGCGAGAGCCAATCCCAGAGGAGCAGTGGTGGGGCGTCTACCAGGGGGTGCCAGGGGCATGCTGGCCTGGTTGTGGGGAAGAGGGTACCTGGGAGCACATTTGGTGGCTGTGTCCGGCCAATACACCATATTGGGACAGTGTCAATGGGGCAATGAAAATTATCTTTGGTCAGCAAATCGACCTGCGATTTGTGGAGGCTATGGTGGGTATGGGGGATGTGCTTGAGGCATTACCTCAGCGCAAGGTATATGTGATTTTCAGTATGGAGGCGCTCGCCTTAATAGTGCAGAAATGGAAGAAGCTGGAAATTCCCTCCGAACACGAACAGATTGTGAAAATAGGGCATTATGTATCCTTGGAATGGGTAACTTATTCGATCCAAGGATATCAGGGGAGGTTCAAAGACTATTGGGATGTGGTACTGGACATTTTGCAAAAGGAAATCTGCATCAACCGGTGACCACAGAGAATCAGTATTCTGGGCCTTATGTGATGGCAGGATCAGGTAGTGAAAGTACTGGGATGGCTTTGCCGGATGAAATTGGGCTGCTGTCAGTGGGAGGGGCAGGGGGGGAGGCGGGTGGTTAAGCCAGGGGGGGAAATTGCGGGGAGGGATTGATCATCAAGAAGCATTGTACTTCTCCAAACTGAACATTTTTAGTTCACAAGCTCGACCTAAGAAAAATACACTTGCTCCTTGTGGACAGGTGACCAAATATTTACCTGTGCCTTCTGTAAAATGGTGCATGTCGCTATAACCACATTCCACATTTAGTGCAATGCTGTTACCCGAAGGACAGTCACACATGGTGACATGTGTCTGCCACTTACTGCAAAATATGTTATTTGTAGAAAATGTCAAATACAACTTTCAAACATCCCCATACTCGCCAGCAAGGTCGAGTAACATAGTACTCGCCCTTCATAAAATCTCTTTTGCCAGCCCTGAAAGTGTGTCATGTCATTTTATCCCTGCCATGCGCATAGAAGTCCCAAGTTCTGCAGGCCATTATTTCAGATTTTGCGCATACAAGATATTCAAAGGGCAGAGAATATATAGCTTTGTTTTAAATATATTGTTTTTAAATCAAAGAAATGAATGCCAAAATGTCAACCACCCTCAGTGGACACATAGCATAATAAAAGTATTTCATTTTATTTGTAAATTGTCGTGTTAGTCTTTAACTCAAAACAGCTCATCTTGGGGCATATGCCTGAGGTTAATGTGCTAAGAGGTAATCGCTAATATCGATGGAATCTAGCAGCAAGACTGTACTCAGACTAAAAACACTTAACACTGTTCACCAAACATCTCCAAAAATTATCACACTGTGGCAACATTTTCCACCACTTTCAATACAGCTCAACTGCCAAAACTGTAAATGAAACACAGTGGGCCTCATCACGACCCAGGCGGTAAATTACCGCCTGGGCCGTGACTTTACCACCATGGCGTAAACTACGTTTACGCCATGGTGGTTGGCGGACTTACCGCCCCATTCCGACCTTGGCGGGGCGGTAAGTCCCCAATCCCCATTTACCCTTCCCCATTCCCATTTTTGCCCCATAGGGCATAATGGGAGTGGGGAAGGCGTTAATTACGCCACCGTAAATTACGGTGGCGTAATTAACTCCATGGTCCCTTAGCGCCATGGATTTTAACACCTGCTAAAAGCAGGTGTTAAAAGCGCCATGGCGCTAAGGGATCTCGTAATTGGCGGTAAGGGGTCGGCGCAGCTAACGCTGGCGTAAACCCCTTACCGCCAGGGTCGTAATGAGGCCCAGTATGTATGTGTGATTATTTGCTTGATGTTTTGATTATAAAAATTGAAACTCAGCCTTTCATTCCACACTTGGTGTTTAAATCTGTTAAGAATTTATATATGGTACTGAACCATTTGTCAAGCTGCTTTTGCCCTATGCAGCGGTTTCTAAGTCACACTGTACTACTGGCTTTTTCCAAAGCTTTGGCAGTGCTCACAGATCATGTATGTACGCAGAATGACATGTGTTTTGTACTTGAAACTGGTGCCGAGTTTAAATACAAAAGATCTGTCTCTAGCAAAGTTGTCCCTAAAATGTGGAGCTATACCCACCACCCAACACCAAACCAGGGTGGCACTGATAAAGTCAAGGGTGAGAAGTGTGTGGCATGGTGGGGCAGGTGCACAGGGGAATAAGGGATAGTTTTTGTCAAAAGAACTTAGTAACTTTACAAGCAGAACTGGCATTTCTGGTTGGCGTGTTTAAGGATACAGTGGTTGTACGTACCGACATGCCACACATAAAAAAGTAAAATTTAAACATTTCTGAAAGTTACGATGAAATGTAATGGTCAGCAATAAATGGAAATATGTGAGGTTTTGTAGGCTTCATATCGTGGTGTGGACTAGGAGCAATGTGTGTTGTTACAAACTTTCACTGAGCATCACCATGGACCATCATCTAAACATTTCATATCTATTCAAAGCACAATTAGCTGTAAGCACGAAAACAAGACCTTGAACACTCAAAAGAAAATATTAAATGTTACACATACCAATTTTTCCATACAATGCCACTTTCAACGAGATATAAAATATCTGATTAATCCAATAGCCGACGCTCTAGTAAGTTCTCTCACTTTTACCATGATGTATCGGATACCAGTGTATATGACACTGTTTAGATGCACACTAAGATTATTTGCCTGAACTAGATGCTTTTGACTCATCTTCAGTTAATGGGTATTTTTGTCAAAATATTGCACTCAAGATTGAAAATTGCCCAGGATGCTCCACCTGATGGTAAGACAACTCTTCATACACCGCACTATGACAACTAATGCACCATCTTAGCTCGATATGCATGTATTTTAATTGTGTAATAGTTGTACAACAATCACCTAACAAATGAAGATTCTGGATCTAAAAATTGTAGATCTTTTGAGTCGGTTTTGTGTGGATGCACACAAAAACATACCAATTCATATACTACAGATAATGGTTTAAATTTCCATGTTTCGATTTTGTTGTTGCATTGTGAGAATGCCACAGGTGGGGTTGGGTTGTTCTGACTCATCTTAGCGCGATGTTGTAATTTACTTATTGATGTACATTGTGCTCTTGATTCTGTGGGCTTTTCAAGTTATATAGTCTTTGGAGCCATTACACAATCTGCCTGCCCACATCATCATAAATTCTGACAAATGGTGTTTTAGGCAGTGCAAGGACAGACTGTCAAAATACACAAAAACAAACTGGCAGACCATCCAGCCTCTGCCAACATGTTTCATAACTAATTCAAGATACTACTCGACACAATAGGACTTGCTAACTGATTTAAGCAGGATGTGTCCCTGTAAAGACTGGAGGGGCGTATCTTTACTCCTGCTCTCTATATGGCAAAGGAGAGCCACAGAGGACCCCAGCCAAGATTCTTTATTTAGTAAAACGTGGGCAAGTAATCCAGGCCTAGCTCTCAGGAGGTAATGCGGGCTGGTTCTTAAGTACAATTTAGTCCCCAAGCACCCACAAAGGAATGTCCACACATTATGTTAGTGAAAACACAGCTCTTTATATAACTAAGGTTCAAGTTATGTAGACAATAACACAGATAGAACGAAAGTTAAATTAAGCAAAAGGTGAACGTTGTTGTCGAGGGAGCAGCTTCGATCTTTGCGGTGCTTGTCGACGAATGTGCGTGAAGGTCCAGTGAAGAAGAGGCATGCAGTGCACCTCAGCGACGGTAATTTGATGCCGCAAAGAGTCAATGAAGAACTTTGGCCCAGCAAGGGCGTCGGGTCGTCGGTGTCTGGCGTCAGCGAATGTTACGGGACTACGGCTGGCTTTAGTAGCTTTGTCGGCGTCTGAGGTCTTCAGGTGGCGAGAAACCCACCAGCGGATTCTCCTTGGCCGTCAGCGGCCTTCATTTTCTCCAGCAGGATGAAAGCGGTCGATAGTGATGAACAAGGGAGTCCTTGGATCAAATGTTCTTAGGCAAAGGGAGCACTGTGACTTCGGCCGGCGGTGGCGGTCCTGGACGGTGATGGGCGGCACTTATCTTTGTTCTCCTCGGCGGTCCCCTTCTCCAGTCGGCAGCCTTTCGTAGGTTTGTCTACCAGGGAGCTTTGGCAAAGATCAGTTGGTGCTCGATGGTCCCTCGTAGCTCGGGAAGAGGTCTCCTTACCAGGTCCTCTCTTGGATCAATTCTTGGAGTCACAACAGCTTTCAGATCGACAAAGTAGTGCAGCAGCAATTCTTATCTTCCAGCAGGGCTTCAAGAATCATCATCACTTTCAATGTCAGCTTCAACTTCAGCCTCTGAACGATTTCTAGCTGTGAGAGGCCCCCAGATATACTAGTTGATCTCCCATTCATTCTGCTGGGTCACCCTCATACAAACAATCACTCAGAAGGACAGTTGGGCAGCCAGTCAGGCTCACAGCGCATTCAGGCCATTCTTCTCCATCCAGACACTCACAACAAGGAATGCGGATTCAGACAAGCACTCTGCCATTCAGCACTCCATACTGCATTCATACCGGTTTCGGGCAGGGCTGTCTCAGTCATTGTGTCAACCACCAGATACTAGACACCCATAACATGAAATGCGTATTCGTCATACACTCCATTCACCCAGGTCCCACCCCACGGGTGTACCCACAACATAGTCATTGGGAAGGCTCCAGCCGGTCTGGCCTGGACTTCCCCACAACACCATATATGGAACTTCCACCCAATAGCCAGTCAGGGGACGGGACAGAGACAGGGCTTCCCGGGACGTCGGGAAAAACAAGGTAACAGGCAATGGAGGACAAGAGGCCACAGGGGCCATCTTGTCTCCATCAGGAATCCACTGATTCCAATGGCAGGGCCTGGGCATCCCAAAATGGAGGATGCTCAGGGCACCTGTCAATTCAGCACAGAGCTGCCACCAGCCCATACTCTGCTCTGTTGGCCACACACGGGCGCCCAAAAACATACACTAGGAGTACAGGGTTGTACTCCCACCCATGGGTGCCATAAGGGTATACCAAGGGTCTGTTCACCAAACCAAAACGAGGAAGAGCCACACCGCCAGAAGTCTCACGTTAACTCCTGCGTGGAAAACAAGACAGAGCACATGCTAAAAAGCAATAAAGGCAAGGATACGGAGGCCCTGTCCCTCCGATGTATTTCCAGCATCACAGTCACCTGGCCCTGGTTTGTTACAATATTTGAAGAAGGGACAACAGACCTCTTTTCACACTCAATGTACTTCTGGAAGCGATACAAGATTCAGTGAAATGCAAACATCTTCCCCCAAAGAGATGGTGTGTTTTACTGGTTCGAACCAGCCAGTCACAATATACAAACGTAAACAAACCACGCTGTCTGTGCCAAAATGTTTCATATTTTCATCAAGGGATGACCATAAACAATAGCACTTGCTGACGAATTCTGTGGGATGTTCCACCATGGTGTGGTACAAGTCTTTGAAGTGAGCACATCACCCCTCTGGATACCATATATTCTTGATCAAGTCATGCCACTTTTTGATGCCATTGAAAAGGTGGGATCGTTTGTTGCGATAGCTTTAAAGACATTCTTTTATTTTTTTAATGATGTCATGATTTTAATATGTATTTTGTAAAATTGTTAAGAAGGTTTTGTGGGTATATGTGAAAAGTTTAATTTGAAATAAAACACATTAAATTAAATAAACAAATAATAAAAAAATACATTAATACCCCCATCACAGCCAACAGCATCTTATCAGAGCGCGTGTCTGGCAGGTCAAAAGCAAACCAGTAAAAAAAAAACCCAAAGAACTCCCTATCCTGTGACATCCCTATCCGACATTTCCAATATACACATCCTCAGAATGGGTATAAAATGGGGCTTGACTCAAAAATGCAATCATAACTGAAGACATTTTTTGGCACACAATGCTAACCACGCAGGCAATTTCCCACAAGAAGCAGCAAAGGTGAGCTATTATTTTTATAATTTATGCATGTGCTATGTTTCCATGGAGTACAATTCCTCCTCTCCATACTTAAAGTACATAGACATTTAAAAAAAAAAAAATATATAGATATATTTTTTTTTAGAACAACATGGGACTGTGCGTCGTCCCGATTCATACATATATATATATAGCCTGCATAGCCACACTTCTTCCCACAGCCCCGGCGTCCGGGAACATTGTCTGCATTTGCGACCTAACATCTGCCCAATATTGCTGTAGGGTCCGGCATTCCCACCAGATGTGCCTCCAATCTCCCTCCCCCCGCATTCCATCCAGCAATTATTTGGGGAGTTTCTGAACATCGTGTGGAGTCTTTCAGGCGTATAGTGCCATTGAATGAGAATTTTCATCCACATTTCTATAGATTGGATTGCCCTCGTGAGCTTGGGTATTGCCCCCCAGATGTATTTCCAGCATTCTTTCGGGAGCGTGCCCTTAAGTGTTTTCTCCCACCTTTTCATGTATTGCCATTTGATGCCCTCAACTTGGGCGTTTATAAATGTATAGGTGTCGGATACAAACTTTCTTTTTTCCCCTGAGTGTGTCATAATGTATGTTTCAAACGGGGTCAGCTCCCTTGTCGCTGCAGTTTTGATCCAAGGGGTGCTCAGCCAATGGTGTAGTTGTTCATATTTGCATCCGTCGTTAGAGTGTAGGCCAAGTTGTGTTGTACAGTCCGTAAAGGACTTTATCGGTTGTTCCCGACCATCCTACATCCCCCCTCTTCCCACTGCTGGAAAGCCCCTTTCTCCATTCCTGGCAGGAATTCCGGGTTTTTAAACAGAGGCATAAAGGGTGCTGGGTCTTTGGTTAGAGTCTCTTTCTGTGTGGCTGTATCTCAGATGCTTAGCGTCGCCTTCATTATTCTGCTGATTTGTACATTAGGGTGTCTATGGTGTTTTCCTAGCCAGAGGAGATGATGGGTGGGTATAGTTGCCAGTGCTCCAGATAAGATTTTGAGGTGGGAGTATTTTATGCATGCTTTTTCAAATTAGAGAGTAAATGCAATATCAAGAGAGTAAAAATGTGTTTTCTCCTCTGCAAGAGAGTAAAACGTATCCAACACATACTATCGAATAGTTGTTAAGTAGTCAGCTGGAGACAAACAAGGTTTTCCTTTCACAGCGGTTTATTGCAAAACAAATACTGTTCACAGATCAATAACTTCAGCCAACTAATGACGGTTCCTTTCACCTCGTAGGCACAGGCGTTGTGCCTTGCTTTACTTGCACCTTCTGTTCCTGGGCTTAATTAGTTCCGAAAATAACAGCCAGGCGATTTCAGGCTTTCACCCTTTTAAAACCTGTCTGCCGGCCATGAAAACGAAAAATAACAAATGGCCATAGTACAAACTTCACCCCTCCGAATCCTTCTTCGGTGGCCGTTTCTCTCCACTGGAATGTCTTGAGTCTGGGACCAGGTACGGCGTCAATCTGTGAGCTTTCCGCTTAATGCTAGTAAGCCCACTCGTATTCTTGGCTGGTCTCACTCCACTCGGGTGCGGCGTCTCTCGCCACGCGCTGCTCCTGCAAGATAAGATGCCTCCTGAGTCTATTGGAGTTGCATTTAACCCCTGTCCGGCCCCTCCCCCGTAATCAGCCCCATGTGTTCTCAGCAACGGTTTTAACACACCTGATTCTGATTCCCCACCTCCTCCCTGCTCCGTCCACTGTGGGTTAACCCAGTACCTTGCTTGTGTTCGGGCGGTTCTAACATAAGGAAACCCTGTTCTCCCTTTCCTCTTTTTCCTTTCTTTACCCATCAGTGTGCCTCCCCCCTGATGCAGTATTTCGTGGGGCATTCTGGGATCTGTAGTCTTTATCCTTTATTTTCCCATCTGTGTGCCCCCTCCCTGATGTAGTATTCCGTGGGGCATTCTGGGATCTGAAGTCTGTCTCTTTTCATTGATGGCCAGCACTTGACGGGCCCCTTCCGCAACCCCCTCCTTCCTCCCAGTATCCAGGACGGCTGCCACTGCTTCCACCTCACAATAGTATATTTCAAAGCGCAATATGCAGAGAGGTGATGGAAGTCTTTCTTGAAAGTAACAGCTTTAATGTTTTACTGCGTTTGTTCCAAGTACATTTTTCTGAACAAGCACAGTAAACTTTAACACCGCCATTTCGGGGAAAGGCTTCCCTCACCTCTCTGCCTAACAAAATGCAAGTGCGCACATTCAGGGGTGCACCGAGGCTAACATTTAGGTGGGGGCTAACCCTTCAAATGTTGTGAGGGGCACCAACTTCAGAGACGGTGGAGGAGTGGCAAACTTACTTGTGTAGGGTGCATCTAACTTCATTACTCATTGTAATGAGACTATTCCAGTGCAGCTTCAATGTTACAATCAGTTAACTCTCTCCTTTAAGTCTGAAACACATTTTAAAAGCGTAATTCTTTTCAAATGCAGCACGTTGACAGGTACTGTGCCCGTTAACGTGTTGCATTCGGATAGAATTGTGCTTGTGGATTTGGTTTAAACTTTGTTCTTCCCCCTTTATGTTTTTCCCCTTGTCTACCCATAATGGCGGCGTGCTGTGCAAGTGTTGCCTGCTTAATGCCCCCTTCACTTCCGCCTGCGGCGAAGAGCCTGCGATTGTAGGTGCTATACGCAGCCGCAAAGATCCTTGTAGGCTCTTTTCTCTCCGAGATAATGTTGTTGTGGTCTGCAGGCTTCCTTCTGTAACGAACACTGCAATCCCAGTCACCTCACGTGCGCGGATTTGGTTCGGATCAGGACTCAGCGGATAGGAGCTTGAAGTCCCCAATGGCACCGACAGCTTCCCGCATGGCCGACATTGCCATTAGTTTCTCACTGCTCAGTCGTGCCAGAGCATCTACCCTGGAAGCTTTGCGTCTCTTGCTGCTCACCGCTGACCATTCCCTGCACCGACAACCACGCCCACAAACTCGAAACTCACCTCTTCTTCGGTACTTCCAGACCCTTGCATTCTCCTGCAGTTACAACTGCCCACATGCTGCGCACCCGAGCCATACCCCTATACTGGCACTGGTTCAAGCTTTTCACGCGTGACGCAGTGCCTGATCCGAGGGTTGGACTGGGTATAAAATTGCCTCGCGAACCAATGAAAAACTGGCCCAGAGTTTCAAATGGCTATTCATTCTTTTTGTGACAGAACTGTTTGTGTAGTACCCAAGGGGACGTTTTTGATCAAATGTGATGCACATTTGTGTATTAAAAAGAATATTTATTTGATAACACTTGTCCTAACTGCATGCCACATGAAGTAACTTATCAAACTAGCCCACACGGAGCAAAAAAGTGGCCCACTTTGACCATATAAACTGGCCCTCGGGCATTGCCCTATAGGCCAGTCCAAGCCTGCTGCTCCCCAAAGTCTGCACAGTCCCGCCTCCGCCTGGCAGTGGGTGGTAAGAGCTCTCAGATGACATAGTGGGGTGGGGTGGGGAGGTGCTCATTCCCACTGGCGCCCCAGTAGGGACTGCTAACAGAATCAATATTGTCTGGTTACATTGCAGGGACACACGGAGGGCAAAGGTCCTTCGTGGCTGTGGGGAATGGGGCCAGGAGGGAGTATGCAAAGTTTCAGATGTGCCAGAGTCTTGGGGCAGCGTCATTGTGTCTGGGGGGGGGCTGCCTGCCACTCACTTATGCATCGCCTATTCTGGTCGCGACCACTGGCGTGGCTAAGAGGGGCAGTACCTGATTAGAAGCCTCAAATGTTTAATCTACGACACATCGTACACAACCTTTGCATCCCGATTTGTCAGTAAGGTGTTGGGGCTTCTCGGGTGCATGCCTCGCTGTATTTGATTTAGTTTTTGGGGTATATGATGCAGCTGTGTGCTTTATCCGCTGCGTGGCAGGCACGCGCATCATGCATAGAAGCTATGACCTGGCGGGTGCCAGCCTGGCTCTAACCCTGCATGGCCCATGACCATGCTGCGTGGGTATATGCAGTGCATTCAGCGTGACTACCTCATGTCTGGTCGTGTATGTGTGTGCAATCTATGTTGACGGTTGGTTCATGCTGCGTGAGTAGTATATTGTGTGGTCGTTATTTCTGTGTATGTTATGTGCACACACACATACACACACAATGTTTGAAGTCATTTTCCTGTGCAATGCAGACCATGCGTGTAAAGTGTATTGTACTTAACACAGAGTCAGGAGATTTGCGTGCAAGAAATTGATGCAGCATATGTTTTCACCTAGTTCTCTTAAATGGGTGCATTACCCCACTGAGCTATCACACTTTCTCGAAGAATAACAGCAGCATATAGATGACTCCAAATCGTCCTGCTACGTTCACACAAAGCTAGCATTTGCTAAATATGTGTTCCAGCGCCATCTGCTGGAAAGAAAGAATAGGGGAATTCACAAAAAAGTACTGTGGCCAGCCTGCGTAAATGGTACGAAAATAAAAATAAAATGTGGCGTATTTACATTATTCTACTGCGTAAAAAGCCCAGATATGCACCTTATCTGGAGGGACGATAGTCGCTGCCACTCTATCTTGGGCAGCCCAAATTTTCTGTGAACTCTCTGGTATCGATTTTCTCAATACCCATGGTTGGGCGGTTTCATAATATTTACAGAAGGGTGGGAGGGCACAGCCTCCGTTCTTTCTCGGAGCTGTCAGAACTGCCCTTGCGACTCTGGGTTTTGTTTTTCTGCCATATGTATGCGGTTATTATTTTTGTCAGGGATTTAAAAAACAAGGGTGGAACTCTGATCGGCAGAGCCTGGAATAGGTACATGAGTCTAGGTAAGATGGTCATCTTAACCGCCGTTATCCGGCCCCGCCATGTAGTTGATAAGGGGTTACATCCCTTTTAATTTGATCTAACAGTTTGGGGTAGTTTTGAGTGTATAATTCGTCCAGCCTTCCTGTCAGGAATCACCATGTACCTGACCCCACTTTTCACTACTTTTAATTGTAAGGCCGGGGCTGCTTGGATGAGCGTTCTATTCCCAGCTCGAATCAGAATCTCTGATTTCTGTCTATTGATCTTCAACCCCGATATTGTTCTGTATGTCTTTATCTCCTGCAGGAGAATCGGGAGGGTCTTCTCTGGGTCTCCGAGGGTTACCAACATGTCGTCCCCGTATGCGGCTATCTTATGGGGGATCCCTGCCAAATCTATTCCTTTTATTTCTGGGTTGTCCCTTATTCTTGCCAATAGAGGTTCCAGGAATATTGTGTATAGCAGGGGTGAAAGGGGCACCCTGGTTAGGTCCCTCTCTCAATCTTAACTTTCTCGCACAGACCCCCATTCACTGTTACTCGTATCATTGGGGAACTATAGTTGGCCTGGATCATATCTATGAAAGACTCCCCTACCCCCATTTAACGTAGTATATGTAAGTGAAACGTCCATTCCACTTGGTAGAACGCTTTCTCCGCGTCTAGAGCCAGAATAATTGCGGGGGATTGTGTAATCTGTTTTTTCCACCAGATGAATTACCCTTCTGATGTTGTTGTGCGTCTGTCTGTGCGGGACAAACTTGAACTGGTCCTGGTGGATCAGTTTCAGGAGGATCTATGCAAGTCGATTGGCTAGTATTTTAGTGTATAACTTCGATCTATATTAATTAGCGCTATCGGGCAGTATGAGCTTGGAAGTTGCGGGTCCTTTCCCGGTTTATGGAAGATCTGTACTTTTGCCTCGTTCATGGATTGGGTGATATTAGCCTTTCCTTTAAATGTATTGAAAAGTTCTGTGAGGACTGGGGCCAGTACGTCCCTATATGTCTTATAAAATAGGGCCGAGAAGCCATCCGGGCCCGGGATCTTGTTCCTGAGGAGGTCCCGAATCGCTCTATTGACCGCTTCCACTGTGATTTCCCGATCTAGATATTGCTGTTCGTCTTCCGATATTACCAGGAGGGTGAAACTGTCTAGATAGGATTTTTGCTGCTCCTCATTTGATTCGAGGAGTCGAGGTTTTGGTAAAAATGCCTAAATATGTCCCCTATTGCTGCCGTTTGAGTCTTTGTTTGCCCTTATTATCTGCGAGTGCCTTTACTGCCTGGTTCTGTCTCTTTCTTTTTAATTGCCTGGCCAAGAGTTTATCGGCTTTATTCGCCTTCACGTAATACCAATGTTTCATATGTAGTATGTCTCTCTCCGCTCTCTTGGTGCACAGAGTTTCCAGCTGCCCTTGGAAGTGCCTCAGGGCTTTTTGTAATTTAGACAATTGCTTCGGTAGCATTTCTACTTGGATCGCATTCACCTTCGCTTCCAGCTCTTTTTCCCATTAATGGTTTTGTTTCTCCCTCTGTGCTTTGAGTGCAATAAGGTGTCCCCTTTGGACTACCTTAAAGGCTTCCCATAGAGTTTCCCTAGATGTCTCTGGGAGGTTATTGGATGGCAAGTATTCTGTTATGTGTTCCCTGAGTGTGTTACCCAATACTGGGTCCCTGATTGTTTCCGCTGGGAATCTCCATCTCCATAGCCCTGAATGTCCTTGTGTTAGCGTGAGGTCTGCCCACAATGGGGCATGGCCAGAGAGAGCTATTGAGCCTCTTTCCAATTGTTGTATCTTCCCCAGAAGCCCTGTCAACACCCATAGGTAATCAATTCTTGACATGGTATTATGGACATGTGAAAAGTAGGGAATGTCATTTTGTCCTCCATTTACGTTACGCCAGACGTCCTCCAAAGCTAAGTTACTCATTCTCTGATGAAGGGTTTTTTATGGGGTTCCCTGGCCCTGCTGTCTGGGACCTGACCTGTCTAATTTTGGATCCCAGGCAACGTTAAAATCCCCTATCAGCACTACCTTAGCGAAGTGTTGTAAGTTATCCGGTGTGTTTTTGAGGAACCCTTCTTGTCCTGTGTTTGGGGCATACAGAGCCGCGAATGTAAGGGGATACCCCTCTAATTTTGCGTTCACAAATAGGTATCTCCCTTGCTTGTCTGCCTCTGAGTCAAGTATCTGTGCATTCCGGAACTCCCGAAAGGCGATCATAACCCCAGCTCTTTTCTCACAGGCATTTGCCTGGAGTATTTGGGTATACCTTTTTAGTCGCACCTTACTTCTATCCTGCCGTTTAATACGGGTTTCCTGGAGCATTATGATATCATATTTCCCCTGTCGTATGAAGTGCTCTACTTTCTTCCTCTTTACCAGGGAGTTCAACCCTCAGACATTGTATATTACATTTTTTATCCCCATCCTGTCTTGGGCGATTTCTTAGTCGCGTTTCTTGTTTTAAAGTTGCATGTGGTTGTTCCCTTCTGGTTCCCTGCCCCCCCCAAACTCTACCTCCCCCAACTTGCAAGTTTCCCCTCCGCCAACTCCCTCTTAAACTGCCCCGAAGAGGGCTCTGGTTCCTATGACCGCTCCGGCGTAATTCCTTCTGTGCCATGCCTTCGGTAACCTCAGGGATAACTTGTAGGGGGTCCTAAACCCTTCTGGATTCCAAATACTCCCCAGGTCCTCCCTCCCCCCTCCCGGCGCCTGAGTTGAAATGGACGGCTCACCCCAGTTGTGATCACTGATATTCAAGGTGGTGGACTCCGACTGAGGCGGAGTTCCTTCTTCTGAGTTTGTTCTGAGCTAGGTTTCAGGAGTTCTATTTCTTTTTTGAGGCACGCGCGGCCTTCTGTCATTTGTCTTCCATTCCCATGGTATTCTCCTCGAGGACAGTCTTCCCCTGTTTACTTCTTGGTTGTCCCCATCTCGCTCCTGTATACCCATCAACTTCATCCCTTCTTCACATGTCGTTATTCTTCGTTGGTTCCCTTCCCATGTGAATAACAATCCAAATGGGAACGTCCATTTGTACCTAATTTATTTAGCTGCGCGTTCTCTTACCAGGGGTCCCATCTCCCGATGTTTCTGTAGGGTTGACTGTGCCAGATCTTGATATAGTTGAATGTCCCCTCCATTCATGCGGATATGGTCCATTGTCCTTGCCCTTCGCAGGATCTGTTCCTTTTGGGAGTAGGACATAAGCGCTACTAGGACATTGCGTGGGTGGGTGCCTGGTTCTCCTGTTCTCCTTGGCCCTACTCAGTGTATTCTGTCAATTGGAACTTCCTCATCTTCCCCCGCATCCAGGATATCCTTGAAGACTTGCTGTACCGCCTCTTAATTCTTTATCTTCAACTGATTCCGTCATATTTTTTATCCTTCTGTTTGATCTACTGGAGCGATTTTCTAAGTCCTCGCATTTTAATCTGAGGTTGTGGGTCAGTCGTACTAGGTGCTCCTGGGTCTCTGCGCCTTGTTGGGTCTCCTCCTCTAAATTTTGTACCACTTTCTCTAGCGTATCAGTTCTCTCACCTAAGTTTGTCACCTCTGTTCTTAGTTCTTGAACTACAGTTTTTATTTCACTTTTTATACACTCCAATTGGGTCTGCATCAAGGTCGTGAACTGAGCTTGAAATTCCCCAAACCACACTTTCATATCCTCTCTTGTTGCCATTTCTGCTCTAGAGGTATCCGTTTTAGAGGTATCTGTTTTAGTGTTTTGATCTTCTCGGATCTTCCTCCTTGGCTGTATTATAGATTCTGCCCCCCAGAGTTGTGGCAGATTCTACTGTTGCCTTGGTTGGGAAGTCTATTGGGTGGATTGTGTTTTTTTCCCCCTAGATTTTGGCATAGGTGCAGAGGTGCATTCATCCGGATGCGAAGTGTCTTTCAAGTCTTTCCTTACTGGATCTGCGCAAGTGGTGTTCTTCTGCGCTATGGTGGGGCCCCATACAGTGCTTAGCGGGCCCGCTCTCAGGTCTATTTGTGGAGATCGGATTATCAAGTCTGTTATGGCCTGGGGGCTGCCTCCTCCCCGGTCCTCCCGGCTGCCTCTTAAGATTGGGCCTGTTCTGGTGTCCTTATGCTGCGCCGTGAATAATGTGGGCTCTCTGTTGCCGGTTCTCTCACCTGTTTTTGCCTCCCAGGTCTACGGCTGAACTGTGGGGCTCTCTTATCGACTATACCCCTGTCCCTGTGGCCTCTTGAGTTGGGTTATGTGCAATGCATAGGCGTCCTCCGTTGTTAATTGTTAGGGAGAATTCTCTCTTTAGGCTGAATTTCCTAACCTAATGAGTCCCCCAGCAGCTTTGCTGGATTTCTGGAGTTATTTTTATTACTCCTGCCAAGAGTGAGACTCTTTTTCTCCCACTCTTGGACAGGATTTATGGTATTCCTTTGACTGGTAATGTGTTTTATGGGCTATGGGGTCCTTTACTCCATAGGGTCTCATGTGTTTTTCCTATGTGTGGTACACAGCACCCTCCGTGCAGTAACACAGGGGTGTCATAGTGACACCCCACCATAGACTCCATACCCTGGGACTGACTACTGTCTCCCAGGGCATGTAAAATCACCATTGGCTTTACTAGTCCCAAATTATTAACAGAAACCAGTACAAACCATCATATTGTGGACGTACTGGTCGGGGCAATTCGATTGCCCCGGGGTTTGTTAGTCGAGGGGGCACGTCTCTGTCCCCCCTGATCGAGTTTTGGCTGGTGGCAGTGGGAACTACTTTTTCTATTCGACCGCAAATATTTTCCAATGGGATTTTCCCATTGTTCGAGGCTACCAACTTTAAATTATTTAATTCTTATAGCCTCGAACATACCGCCGGTTTATTTAATTAATATTAATTCGCCGGTTGGAATTTTTTGCCAAGACTCGATTCTAAAATGGCGTTTGTGTTCTCTTCTGCAACTCCAACCCAAGTCGAGCCCTTTGTTCCACTTTTTGGCAGGCTTCTCCACAGAAGCCTCCAAAAGTGGTGCCACTCTGTCTGGGTACCACAGTGGGTGTGGGAGGGGGTTTAGGCACCCTGGACTGAGTTACCTTAGTAACTCAAGTCGCACTCTTGTGTGATTGGCCCAAGTGGTGAGCCGTGAGTGTGCACTGGGCGTCGACTATCCTTGGCCTGGCGGTCCGGCCTCAAGAAGCCCAGCGCGGCACTCCAGGTGTCTGTCTGCGTTCACTGCTGCCAATTCTCCGTTGTGGGCTCCCATTCGCTCCGACTGCTGTGCTTCTGGTCCACAACACCCGGCTGTCCACCGCTTGATTCTGAGTGAGAAATCTGCTTTATTACAATCTTTATTGTTGCGGCCCGGGAGGGGTAGGACGGAGAAGAGCTCAGGCAAGTCTTCCCCTCTCTGCCTCCATCTTGAAATTCCATAGACTTTTTTGTTAAAAACCTACCACTTTCTAGTGTGGACTAACGATTTTTGAAATTGCGCATTTAAAAACTGCAAGGATATTTTAGAATTTTGACCATTTATATTTGGAGATTTTCTTTCTGGTAATTGCATTCTGTACTCAAAATCCCTCTTATTTAATTCCTGAACTTTCTTTTGTTATCACAATGCCAACTTGCATCGTCCTTGGTTTTCCCAATGCTACAAATACCAGGAGGCATGGGACGGAACTAACATTTTCCCAAAAGACAATCAGCTTATCCGACAATGGCTGCTCAACTGTGGCATACGACATTGATAGACGACCACATGATGTCTTGGGAGATGTACAAGGAAACCGATTCCACACGTGCAGCACAGCGATGTACAAATTGGCTGAATTCACAAAGAAGCCAATCCAGACTGACTAGGAGGTTACTTTTAACAGTGATTCCTTTGTCTTTCCACAGTTACTCAGGCCAGTGAGTATAAAATAGATAAATGAGGTGAAATCACAAGTGTTGATCCCTTTCATGTTTGATTCGTATGCTTCTATTTCCCTTTTGCCGCTTGGACTATTTCATTGCTTGATCTATGGCTGAGAATTAGCCAGACACTTCAGTTTCTGTTCCCTCCAACTTATTACACTCAAGCATGGCAGTCACAGGTGTTTTGTGCATTACAGTTAATCATTTTAAAGAATGATAACTGAGCAAAAGCATGTCACTAACATCTATCGGTGTATTGTATAGGGCAAGTTTAAAGTATTACACCATCATAGTTGTAGCGACCGGACGAACGACCTCTGACTCGTCCGGTCCCAGCAAAAACACGATCGGGAAATATCTTCTTTATAGAGCTCTGAGCTCTCTCAAGGGCTCAGTAGGTGCCAACAAATTGAGACATTTCCTTAGCGAAGGCCTCCCCGAAAAGAAGGCCTTTGGTGCCCTCACCTGCTTCATACGTGGCTAGATTGCTGAGCTTATTTTCGATCTTTAGGAGGATGCCTCTTCTACACTCCGAAGAGAGTGCACAGTTGGCGTTACCCAACAAGCACACTGCCCTTTGAGCCCAGTTACCTAGGGCATGAATATCTACTGGGGTACCAGTATCTTTTGATTTTTCTACAAGGTCCATAATCTTTGCCAGTGGGCCAGCTAAGTCGAAGAGTATATCTTGACACCCTTTCCACGCACGATCGATGCCTTTCCTAACGTCTCGTGCTGTTTTGGTCACGAAAGTGACCATTTTTGGGTCTAGTTCTGGTGTATCTGCCAACTTCCCGGGCAGTTCAGGCCGTGGACATTCTGATTGCATGCGGGATCGAACTTCTCTGTCCAGCGGCTTCCTGATGTGTTGTGACATGTATAATGCCACTCTGGGCGAGGGCACCCACTCAGAAGACTTTGGGTGTCTAATGGACTCCGGGTCGAACATACCTATTACGTTGTCTTCTTCCTCGGGAAGAGTTTGAGGAATTGGCTGAGGGAACTCTTCTTCCTCGCCGCCTTCGTCGTCGGGGGCGTATCCCTCTTCATATTCCCCTGAATTGTCCACCCCTGTGGCAGGGGGTCTGATGTGGCCATCTGCTAATGTTGCTAGAAAGGCTTCTTTCAATCTGGCGACTGGGTCGCTTTCACTTTGGGGAACAGAGTCAACCCTATCTTTTGTGCCCGAGGGGGTGAAAGAGTCTGCGCTCATCTGGGCTTTTTTACCTCCCTTATTTTCAACCCTCTTCTGAGGGTGTCCAGCTGACGTCCCCTCTTCAGGGCTGTCGGCCCGTCTCTTCCTGGCCGCCAGCTGTTCCTGCTGCTCAGCCATGCATGCTTCGAGCATTTCTAACCTTTCAGTCAAAGGTTGCACCCCCTTGGGAGAGTGCTTGAGAAAGTGAATCTCCCAGTACCCTCTTGAAGCTGAGGGATAAATCTGTGTCTTGCCAGGTGGGTTCTTCCTCCCACTCTTGTTCACTCCACTCTGGTGAGGTGGACTGGGAATCTCTCGGGTGCGTTGAGTGAGCCATTGAATACCGTTAGCAGCGCTAATTTCTCGGGGTCAGCTGAAAATTAAGGCTCTAAACCAGAGTTTACCTCCTGTGCACTCTGCGCCTTCTAGCCTATCTGTGAACTGTTTCACGTTCTCTGTAGATCCAACAGATGCCACCAAGGAATGTCTTTCTCCTTTTTTAGTTTTTTTTTTTTCGAAAAAATTTCCCTCAGGTACTGACTCACACGACCCTGCGCTCCGCTTCGCTATGTGTACGCGCGAAAAGCGAGCGTAAGGGGAACGTGGAGCATGCCGGGAATGATATGAGGCTGAACCTGCTTTGCTGGGTCCTAACGCCCTGCGCGTTCGGCGGCGCAAGCCGCCTCCGCGCACACGCGGATAATGTAGGCTGCCGCAGGATCCTAGAGCCTTCACGAGCGAAGACTTCGGCTACGCCGGAGGAGAACGAGGCGGCTGCCAGAAGCGAGCGGCTTTGCCCACGGCTCCGCCCCGCCTCTCCTCACTCCCGTTCCTGTTAGAAGTGAAATAAAAGCATGACGGGGGAAAACACTGGTAATACGCACAAGCGCGCGCTTCCTACACAACGGTACAAACGCTGTAAAATAAGCTCTCGACAGTCATCAATCAAAAACCTGTTAGTCTATCAGCTAACTATCATGGATAACGAGTACATTTAGTGACTAAATCATAATAGGCAACGATAATTTAAGAACAGAAACATGAGACATAACACTTATCTCAGTATGGCAGCAAAAAGAAAGAGGAATGGACTTAGGGGGAGCCAGTGTTTATACCCCTATCTGGCCACTGATTGGTGTGGGGGTAGAGGTCAGGACTACAAAGGGCCTCAGGATTATGGGAAGCGTGGTTTCTAAAACCTAGTTGATTCAGTTCAGTTGAGAGATGAAACTTGTAACTTCCTGCTTTGTTTTTTTCCAAGTAACATGTAAGAAAAACCAAAACATAAAAGTTAAAAGTTGAAGTTTTGAAATGCTGATACGGCAGTATTAAAGAAAGATAAGCATAATGCGAGCCTCCTGTCTTGTCACAGAATTGAGAGCAGGAATGTCATGACTATCTGTCCGGTACCTTTAAGGCAGTTTGCAAAGTATTCACCAATGAAATCTGCTTGCGTCATTACTGTGTCCTCTTGTACTTTTTCATTTACCTTCCACATGACAGGCAGAGATCAGACCATCCAGTACATTCACTGCACCCTCCGACACATCATAGGGCGCACAAGTATGCCACCTGGTGTATTAGAGCGCCGTCTCTGGTGTTACAAATGAGAGCTTGCATGTCACTAATAATATCTGTCTCGTTAGACCTGGTGCAAAGTGCGGCCCCCATCTCATTTCATAGTGTCATGACTAAACCATTTGCTCCTGGCCCGTTTGATTTCTTTGCCACAGGAGGAGACCGGCTACATCAAAGGCTTTTATTGCAACCTCTGACATCGGACGCCGGGCAAGCATGTCGCTTAGGGTTACAGTGTGCATTAAGGAGGTCCATCTCCGGGATAACAACTGAAAGCTTGCATGTCACTTATATCGGTCTTCGTAGTGTCTATGCCTAGTAGAAAGCATTACCCCCACATCACATTTCTTAATGACACAACTGCACCTTCTGTTCTTGGCCAGTTTAGTTTTTTTGCCACAGAAGGAGACCGTAACGGACAGAGTTTTTGCAGGACCATCCAACACATCGAGAGGCATGCAGGTATGCCACTCAAGGTTGCTTTGTGCTCTCTCAAGAACGTTCAATCAATAAATAAATGTATTTGTTTAGCGCTCTATCAGTCAAGGCATCATGGCGCTCAAACAACTGATAGTCAGGATAGATGTAAACAAAATTCAGGTGTCAAAGTATCTCTGAGCTTTATCTAAAGAGAAACGTTTTGAGATGCTTTTTTTCATAGAACTTTTTATTGGCATTTATAACATACAACTGAATAAAAAAACCAACCACCCCGGCCCCCCAACATGCCCTACCCTCCCACCCCCACGGGTCTTGATACATCACTATATTCAGGGCTTTAAGTGGACCGGGGCCGGGGCCCGGCAGGCTCCGAAATTTCGTTTTGAGGCGGGGCCCTGCCGGGGCACACTAATCTCCCCTGGCAGCCCCGGCCACTACACGAAAAGGCATTTTTTTCTACAGCCTCAAGCTCTCGCTCGTGTGCGAGAGCTTCATGCTTCAGAAAAAAATGCCTTTGAGCCATAATGGTGGCGCCGCACCTGCGCGGCATCCCTTTAACCAAGTGATGCACGTGGGCCGGCACCACCATTATGGAGAAAGCGTGAGGCTGCTGGAAGCAGAGGCCTTGCTTTCTAAATACTGAAGCTCCCGCAGATTCGCGGGAGTTTCAGTCTTTAGAAAAAAGGCCTCTACTTCCAGTGGCCTCACCCTTTCAGCCTTAATGGTGACGCTGCCCCTCCCCAGCTGGCGAGGGACAGCACCACCATTAAGGCTGAATAGGTGAGGCGCTGTCCCCTGCCAGGCAAGCCTATACAAAATAAATGCGGAGATCAGCACCCTCTCCCCCATAGGGGAGAGGGTGCTAATCTCTACAAAAGTCTGCCTGACAGGGGTGCCAGTAGCGCATTGAGCCGGGACTCGTCGAGGGGGCGTGGCCTAACGGGCCATCAAGACCCCCGTTTTTAGGCCACGCCCCCTCGATGAACCCCAGCTCGATTTGTAGTGCCACTTAAGGCACTGACTATATTTCTCTCAAGTTCAGTCCATTATAGTGTCCTTACTTTACCCTACCCTCACCACCATCCACCCATTCTACACATAGTCAAAGTTCCCTTGGATGGTTCCACTCATGCTCCAGAGTCCTCCCCTACCGAGCCACCCCCTTCTTGTCCCACACCCCATATCACGCTAATCCCAGAAGCCTCATGCTACGCGGGCACAAAGCAGCCCTGGAATCTCGTTTGAGAAATTGCAACACCAAATCCCAGTCCAAAAGAAACAAGTGATACTCTCCTCTCAATGAATATGTCACCATCTCCAGTGCCGCTGACCTCCAAATCCTTCCTACCCATTCATGCTCCGTGGGCCCCTCCCTTGCCTTCCATTTCTGTGCTATCACCAGAGGCCCCGCCATCACCAAGATCACATATAGTTTCCTCTGAGCCTTCGTCCGTATCTTGTCTAGGGTACCATCCAGCCCCAACATAAACAATCCCGTGTTCGCGCCCCCTGTGGTAGCAGTGCCCATCATGTCTTGCACCCCTTCACGAATCTTGAGCCAGAACGGGACCACCTTTGGGCAGAGCCAACACACATGTCTCCAGGTACCCTCCTCCCCACACCCCCTCCAACATAAGGCGGTACCGGTTCCAGGACGATATATTTTAGCTAACCTGTGGGGGGTGAGGTGCCACTGAAACATCAGCTTCACCCAGATTTCCTGAAGTTGCAAAGAGTTAGTCAGCCTGGGAATCCGCGCCTATAAGGATTGCCATTGCGCCAATGAAATTGTTTGCCCAGTTTCTTTCTCCCAATTAGTCATGAAACCCCACTTACCCACCTCCTCCCCCTCCTTGAGCAGCCTATGTAGATCCCACAAGATGTTTGTCCCCTGTGTTAGTACAAACATATTTCTCGAATTGGGCAAGCTCCCTAGTGGCCGCCCCTTTTATAACAGGGTGTTGGGCCCAGTGTCTGAGCTGCAGATATTGGAATCGCTCCTTTTCCCCCACTCCGAAAGTGTTCTTGCAGCTATAGATAGAAGTCCCTCACCTGCCCTCCTTCGTAAAGATCCTTGATGCACCTACAAACCCCCTCTTGCCACGCCTCAAATCCGGAGTCAATCCGCAGCCCAGGAGTGAACTGAGGATTAACAAAAATGGGTGTGAGAGGCGATGGGAAGGAAGTGAACTTAGATCTCTGTACCGCTTCATCCCATTGCCTACCCACCAATTCCTCAATTGCACTGCAGTACATCCTCCTGGGTCTATCCTCCCGGGGCAGCCACAGAACCCCCTCCAGCTCGTAACCCACCACCGCTCTATCCATTTCCCTACACACCTTCCCCCTGTCATCCTTCAAGTAGTCGCTTAGTATCCGCAACTGGGCTGCCCGGTGATAATTCACCATATCTGGTTCCCCCAAACCCCCCTTATTTCTGGGCATTTGCATCGGCCTACTCGGAAGTCTAGGCCTCCTCGACCCCCATATGTAGGCCTGAGTGAGCTTTCTCAATTTTCTGAAGAAAGGGGCTGGTACCCTGACAGGTAATGCCATAAATAGGTACAACAATTTCGGAAGAATAGCCATCTTTACAGCATTAACCCTGCCTAACCAGGACACAGCCAGTGGACCCCAGCTCAAAAGCAGCCCCTTGATTGTCACCAATATCGGGAGATAATTCGCCTCGTACATTCGCTCTATCGTACCCGTGATGACCGTCCCCAAATACCTTATTTGACCCTTCGCCCAGGCAAACTCGAAACTTTCCCTTAGTTCCTTCTCCACCCCAGGGGCTATCTTTAAGCACAACACCTCAGACTTACTTTTATTGATCCGTAGCCCTGCAAGTCGACCAAACTCCCCAAAAATTGTCAACTGCCTCCAGAGATACTCGGGGGTTCGTTAGGGTCAGCAACATGTCGTCCGCAAAGGCGGCCACCCTGTGTTTCCTGCCCCTAAACATCACCCCTTTGATCTCATGATTAAGTCGGAATTTACTCAAGAACGGCTCTAAATAAAATCTCAAAAAGAAGCGGCGACAGCGGGCAGCCTTGCTTCGTGCCTCTAGATACAGCCACTGGATCGGACGCCTCCCCATTAATCATCAGGCGCAGTGTGCAATTACAATAATTTGCCTCTATCCTACCCAGAAATCTGTCCCCGAAGCCCATCTTGCGCATGGTGGCAAAGAAAAAGCTCCACTCGACTCTGTCAAACGCTTTCTCAGCGTCAAGGGCCACCACAATAGCCTCCATCCTAGATTTATTCACTTTCTCTATAATATGGGCAATCCTCCTGGTGTTGTCGTGCGTCTGCCTTCCCTTAATAAAACCAGACTGATCTTGCTCTACTAAGGATGGAAGAAGGGGCTTGAGCCTAGACGGAAATATTTTAGTAAAGATCTTTGCATCCAAGTTAATTAGAGCAATCGGCCTATATGCCCCGCACGATGTAGGATCTTTGCCCGGTTTAGGGAGCAGCACCACCTTTGCTTCCTCCATAGATGGGGTTATTCCTTTCCCTCCTCTGAAGGTATTATATAAAGAAAGCAATCTCGGGGCCAGTACGTCCCTAAAGGTTTTATAGAAATCTGCCGTGAACCCATCTGGGCCAGGAGCTTTGCCGAGGGGAAGGGCCGCGATAGCCTTGTGCACCTCCTCTATAGTTAGATCCTTCTCAAGCTCCTCCCTGTCTGCCACATCGACCCCGACAAGCTGACATCCCTCCGATCCCCCTCCACTGGGCTATTGGATCTATACACTTCTCCATAGTACCGCTCAAACTCCCTTTTGATCTCATGAGTCTCCATCCCCTCCCTCCCCCCGCCATCTTAATTCTCAGTATTGTTCTATCCTTCTCCTCGCTCCTCAGCTTTCTTGCCAGCAACCTATCCGCCCTGTTCACCTTCACATAATACTTCTGCTTAAGGTGCAGCAGAGCCCTCTCAGCCTTAGTCGACACTATCGTATCCAACTGGCCCTTAATCACCCTGTACCTTCGTCTAACCTCCGCGGAGGGTCTAACAGCCAGCTCCTGCATGATCACTTTCAACTTTGCCTCTAGATCTTCCTCCATCTTCCTGCATTCCTTCTCCCTCCTCACCTTGATCCAAATAATCACCCCTCTAATGGTGGCTTTAAAAGCATCCCATACTATCCCGGGGTCCATGCCCTCCGTAACATTCTTCTGAAAGATGTGAACCATCTCTTGTCGCAGCTCTTCCTGGAGCACCACATCCTTAAAAATATGAGAAGGGTACTTCCATTTCCATAGCCCCCCCGCCCAAGACGGCAGTGCAAGCTCCAACACAATCGGGGCATGGTCTGAAATCGAAATCGCACCCATCTCAATTTCCCTGAGTTTTCCGACCAGAGCACGGGACAACCATACATAGTCTATCCTAGAGGCAGTTCTATGCACATGAGAGTAGAAGGTATACCTGCTATCATTACCCCCTCTTTATCCACCACGCATCCACTAACGCCAGGTTCTCCATTTTGGACAGTAACTCACTGGAGGGTTTAGTCTGGGCATGAAAGATTCTCGCGCTCCTGTCCCTCGCCGGGTTCCAGGCTAAGTTGAAACCCCCCATAAGTATTATGCTACCCTTAGCCGTCCTTTCCAGTTTACCCAACATAGTTTGTATAAAGTGATCCTGCCCTGTGTTAGGCGCATATAGGGTAGCCACCGACCAAACCTCCCTGCCACTTTGAAGGTTCAACACGAGGAACCTGCCTAAAACATCTCGGGAAGAGCCTATAACCACCACCTCCAAACCATTTCTTAGGGCTATGAGGACCCCCCCTTTCTTCCCTTGACCGTTCGATTGATGGATGCGGTCAAATCCCTTCAGCCTCACCCTCATTCTGTCCTTTTCTTGTATATGCGTTTCCTGAAGGCTAATAATGTCAGGCTTTTCCCTCTCCAGCATGATTTCCCCCTTTTTTCTCTTAACCGGTGAATTCAGACCCCTGACATTCAGGGACAAGATTTTCAACCCTTCACCCATTGCCCAAAAACACCACGGTTCCCCCTCCGAGAAGACCAAGACCCATGCCCTGAAACCCCCCCACCAAACCCGTAAACCCCCTCTCACTGGGTGGACACTGCCAGCCTCTAGCCCCCCCCGACCCTCTCCCACAGGAGCAGTGCCACTTCCCCACCCCAGCAACCCCATTGGCAGGACATCCCTGACCCCTAGGTAATCCACCATGACCCCAACCCTCCCCAGCCATTTCAACTGCAATTAACACCCCTCCCCGGGTACCCCAAAGATCAATCAGATCGTAACCCAGAAGTGAACTTGGCACCCCCCCCGCCTCTCCCCGCACACCCGCAGCCTCTCCCCGCCGGGCCCTTCCTCCTCCTCACTTTCCTCCTTCGCACCTGTGTTGACCATTCCCACTCCTTACATTTGGGACTAGCTCACCCCCATACAACGATTCACTTGAGGCTTGGTCCACCTCTATCCCAGGGATGGAGGCACCCTCTTCCATCGATGTGACCCTTCTCTGTCTTCCATCCAGCTCCAACATCAAGCCAAATGGAAAAGTCCACTTATATTTCAGGCCCCTCTTCTGCTGCTCCTGTGTTATAGGGCGCATTTGCCTCCTCTTATTGAGGGTAATAGCCGAGAGGTCCTGAAACAATTGAATCGATGACACATTGAAGCTGATGGCATCCGCCCCCCTTGCAGCCCTCAAAATATTCTCTTTTTGAGCGTACTCGTGCAACGCCACTAGGACATCACGCGGTCGGGCACCAGGTTCATTCCTTCTGGGTCCCACTCTGTGAGCCCTGTCCACTCTGACCTGACCTCCTCTGGGCTCGAGACACCAGCAAGGGGAGCAAACAGCAACTGCACCATCGATAGGAGGTCTGAATCTGAGACAGACTCCGGTAAAAACTTTACTCTGATGTTGGCCCTCCTAGACCTATTCTCAAGATCCTCGGTTTGAAGCTCAAGGTTGTGAGTAGCATTGGGCAGACTCTCCACCCATTCCTGCACTTTATGAGAGTCTTCTGCCAAGTCTTGGAGGGCCCTTTCATTGCTATCTACCCTTGAGCCCAGGTTGGTTAGGTCACTGCTCACTTACCTTATCGCCCCCGCGAGTTCCTCCTTCATTTTGTCAAGTTGTCCTTGCATGACGCGAATCATCCTATCTCCAAAGGATTGAAAGCAGTCTTCCAGGAGCTTCTTTGTGACCCTTTCCTCCCCATGACCTTCCTCCAGGGCCCACCCCTCCTTGCTCCTGCTGCTCTCTTTCCTTTCCGCGGACTCTGCCCCCTCCTCCTTTCTCCATAACTTCTGTAGCGTCCCCTCCAGAGATTTCTTCTCCCCTTTCGCTGGGGTCCCTGGCGCCTTTCCTCTGTTTTTGGACATCCTTTCCCGCACCAAGACCACCCGGCACCACCACCTCCCTTGAACAAACCCAACACCACTCCCACGTGCAGGCCTGTGATCCCCACTCACCTCCGGGCCCCCACACCACGTGCCCCCCAGGTGCCTGGAGCACAAACACCCTCCGCCGTGTGCCCCGCGAGTCTGGGGTGCTTATAACCTCTTGGAGATCTGATGCAATCTACAATGACCAGCGGCCTCCGAAGAAGATCCAGATTGCCATACTAGCCTAATATATAGCACAGGGGGGGGGGCAACTTCTCTATACACTGCTGGCACACTCCCAGTGTGACAAAGAGAGCGGGGGGTGAGGGGACAAGGAGCAGTCACAATAGTCAAAGCTCCAGATGACTTTGTGTCACTTTTCTCCCACAAAACTCTTTCTCCCAGTGTTCTCCAACGGTCTTCCCCTCTCACAAAATCGTAATGCTGCTGCTCAATTCATCGCTATAGCTCCAGGCCTTCCCCTGCAGCTGCTCCGCTTCGTGCTTCCCCAGCTGCAGGCTCCTCCTCCTCCCTCCAGCTATAATGGAACCCCGGGACGCCCAGCCACCACCTCCCGGCTTCCCACAGGCTCCGGGGCAGCCGCTTCCTCCACTGTCGAGAGCCCTTCTCCGCCGGAATCCAGGAGCCCAGCCACGATCCAAGGGGCAAGGATATGTCCGGGACGCCTCCGGTTCACCCGCGGGCTCCCGCCTCTCTGCCCGTGCTCCTTGGCCGCCGAAAACTCTCCGAGAGCTGTGCCCCTCCCTCTCGATTGCGGAGAGCCCCTCCTCCGTCCACCACTGGGCCCGGGAGCGCCCGCTCTCACCGCCTGTCCCCAGCAGGACCCGGAGATACCCCAGGGGGCCAAGGCTGATCCAGGCCGGCCCCAGGACCTGCACGTGTCCCTGCCTCCTACCAGGCTGCACACCCCGGGTCCACCGCTGCGAGCCCCACCGCCGCAGGCTCCTCCTCCTACACCAGCTCCAGAGGCGCCGTTCACTGGCCACACCACACGGCCTGGTCACTCTGCGTTCCTCTTCCCGGCGTGGGCCCAACAACTCCGACCAGGACAGGCCGGGCTTCGCCGCTCCGTCTTCCGAGCCCGTCTCACACCACCGGCAGGCTTCACCACTCCAGCCACCGGCACCAGCAGGTAGGGGCACCCGGGGAGGGGAACTGCTCCAATTAACCCACTTTTTTGGCTGGGAGCTCTGGGAGCACCCCTAGCAGAGGGTGGTCTCTCCGGCGGCCATCTTGGATTTCCGAGAGATGCTTTTTAAAGGATAAGAAATCCTCCCTTTTTCTCAACTTTTCAGGCAATAAATTCCAAAGCCTGAGGCCGGCCACTGAAAAGGCCCAGCCACCCAAACGTTCTTTCCTGTACTTGGGTATCTGAAGGAGTGCTGCATTTGATGATCTCAAAGAGCGCACCGGGCTATATATAACAAGTTTCTCCTGGATGGCTAAGCATCCACTTCCACATAGTGCACAGTGCATAATGCAAAGCGCCTTAAACTGTACCCAAGCTTCTACCGGGAGCCAATGGAGAGATGATCTATCCTTTGTTACTCCTGCTCTGGCTGGCAAGTGGGTACCCAAACGCACTGCTGCATTGTGTAGCACCTGCAGGTGCTGCATAAGATAGGCAGCCTGTGCCAGGTAAGCAGCATTACAATAATCCAGACTCCCATTAACATAAGCTGCCACTACTTTTTTTTTTTAAAACAATTATTGATTCTATTTCAACAACCAACACAAACCGAACTTACAGTATCCATAATAATAGTAATACACATCATTATATTTCTGTACACTGTGTTCCACCCCTTCCCACCCCCCCCAAGCCTACTTCCCTTCCTGTTCTGTTTCTTCCTCATGCAATAGGGTTGCTATATCCATTGCTTCCGGTGGGTCCTGGTCACTAGCCCAGCTATGTGTGGGCCCAAATATTTCAGCAATTAGTTGTTTCCAGGCCATAAAAGTTCCTACCTCCTCCCCCCCCCAAACATTACTCCCTCTTGCCATACTGCTGTTTCCACCTCTGTCCATTTTTGTAGGTCCTTCCACCACGCTTCTATTCGCGGTTTATGACATGCTTTCCATCCCATTGCAATTTTTCTCTTTGCTAGTACATATACCAGATCTTTCAATTTACTCACATGCTTTAGCTTATGCGGTCTAGGGAACCCTCCCAGTAAGCAAGCCCATACTGTATCTACCTCCATTTTGATCCCTTTGCCTTCCATCCTATGTGCTACTTCACCCCAAAAGCGTTCTATTATCGGGCATGACCAAAACATATGCACCATCCCAGCATTTTCTTCTTTACATTTGGGGCATGATTGTCGCCCTGCGTTTTTTTAATTTGGCTATCCGTTGCGGCAACATATACGCCCTATGGGTGATATATAATTGTATCTGTTGCAGTCTGGCATTTCTCGACACTTTTCTGTGATATCACTGGGCACGCTCCCACACCCCTTCACTCATTGGGACCCCCACTACTTCTTCCCAGTCTTGTCTAAGTTGTACCACCTTCTTTCCCACTTTGGTCATCATCAGCTCATATATTCTTGATATTTCGTGCCCCCCCTCTGCTATATCGTATATTGTGTCTATGGCGGTATCCGGTTCGCTCGCTAATGTTTCTTCAGACCATGTCTCTTTAATCCGCTGCACCACTCTATGATATGTAATATATTGTCCTACATGTACCCCCATTTCTTCCACCAACCCCTCAAAATCCCTTATATTCCCTTCCTGCCATATATCTCCTAAGGTCGCTACCCCCACAGGCTCCCAATTCTTACTAATCATTAATCTTAGTTGCTTTTCTTTTCCCGCCAGAGCTACCAAAGGCACCTGCAGGGAGCACGGGAACGGGTCGTCCACCATCTTGCAAGCTCTCTGCCATATTTCCTACCCAAGTGCCATAATTTTCGGGCGCCCTTCCATATCCGATTTAGGCAACCACATCATCTCCCTAAGAAAAATTGGGGAGCAATCCTGTTGAAATTATCTAGATTCTGTGGTCGGCTCCTAAGAGAGGATTTGGCTACATACTGAAGTTGACTTACTATGATCTCATAATTTGGTCGTTTTATGCCCCCTTTCTCATATGGGTTTTGCAGCTTCCAAAAGGCCACTCTGTTCCTTGTCCCTTGCCAAAGGAATTCCCTACATATACTGCTCAGCTTCACAAAGAATCGGTTAGGTGTCAAGTGTGGGATATTCCCAAAGTAGTGCAACAGTCTTGGCAGGACCACCATTTTAAGCACTGCCCCTCTTCCCATCATCGCCAAGGGTAGCTTCACCCAGAATCTCATAATGTTTTCGATATTCCGTACAGCTTTCTCTGTATTATGTTGGTGCTCTGCTTCTACCGTATGGTATATATCTATCCCAAGATATTGGAACATGCTGACTTCCCACGGTATCTGGAGGATCGGTAATTGCTCCAGCTGGAGCCCTTTATACCTCCCCAATGGAAATACACAAGACTTTTTGGTGTTCACTGCTATGCCCGAAAGCCCTGCAAATCGATCCAGCATTTCAAGGACATATTTGAGGTTTTCTTCCGGGTAACGCAGATATAACAACATATCATCAGCATACAAGGAGATTAAATGTGGTTCCCCCTTATTGACGATGCCTATTGTTGTCATATTGCTGCCTTAGGTATATTGCCAAAGGCTCCAGGGCCCGAATGTACAGCATGGGGGACCACAGGCATCCCTGCCTTGTGCCTCTACCAAGCTGCCACCTCTGTGGTATATCTGCTCCTGTCTTCAATCTGCCCAGCGGTTCACTTTATAATAATTTGGCCCATTTAAGATACCCCGGCCCTATTCCATAGTTTGTCAGAGCAGCAATCAGCCATGGCCATTTGACTGAGTGAAAGGCCTTTATTGCGGCCAGCGACACTATTGCCATCTCGCTTGTCTCTCTGTTGGCATATTCAATGACTCGGTGGAGTCGTTGAAGATTGTTGGATATATTCCTGTTAGGGACATAACCAGTGTGGTCGGGGTATAGTATTGACTCTCCTCATTCTATTTGCCAGGACTGCTGTCAGTATTTTGCTGTCCTGATTCAGCATCGACAGGGGTCTATAGGAGCCGCACTCACAACCAGGTTTATTAGGCTTGGGGAGCGGTATGATTATTGCTTCTCTCAGGGACACTGGTAATCTTCCTACTTCGTATGCTTCATTGAGCATTTCTAGAAGTGGTGGGAGTACATCGTTTTTATACATCTTATAAAATTCACTAGGGAGTCCATCAGCCCCTGGGATCTTACTAGTGGGTAGTTGCTGCACCACTTCTTCCAATCCTCTACAGTGATTGGTGCATCTAGCACCTCTCGCTCTTCAGCGCTAATCTGCGGCAATCCTATATCCTCTAGTATTTCACTTATTTCCTTGCTGTCACTTTCCTCTGCATCCCCATACAGGGTGCAATAATAGTTAGCGAATTCTTGATTCACTTCCTCCTGAGTATCTGCTATATTCCCATTTTCTCTCGTTATTGTCCCGATTACTGGTCTGGGGGTCTCGCTTTTGTATAACCATGCCAGAACTCTCCCCGGTTTATCTCCCCCTGCATGCTGTCTCTCTATGTATAGTTCATATTACACAGCCTTTCCCAATATCCCGCGCATCTCTGCTGCAGCCTAAGTATTACTTCATTATCGTCTTCGGTGCTACCTCCCCTTTTCAATGCCTTTTCAAACTCCGTTTCCGCTTCCTGTAGTTCCGCCAAAATCCCTCCTTGTAGCCCTTTGGATTTGGCTATTGCTATCCCCCTCATCACTACTTTAAAGGCTTCCCATAGAAAGCCCGCCGACTTCACACTGCCTGTATTGGTCTCGAAATAGCTTATTATTTCTTCTCTCATGTCCTCCCTGAAAATGCTGTCTTTCAGCGCCTCTGCTCGGAGGCGCCATGTCGGTATTTTCGTTCTTGGCGGTCGATACTGCCAGATCATTATCAGCGGCGAGTGGTCTGATAGGGCCCGTGCTTTATATTCTATCTGTATTATTTCTGCCGTTAGCTCAGGCGTAACAAACGCATAATCCAATCTGGTGTGTAAATTTTGAGGGGCTGAGTAATGTTAATATTGGCGATCTTGCGGATAGTACGATCTCCACGCATCGTCTAACCCGAAGTTTGTTAACAGGGACTGCAGTATCCAGGCTGCTGGGGTCGGCCCATCTATTTTGGAGTCCAATCTATCTATTTTCGAGTTCAGTACGCAACTGAAATCTCCTCCCCAAATCACCGCCCCTCCCAGGCCCACGCTGAGTTTGTTATATAGGGTTGTGAAGTATGTCACTGTATCTTGATTCAGGGCATATGTATTTATAATGCATATCTCCTTGTTTTCCACCAATCCCTTTAATATTACCATCCTTCCATCTGATTCAACTGCGGAGTGCAGTAGCTGAAACGGTACATCTGGCGCCACCCAGGTGATTACCCCTCTCGCATAAGCAGAGTATGTTGCCCCCACAACAGTCCCCCCCCACTTCTTTTGGACTACCTCCAATTTTTCCTGCGTTAGGCGAGTCTCTTGCAGAAAGGCTATGCCTATTTTCTGCCTGCGTAAATACAACATAACCTTATTTCTTTTTAAGTAGCTATTGAGCCCTCTCACATTCCAGGTGACTACTTTAAGGTCTCCCATAACATATCCGGTTCTCTCTCCACCCTCCACAAGTGGCCGCCATGTCTGTCAGGTCTCAATTCTTCCCTTTTTTCCATGTAGGCTTGTTCCCCAATACAAACTTCCCCTAACTACTAACTCTTTCCCAACACCCCGCCCTCTAACACCCCCCTCCCCTCCCAGCCCCATCACACTCCCCAACTTTTCCCCAACTTCCCCTCTTTCACCCTCCCTCCCTTGCACCAATTTACCCCACTTCCCCCAACTGTTGCCCAGCTCCATCCCTGGATCTCAGGCACCCCCGCATCTAGCCCTTTCTGGCAGTTGCCTTACTTGCGGCTCAGCAGAGAGATGTCACCCTAGTGGTGGTCCTAACTCTTGGGGGTAGGCTGTCTCCGTCCCTTTGCTCCTAATTCAAAAATCAAGCTCATCGCACCTTCCACTATCCTTCTTTCGTTACACATTCTATATTCCAGTCCAACGTGTTCAAATGTCTCATAATGCAGCAACCCACCACCCCACGCCTTATTCTCAATATGCATGGATGTTAGATCACTTATCGTTTCTTTCGGGACCCTGCTCTTCATCCTGCTCCGGACAGCTATGTGCATCCAGCCACGTCGCTGCGTCTTCTGGGGTATCAAAAAAGTGTGCTTTGTCTTTGTAGAGAATCTTGAGTTTTGCGGGGTACAACAGCATATATTTAAATCCAGCCGTGCGCAGTCTCCCCTTGATCGCTACGTAGCTGTAGCGTGGTCTCTGGACTAGCATTGTGTAATCAGGATATGCGGTGATGGTCGCAGATGCTCTCTTTATCGTCCCCCCTTTCCTGAAGAACTCCAAGATCTTTTCCCTGTCCCTATAATTCAGGATCTTCGTTATAATTGCTCTCGGAGGGGCTCCAGGTTGCGGTTTCCTCATCAAGGCCCTGTGCGCACGTTCGACCGCAAATCCTTGGGAGAGCTTATTTACACCTATCTCCTGCATGATTATGTTTTCCACATAGTTTGTGGGGTCTTGGCCTTCTTCCCCTTCCGGCAGACCAACCACGTGTATATGGTTGCGTCTCGCTCTTCATTCCGCCTCCTCTGCTCGATTCTCCAGGTTGGCTACCTGCTGCTTCAGCATGTGGACTGCCTTGGCGTTGTCCTTGCTAGTATCTGTGTTGATTTTCACAGCACTCTCCAGGCCACTGGTCCTCTCCGCCAGTGTTCTTACATCTTGCCTTAGTAAGTTGACATCCACTTCAACCGCAACTATTTTCGTTTCTAGTGCAGTCCTTAATTCTGCCATTGCCGTCCCCCACAAGGCTTTCAGCTCCGTTATGGCTGTTGAAATCATTTGATTTTCGCTTGACGTTGCCGCTTCAGTGGATGCAACAGTCCCACTTTGCCTTGGGGTGGTAGGCAACTGCTGCGATTTAGCAAAAATATCCAGTGTGGGCTGTTTACCTTTAGCCTTGCCCCCCCTCACCGATATTTCTGTTTTATTATTTACTCTGGGTCTGGTGCACAGGCCGTGTTCCAGTCTGTATTCTTCCGCAGTTTTTCACCGGTCTTCGGGTCTTGCACGGTGTGTCCCACCACTATTTTTGCATTGTCCTCCAGGGGTCACCTCCTCACTATGCCAGATGCTTGCTTGCTTGTGCCCATCACTATCATAACATGAATAGCCGAAGATCCCAGTGTTGTTGCTGCCAGCTTGCGGGTCGCTTCCCAGCTCTTGTCATCACACTGTATTCCAGTGTTGGCATCCCCGCCTTCTGACACTGTGGTTGGGTCAAGCTACAGAGGTTCAATTTAAGACAGTTTTACATCTGTACTCTGCTTTCAGGCTCTGTGGAGTTTATGTGTTGTGGTTCGTGGGATTGCCTGCACATTGCCTCAGCCAACCCTCAATTCTGTATCCGCTCCTCTTGCGCAATGCGCTTTTCCAATAACACGGTCACCAGTACATTCTATTATATGTATGCTCCAGGCGTATTACACTGCTGTCCCGCTGCCTTTAAGCCACTTTCTTTGCTTCGGTGACTGTGCAGCCCGCTTCAGCCTTTCCTCCGGCCCCTGGTACCTGTATCTGGAGGGGCTCGGGGATGCATGGCGCAGCTTGTGCTCGCGCTTGTGCCAAAAATGGGCTCGCTGACATCCGCAGGGTGCTCCTCAGTCGCCTCGGTTCAGGCGCTCCGGCACTTCACTCATGTATGTTTGCATTAATTGCTTGCCCGCAGCTCATGTTATTGGGCGCTGTAAGGGGCATTCCGGCCATGCAGGGCCAGAAGGTCCAACTGAACATTCAGTTTTGGTATATGCACCGCCGTAAACAGCAGTGTTTCGCAGTGCCACGACCAGCCCTTTGGCATGCTCCATTGTCTCCTCCTTAGTACGGCTGATCATCTGCACGGCCTCATCCCCCCCACCGCACGTATCCATTCTGCCGTGCTATATTGCTTCTTTGTTTCTGTAATACAGTGTCCTTGCCGGCTGCGTTAGCCAACTTTCTGGGCGCTCGGCATTCGCATGTCAGGGAGCCACGGACCTCGTAGCGCTTTGCGTGCTCTCGCTTATACTGGAATTGGGTCCACCGGCATCCGCAAGATCTTCCTCCTCGTTCACCGCAGTCCGGGCGCTCCTGCGCTTCGTTCTTCTAATGTATGCGCTGGCTGTCCTTCACTCTCGAATAGCCGCGTCCCTCAACTGCTGCAGCGCTTACTACAGTTGACGCGATGCAGGCTCCTGGAGATTCCTTTGTTCGTTCTTCGCTGCCATTTTGCCGTCAGCCTGTCTTTCCTTGCCGGAGGTTACAATGTTGCATAACTTCTTTCCCTGGCATTCAATCTTCACGAAGGACGATACATTCAGCTCAGCTCCAGCTCCCGTGCCTATTTATTCTTGTCCATTTTATTTTTGAAATTGACGGCTTGAAAGTGTGTGTTTTCACAGATCAATTCCCGGATCCAGGAGCTCCGAAAAAGAGCAACCTGGTCCATGGTTGCCAAGCCATGCCCCCCCTGCTACTACTTGAGCATGAAATGTATCTGAAATAAACAGGGAAGACTTTTAGTTGTTTGAGCTTAACAAAGCCTGCACCATACACTGAGTTAACCTGCACCATGGCCATAGACAGCGATTCCGAAAGCTTTACACCTGAATTACGAACTGTCTTGGAAGGCTTAAGTAATGGGCCCAATGATGCGGGCCAAAAAGCATCGGACCATCCATCTGCAGTCCCTGGCAGGCCAGAAATCAGAATCTCTGTCTTCCCGCCATTCAACTTGAGCCAATTTGACTCCATCCAGACTTGGGCGGCTTCCAGGCAGTTTTTTTAGCTTACCTCTTACATCCCCCTGCTTAGTGTCTAGTCTAACCAAAATCTGTGTGTCATCAGCATATGAGTAGACTCTAAAGCCAAACAGATGAATCAAGATCAGCAAAGGGCGAATATATAGATTGAAAAGCAGGGGAGAAAGAGCCGAACCTTGCGGAACACCGCAGGAGACCGAAACCGGAGAGGTGCGATAGGGATGAAGGGAAACCATCTACGAGCGAGAGGTCAAAAAAGCATGAAAACAATCCACTGCTGCCCCAGCAAATCCTGCCTCCTCTAGCCTCGCCATCAATATTCCATGACCAATGCTATCAAAAGCGGCCGACAGGTCCAAAAGAATGAGACCTGTTGTGCTGCCCTCGTTCCTGATCATGGTAAGATCATTCAATACCAATACCATAACTGATTCGGTTCCCATCAAGGGGCGAAAGCCCATTTGGAAGCTATTGTAACGCTCACCTGGTTCCCACGGAGGCGCAGATCCTGGCTGGACAGTTACCGTGTCTTCAATTGAGAAGCGCAGGACTCGGATGGTTCTCTGGACCGGACCTCCTCTTATGGAATGTCTGACTTGTAGAGTAAGGTGTCTGCAGGCGGAAGAAAAAGGGATTAATGGCTGGTTGTTGGTTGGGCTTCTCCTCCTTATTCGTTTCTTCCCTGAGGCCGCCCAAAGTCTGAATGAGCTCTCACCTTAGATATGTAAATGCTGGGCTCTCCATCCTGCGACTGTTGCAGGGGCGCTGGGTTCCAGTTACTTCACTGGGATTGCTTTAAGTCTCTTGTAGCCTCAGAGGGGTTAAAGCTGCTGAAGAAGCGATGCCGTCGTTTTCTGCACGAGCGGATGCTGGTCGGTTTGTAAAGTTCGAGAGCACCTTTTAATGAAGTCTTTGCCTTTGTTTCTTAGGTGCCGAAATGCTATATGCTGAGCATACGGATGCACGTAAGTATGAAGGTCCGTGCACGTGGAGGAGCACGTAAGTAATATGCTTGCTGACAGGTTTATTCGCACCTCTTAATGTCTTTTTCTTGATTTGCAGGTGCGGAGATGCAGCAGAAGAGGAGATGGCGAGGAGCGCACAGCTCCGGTAAGTGAAAATATAATTGCGTCCAATTTCCCCCTTTTTTGCACTAACCGGAGTTCTTTGTCTTGCAGGTAGAGGCCGCGGGATGCGGAAGATGCCGTGGGTTCAGGTAAGTAAGCGCGGCTGCTAAAACGTTGACCGGAGTTCTTTGTCTTGCAGGTAAAGGCCGCGGGATTCGGAAAATGCCGTGGTTTCAAGTAAGTAAGCACGGCTGCTAAAGCGTTGCCTTTTGCTAACCTGATGTTCCTTTGCTGGCAGGTGCAGCCGGAGACTGGATCCCTGGATGGTAAGTGAAGATCTGACTTGTTTTCACAGGCTGGAGCAGAAGATATCACTAGAAGACTGGAGCTGACTCGGTGAGCGTCCTGCTGCAGATGCAGAATAACGCGAAGCACATTCTTCCAATCGGGTGTGGTTTAAATAGTGTTGAGGTGATTAGGTGTCTTCCTCCTCAGCCTCACCCAAGAGAAAAAGAGTTCCTGTGTTCCAGAGTCAAGGAGTGATGCCAGCCCCACCCAGGTAAGAAAGTAGTTCCAGATTCGGAAAAATAGTCCCTCCCAGCAGAAGGCTGGGGCTTCATTTTGCCAGGACTTGTGAAGGTGAGTATGCAGCATGGTCTGCTACAGGTAAGTCCACCCAAGCACCTTTATTCAAAGTATGAGCCCGGCACCTCTGACGCCGGGACTGGTGATTCTTATGAGCCTGGCGCCAACGGCGCCAAGACATGGTCCAGAGGGCCCCGATAGGGGTCGGTTGGGACCAGGGGCGGGGGTTGTGAGCCTGCTTCCGGGGATGTTGGGCTTGTCCTGACTCCTTGGAAACAGTGCTCATGACAGCACCCCCCCTCAAGGCCCCTCCCAAAATTGTCTCCCCCGGGGGTTTTGGTTTGTCGGGAAAAGTTTGGTGGAATCTTTTGATTAGGCGAGGTGCGTGGACGTATTCAGAGGGTTCCCATGATCGTTCTTGAGGCCCGTAGCCCTTCCAGTCAATCAGATAGTATAGCTTGGACTTAATGATTTTGTAGTCCAGGATGTTTTTAAACTCAAATTTGAGTTCTCCATTAACTTGAATAGGTTCTGGAGCTTTAGTCAATCGGGTTCCAGGCTGCATTGGTTTTAGTAGAGATACGTGGAAAACTGGATGTATTTTCATGTGGGACGGCAAGCTTAATTTGACAGCCACTGGATTTATTATGGCAGTGACAGGATATGGTCCCAGATATTTTGGATTGAAGGTGCGAGGCCCTTTAAGAGTTAAATGTTTAGTGGATAACCAAACTAGGTCTCCAACCCGGTATTGGGGGGCCTCCCTTCGATGTCGGTCTGCTCCCTTTTTATACTGTTCTTTGGCTAGTTGAAGATGGGTCGTGGCTTCCTTGAAAGCTTGAGTGATAGCGGTGTGTAGATGATCTACGGCAGGTGTTCCGAGATCCTGAGGTGGATCAAGATTGAAGGTTCGAGGGTGAATCCTGTATAAGAGGTAAAAGGGACTTTTTCCGGTTCCTGAATGGATTGAATTGTTGTAGGCGTATTCGGCGATCCAAAGGATGTCTTTCCAATTACTTTCCGACTGTTGCAGCATGCAACGTAAATATTGTTCCAGAGTTTGATTTGTCCTCTCGGTTTGACCATCTGTCTGGGGGTGATGGCTGGTTGAAAGTCTCACATCGATTTGAGCTAGACGACAGCAATTTCGCCAAAAGTGCGATATAAACTGGCTTCCTCTATCTGAGATTAAAATTGAAGGGAAACCATGTAACCAAACAATGTTTTCGAGGAATTCTCGGGCCAGGACTGAAGCTGAGGGTAAGCCCTTCAGCGGGATGAAGTGGGCCATTTTAGAAAACAAATCCACGATTACTAAAATGGTGTTGTATCCGGAGCATGAGGGTAAATCAGTAATGAAGTCCATGGAAAGGGTATGCCAGGGGTGTGGCGGGATGTCTAATGGGTGTAATAGGCCGGCTGGTTTTTCTTTCTGACTTTTGTTTTGGGCGCACACCCCACAAGACATTACAAAGTCCTTGATATCCTTTCTCCATGATGGCCACCAGAAGTGTCTCTTGATCTTCTCTGAGGTTTTGGCAATGCCAGGATGTCCTTCCATTAAAGAATCATGGTAGCAAGAGATTACCTGTCTTGGTAAATCAGTACCAGGTAAGTATAGTCGTCCTTGAAAATAAAGCAAATCCTTAGACACGGTGAAGTCCTTTCCTTTCTGTTGCCAGTTCTGTAGATCTGAAGGAGTCACAAGTTGTTTGGCCTTTGCTTCGATATCTTCGAGGGATTGGGAGGAGACCAGGCCCAGGATTCTTTGTTCGGGAATTATAGGCACGGGTTCAGGATTGACCATGTGTTCCTCCATTTCAATCCGGGAAAGGGCATCTGCTTTGCCATTCTTGTTGCCTGGACGATAAGTGATTACAAAGTCAAATTCGGCAAAAAACAGAGCCCAGCGAAGTTGTCTGGAGGATTGAGCTTTAGCAGTCTTCAAATACTGTAAGTTGCAATGATCGGTGATTACTGTGACTGTGTGTTTGGCTCCAAGGAGGTAGTGCCGCCAGGCCTTGAAGGCGGACTTAATAGCTAGAAGTTCTTTATCCGTGATGGTGTAGTTGATTTTGGGCGCCGAGAACTTGCGGGACCAGAATGCCACAGGGTGTAACTGGTTAGTTTCTGGATCCCTCTGTGATAAAACCGCCCCCATTGCCAAGCTGGAGGCGTCGGTCTCAACGATATAAGGAAGGTCCGGGCGCGGGTGTTTTAATATAGGTGCTGAGATAAACTTGGCTTTTAACTCCTGAAAGGCCTGTTCTGCCTCTGCTGTCCACTCGAAACGTTTATTCTTTTTTAAAAGAGCCGTAATGGGCTGAACTATTCGTGAAAATTCCGGGATAAACCTGCGGTAAAAGTTGGCGAAACCTAACATGCTTTGTACTCCCTTCACGGAAGTTGGTGATGGCCACTTGATGATAGCGTCAACTTTCCTCGAGTCCATGTGGACCCCGTTGGGGGTCAAAATGAAACCTAAAAATTCGACCTCGGTGACATGAAAAACACACTTTTCAAGCTTGGCAAAAAGTTTATGTTGGCGAAGCCTTTCAAGAACAGCTCTGACGTGTTTCTGATGCTCTGCTTCAGAAGATGAGTACACAAGGATGTCATCAATGTAGACGACTACACAAACGTCTATAAGTTCTCTAAGGACGTCATTCATGAAGTACTGGAAGGCGGCCGGAGCATTGCAGAGACCAAAGGGCATCACTTGGTATTCAAATAGTCCATACTTGGTGCGAAAGGCCGTCTTCCATTCGTCGCCTTCTTTGATCCGTACCAAGTGTTACGCTCCCCGAAGATCTAGCTTGGTGTATATACAGGCGCTTTTAACTTGGTCAAGGAGTTCCGGAATTAGAGGTAAGGGATATCTATTCTTTACCGTGATTTGGTCCAGGGCACGATAATCTATACAGGTCCTAAGGTCACCTTCTTTTTTTGGCACGAAGAACAGAGCTGAGGATACTGGAGACTTTGAAGGACGGATGAATCCGTTGGCTAGGTACTGGTCCAGATACTGTCGCAAATGAAGATTTTCAGGCTTGGTAAGGGCATAAATTCTACTACAGGGGGGAGTGGATCCGGGTATCAGGTCTATTTGACAGTCGTACGACCTGTGGGGAGGTAAAGTATTCGCCTGCTCCTTCTGAAAAACGTCTTGGAATTCCTGATTCTCTATAGGCAGTTGCGGACTTTCGGATGTTGTCGCTGCTAGTCCAATACTGGGTCGAGGATAACAAGTGGGGGCACACTGTGGAAACCGTATTGTTTTTGCTCGCCAATCAATTTGAGGATTGTGTTTCTCCAACCAGGGAATCCCCAATATTACTTGGAATTGAGGAGCCTTGATTACATCGAACATGATCACCTCACAATGTCCATCTTGACTTAATAACGTCACTTCCGTGGTGGTATGGGTCACTGGTCCAGAAGCTATTTCCGTACCATCCACTGTGGTAATAACGTCTTTTATTGCCTTAGGACAGAGGGGTAGGTTCATCCTGGAAGCCATTTTGTGGTCTACATAATTACCAATTGCTCCGCTATCAATGTATGCTTTAATAGCATGCAAACGATCCGGTTGCTCTGGATTCATGAGGACCATTGAAACTATGAAATGCGAGGTCAAAGAACTGGTTTTAACGCTCGGCAAGCGGACCTCTACACTTGTCGGGCGAGGTCGTTTCCCGGCTCCGGCCTTTCGGTATTTTTATCAGAAGCTCCCACTGTCTTCTTTGAAGGTTTCACTGGGCATTCTCGAAGGAACTGTCCTGAATTTCCACAATAGAGGCATAACTGCAACTGTCTTCTCCTGTCGCGTTCTTTCTGGGTTAAAGGGCCCTTCATGACCCCTATTTGCATAGGTTCTATGGCTTCAGCTCCCTTGGTGGAATTCTGTGGTTTGGAGAACACTCGAGTTTCGAACCTGGAGCGGTCTGCCTTCCTGTTTTGCAATCTGTGATCCAATTGGATCACTAAATCGATGTATTCAGAACAATCCTGAGGAGGATTCATTACCTGAGCTAGAACATCTTTGAGTTTCCCCGCAGACCTCTGTGGAACAGCGTGATCCTCTTGTCCTCGGGCCATCTGGTTTCAACTACTAGCCTATTAAAATCCGCAATATAAACCAGGAGATCCTGATTGCCTTGCCGTAAGGAAAGGAGTTCGTTATCCAAGGCCTGGCCCTGGGAATGTCTTGCAAACAGTCTTTCCATGCTGGTCTGGAATGCTTGGAAATCGTGAAGAATCGGATCATCCTGTGCAACTAGAGGAACCGACCAATCAGCAGCACTGCCGCTAAAATATGAAAGCACAAAGGCTACCTTAGTCTGGTCCGTCGGAAAAGCAGCTGGTCTACACAGAAAGTGCAATCGGCACTGGTTGATGAAAACCGCAAACCTTTTAGAATCACCAGAGAAGCGTTCGGGCGGAGCCAAGGGCACATTTCCGGGTAGGTTGATTTGTACCGGACTGGCCGAGGCTGCAGGAATGTAGCTCCCTCCCGTAGGCAAAGGGGTTTGCCCCGCTTGTGATTGTAACAACTGTCTGGCAAGATCATCAGTTCGTTCTTTCGATACAATCAATTCTCTCCTCAGGGCATTCGTTTCCTGGCGGGCTGCATGTACCTCTGCTCTTAATTCCCCTAGTAGCTGGGCTAGTTGGTCAGTGTCTGAGGTTTCCATTGCGCCTGGGTAGGAAGTTATTGGAGGGCTTCGCGTTCTGTAACGCTCACCTGGTTCCCACGGAGGCGCAGATCCTGGCTGGACAGTTACTGTGTCTTCAATTGAGAAGCGCAGGACTCGGATGGTTCTCTGGACCGGACCTCCTCTTATGGAATGTCTGACTTGTAGAGTAAGGTGTCTGCAGGCGGAAGAAAAAGGGATTAATGGCTGGTTGTTGGTTGGGCTTCTCCTCCTTATTCGTTTCTTCCCTGAGGCCGCCCAAAGTCTGAATGAGCTCTCACCTTAGATATGTAAATGCTGGGCTCTCCATCCTGCGACTGATGCAGGGGCGCTGGGTTCCAGTTACTTCACTGGGATTGCTTTAAGTCTCTTGTAGCCTCAGAGGGTTTAAAGCTGCTGAAGAAGCGATGCCGTCGTTTTCTGCACGAGCGGATGCTGGTCGGTTTGTAAAGTTCGAGAGCACCTTTTAATGAAGTCTTTGCCTTTGTTTCTTAGGTGCCGAAATGCTATATGCTGAGCATACGGATGCACGGAAGTATGAAGGTCCGTGCACGTGGAGGAGCACGTAAGTAATATGCTTGCTGACAGGTTTATTCGCACCTCTTAATGTCTTTCTTGATTTGCAGGTGCGGAGATGCAGCAGAAGAGGAGATGGCGAGGCGCGCACAGCTCCGGTAAGTGAAAATATAATTGCGTCCAATTTCCACCTTTTTTGCACTAACCGGAGTTCTTTGTCTTGCAGGTAGAGGCCGCGGGATGCGGAAGATGCCGTGGGTTCAGGTAAGTAAGCGCGGCTGCTAAAACGTTGACCGGAGTTCTTTGTCTTGCAGGTAAAGGCCGCGGGATTCGGAAAATGCCGTGGTTTCAGGTAACCTGATGTTCCTTTGCTGGCAGGTGCAGCCGGAGACTGGATCCCTGGATGGTAAGTGAAGATCTGACTTGTTTTCACAGGCTGGAGCAGAAGATATCACTAGAAGACTGGAGCTGACTCGGTGAGCGTCCTACTGCAGATGCAGAATAACGCGAAGCACATTCTTCCAATCGGGTGTGGTTTAAATAGTGTTGAGGTGATTAGGTGTCTTCCTCCTCAGCCTCACCCAAGAGAAAAAGAGTTCCTGTGTTCCAGAGTCAAGGAGTGATGCCAGCCCCACCCAGGTAAGAAAGTAGTTCCAGATTCGGAAAAATAGTCCCACCCAGCAGAAGGCTGGGGCTTCATTTTGCCAGGACTTGTGAAGGTGAGTATGCAGCATGGTCTGCTACAGGTAAGTCCACCCAAGCACCTTTATCCAAAGTATGAGCCCGGCACCTCTGGCGCCGGGACTGGTGATTCTTATGAGCCTGGCGCCAACGGCGCCAGGACATGGTCCAGAGGGCCCCGATAGGGGTCGGTTGGGACCAGGGGCGGGGGTTGTGAGCCTGCTTCCGGGGATGTTGGGCTTGTCCTGACTCCTTGGAAACAGTGCTCATGACAGCTATTGAAGATGTTTTGACTGTCCAAGAAAGTTCCCAATTGGGGGGTCACTACTGCTTCCAAAACCTTCATAGGAAAGGGCAAGAGTGAAATAGGCCGATAGTTAGCCGAAATCAGAGGATCAAGTGACAGCTTTTTCAGCAATGGAATCACTAAAGCCTTTTTGGGCTTAGACGGAACTACGTCCCACTGCAGAGACGAATTTACTGCAGCAGCCAGTGGGTCATAAAACTCCATAGGCGCTGCTTTAAACAGTCTCAGTGGAATGGGATCTAAGGGCAACGCCGATTTAAGCTTTTGAACTATCTTAATTAGTTCCTCCCTGTTCGCTGAGGCGAAGTCAGAAAAAAGGGCCTCTGCCTTTTTTCCGGCCGACAACATAGGGATGCCACTTTCAACGCGCTTTGGTTTCCCTTACCCACAATTCCCTTCCTAATCTCCTCGATTTTACTGATAAAAAAAGGTAGAGAGCTCATCACACACAAGATTGTGAGGTGGCTACCTGTGTATTACTATCCGGTTTAGTCAATTTGTTAATGATCTCATAATAATTTTGGGACGTTCACTGCTGCTTGGATTGAATCCTCAAAATACATAGGCTTAGCTGTTTTTAAAGCCTTATGGTAGATCACGCGCTGCTGTTTATACCTTTGACAAAGATGAGCCTCATATCCTTTCCTCCATTGCCGTTCTACATAATGCCTGGGCATGGGGCACAGTGAGAAGGCGGCTTCTTCATCAGTTTTAAAGGGGCCAGTTTGTCTGCTACAGACTCCAGACCGTTGACCAACCTAACTATGTTGCTTGATAAAGCACAAACTGTGCCTGTATTTTTTGTAATAGTCTAGAGCAATCAATCACCTGACAAATGAGAAATCTGAATCTAATAATTGTAGATCTTTTGAGTCTGTTTTGTCTGGATGCACACAAAAACTTACAAATTCATGTACTACAGATATTTCCTTAATGTCCATGTTCCTATTTTATTGTTGCAGCCTGAGACTGGCACAGGCGAAGTTTGGTTGATCTGACCCATCGCACCAACAACCAAGGGTGAGTGCCAAAGAAACTGCACTGGACCCTTTCGACATCCCTTCTTACAGAAATCGTGCTCAATTTGACATGCTCACATGGTCGACTTTCTTGTTTAGCATTTTTCATTATAATTACTCTGTTTAAAAACAATTGTTAATCAGAACTGTACATTTAATTTTCAAAGGTCTCACACACTCTTTAAACTTTGGGATTGTATTATTTTTAAATAGATGCCTAGGAACAAAGATCAGACGGCACCACAAACAAGGGACACGGGCTGTCAAGGGACAGTGATTTGGGAAGAATTGATACTGGAGCAATCCAAACCATCGCGCAATGTACTTCTGATGGATGACAATGTGCCTCATTTCAAGTTAACTACCTGCGCAGAGCCATTGAAGGTAATGAAGGACTGTTTCTGCCATTCCAAATAAGGAGCCGCATTCAAAACGGATGACCATCTTTCATAATATACAGGTTCAAGGCCTGATTTGCAGGTTACAGAGCTCGTTTTCCCAACGTCGCCTATTACGTCACAGGTACCAGAATGATCGGTTTTTGAAGCTGCAGTAAGAGCTACAGGAAGATACTGTTAATAAAGAGCTGGGCTCCGAGTACACCATGTCCAGTGTGTAAGAAATTGGCACCACGTTGAAGGCTGATGAAAGTAAATTGCCAAACGAAGGGATTGTAGGGGACACAAAGTATCTTACTTCATGTTTGAGGGCTGCCTACTGGATATTTTAAAGATGCTGAAATGTGCCACATTGATTCACGGTACTACTTGTGGCAAACATTTGATTGATTTAAATAAAAATGTAAATTGCAACCAACTTGACAATTAAAGACACCTCGGAGGATGCATTTTACAGCCTTTCTTGGTCGGCTCAACCACTCCTTAGAAACGTTGCAGTTGGCAATCGGCTAAGTTAATATGCACTTCAATTCAGTGGTACGTCATTCTCAAAAAGCTGGACTTTTCTGCACTACAGTTCAGGTCAAAGAACACCTAATTCGGATACCAGGGAACATACCTCTTCCTTGCAATAGACGAGGCATGGCCACAGGGCCAGGCAGCACTGGACAATGCCCTCGCAGGAGAAAATGATTTGATTGGCAGGCGACATCAGTGGGACAGTCCCGTACTTAGTGCAAATTATTACTGTTATCATTTTCAGCCCTTGTGCACTAAAACGATGTGAAGCTCTAACGGTCTGGGTTATAGAATGTGGCCCGTTAGAAAAACATTTCCAGGCACCCTTTTCTCCTCCTCTGGCTACCACTGCAAGCAACTTATAACAATACTTTTACAGAGCAACAATCACATAATACGATTAAAAGGTGTGCAGCTCTGTTACTGCAGTAGCATTAGAATGTACTATGCACTGTAACGTAATACAGAGTATGACAGCTTACTAGTTTCGCTTTTCAATAGCTAAAACAAATATTTGTATGTGTGCTTTCAATCTCTTGCTGGTAAAATGGCAGGTATATTCCCGGTTGCAATAAAGAGGTTACATTGGAGACAAAGAGGAGTTCCTTTGATTGCTCTTGTTCTTGTGTACGTAGGGTGCATAGCAGAACCCAAGGGAGTCTCGAAAGTTTCGTTAATACTCAAGAAAGGTAACAACTAGTGGGATATACAATGCACTATTTGTTTGAATGAGAGCGTGAAAAAACGAAACATCGATTTCAAATCTTTACTAAAAGTCGTGGGAGACAACGGGTGCTAGGGAAAAGCTGAAGAAAATTAAGCCCACAATAGTGGTGCAAGTAAAGTCATCATCATCAACAGAGCTTTATCCGACCTTATGTCTTCTAGCTGCATACAGTTCATCCATACAACAATAATACATGTATCTATGAACGTTTGCTGAATTTATTTTGCCGAATGGCAATTTTGCAGAATTTCCCTTGCTATATACCTTACCCAAACTTACCATCTGTAAAAAAAAAAAATCGTGGTAAAAACAAAAGTGGCTAATACCTAATAAATACAGGTATATTACAAAATACAACTATAAATCTAAGAACTATGATAAAGATAATTGATCAAAAATCAGGTTAAAAATATAACACTACAAATAAGTAGAGACACAAAGAAACTCTGTAAAATCCATCCTTCTTCTACACAATGCCATGCCTACCATTCTTACAAACTACTTTCTCTTTAGTCAGGCCCTGTAGATCTACTTGGATACAACCATAAAAGTGATGGGCGGAAGGTTTGAATCAATCTGAACCACTGGCAATGCTCTGGGCAACCTTCCACACTACCGTTTTTTAGCCCGTCTGCGCCATTGCAAAATGGGTCCAGCCATATGCAAATCAGTCAGGTACTGCTGCCAATGGTAGCAGCCCAGCCCAAACTGCTGGGCCAGGTCCCCTCTGCATGGAAAAAAAACCCAGATATGTTTCAGCTTTGCTGGGCCTACTCTGTGAGGTGCAGCTTGGTTCCCTATGGCGCAGCGAGCAAGGGACCCACGTCTGGGAATACCCTCTCTCTCATAGGGACACAAACTACAACCAAAAAAGTGACAGGTGGAAGGTTTTGAATCAATCTGAACAAATGGCAATGCTCTGGATAACCTTCGACACCACTGTGAGTCCCGTGCCTGCTGGGCCTAGAGACCCAAGCTACTCCTCACTGATGAGGCCCAACAAGGCAGAAACATGTTTGGGGATGCTTGTGGTCTCGGGCAGAAGGGATGTGTCCTAGCAGTTCGGGCTGGACATCCTCTTTGGGGGTGGGACCAAGCCTGATTTGCATATGGTCTTTCCCGTTTCTGTAATGGCTTGGCAGCAAAGAATAATGGTCTGGAAGGTTGGCCAGAGCAATGCCAGAGGTTAAGATTCATTCTAGACCTTCAAGTCATCACCTCGTTTGTTTTGCTTTAGATCTACTTGGATGCGGCAGATCATCGGCTTATCTTTCGTATATGTACATGGTGCCATAGCATCTGACACTGTGCAAGTCTGATGACTACGTAACATAGCAAAACCTTTACAGGTGAAACTTTCTTTCAGGATTACAATGGTCTGAGGTAGGAGAAAGTAAAATGTATGGGTAAAGAGCACTTATAGGCTGGAAAATAAGTTCCTGTGTCTGGGTACGTTTTAAAAAAAACAATGCAATCATTGGTTACTGGGAGAATTCAGACTGGGCGTTTGCACCAAAGACTTGTTAAAAAGCTGAAAAAAGATGTACATAGAGTAGGCCAAAAAAGGTCTCTGCACTGAGGGAAATAACCGATACAGGCCATACCATGTCCCTTTTTCCTCCCTGTACTTATTTCCGAGAGGGGTTTCAAAGTGGTTAGGGGAACTTGGTACACATCAGAGGACTAGAGGACACTCAACTTGTGGTCCTTGGAACCACTCCAATTTCCCATAATATGGTTCATAGTGCAGTGTAGAAACAATCGCAGGGTAGCTCTTTTGGAGCAGTTGACCTTCATGTGATCAACCTCTCATTGATTGATACCAAAGAAGCACTAAGACTCTGAAGAGTGGCTCCATCATCCAGACCACAGGTGGTAACAGGGATTAATTAGACTTGGTGGACGCACGCTATATCTGCGGGTTTGGTCTTTAGAAAAAGAGGGAGGCAATGCCCAAACAGACGATATCCTATGGTATGATGTATAGCTTTTTGGGTTAAGAGTAACATGGTTAACAGCAACCCATATATACTGTGTAAATCTAAAACATTTCCATATTATTATAAAATTAAATATCAATCAGTAACAATTAATCAGTCTACATTAACTCATTTATTGCCATTCTCAAAATAAAAGTCAAGTTAATGAAGGCCAGAGAAGCAGAGAGAACTGGAGAGAAGGCAGTGGGAGAGAGGAAGAGACATCGACAGAAAGGAATGAAGACAAGAGAGCAGAAAGGGAGAAGGTGGTGGTAGTAATAGGTGAGTGAGGAGGTGGTAAGACTTTAGTGGAAGGATGAGGCAGGATCTACTGAGGTGGTTAAGATGGTGGTGAGACCAGAGTAGAAGGAGCTGCTAAGATCCAAAAGGGAAGAAAGTGGTGTTACTGACAGAAATGGCAGAGGTAGCAAAAGATGACAGCAAGATTGGGAGAGAAGGTGGTTGTGGTAGTGGCAGTCATGGAGGATGTGGTTACATCTAGCGAGGGGCGGTTAAGTGGTAGTAAAAGAGATTGAGGAGAGGCTAGTTTATGAAGAGAGACGGAGCAAGGGAACAACCCAAGGTGACAGAGGTGAGGTGGTGGTGAGAAACGTAGCACACAGTGATTGAGAGGCGTTGGTAACAAGAAGAACAGAACAATGAGGCAGAGATGAGTTGGTGAAGAGAAAGACAGGAGCAGTTGGTAGGGAGGAAGTTGTGGTGAGAAGAACAGGCCACAGTTTGAATGAGAGCATGCATGGTGAAGGACAAGTAAGGAGGTAATCAAAAGGTTCAGAGGAGGAAGTAACCTCAAAGGGAAAAGAAATGGGACACTGGGGAAGAGAGTACCTCTGGATAAGGTGCTTTGGAGTGAAGAATATCAGAGTGAGGAGGACTAATATTATAGTAAGCAGGTTGGGAAGATGAGGAAGAGAGTGGCGAGGAAGAGATGATTTACAATGATGAGAGGCGGAGGAGAAAGGAGAGAGTACTAGAGTTAATGTTCAAGTTTTTCATTTATGAGCTGCTCAATGAGGCACATTTCTGAGAAGAGGTCAGTCAGAGCAGAAAGTTTCCTGGAGGTCAGGTCAGGCGGTGGGCAGGCCAAGGTAGCAATAGAGGTTCCAACCGGGGTCAGGGAGCTTAGAAGCAGCTCAGAGGGGGCACAAAAACTAACAATAAGCAATCCAGGAGTAAAAGGGAGTGACCGTTCTGCCCCACTCTTGGTTGACCCTTATGTTATTCTTCAGCAGACCTGGAAGACATCAGCGACTGGGTTAGTCATGGGCTACAGTATCCTGGAAACCCTGCATCTAGGCTAAACTGATAAGGAAAGAGTTTGGGAAACCCTTGAACCGGCAACGTTAACGAGGGCTGGGGAGGACGAGTTTTGGAGATATTTCTGCATGCAAACCAGACAGGTCTCCTTTAATAGTCGTTTCAAATTGTCACACTTGAAATGCCTACACCATACATACTGCACGCCGGCGAGTCCACACAAAATGTACCCGGATATATCTAATGAATGTGACCGCTGTACACAAGCGCAGCCGCCTTTTTTACACCTGGCCTGGGGATGTGGACAAGTCACCAGCTTCTGGACCAAAATCTTCTACACAATTTAAGAAATAGTGGGTAACACAATTGAACACTCTCCTAGGGTGGCATTATTGGGCTAAATGAGGGAAATCCAAGGGCATTTAAGACGCCTCATGAGGCTACTACTAGTTCAAGACAAATGACGAGTAGCGAATGCATGGGTGATGGGTCCTTCACCCCGGCTGGGTAGCTGGATGAGACATTGCGTACTGTTAGGACATGGAAATACACTTCGGGCAACAGCCAGGCCCAGAGACATTTGGAACACATATCAAAACAATCTGCTTACCAGAGCGGCTGAGTGCTTAGATAGCTCTGAATGATGGGAATGCTATGGGGTGATGTCTGAGGCCGGAATGTGGAAGGTGGAGGGAATAATCGGGAAGTGTCAAACTGGTCAAGCTGCAAGTTAAGGCTGAATGGTTCTGCACTTACTTGACATTACCGCAGACACTGTAAAAACGGTTGTAACAATGCTGTCAAAAGTTGTTTGATTTTTGATTTTATGTAAAACACAATAAAAAAGAAGGTTAACCAAAAAAAGGAGGGGCGGAGAAAACCCTCTGGAAATTTGGAACTAGAGCCTGTGTAAACTGTATGAGCTGGAACAGTGGAGACAGACTTGAAGGCCTAACCACTCATGCTCAGAGTGGGAAAGACTGCAAAAGAGAAACTGGAAGATGGCCATCCTGTTCTTGGTATTTCTTTTGAGGATATACTTGGTTTAGATGTTGTGTTGGCCCCAATTTGTATATACTTCCCTAATAAAGAGTTCAACCTCAAGCATTTGGTCTTATCATTCTTCTTGATCCCAGGTGTCTGTTACATGACAGGGCCTAAGCTGGCTAGTCCCCTCACACCTTGGTCTAGAGCCATGTATGACAGAGCAAATGGTTTAAAGGCATGTGGATAATTACCGTATCAGGAATGGTCTATGTTGCTGATATACCAGAAACTACTACCCATATGACAAAAGATTAATATTCATAGTTGCTATTCATTGTATACACATTTTACAGAGACCCAAATAATTTTACTCTACAAGATTTACATAACATGATCTAATGTGAAGCCATTCTACTTTCATTTGTGACTGCATATGACAACATACCATACCTTTGAAAATGTTTTTTTTAAAACGAATGTAACTACGTTTTGGGAGGTCACGGAGTGAGTTATGTGTCATATCTTTGTTTAATAAATGCAATCCTGTGTAGGAGTGACTCAAAAAGCAGAGCCATGGACAGGTCTGCTTGCAGGGCTATAGCAAACTGGTGTCACCGGGTTCTTTCTGCCCTGAATGAGATTAATCAATTAATGATATTGATGATATAATTGCCATTTTACTACGCTGTAGATTGAGGTACCCATTTTAATAAGGAAGGTGGAGGGGCAGACATGAGTTCCAGAAGCTGGGTGCAGTGGCCCACTCAAAGGGAGACCTATGGTAATGAAGTGTTTTATTTAAGATAGTAAAGGGAAAAGGAGTGATTGTCGCTGGAGAGAAAGCAGAGAGAACAAATCAGACCAAATATGCGGTTTTCCAGGTAAAGGGCCTTGTACAAGCATTGATGGGTGATTTCCGTTTATCGAGTGTCCTAGGACCCCGGTCATTACCCAACGCTTCCACTTCCTGCAATGGAAAGAATATATCTGTCTCATGTTTAGAGCCACAAAAGCAGGAGACTTTCAGTGGCTCAGTCCTGGCACATCCACTGTAGTGACTTAGGCACACAGGGAAGGCAGGTGACTAATGAGTGGAATTAAGGCTATAAGAAACAAAAACAATAGTCCTGGCAAGCCCCACAGTTGATGTGCATAAAACATAAACCGTAGCCACTGGTAGCCATACATCCACACTGGAAGGGGCCGGTGAACAAGGAGGGCAGTGATCCTACACAAACTCAGGATGGCTTTGATACCACAACACCGGTTAGAACGTGTAGGTAGCACCAAGAAATACGAAAATCAAGAAAAAACAAATGAAAATACAAATCTGATTCATCACAGCGAATAAGCCTACTGATAGACAAACCGCATTTGATAATAGGAGCAGTAGATTTTTCTTCCATCACTTCTATTGGTTCCAACAGTGAAAACTCGGTACAATAAAAACATCTGTCTGCAAGGATCATTAACTGGTTAACAGGAGACAAACCCGACCCATTGGATTGCCACTTACCAATCATAATTTGACCACTTTTTATCGCTGTGCTGCCCGGGACAAGTCCATGTACTACAAGTTTATCTTCATGTTGCCAATTGGCAAGCTCATCCTGGCTGCTTTGTTTTTCCATACTTCTGTTCAATGAAGTCTGATGGGCAATCCCTACCAATGCATGCAGAAGATTGCCATGCTGTCCTCTGCTGTCTGGTAGTCTATCTGGGTTGACATAGACACAAATATCCTTAAACCTCTGCTGAACGAGAGCTTCAGTTTTCATACTGGGTTGCTGTTTCAGGATGGAAGTGGGCCCAGATTGCTGTTCATTGCTGCTGTGAGATACCTTTGAAGCATTATGCTTTTGTGTTAGGCCTTTCTTTTTCAGAAGTTTGTTGAATATTCTTAGCCGTGGTTCAATCTTCTTTGTACCTTTCTGTTGGCCTTCTGAAACAACCTCTGCTTCATTTTCACAAAATCGCACATGGTTGTTGCATGGCAATGCACTCGAGTTCACAGACAGGAGCGTTTCTTCCTCACCTTCGCTAAGTTCCAGGTAAAATAATTCCCCATTTTTCTGCACGCAATCTATCCAATCCGGTTCCAAATCACTGCAAACAACAAATATAAGGGGAGTTAGTGTTAGTGGCATCATTGTAAACCTACATTATTCAGCAGCGACATTTGCCACCGACTCATTCTCAAATTCATACGGTTATACAAATGAGCAGCATTATTTCCTGGAGTCTTATTTTACCAAGTGAATGGTAATGTGAAGTCCCCTTTCTAGATAGAAATGGCTTCCTGGTAATGCATGGGTTCAGTCACAAGAATGGCAGCATTCACAAGCATGAAGTTCACTGAACCATGCTTAGTGGTCTATGGCTACATCACTGATCACATCCAAAGGTGTCACAGGGGGCACTTGCATTGTACATGAAGAATGGCTTCACTCAATCCCCTTCAGACATCTCTTTTACAACATTTTGGCACAGCCGCTTGCATTTGTGTGTGACACAACAGTACCCACTATTGAAAACGGGGCCTTAAAATTCATGAAGCTAGAATGCCGAGAGGATGTTTTTTGGTCCTTTTTCAAAAGTGGGGCATATGCCAATTCCCTTTTTGTCATGATACGGTAGGAGGAAACTGCCAGGAGCATAACCCCCATTCCCCTCTCCAGCAACCAGGAAAAGAACAAAGAGCACCAGCTATGTATATAGTATATCCCCATGCTAAGTCGTTTTTGCAAACACACTGAACATAATTGCCATCATTTATGGTGGTAGTTAGTTGGTTGTTTAATACACCTAAAATATCAGTCTGAAGAGTACGACAATTCAATTGAAAAAAATATACTGACAAAACGCTGCCACAGTCGCACAGTGATGAATTATGGCTGCATTGTACTGGGATAACTTCACCCAATGGTCAGTGGGTTTAGTGTGGTGTACCTTTTTATATGCATCATATTACTCCAAATTTGGAATGTCAAAGAACGGACAAAAGGCACCTAAAGTTGACATCATGATGCTACGAGTGCCTTCCTGGTCGCTGAGGTTCCTTTAGATCTCCTAAGCAGCAGAGAAACTTTGAGAAGCATTGCAGACAATGGATTTTCACATACTAATGTGTGTATGGCCTCCATAAGAAGCTACGAGCAGCTATTTCCCTTAGTTAATGCTGCATCCTCCTACTTTGACGTCAGTGCAGAGTACTAAGGAATTCATTATCTACTGCTGTGATGGCACACAGAGGATGGACATTTTCTCTGCCTTCCACTTGGTGTCCTTAGAACCTAAGGAAGAAGAGAATGCTAAGCTGTTAGTTTCCTGTGTCTCCCTCCTATATGGAAGCCACGATTCTAACATTATGTCAAGAGTCACGGCTCCTGCAAATTCAAAGGCTGCTCTGCCTTGGACATTGTATGGGGGAGAAGTAGCCAAACGAGGAAGGTGGGTGGCAGGACTCCTGGTATATCTGTTCCCATAAGGTGCTGGGGGAGGGGGTAGAAGGAAAGTGTGGTGGGGCGAGCGTGTCAGGGTGCAAGTTTTTTTTCATTCCTTGAAGGATGCTCCAACGTCAGAGGGAACGCGATTTTTATGTTGTATATAGTTTCTGCACGTGTTCCCTCTGCACTCTCTGAAATGTTCATCTATAGGGAAAGTGCATGGGTGGAGTTCTAAGGGATTGCAGAGTTGTCCCTTTTAGACAGGAAAACCCTCCTTCTATGCTCTACCCCAACCATCGAAGTTACTCTCTCTCTTACTACTCTCCCAACTCCACTCTACTACTACTACTACTACTCACCCCTCTCCCCAGCGCTACTACTCCTCCTTCTCCATGCCACTACTACTTTCCCAGGACCACTTTACTACTACTACTCTCCCCCCCACCTCCATTCACCTTCTATTTAGTCAGCATCCTTTCACTCCCCCGTTCACCTTCCACTCACTCTCTACAATTCCTCCAATACTCCCACTCACCCACTTTACACGCACACTGACAACACAGTAACAGTTGCTCTCACCAACCAGTACCTCACTGCCTCTCCAAAAAGCCTCCATACTCTAATGTACTGTCCTTCCTCCTTCTGGTCTCTTGATCTGCCACCTCCTCTTCCCCTCTGACCTTACCCAAACAACCTGCACCTTCCTGTTTCTTGGACCCAGTCTGATCCGCCCCCTTTTCTGCCATTGGACTTCTTCTCCTAACCAATTTCCCTCTTATTCTGTGTCCAGGAGGGGTTATAAGTGCCAAATTCATAAAATGGGACCCCTTTTTGCCCTGCGGGCCGGCCATGTCGGAATGATGATAGACCTCATTGGGAATTGTTCCAGTTTGTGTCAGGGGGCCATGGCTAAGTCCAATGTAAGCATTGAGAGGAGCTTGAGGTTTTCAACAAGCTGCTCCGTGGCACAATTAAGATGGTCTTTCTCGTGAAGCTCTGTTGGCTGTCGCAGAGCGTGGACATCTGGTGGTGCGCAGAGATGCACATGACTGAGCAGACTCTCTGCTTGGCAGTCCACCCTCTTCTCAGTGTTCAGAGCAAACCGACTACTGGAGTCGTCTGCCTGTAGAGGTGTGTGGGCTGCAATCTTGCAGGCGATCCACCCAGGCTTTGTATTTTTGTTGCTGACTGGAATAAAATATAAGAAACTGGTAAGCATTTGGTTGAAAACGTAAGGGCCGATTTAAAGTAGTACTGTTCATTTACATGCAGCCAAGTGGGGAGGGGATATAATTGATGCCTTGTCAACTGCCACCTTCCCTCTCTGGGGTAGGACGGGCTCTGGCATCCACCCTTGTATGCCTCCCACCCCAGGCAGAGAGGGGCATCCTCTGCCAAAAGCATCTCATGCAGGGGAATCAATCCATCCATTTCCTGGCTCACTGAGGGTTGCAAGTAATTCTGAAGATTTTAGGAGCTTTCCCAGGTTTTCTGGCTCCGAATTCATATGCTAGAAACATAACTGCCCCCAGAGTACGACAGGCGGCGTTAGGGAGAGTAGAAGAAATCTACATCCACGTTATCTGAGAGGCCAAAAATCGTCTTGGTCCAGAAACCTCTACAACTGTACTCAGGAAGGCCAGCCCATCTCGTTCCCAATCAATTTCCATAGAGGTGCAGCTGTGGGTGTGGTTTGCAGGAGGCTTGATTGCGTTTGGAGGAGTCTGGAGAATGGAGAGTGACAGAGAAGGTGGTGGCTGGAGGGATGGAGGGAGCTGTAGAGATAGCAGCAAGAGGGCAGAGGCATTTACAGAAGGAAAGGGAGAGCAGACCAGAAGGGAAGGAAGTGGTGGTAGTAGCAGAAGTGGTAGTGGTGGAGACAGTTGAGTAGTGGGTGGTAACAGTTAAGGAGGAGGCAGTGGTGGCTGATGACTTGGAGGAGATGGTTACAGTTAAGCTTGAGGTGCTAAAGGAGTTGGTAGTGGCTGAAGACAACCTCCAACAAGTGAAGCAACCTCCAATGACCTCTAAGGATGTGTACATTGGCAGCAGGGGCCCACAGACCAAACTACCCGCATGCAGTGGGAGAGAATTTGATGGTAGAGACTACCTTGGCTGTTATTTGTGTGGGGAGATCCCAGTTGTGCATGTAATTTGTCCCCTACTTGTACAAAGTGCCAAAATAAACACAGTGAACTGAGAAGAGTTATTTGAATCCTTGTTCATCCTAGCTACAGGCTCATGAATCCAACACTAGGATTTAGATGCGTTCTTGTGCTTCCTACTAAAATTCCTTTCTATTATCACAAAGAACTAAACTTGTATTCATCACTAATGAAGATGTGAGCATATGTGCTCAACTCCTGCTCAACTGTTAATTATAGTTCGTTTATATATTATATGTAATTGTTTCTATCTAGGAAGGCCACAGTCAAACAGACGTAATGTTAAGTTTATTTGTTTTGTTATAAAGTGGACCTTCTCAAAGAGTTTTGGTAGTTTTATAGTGAATTATTTGCGTAGTCATTTCAGGCTTTAATGCTCTGATAAATGCAAAGTTGGGCACTTCACAATTGTAGTTTTTGTACATAGCTCTGTATGGCTTAACAGGTTTATAGTTTATTACATGGCTAACATAAAAAATAAAAAGGAAGCAGGTCACACATCAACAGAATAGAAAATAGGTTTCAAGGGCGCTTTAGAATGGGAAGAAGATAAAAGCCTATTGTTACTAGGTGCTTATCAAACGAACAAAAGAATGTTCCTGGGTTGAAAACATCTAATGAACCAGTGACGGTGGCAGACAAACCATAAGAAATCCATATTTTCAATATAATAGGGATACTGGTTTTACTCAGAATCTTCGATTTAAGGAAGTTCTCACTGATATATATCGAGAACACTTCTGTGCTCTAGGGGTCAGTTTCAGAGATATAGAGTTGAGCAGACATCTGTGATGAATTGAAGCCATTTGTCCCTTCTCTCCAATGGGGAGCCCCACCCCGTGTGAGGCCAGGGAGGTGAACCTCCTCTGCAACACCCTACTGAGGGTTTGAGACAAGTGGGAGCTCACCGGGAGAGACTTCCCCCCGTCCCCCTTTGGGGACAAGGACTCACATTCCCGTGAGGAATTCCCTCAATGTCTCCAAGTGAGGGCCTATATGGACTTAAACAATATACCAAACTGTTATCAAACTCATGAAGACAACGTGAAGTTACATTATGAATGACTAGAAATGGAAGATATCCCTTTAAATTCAAGTCTCCAATGGACTGCAATGCGGATGCTGAAAAGGGATGCAAGACCACCAAGTGAAAGAGAGACGGCCGAGAGAAGGGATGAGGCCGAGAGAGAGAGAGCGAAGACCCGAGAGACGCAGGGAAAGCTCCCTGTGCGTAACAAAGAGGAAGGAGGTGGGGCTCTGGGAGAAGGCAGAGCCGACCTGTGACAGAGCCACTCAAGCACCAAAAATACCACTGAGCAACTGGTGTGCGAGACCAGAAGAAAGCCAAACAGGACAGAGGAGGAAGAGGTGGCGTGCCCACGGAATGAGAGAGGTGGGCAATGTGCCCATACAACAGCACAGAGGCCATCCAGGGGAGTAAGCAGCTCCCATTGAGAGTCATGATCTCTGTGATGTCCCAAAGGCAAGAACTGCACATCCATGAAAGCCGTGGAAAGCAAGCAGTCGAGTGGCAACGAGAAGGAAAGAGAATCCAAGGGCCTGCAGGTACTGCCAACGTTGCTCCGGAACTCCGAAGGTAAAACAGGGAATGGGAATACCGGCAAGGCAAGCAGGACTTAAGTTAAGCAAAACTTGTCCCTGTACCAATGGGAAAACTATTGGAAATAATGTAGCGAAACAGAACAGTTTTGAATGAGATAAAAAGAAATAGGAAATCCATGAAGTGGGAAAGAAATTAAATTGGAGTCTTATCACCTGGGGAAAAAGGAAAGCCCACCCATATCTCGAAGATAAGAAAGGGAGCATAGAAAAGGGAGACATTTGGGGAGAATAAACCTGTGAAGCTAGGAAGACCAACACATATGAAACTGTACCCTCTGAGGGGCGTGGCCTGGAGCTCACGGTATGAGGCTGCGTTTGTGCTGATCTCCGGCATCCATTTGACAAAGATCCTACACACGGCAGTCTATATTGCTTTCTTTCTACACCTTTCGAAATGTTTGGGCAGTAACCTCCTGTTGCCAAGAATCGGAGCCAGAGGGAGGTGTGAACCGCTGCTGAAGCATTATAAAATAGATTGAGACCCAGACCGGCACCCAGCATGTAAGAGATGCAAAATGGCGACGTTAATACGCAGCTTCTGTAGCTGCAGATGAGAGAAAGAAGATAAAAGGTGAAGGGGCACCGGAGACCGTGCGGCAATTATAGCGGGGATAAATAGCAGCGCAGACCCCTTGAGTGCCCGGAGGAAGCCGGAGCTGGTGTGTTTGCTCCCTCGACCCTGGAGAAGTGTGCCTCTGCGAGCTGGTCGGCTGCTGGCCTGCGCCAACACCAGAGATGCAAATGTCGCCGAAAATGTGCAGAGGAGCCAGCCGCTGTGCAGTTCCAAACAAGGTGGCACTGCAGACCTCTCTACATAAGAGCACTCGGACCAGTGGCTCTGGAATACTCGTGACGCAACTGACTGCGAGGGATACCCTTTCACGCATCCTTGAGACCTTGGTGATACAGTTTGCCCGGTTGAAGACCAACATCCGCAGGCAAACAAAAACAGATGAAGCCGCTGCCCTGGAATGTCGTGAGAGCGCGATATAATTCTGTTTTAAGACAAACGCTCGGCATGTTGGTCCCTGGAGTATGAGTGCCTGCAGGAGCAAGCTGACACACGAGTGCGCCCCTGGTGCTGAGAGCAGACGCATTAACACTACTGAGCCTGGCCTCTGTACCCATGTCCCTCTCCGGTGGAGTGCGGTGGGTTCACCATCCAGCGTTGCACGCAGACGTTCGGAAGAAGCACAGTAAGACAAGAACAGCCAAAGCAAGCTCCCTCATTACATGGACAAAACTCGGGAAAGCGGTGTGGCGCTGCCCCGTGATGTGACGTTGCACGCCGCCACGTGCTGTATAAATCAACGGGGCGTTCCCGGCTGCGGGAGAGCGATCGGGAAGCCCGAATTGTAAGGACATGTGTCGAGTGTGGTCCTTATAGGGTGGGGGCTTACGGGACCGCATGGGGCCAGGACACACCCCCAACAGTGGCAACAAGGATGGGATGCGGATGCCCAGGCCCGGCGGTGAAACAATTCTGAAAATGTTTCTCCCTGAAACGGAACGCACAGACATTTCGTTTCATGCCGTGGCTGCGGATAGCATACGCGGCTGGCGGCCATTTTGTCAGCAGGGCTTTGGAACTTCACCATGCTCCGGTTTGGATGGTGAAGGTGATCCAGGTCTAATTTTTGGACATACTGCTTGCAGGCAGTCAAACCTGCACGCCCATGCCCGTTTTTTGGATTTTCCTCCAGATTTGGGCCTCCTACGTCGAGTGAAAGCAAGGAGAAGGGCTAAAATGGCTGGGCCTGTTTAGCCCAGTTCTTTTTCTTCGCTTAATTTTTGGAACTCCTAACACCCCTGGGTGTTTGCTGCAGTGAAGGGGCACAGTGCTTCTTCATCCCATTCATCATCAGGCTGCTGTGGCCTCTTCTTCACCCTCTTCATCATCAGGGTGGATTACTGCAGTGGTGGATCCTCAAGTTGGCAAGTTTTTCTTTTCTTCGGTTCTGGTGGCAGTCTTAGGAGTGCTGAGGACAAGAATACACCATCCCCACCCAGATTTGGACTATTGTTTTGCCTGTGGGTGGTGTCCAGACCGTATGGTGGTTGTGGGTGATTGAGTTGCGGCCCCCAGATTCCAAGGTGGGGGTGCCTGTGCGCTCAAACCCATGAGTGACTCTGGTGGTCAAGGCGGTGGGACTCCTGCAGCCACACAGCTTCCCCAAGACGGTGGTCAGGCGGCAGCTCAACAACAGGTCATTCAGGCTCCGGTGCTTCCAGTGCAACACCCAGTGGCGGCTCCACAGCTGCCCCCTCAAATCCAAGTAGGTGGTCAAGCTCCTGTGCCTCAGGGGCCCCGGTACCACAACCAGTTGATCAGCAAGGACTTCCCATCATGGCCCAAGCGCGTGCACATGCAGCCCTGCAGCCCATCCCTGAATTTGACACATCGGGCCCGCCATCCAGCATGGGGCCCAGGTGGAGGAGATGGGTTGGGCGCCTCGATATGTACTTCAGGGCCGCCCAGGTAACGGATGATGACAGCAGGGTGGCAACTATGCTGTACTCTGCGGGGCCTGCGGTCCAGGAGATTTTTGAATCGCTTCCTGCAGGGGATGGCTCTTACGATGCGGCCAAGGCGACACTCCTGGCCCACTTTCTGCCCCTTGCCAACGTGGACTATGAAAGATTTGTCATACTATCGGACAAGCAAAAGGACGATGAAACACTGGACACCTTTTATGGTCGCCTACGCCGCCTCTCCCTGGGCTGTGCATGGGGAGACGCGGAGGACATGATGCGCACGATGCTGATTCAGGCGTGCTCCTCGGGCAAACTCAGGAGGCAGGTCCTGAGAGAGCCGGGTATTACTCTACCCCGCATCCTGGAACTAGGCCGGTGCCATGAGGTGGCGGAGGCTCGGGCAGCCAAGATGGAGGCGTGGTCCCGCTCAATAAAGTCGGAGGAGGTGTGTGCCATGTGGCGTGGTGGCAGAGGAGTGAGAAGGCCTGGTGTGGGACCCCATGACAGAGCAGGGAGAGCAGGGGAATCGTGCCAGAAGTGCGGGTACGACCTCCCCCACCCGACGGAGTGTCCGGCGCCTGGAAGGACATGTGGTAGGTGCGGCCTGCCTGACCATTTCTCGAGAGTGTGCAAGACAGCCCTGCCCGTGATGGTGCCGAGAGGCCCGGCTCGGACGTGGGTCCTGCGCCAAAATCGCCCACCGAATGTGGCCCAGTTGGACCAAGGCGGGGAGGATGCCCAGGTGGACGAGGCCGAGGAGAAAGAGGAAGAAAACATTTTCTTTGTTTCCAGCATAGAGATCCTGAAAGGGAAGGCCAGGAGGCAACCGAGGTGTGTGGTGGAGCTCAATCACTCGCCGGTCCCGGTGGACACGGGTGAATCGGTCAATGTGATGGCCCGGGGACATTATGATGCTCTCGACTCGCCCCCAAAGCTACTCACGCCGAGAGCCCGCATATTTGCGTTTGGAGGACTGGAACCAATACCGCTGGACGGTGCCTTCGTAGCGAAGGTGGAGCATGAGGGCTCACAGATCAAAGCCCGATTCTATGTGACACCCGTAAGCAAAAACACTCTGCTCAGCTGTGCTGCCGCCGAGGCTCTTGGAATGGTCACTTTTGCATACTCAGTATACCTTGAGGACATCAATGGTCTGCTCGACAAGTATGCCGCCCTCTTCAATGGCATTGGTAGGATGGCCGGCGACCCGGTGAGGTTGCACATAGACGACTCTGTGCAGCCCATCGACCTGAAACACCGCAGGGTACCGTTTCATCTGAGGGAGCAGGTTGATAAGGAGCTGGACAACCTAGTGAATCTCGAAATCATCGAGAAGGTGGAGGGCCCGACCCCCTGGGTGTCCCCGATTGTTGTGGCTAGGAAGCCCAAACAACCTGACTCTGTCCGGATCTGTGTGAATATGAGACTGCCCAACAAGGCCATCAAGAGGGAGCGGCATCTCACCCCCACCATCAATGACATTATTGCGGTACAAGGGGCTCAGTTCTTTTCCAAACTAGACCTCTGAGCGGGCTATCATAAGGTTGTCCTCCATCCCGAGTCCCGGTATATCACCACCTTCACCACTCACCGAGGACTATACCGGTATAAGAGACTGAGCTTCGGGGTGTCATTGGCTGCAGAAGTTTTTCAGAACATCATTCAGGGCGCCCTCGCAGATCTGGAGGGTGTCCTAAACATCAGCGATGACATTTTGGTGCTTGCAAGGACTGAGGTGGATCCTCTGAGAAAGCTGGGGAAGACCTTTGAGAGACTGCAAGCGCTAGGCCTCACCCTTCACAGGGACAAATGTGATTTCCTGCGCCCTTCCATCGAGTTTTTCGGTTTTGTCTTCAAGGAAGGGGGGGTGTCGCCAGACCTAAGGAAAGTTCAGGATATCAAGAAGGCACAGCCCCCGAGTCAGTGTCTGACGTGCGGAGCTTCCTCGGCATGGTGATCTACTGTGGGCGTTTCATCCAAAATCTCGCCTCTAGGTCTGAACCACTCCGGGCTCTGACGAAGATGGAGTCAGCCTGGCACTGGGGCCCGCTCGAGCAAGCAGCCTTTGAGGACATCAAGAGCGCCCTGACTGCTGAGGACACCATGGCGTTCTTCGACCTGGCGCTGACATCAGAGATCATTGTGGACGCCTGTTCGTTTGGCCTGGGTGCCGTGTTAACCCAGGTGGATCGGGATGGGAGCATCCGGCCAGTGGCCTACGCCAGCAAAGCGCTCTCCGAAACTGAACAACTGAACAATGATACTCACAGATTGAGCGTGAGGCGCTGGCGGTCCTCTGGGGCTGCAGGCATTTTCGGCTCTATGTCTTGGGGCGTCCAGTGACGGTGGTGACGGACCACAAACCCCTGCTTCCCATTCTGGCAGGGTCATCCTCGAAACCACCGGCCAGAATCGAGAGGTGGATGCTCGCACTCCTCGAGTACGGGGTCACCCTGGTGTATCGGCTGGGGGCCAATAATGCGGCGGACTATCTCTCCAGACATCCGGGAGTGCGTGGGGGAGATGAGTATGACACCTGTGCGGAGGAGGCCGATGATCACGTCCGAATGGTGGTGGAGGGGGCCACGCCGAACGCAATGACCCTGTCAGAACTGGAGGCGGCAGCTGCCGAGGACGAGTGCTTCCAGATCCTAAAGCACTCCATGCAACAGTGCTCCTGGAAGTCGGTCCTGGAAGCGTTGGCGGGGCGGACCCAGGAGGCCAAGACAGGCCTTGAGCAACTATGGAAGGTCAAGGAGGAATTGTCCTTCTCAGCGTCGGGCCTGCTGCTCCTAGGTGACCGGATAGTGGTCCCCCAGTCCAAGGTGAAGGACGTGATCACCTTGGCCCACCATGGGCACCAGGGTGCCGCAAAAACCAAGGCCAGGCTGCGGCTGAAGGTCTGGTTCCCCGAACTGGAGGGGAGGGTGGATGACTTTGTGGCAGCCTGTGTATGGTGCCAGGCGGCGCCTCTGCAGCGAGAACCGGCCATCGAAGCAATGCCCCGACGACCCTGGGAGGTCGTCCATGCAGACTTTGGGTCGACGTCCATAGGCACCCATTTCCTTGTAATCGTCGACGAATATTCACCGTATCCGGAGGTGGAGTTCGTCGAGTCGGTGGCCTTCGAGCACGTGGTCGTGGCCGTGGAGAAACTGTTCGCGGCCCATGGGTTCCCCCACACCCTGTGCTCGGACAACGGATCACCATTTCAGAGTGAGCGGTTCTCCGAACTCATGGAGAGCTGTGGGGTCCAGCATAGGAAGGTGTCTCCGTTGTGGCCCAGGGCAAATGGAGATGCTGAAAGACTGATGCGGACGCTGAATAAGACTTTCAGGATTGCCCAGGGACAAGGACAGCCACTCCAACGAGCCCTATACCAGTTCCTGCGAGTGTACCGCACCACCCCACATGCATCAAAGGGGGTGGCACCAGCTGAGGCCCGGTTCAAGTGCTGCCCCAGGGGTCTGCTACCCGAGGTCGGGGAGAAGGAGCCCAGGGTGATTGACAATCAACAAGTCGAGGTAGACCGGTGGGTGAGTATTGAACAGGAGAACCTGCAAAGGGGTCTCCACCACCAGCGGCTCGAGCCGGGGAACGAAGTCCTCATCCGTAATCGACATCCCCATGGAAAGCTCTCGCTCCCCTATGAGCCGGAGCCATTGTATGTTGCGGCTGTAAAGGGGTCCATGGTGATGGCCTCTGACAGAAGATCTGCCGTCACCCGGAATGTCAGCTTCTTCAAGAAACTGGGTGAGCCGGACTTAGTGGAAATACCGGAAGATGGAGGCGTTTCCTCCAGCACACCTGGGTCCCCTGTCCGGGGGACGTCTGCCGAAGTACTTCCCGTGCCGGAGGTAAGCGGGAGGTACCCCCAGAGGGCTGGGCGAGGGAAACCCGCTTACCTCAGTGATTACGTGCTGGGACAGTTGGTTGGTCAATCTGAGTGAAGGGATCCGGGTGGCTGACATTAAAGGGGTGTTAGGCAAGTGTGGTGTGAAATTTGTTAGTTAATTGTTTTAGTGGTTTGCCGTGTTTATTAAAAGCATTTGTGTCTCCTCCCGGAAAAGGAGGAGTGTGGCACTGCCCCGTGACGGGACGGTCACGCTGCGGCGTGACGTTGCACGCCGCTGTGTGCTTTATAAATAAACTGGGCGTTCCCGGCCGCGGGAGAGCGACCGGGAAGCACGAACTGTAAGGACGTGTGTCGAGTGTGGTCCTTACAGGGTGGGGGCTTACGGGACCGCATGGGGGCCAGGACACACCCCCAACAAGCGGCACATGTCCATGGCATGCAGGATTCCCCCTTTTCCTGTGAAGTGCCTCGACTTCATTGCCTTGTGAGCCTGAATTCTTGCCTCTCCATTGCGCCACTACTTTTAAGTGGTAGCCATGGACCGATTTGTCAAGATCTGTGTAAGATATGGTAAGTGGCAGTGCTGTCTATCCTGATGAACATATGGTTGCGTATTAGGCATTTACTACTGTGGGGCCCTTCAGCACCCACCCCTAGCGCTGTGCTTTAACTTTGCGCCCTGCGCACTGTGTTGACTTGGACCCAACTCACCAGGAGACAGATTGACAGGGCAGTACGCACCCTCTAAAAGGAACTAACAAGGCAAGGACTACCCTTGCTTGGAATCACATAAAGACTACCCTCTCTGGTGGCTGGCACCACCCTGCAGTGCACACGTAAAACAACAAAGGTGCTTGTTGTGCCTATATTGACAAGATAAAAACTGGACTGGACTGTAGCAACTCTGAGCCGCAAAGTGCTTGATCTGACCCATGGGCCCCTTGTCTAGTGTGCCTGGCAGGTAACTGCAATTGAATGACTTATATGTCAGTTAGAGAGATATCTTTTTGAGTCAGTAAGTAGAAACTGCGGTGCATCACGTTTGCACACACCAGCGGGCCCAATGGAAAGTGCCACTGCAACCAAAGAGGCGACCCTCTAAGTGCAATATCTAGGCACATTGACGATAACACAAGCAGCAAGCTGCCAAGACAGACGATATGCCCACTTCAAAGAATAAGCAAAAAGTCAGTATAATGGATTATTTTGCAGGACTTGGGAAGACAAGCACCAACCGCAGGGGAGAGGGGTGCAGGAACAGTGGATAAAGAAGTTTGTTCTGAACCACAGGAAGACAAGGTGTTTGCAGCGATTGCGGTACTTTGGACCTCTCTACAACACAAGATAGATGAGGTCAAAATAGATGTACAACTACTACACCACGATGTGCGGTTCCTAGCAGAGCGAGTCACAAACGCAGAAGAACAGCTAAAATAAACAACTGCCACTACCACCGACCTAACTGCCAGGCTGAAAACTCTGGAAACTAAAAACCGCTTCCTGGAGCAGAGGGCTGAAGATTCGGTAGGGCCGTTCCCGCAGAAACAAAGTCAGAGTTCTTGGAATACCAGAGACACTGAAGGCAGAGACCCTACAGCCTATATTGAGAGCCTGTTCCTACAGGAGGTGGGCCTGAGCAAACTGACACAAGGATCTTCAGTTGAGAGGGCACATAGGTCCCTCCAGAAGAAGCCCTCACCTGGGTCACATCCTCGCCCGATTAGAGACAAAATACTAAATTTCCGAGATCGAGAGGAGGTACTACTGCAGTTCTCCAGAGAGCGTGCAGTGATTGAGCATGGGGGCTCGAAAGTAGCCATCTACCCAGATTATACACCCCTAGTACAGCAACAACGAACAGATTTATTTCAGTCAAGGCCAGACTCCCGAAGAAAGGGATAAGATATATGCTCACGTATACTGCGAGACTCAAGGTGAAACATGACGGTAGATCAAGGTTCTTCGAGAGCCCTGAGGCAGTAACGATGTGGTTGGAACACAACAACCTGGACACATATGAAGACCCTGTGCACCAGGGAACAGAGACTCTAGCCCTGGATGCAACAACTGGTGAACATCATTGCACCCCATTGTTCTGGAACACCCGGACATTGAGAAGAGGATGCCTATAACTACATTACAACTCGTGACAATGTACCAATGATGACGTAGAAGTAGCAGTCAATATGCCAGAGCTGGAGACCTAGCCCACTGAGCTCTGATGGAAACCACCCCGATCCATATGGACTGTCGGCAGGGGACACCTGTCCAGTTACTTGGCTGGTGTCTGCTTGCAGAAGCAGGCACCAGTAGGCCCAACCAGGCCTTATCTGTTGAGCATAGTTGGAAGCCCATTTTCCGGGGGTTGTTGTTTAAGTTTAGTTTGATTCACCCAACCAATGCGATTCTTAATACCTCTTGTTCTCTATACTGCATGAAACTCAAGAGTATGCGAAAATGGTTACTGTTTGAAATATGCATGGCCCCTCTCGCAATTCCACACCCATGTGTGCTCTGGAACATAGGGCACCAGTGCTTGCTAGTGAAAATAACATTTAAGAAAGTATGACACAGATTAAAATTATCACATGGAATGTGAGAGGCCTTGGTACATACATACATAGGAATAAAGTTAAGTCATACCTTCAACGCAGGAGGATTTTGGTAGCCCTGCTACAAGAAACCCATCTGACAGTCAAAGAGCAGGAGACTGTAGTGAAATACTGGGGAGGCGCAGTGTATGGGGCCCCATACACTAAGTACGCAAGAAGTGTCCTTACATGGGTTAATGGCATCCTTCCGTTTCAGTTCCTAAATTGTGAGAGATACTGAGGGCTGATGGGTCATCCTTAGGAGGTACATTGGTAATGTGGAGGTAGTCCTAGTTAATTCCTATTTCCCAAACCATGCAATACCAACACACATTCAAGAGCTGACCGTCCGTATAACTCCCCACAGAGATGCCTTATTTATATGGGGTGGGGATTTTAATTGTGTTTGTGACACTACACAAGATAGGTCCATACCGCTTCAGTCCAGATCCTCCCCAGGGTATCGAGTTATATTTTCAAAAACACATTTTCGACATGCCATTTTGTCCACACAAAATTGACGGAAAAAAAATTCTGAATGTATTCTTTTTTATTTTATGTTTTATTTTTGTTTCGTTAGTAAAAAAAAGTGTCAATTAAAAAAAAAACACAGGTTTGGGGGTGAACCATTAGAAATTTTTTGAGGGAAAACAAAAGTGAATCTTTTTTTTTTTTAGCCATTTTTGTGTCGACAAAATGGCATTTCGAAAATGTGACGTTTGAAAATGTCACTATAAACCCCTCCCCAGCTGCAACATCTCTCAATATTGCTCTGAATGAGCTAGTCTTAGTAGATGTATGGCGGGAAATTCACCCAGACCTGAAGGAATACTCCTACTACTCCTCTCCACATGACCTCCACACGAGGTTAGGCTACATCTTTGTGAGCACTGAACACTTACAGTACTTTACAAGTGCAGAGTATATGGGCCGCGTAATCTCGGATCACTCTCCCCTTATTGTGATGTGGAACTGAGAGACGCCACGCACCCCTGTCCCGGTGTAGCGTTTGCCCACAGATGCACCGTTATACATAGCCTTTCGAGAACAACTTCGAGAAGCACTGGCTCTTTACCTTGAAGAAAATATTGGCAGTGTAGAAAGATTGGGGACGGTCTGGGAAACCTTAAAGGTGGTTACGAGGGGAGAAGTTATCGCTAGAGCTGGGGGAGTTCGGCGACAATTAAAAGCGGAGCTTGAAGCTCTAGAAAGCAAAGTGAGTGAATTGGAAGTAATACAACAGATAGAACAAGCTGCGGAACAAGCCCTCTGAGAAGCACGGCTCGATCATCAGACCACTTGGGAACGGATATCAAAGTTTGACCATGTCACCAACACAGCGCGCACAAATGCATAAGGAGATATATCAGGGAGGCACCTTGCCTGGTTATGCCGCAGGGAACACCCCAGAACACTGATCACGCTCTTGCGAGATCAATGTGGGGAACCCAGGAGGGCGCAAATTACAATTAACGACATATTAGCCACTTATTATGCCACATTATACAGCCATAATGCCCACATCCCGGCAGAGGCGCCTTCGTTCACTAACAGCCACCGTGATCTCTTAGACCAACCCTTCACCTTACAAGACCTGGAGGAAGAAATTACCATATCCGCCTCAGGGAAGACGCCGGGAAGCAATGGCCTCCCGGCAGAGTTTTACAAAACATATCAAGGTACAGTAGCGCCGACACTCCTGAAGGTCTTTGAAGAGGCCTTTGAAACAGGAAAAAACTCCCAGACACAATGAGAGAAACATGGATAGTTCCCATTCTGAAACCAGGGAAACCAGCAGATACATGTGACTCCTACAGACCATTCGCTATGCTAAATTGCGGTGTAAAACTTTTGACGACAATGCTTGCATCCTGACTCCGGCAGTTTATAGCAACGCTAATACACTCAGACCAAACCGGTTATGTGCTAGGTTACAGCACCACCTTGAACTTACGCAAGTTACAACACATAATTTAACAGACAAACGGGTGCCGTATTAGCATCGCTAGATGCTGTTAAAGCTTTTGATTCAGTTTATTGGGAGTGGATAGAGGCTGCGCTGAAAAGTTTTAGATTTTGAGCATACTTTAGGAGATGGCTTAAAACACTTAACGCTTCCCCGACTGCAAGAGTTAGAACTGGGCGACATCTATCCAAATTATGGCACATTCAGAGAGGGACGTGCCAAGGGTGCCCCCTTTTCCCAATGCTCTACATACTTGCACTGGAACCCATTGCTGCATACCTCAGGCAAGAATACCTTGAGGCTGTGATACGCGTAGGAAATTCTACTCACTTATTCTCATTATACTCTGATGACGTGTTACTTTACCTATGCCAACCACAGCAAAATTTACCCCCGATCCTGGAAATATTAGACAACTTTGCAAGGTTGTCCGGGATCACATTCAATAAACTTAAATCATGCCTTTTTACCTTAAGTGGGTTGAACAACACCAAGTTAACCTCAACACTGGACTGGGGATTGAAGTGGGAACATGATTTTTTCAGGTACTTAGGCATAAGAGTTGCACACACCCCGGGGCAGACACATGCCCTAAGCACATTGAGTGCAGTGGAGGGAGTTAAAAAATCAATGGTGTTCTGGTCCCGTCTACCTCTCTCGCTTATGGGCAGTGTGGCCATTACAAAGATGATCAGATTACCGCGCTTACTAAATGAATTCACAAATGTCACTTACTACATTATAGCCCCTTTCTGCCGAGAACTAAAGGCCACGCTAAGAACCTTTTAATGGGGCTCTAGGAGCCATAGACTGTCTACAACAATATTGACACTCCCCTTTGAACAAGGGAGAATCCAGCCACCGAAATTAGAATACTATCTGGCAGCTCAGCTTAGCCTCATTATGAAATGGTTGGCCAATGAACCCAAACACAGAACACAACTTGCTGGAGGCCCTGATCCGCCCTGTGCGATTACAAGCTCTTTGGCACCCACAGAGTAAGCGTGTAACTCAAACGCTACTACTGTCAGTGGGCAGACAAGTCTGGTCGCGGACGATGAAAATCCTGAAGCTTGCACAGCCCTATTCTTCACATAGACCCATATTAGTTAACACACAGTGGGACTCTGAAGAGTTGAAGATTGCTGGGAGGAGGTGGGCATCGGGACGTGGTGAGACATGTATGAAAGTGGCACTTCTAGGGAATTCCCTGACCTTACTCAGAAGGAGGGACTCCTGAAAGGGCAGTTTCTGAGATATATGCAGATAACTAAATTTGCTAGACGCATCTGGCTGGATTGGCCAACGGAACCCCAAACGAATGCACTCCTTACCCTCATGTATGACCTGGATAACGTCTTGAGACCAGTATCTCGATTATACAAGGCCTTAGTTGATAGCGCGATCATTGACCATGCAAAGCTTAGGTCAAGATGGGAAGCAGATCTGGGAACAGATTTCACGCATAAACAGTGGCTGTGGGCGCTCCTCCATGGTAAAAATGTCTCACGCAACGAAGGTTCCAACCACTTCAGGTCAATGTCCTTCACCGTACATATTTGACCCCGGCTAGGGTTGCTAAATTTAACAAAGATGCAGAATCCGACTGCCCTAAATGTGGTCAGGCGGACGCCCATATAATGCACATGTTCTAGGAATGGGATACTGTAAAAAGGTTTTGGACTAAAATTGAACAAACCTGATAAAACGCAGGGATCACCAGATACAAATGGACCCTACAAGAATGCACACTGGGAATGTACACCTGGACCAGTAAACATAAACATGTCTCCAGGTTCTTGGACTTAGCCTGTACATTGGGTAAGAGGTGTATAGCCATGACGTGGAAACCGGGTAAGGGCCCACAGTTTGAAGTATGGCTAAAAGAAATGCAGCGCTGGAGTGCAGCTGAAACATCAGCATGGGGACATCCTATGAATGTGCATGGAGGAGAGGTGGGGCTTCTTTTTGAAGCAGGGAGGGCATTCCTTAGCACTGTCTTTCATCCCTTTGATAGCAAACCGCCATGAACTACCTTAGGCGACGACAAGTCTTGTGTTAGCTCTTTCTGGAAAGTTTTTCAACTGTGAAGCAGACTGCATGTCCCCCCTTGCCGTGTAGATTACAAAACGTCAGATGTTTATTCCTTAAATGATGAAACACTGATTGAGAACAGCACGTTCATGCACCATATTAGCACAATTGGTTGGTTTTTTGGTTTCCCTTTTTTTTTATTTCTCCCCCTTCCTTAATATTGGTTATCCCCCCCTCTGTTCTGTTTCTTTACGGTTCAGTTTTATTGGCCTGTCTTAGCACAATGTATGATGTTACATTTGCATAACTAAATGTTGTTTACCTGCTGCATTTGACAAAATGCCAATAAACAAATTTTAAAAAAAATGAAACTGTACCCTCGGAATGGAGGAATTGTAATTGGAACTTGAGCTACCATAAAAGAGTGGAGAAGAGTGTAATAGTGATTCAGGAACCCTGCAACAGGGAGAAAAGGAACCCAAATAGACTTAAGCTTACACAGAAGAAGAATGACCTGGGAAGTACCAGTCACTTAAAAGAACTGCAAAACCGGATACAGTGGATGACAACAGACTATTTGGATATGGTCTACTGAAAGCACTAAGAAGTGAGAAGACACTTGACAAGACAAGCACCAGGAGAAGGGAGTAATTGTTGTGATCTTAGTTATTTATAATAATAGTAATTTTGTCAAACTTGTGTTTCACCCCAAGTAACCCAGGGTAATCCAGACGTGGACCCCTTACTCACAGTGTCTTAGAGAGGCTCAGCTAGGCCGAAACACGTGTCTGGGGTTGCTGATGGTACTCCTGTTCAGAGGAGAATTGCCTAGCATTTCGGTGCGGACTGCCTTTGTGGGTGGACAAAGACTGATATGCAAATGGATATTTCTCCTCTGTGAAGGGTACAGGGAGCAAAAACGTAGACCCTCCTGAGTGGAAGAAGTTCCATAGAACAGGGTATTTGACCCATGTTCGTTCTCAGTAGAGGGGCTCCCACACTCCTTTATAGCTTAGTTATAATGGTGGTGCTGTGAGATAGCTTAGATTTGGACAGAGGCCGGATTTGTTTTTAGACATCCATCCTGACTGTCTAGCACCTTAGTTAGTAAGATAGGCAGGGAACACACAATAGTTATAGGGAGAGATGGGCCTTATTTTAAATAAACTTCACAGTGAGAACATGCCTTTTTCGCATCTGTGTCCTTCTTCTGATCCTCCACACATCTCAGCTACCAACACACAGTCCTAGGGATATAGCACCCAACTGGGCATTTGTAATCTTTTCAGGGATATAGTGTCTGGCTCACTTCTTTCAGTCCCAGAAATAGCAATAAGGTGACACCACACTTCTTCCTGAAACTCATATCAAGGGATACAGTTCTCAACACACTTGCTTCAGGACTCATGGCCTTTCAGCCTTCTCAGGTCTTGATGTTACTCTCTGAACTGTTAGCTCATTGGGGTAGGGTTTCCAGTGTAGTTGCCGCTTGTGTCTTCTTCCCCTAGCAACTTTTAACAGAATTTCCTGGCTCCTGCGCAGCTGGTTCTGTCGCCCAACCGCCCCCATCTTCTGTGGGCAACCGCAGTCCTGTGTCTAGTTTTACCTGTCCTATTATTGCTCTTCTTCTTGATAGGCTGTTAATTTATGGCCTGCTATTGGTGGGGCTCCAGTGATAGCTTGATGAGTTCTGCCCCTTATCTGATGCATAGTTCTCACCTGCTCCAACTCAGCAGCCCCCCAAGGCCAGAAGAACCGTGGTGGCAATCTATGAAACGGGCAGAAGTCTCACCACTCAGGTCAGCCTTCCCAATGCCTCTCCACCGTCTCCTGATTCCCATGGCGCTCCTCTCTATGGTGGCTTCTGAGTCTCTAGCTGCTACCCTCGAGCACAACAAGTCCAGAAGTTGCTGGTCCTCATTGCAGTTCAGGAGGCTCCCCCTTCTCAATGAGGGGCAAGCTTTTCCTCCTGGCTGTTTACAGTACCCACACCCAAACTGGCAGGCCTGCATACAATCTTGGACCACATCACTTCAACCTCTCCCTTCCCTTAGAGTGGTACAAGATGATCACTCCACTGCATATCTGGTGCGAGACAGGCATGGTATCAAGACAGATGACACAGGCAACAAAAATATAGTTCAACCAAACCTTATTAATAATCAGGATGTTGTAGCGCCTAACTAACCCCATGCTATGGCGGGATTTTCCTGCCTAACGAAATCTAAACGATGTCTATGTTAGTGGGTTCAAAAGCAAAAAGTCTGCTCGTCTTCACAACTACAACAAAAATAGTGAGGAAATGCTCTCCACCAAAAAGTGAATGTTTCAAAACAAATGTTCAAAAGTAGAAATATAAGTTCCTCTAAAGTTCTCTGATTCAAGGTCAACACGGTTCCAATGTAACTTCCTTTCAGCAGGGACTGAGCAAGCTCTGAAGTTACCTTCTGTAGATTCGTAAATATCACAGTTCACATCACGGACTTTCCCCAAATTCAAACGCAACAAAAGTTCATACACAACACTGTAATTTTGAGACTTCCTTCCCCAAAACAAAGGTTCTCCAATGTTAACTCTCAGGGTTCCCTTCTCCAAGAGTCACTTCTAGCAGTTAATTTGTTACCAAATATTCATAGGCTTTTAAGTTCAGTAGAGAGATTTTAGGGTCCATTTGGACCCCTTTTTTGATTAGCTTCACCAATGGTTTGCAGACCTTTTTTTTATGGTTTGGGCTCAGTAGCCCCTGCTACTACGTTCGGTCAGGCTTTTCATTACGTTCATGAGTCTGAGGCGGCTGCGTAGCTGTAGTGCGGCTTCACACAGACGTGCGTTGCTGTTAGGTTCTTTCCTCTAGCTTCTTTCCTGCCCGCCACAGGCCAGAGTCCAGCGCCCTGCGTTTGGAGCGGTGGCTGTTGAGACAGCTGAAAGAAAAACTCTCCTCCGCTTTACTGGGCTGTTTGAGACACTGCACAAACTAATGTGAGGGCAAGGGGAACACAAGGAGACATAAGAAAGGTCTACTGCTTTTCAAGGTAACGGGGAGGATGTGCATCTGCATCCTGTACCAGAACCCCATTTCACTGTTTTACCGTTACCGTAGCCTATCTGTGCTCTCTGGATCACAGCCCCCCCACTCCCCCCGCAGGCCTCTGTCTGCTCGCCGCTATTCCCCTATCCCTCCATCGCCGTTGTCCACCTCCGCAGTGAGTGCATGACTCACCCTGCAGGAGCGGGATCAGGCTCAAGCCGGCACGGGAAACGGCGTGAAGCTCTGCGCTCCATGGGGCTGAAGCGATTTTCCTCTCCCCGACTTACCTTCCCCCCGACAAGAGAGCTGCTGAGTCTGTCTTCGCCTGCGGTGCCTTAGTACTGGTGGCAGATCAAGGACAAGTTACAATAAGGAGGTTGGCTATTAAGTGACACCCAAACAATGGTTATACACCCAAGAAACCAGCGAAGGGCGGGTTTACGCAGCGGAACGAAAACGGGGGTCAAACGTCAGAGGACCCCTTTGCCTTCGGCAACAGGACACCAAGGGGGAAGAAAGAGAAAAAAGAAGACCAAGGGGTACAACAGCCTAAAATTACTGGCTTTTACGATTTTACAGGCAGCCCAACTATACACCATGCTGACAGCCCAACAGTGACGATGCGGCCGAGTTCTGAGGAGATCGACGAGGTCGAGTTCCAGCTCCTCACCCAACATAGACAACAGAGGTTCTCTTCTCAAACTTTGCTTGAACTTTCAGCGTAATTTGCTGGGCCCTATATTAACCGATTATGTTAATATTATTGGGGCAAATTCGCTGAGTAATCAGAAAATTGAAAATACGACATCAAATCTGGCCTATCAGAAGTAGAAATAGATAGAGACTGCCATAAAACATTGCGATCAGATTCTCTACCTGTTGGTTCTGTAAATAATGCTGACCCTTTATCGTGGAGTACCGCTGTTCTAGCCAAAATGGATGCCTTGTTTGTATTATGCACTGCAATGGCTGCCGAACAGCATGACCTGAAGACTAACGACAAAATTGATTGATATTATCCTGGATAACTATGTTGAGACCACTCAGGGTAATGATAATGTGGATAAAACAAAGGTGACTAAATCACAGATATTAGTACCTCCTGACGAAGTATGTTGAAGTACAGGAGATAACGCAAATTGCAGATACCTTCAGCCGTATAATGGGGCCTCTAGTGCATAGAACATTGCCTAAAGGATATGTGGTAATTTGACAAGATTCATTAAATATTGTGGCGAGAAGTGAAGATGAGGCGTATGATGCACTATGTGCTGAGACCTCCTTGATGAGGAGCCCACCTTTTGTGTTGGCTAAGAAGAGAAACAAAGGGGTAAAACCTAGTAAATTATAAGACGAGTAAAAGCAAAACTGGGAAGCCACAAGCACTACAGTGAGCAAATGTTGTAGGTCATCTTTCTCATCCGCCTCTAACAGCAGTTATCTGTCACGATCCATTACGGGCCCAGTGCGGACAGGCCAAGGGAAGGGGTGTTTTCCCCCACAAGAGAGTAGGGAGGTGGTGGACAGGTATGGTGGCTGGCTGGCGCAGGTGTGTAGAAAAGAGCAAGGCTGCAATCTGCATCAAGGTGCCGGCCGAGAGAAAACGCCCGGCACGTGCAAAAGAGCGCCGAGCACGTGCGAGGAACCAACGCCCTTGGCAGTCTAGCGCTGACAGGGCGTGGCTCGAGACTATAAAACCACGCCCGGACCGCACCCTGTGCTTAGCGTTTCTTCTGCTCTGGGCAAGAGCAGTGTCTCACTTACCCCTTCTGTTTTCAGCATACCTGCAAGAGACTACATGTGGATGGGGAGCAGTGGAAACTTATCTGAAGCAAGGACCCATGCCCCTGCATAAAGACTTTGCCTCTGCGTTCGTTTACCTGAACATATCCTGGAGCCGGCCTCTGTGGCGGCTCATCCCTGGACATTGGTTGTTCATCGCCTCTTCGTTTGTTGCCATTCCTACAGCATCCGAGGAGCTGAAAAGTAAAGCGACAATGTAAGAGATCTCATTCCGTTTTCGACCACTGCCTGCCCGTGCGCTTAGCATGCTCACCTGTGCACAGAGACTGGCTCTGTTCCTTGGGCTTCCCATTTCTTCTGTGCCGGCAATCAGTCGCCCTGCTCCAGCAAAAGAAAGAAAGACAAAGACATTGTTAAGCCAACCCCCATCCACCATGCAGAACAATCACAGCAAGTTGGGAAGTAATACTCGTGTTGAAGCAAGACTTACCTGTTACCTGTTCATCTTCGTATCCTGCGCGTCGCAGCCGGTCTGGACCACGCACCTTCAGTGAAGTAACTGAAGCCTGAGACATACCCGAGGACTGTGACCGTCGTAGCAAGCATTTCGGTGAGCAGCACCCGCTACGCGCCAGCCAGCCAGTCAGAAGGGGAAAAGGGTGGGAAGGCGGGGTGAGGGAGGAGTAGGGAAGGCCAAGCAGTCATACTAACCCTGTACTTACCCCTAGGTCATCCCGATCCCCAGCACGCCACTTCCCAGAAGTCCCAAAACCACCCAAGTCCCTCCCAACCTCATGGTCCCCTGGCGGTTACTTCCTAGTCAGCTAGTGGGGGAAGAAGTGACTGGGGCCAGCGTCAGGGTGAAGGCCACGGGCGAGGGGGCTACGCATCGGAACAGACCGGACCAGGCACTCCTGCAGGGCACCAGAGGGAAGCGTGACATTATCAAAAGACAGGCTGATGGATCAGTATGAAAAGTTACACTGCGAGGCCCTCCAGATAATTGGTTGGCCTGTATAAAAGATGTTTTTTGCTTGAAACATTGGCTCTCCCGAACGGCGAATTTAATTTCAGAAAAAACTAGTATCCCTACTGTCTCGCTCCAACAAAGGGTGCCAGTTTACGATGCACCCTGTCCAGAAGTGCTATGTTATCCTATGCACCCCCAAGCTCCAAATATAATTATGGAGCCCCCCAAAATAACGTCCCAGTTACAGAGTCAGTAGAGAATCTACCAATTAGGAAATGCGGGCAAAACCATCCATATGGTGTGGAGGATAATTTGGTAAAGTTTGAGGAACTATACCTACGGGTAGTAGTTCATTTCTTAACCGTACCACTTTGCTAACTGCCTGGAAAAGAATTCCTTGGTTAGCCACGATCACTAATAAAGATCGATTATTTGTGGAACTACCTAAATGGGATAATATGTCAAACTGGACACTAATTAAATTTGCCACACTGGTGGTGGTCTTTCTTCTAGGTGCATGTACAGGAACATTAGTAAACATGGGGTGTAAGTTAACAGTCTGCTATGAGCAACCGTCAGTCTCTATCAGAACAAATGATGACCCCCAACTACAGGGATGGGACTAGGTTGTGTAAGTCAGTGCTAACCTCGATGAGCTGGCATTCTGTCTTTACCCCCTCCACCCCACACACAGTAACCCAATTTAAGGGGTTGGGAGTGAAAAGACCATATAGGATCCCAGTAAATAGGGAAATACCATTACCTATCGAGCGGCATGTTAATATAAATTGAATTTATAATATTGCAAGTTGGAATACTAGCGCTTTCAGCCACCTAATGGATAGTTCACTGACTCAGCTGTTGAATTATGATGTTTTTATGCTTCAGGAAACATGGCTAACATCTGCCTTATACCTGGATGGCTAAAATATTTACCAAAGGAGGGCTAATAAAAGGTCCCCGGGGGCACTTTACGTGGGGCTTGGGTCATAAGCGGGTGACACTTTATTACTATTTTGGAAATAACACATGTTTGGAGCAAGTCATGGAACTTGTACCAAACGATTTTAGTGATCACGCGCTGCTTGCTTTGCCCTGGGTTGGACCCATAGTAGCTGACCTGGCACGAGTGGGGTTAATATTAATGGGGCAGGAAATCGCATTTGTTGGTCTGCTAGAAAATCTTTGATACCAATTCTCTGCTTGTCTGGTCATCTCTCGTGATAAGCTCTTACTAAGCTATGTAAATGAAATTGAAGGATTATTAAAAGGTCTTGCAAGGGAAACAGGCCTGGTGAAATCCCAATATGTGACCTCAGAAAAACATGTGAATACATTTGATATCACGATAAGGGATGCTAAGCGAGCAATGAGACAAACTAAGAATACTAAATAGGGCGGGAATTCCCTGACTGTTGATGGATTTCAGATGGAACAAATCATTCCGAATGGTCTGACTTTGTGAAAACTCATTAGTGTGACATGCCTGATCTTCATGGCTATATGACTAAGCAATGGGGAATCTGCATTGCTCCTAGTTGCCTCTTTCCAGTACTCAAAGTGAATTTACAGGGGTTAATGAATGAGACTGACAATAGCCCATACACACTAAGGAAGGGGAGGGTAGGTTAATATTAGGAAAGGGGGATACCATGTCTTGGCATCAGGTAACCTTTCTCCAATCCCCAAGGACCCTCCACTCAGGTGAACCTCCCTCGCTTGTCCACCCACAGCGTCGGGATCCAAGAGCAATGGTCCTTCCCTGGTCATCTTAACAGAGGATCCCAGGGGAGTAGATGTGAGCGTACCTTCAGGTTTCTCACTCTGGCCAGCCCTAAAGCAGGGCAACTAGCTTTGCCCTGAGGCTCTTCAGGTTGCATACCTCCACATTTAGATATGGAAGTCCCATCGGTGGTTGCTTTTTGCGACAGTCAGTTTCAGTGACAAGGGGGGTTTACCAAACTGATGGTGGCAGTACCATCTCAACTTGGGCTCCCGGGAGTACACATCTACACCATTTGGAAAACTGGCTTGTCTGGGCTCACAAGAGGAGGCACCATACTCTCTGAAGCATCTGAAGGATTTTCTTGGCCACCTCGGTCTTCTCTTTGAGCCCAAGGAAATGGTCCCCCTTGGCATTCAGAAGCCTGAGCTTCATCGGATTCCACAGACATGAAGGCAGCCAGAGCCTTCTTTCCAGGTCAGTGGATTCGGGATTCCATGCTGAACTGCAACTTCTTCCTCAACCCCTAGATTGACAGCTAGCTGGCTACAGAGACTGCTAGTGAGTATGTGTGCTCTCAGGCCCTTATGCCAGCCTCAAAAGAAGGCTTGCAGGTCTTCCTCACCTCCAGCTCAAACCAATCCAGTCAATCTCAGAAAAAGTGATTACCTATTACAGAGCTTCTGAGTGAGGACTTGCATTGGTGGATCGAACAGATGAATCTCCAGATTGGGATCACCTTTTTGGGCCCTATGCCTTCTGCAACCATCACGATGGGCTTATTCCACCTAGACTGGGCGTAGGGGAGCAACAATGAACAGCTTGGAGATACACAGCATTTGGTCCTCAGCTCAGCGACTGGCATCTGAAAACAGTCCTGAGCACCAAAGGTTACGCAGTCCAGATTTCAACCAACACAACTGCGATCCCCGTCTAGATGCAGAGATGTGGAGTGAGCTCTGCCTCTGAACGTTTTTTTTGTTGAACAATTTTATTAAGTATAAACAAACACACCAACCAAAAGAAACCAAACAGTGAATATCAGGCATAGCTTCCAAATGTCATGTACAGTATCATATTATATCCACCGCTGTCTCATTACCTTCCCCCTACCTCCTCCGACCACCCAATCTTGGGGTACCGTCCTCCTCTCACCCGCCAAGGAATCTTCGTCATCATGGCTAGTCTGGGTCGACTCAGACAAGGTAGCTACCAAGTGTCTCCAGGCCCTCAGTGTCTCTGCTTCTTCTTCTCCCCCTCTGTTGGCTGCCTGTCATGATTCCTGCCCCTCATGTCCCCAGCCCTCCAAGATGTCAGACTGGAGCCAGGCCACGATCACCAACATGGCCCTCAAGGGCCTCTCCATCCCTCCAAAGACCCACTTGGAGTCAGACTTGGCGCTTGTGGCACCAGACTCACTCACTCCCATAGGATAACATTGGGAATTGGACTTGTAGTGCATTGATGGGGACAATATGGATGCCTCCACATATTTCGGTTCCCAGAACTGCATGTGCGGTCTAGTCTTTTGGGTGTGGTTCAGCCTAGAGGCACCTGGGATACCCAGAAACTAGTTAAGCTACACCCAGGCTGAGAAACATGCTTTGCGTTTTCTGCACCTGCAGCGTGACACTCACCGTGTTCGGATCGGTTTCCAGTAGGCCTGCATCTTTCTTCTGTGCTCAGCTCCTGCAAGAACAAGAACATTGTTAGGAACAGCCTTAACTTGCAGCACTTCTGCTCATCAGTCATCGCTCCTTCTGTTCTGCGGGCATCTTCGGCGGTGTCATTCCCATCCCGGAACGCCACTTCCTAAGGAAAAGGGAAAAGAACAGAAAAAAAGGCATTAGTAATCATTCTGCAAATCTTTGCTTATTTTTTAATTCTGTACGAGCTTCAAACGCTTACCTGAATCTCAGCCGCTCTGGGGGAACTCTGTCTCCAGAACTTCTCATCCATCTGCAAGAGGGAAAAGAAACTCCAGGTTAGCGTGGAAACATCTAGAGGCGCCGCCTACTACGCTTACCCACCGCATTTGTTCTTCATAACCGGCATCCACGCTGAAAACGTTGCAGCACCTAAAAGACACCGAAAAAGAACTCCGTTCAATGCAAATATGAAAGGGGTGCATCGCGCTCTCACTCACCTTCATCGCTACTCATCTCAGCACCACACCGCCATCCCCGGACACCGGCCATCATCTAAGGAAGGAAATGAACGAAGTTAGAGAACTGTTCAAAAGACTCATTATACTTATCTGTCGGACTCTTGCCAGTGAAGTAACGAGGCAGCAACAAGCCTGCATCAATCAACGCGCCCCTGCGCTGAAGGCAGGACGGAGAGCACACTATCTAAGAAAACAAGGCGAGCTGTGGATCAAAGGGAAGGGTTGGACCCCGGGGAAGAAGGGGTTCAAGCACACAGAGACAATAGGGAGTTAAACTCTACCAATCCTGTGTTTCAGGCCCAGTCTCCAGTAGAATAGCCTCCAGGGAAGGGGTCGAGGTCTTAAGAGGTCAGAACAGGCTGAGTGACGTCCCCGTGGATACCAGGTGAGCGTTACACTGCCTCACTCCACACCACTGTTTCCGCATCCACCCATTTCTGAAGGTCATGCCACTACACTTCCACCCTTGGTCTATTTCTTGCTTTCCCCATGGCTATTCTGCTTGGTCAGTATATAGGCCAAGTATTTGAGTTTGCTTACATGTGCCATGTGCAGCTAGCGCGTTCTGGGAAAACCCCCCACCATGCATGCCCACAAAAATTCTACCTCCAGTTTAATCCCTTTCTCGGCCAAGAGATGGGCCACCTACCCCAGAATCTCCTCATTTCCGGGCATGCCCAGAACATATGTAGCATTCCTACGTCCACCTCTCCACATTTGGGACATGCTTGTATTCCAGCATTCTTGAACCTTGCAATCCTCTGGGGGGTCATATACGCCATGTGGGTAATATATAACTGGATTTGCTGCAACCTCACGTTCCTCTCTGGACCCTCACCCACAACCCATCACTCAAAGATTCCCTGGCTTCCTCTTCCCAGTCCTGTTTTAACTGGAGCACCTCCTTCCCCACCCTCGACATCAATAGTTCATAAATCCGGGAAACTTCATGGCCACCTTCTGATATATCATAAAATGTTTCAATGGCCATATCGGGAAGACCCTCCAGCACTATTTCTGAACAAGTATCTTTTATCTTCCGCTCCAGCCCAGTGTGAGTGATATATTGTCCCTGGTGTAGACCGGTGTCCGCCACCAATCTGTCAAACTCTACTGCCTTCCCCTCCTGCCATATGTCTCCTAGCGTGGCTATCCCAATCGATTCCCAATGCTTCCGGATTATAATCCTCAGCTGCTCGTCTACTCCTTTCAACGCCACTAGCGGCATTTGTGGGGAACACGGGTCCGGATTTCCCATGACCCGACAAGCTCTTTGCCAAATTTTCCATCCTAAGTCTAACATTCTTGTCTTCCCATCCTGCTGTGGCTTTCGGCACCCATATCCACTCTTAAGAACAACGGGACACACACAGCCCTTAACAGTCTGGACTCTGATGTTGAGTCTTCCGATAACCATCCAGCTACATATTGTAGTTAGCTGGCCAAATAGTAAATCTCAAAGTTGGGCAATTTAATGCCCCCTTGGTCGTAAGTGTTTTGTAGCTTCCATAATGCTACCCTGTTCCTAGTATTTTGCCATATGAACCCTATTCATATACTGTCGAGCTTAACAAAGAATCTCTTAGGTATCATGTATGGTATATTCCCAACGAAATGCAACAACCTAGGCAGCACCACCATCTTTAGTAGTGCTACTCTCCCCATCATGATCAAAGGGAGCTGTTTTCAATATTAGCCACTGCCTTCTCTGTATTATGTTTGTATTCGGCCTCGACCGTATGTTATACTTCAATCCCCAGGTATCTAAAGGACTTGGTCTACCATTGTATTTGTAATACCCGCAGTCCCTCTCGTAGTACCCTTCTATATCTACCCAGAGGGAATACACATGATTTCCTGGGATTCACTGTTATGCCAAACAGCATCGCATATCTATCCATTACTTCAAAAATATACTGTAGGTTCTCCTCAGGGTCTCTTAAATACAGCAGCATATCATCAGCATACATTGATATCAGGTGTTGCCCTCCTTTCATGCTGATCCCCACCTCTCCATATTGTTGCCTCAGGTATATTGCCAGGGGTTCCAGTGCTAAAATGAACAACATCGGAGACCATGGGCATCCCTATCTAGTACCCCAGCTAAGTTGCCATCGATCTGAAATGGTCGCTCCTGTCCTAACTCGGTCCAGTGGTGCACTGTACAGCAGTTGTGCCCACCTCAGGTACGTGGGCCCGACCCCATACTCTTAAGGCCGCCATCAACCAAGGCCATTTGACCGTCAAAGGCTTTCACTGCATCCAATGAGACTATGGCAACCTCCTGTGGGTCCTCTTCTGTTTGTTCTATGACATGATGTAGCCTCCTAAGGTTATCAGATATACTTCTGCACGGTACATACCCAGTCTGATCGGGATGTATACGTTTGTGGATAACCGGCCTCAGTCTATTCGCCAACACTGCTGTGAGCATCTTGCTATCTTGGTTCAGCATGGATAGCGGTCGATATGACCCCTAGTCCATGCATGCTTTGTTAGGCTTAAGAAGTGGGACAATGATCGCTTCCTTCAGGGAATCCGGCAGTATCCCCCTATCCAAAGCCTCATTTAACATTTCTAATAGTGGGGGGGGGGGCACCTCCGCCTTGTATGTTTTGTAGAACTCGCTAGTGAGTCCAACCGTCCCTGGAGCCTTACTAGTAGGTAAAAGCTTGATCACTGCCTCTAGCTCCCCCACCGTAATTGGTACTTCTAGGGTCTCTCTCTCTCGGCAGTCCCCAATTTGGGAAGACCAATATCCACCAGTGTTTCAGGCACATCCTCTCCTTCCCTTTCCTCAACATCCCTATATAGTTGCTGGTAAAGCTCCAAAATGCCCCTGTTAACCCCTTCTTGGGTGTCCAGCATCTGTCCGTTCATTCCCCGTACTGCTCTAATTGTTTTCCTGGGTATCTCGCTCTTATATAGCCAGGCTAGTAGCCTGGCCGGCTTGTTTCCCCTTGCGTGCTGTCTTTCCACATATTTTTTATAGCTCAGGTTACATAATCTCTCCCAATACTCTCTGCAATCCTGACAAGCAGGCTATCCCGCATCTGGTCCTTTTCTACGGTATCCACTGATACTCAGAACCCAGCAGGGAGATACTGTACTACTGATATCCTAACTACTCAACTAAGTTATTTCCAGTGTTCCATCTGGTCTCCCGCATTAATTCCCAAATTACCACATACTTGTCCCACTAACAGGTCATTTGTGCGCGATTCGCTATATGCCGCTCATGCTGTTTCAATATTCTAGTCCACCATACATGTTATCACTAGAAATCAGCAAGTCTACTCCTGGTCAATGCACAGTATATATTGGAGAAACACAAAGTTCACTTATCCAGCCTGCTCTCCTTCTGGTCATCTGCGCCTGCTGGGCAAGTCCGTGTGTCCAACCAATCTGTTGCCTCCTAAGGGTTTCAAAATAATGCGCCTTGCTGTTATGTAGCACTTTCAGCTTTGCCGGGTACAGCAGCATGTACTTGTATCCCTTGTCGGGCAGTCTCCTCTAAACAGATACATAACTTAGTCATTGTCTTTGTACCAAGAAGGTGTAGTCGGGGTAGGCCGTGATGGTCGCGGATCCTCTACTGATTGTCCCTCCTTTACGGAAATGTTCCAGCATCTTCTCCCAAACTTTATAATTCAGTATTTTAGCGATGAGTGGCCTGTGAGGGAGGGGGGGGTCCCGGCTGCGGTCGTCTGGTCAGGGCCCTCTGCGCCCTCTCCACAGCAAATCCTTGAGCCAGTGCGCCCCATCTATTTTCTGCAGCAACATATTCTCTACATAGTTTGTCGGGTCCGAGCCCTCTATTCCTTCCGGCAGGCCTGTAATGCAGACGTTATTTCTGCCCGCCCGTCCTTCTGCTTCCTCAGCTCTGTTTTCCAGGTTGCGTACCTCTTGTTGGAGTGCCGCAACTTCACTGGCGTTGTCTGCACTATAGTGCGCGGTAGCTTCCACTTCTTTTTCCAGTCCCCCAGTGAATTCCACCAGCTTCCTGACATCCTGCTGCAGTAGATTCACGTCCATGCTGACAGTGTATATTCTTTGTTCTAGGGATGATTTCAATTCCTCGATGGACGTGTCCATCCTGCTTGCCCATGCTGTCTTCAGCTCAGCTATGGCCTCTAGGATCTGGTGGTCGTTCCGTGCCGAGGACCTCTCTAATTGCATGTCTTGCTTCTTTGATTTTGCGCCTTCCGGCGTAGCGCAGGATTAAGCGAAGTCCTCGAGTGTCGGTTGTTTTTCTTTGATCTTACCCACCTTAGATGCCATGCTCTTCCCCGTCACCCTCGGATCTCTGCCGTCAGGGGTGATTCCAGCACTTTAAATGCCAGATTGCAGTCCTGGTTGGCTTTAATTTCCCATTTAGGCAATATCTTATGTGTGGCAAGAAAAGTAATGGTTTTACCTAGATTCTGCACCCTTAGTGCTTATATTGCGACTGCAGCAATATTATAAATATGTTTTTCTTTTTGAAAAGACAATTTTGTGGGTTGCGCTTCTGGTAAAAAAAGTTATTAGACACCAAATTAATTCTTTTTCCATAAGTGTTATTTGTTCTTTTGTATATTCTTATTCATTTTTTCATTATACACTTGACAGTTTCTTTCTCTGTTGCATTAACTTTCATGCAATGTCCAGATTTGAATTTTCTCATTTGCATTAATATTCATGCAACTTTGATTTTCAATTCACATACTTGTCAATGTTTTCACAAATGCACTGTCTTTCTTATATAAACATTTGTTTCTCTCTTTCTCTCAACATGCGTTTCCCCCCGTGGTTCTTCAGGAGAGATACTAAGGAGAAAGTGTGAAAAAAAAGAATAGAATAAGAATCAGTAATTAAATAAAAATGGGTGATTAGAATGTTGCGGTGGGAGAATAAACTTACCAGGTTATGTAGCCTGTTTGGTTCACTCACCTAAAGTGAAATTCTTTTTTTTATGTCTGATTGGAAATAGATGTCTTTCTATCTGAAGTCTTATGTATATTTTATCATTATTAATTCTCTAATTTTTTCTTTTTTAATATTTCTCCGGCTTTTTTCAAAAATATTCTGAGTGCTTATATCAGAAAATAATTTTAAGCCAAAAATTTGAATCATATTCAAAGTTTGCGTTAAGCATAGAATTTGAGTGCATATGCATGACAAGATGACCATTTTTTTCCTTTCCCCAATGCTACAGCTTTTTTTTACCAGGTTACAGAGCTTCTAATATCTCCCATCATAACCCTCAAACTGGGAAGTTAAAGAAAGTTTAAGAAAAACATTTCCTAACTGTTCTTTAATGTAATTACCTTTCAATTCTTTGTTATCCCTCAGTTCGATTGCCTCTATAGCGTGCCAGGATCCACGCTGTTTGATTAACCGTTCTCTTTGTTTTTATAGGCCGCGATTGCGCGACACATGACGTCACCGCGCAGCGTAGAGTGATGACGTCACGCAAAGAACGTCAGGCAGCCATTTTGGATTGCATTTTTTGATGTTAATTGCTGAAACTACCGCGCGAGTATTGCAAAGCAATCTTTTTTAGAAAATAAAGGGATTATTTGTTGGAAAAATCCCTGAATGATTTGTGACAGAAGAAAAGAAGGCAATAATTTTGGATGAAGAAAATATATATATTTGAAAGAGTGGTGGATGAGAGGAAATTAGTAATATGAGATGAGAAAAAGGTCCTTACATTACAGGATAGATAGTGTGAGCAAGAAGTGTGGTGAACCTATTTTTCAAATTGAAATATATCACCAATAGTTAGGTCAAACACTATAAATAACAAATCACAATATAGTCTTTTGTAATATTCACATAGAAACAGTTTCACTCCAACTAACTATGATCAGTATCTGTTAAAGTATAAACATTAAGGAACATTGGAACAGAGATCTGACTTTTATAACCAATAGGTCATCTCATGCTCTGAATTCAGGCCTGAGTGGCCCGTGTCCAGAGTACATATCCATTTTGCTTCTCCCTTTCTCTCCAAAAAACAAAAAGCCTGTTTAAGAGATGAAATTGACTATAAAATTGGAAGAGTATATACGTATCAGAGGAAATATGATATTAAAAGGCAAAATAAGACCAATATCAAAAATATATCCAACAACCAGCAAAGGCATAACAACACAATCATCAGATACAGAAACGAACAGTGAAGTGGAAAAGGAAATCAAAGAATTACCGAGCACATCCAACAAAACACAAGAATTGTATTTTTTAGAGGAATTTTGCCGACACAAGTCAATTACAAAATCCAATTTCCAACAAGGGATGATAAATACAAGAGGTATGAGACCCAACACAAACGGAAGTACATCAACCAACTTTCCAAAAACAAGAGAGGAAAAAGAGGAGGAACGCAAAAACAAAGGAATAGGACAAAAAGGTATGCAAACCAGATCGCAGGAAAAGGGACCAAGTAAATCCTGTACTGAATTTAACAGGACAACAATTAGACAAAACACTCAACACAGTGCTCAACAAAGGACTAAACTTTAGTCCCTCAAATAAAGCAGATTACTGTCACACACAAGTGGATTTGTTTAAATTCTGCAGGAAACAAATTAAAAAAATATTTCGCTGAATCTATGAACAATAAAGAAGAAAAAGACAGAACAAGAAATGTCACCACTTACAGTGGAAATAGTGGAAGGGACTCCTAACATCATGAATCTCATAGAAGAAAATTATACTACAGAAATGTTCATAGAAGAGCAGAACATTAATCTCTTTCAAACGGAAGAATCAAACCTAAAACTAAAATCGAAATTCATACCAAGAATGGCAGAAAATAATGTGATGGACATCTTTCACAAAGTGGTCAGTGAAGATTTAAGACAAAACTATCTCAAAAACAAATCCTCCAAATTTAAGCATAATCTCTCGGTAGCCGAATCCAAAGCTATTGAATCACTTGCAAAAAATCAACAATGGGTAACCAAATCAGCAGATAAAGGGGGAAATATTGGTCTCATGCAAAGAAAGGATTACATAGCAGAAGGAATCAAACATTAGAGTGATACCAATTGCTACTCAAAACTTCAGAAGAACCCCATGAAAGAACTTCAGACACAATGGCATTTAATGATCAAGAATTGGGAAGAAATGGGCCTACTCTCAGAAGAATAATACAACTATTTAGATAACACCTACCCAATAATGTCTATTTATTTTTTTTACCAAAAATCCAAACAAAATGTGATGTTTTTCCATCTTGCAGACCCATAATGGGATAGGTTCACTAACAGAGAGAGCCTCACAATACATAGATCTTCATTTACAGCCGCTCACAACAAATCTTGCATCATATCTTAGAGACAGCAAACATGTTATACAACAAATGGAAGAAATACCATGGGAAAGAAACTTTTGTTTTTGTGACTCTCAATCTGGTATCTCTTTACACCAGTATAGAGCACCTCAAAGGGATGGAGACAACAGAATAAAAAAAAAAAATCAAGGTCGATCTCATTTCTGCAACAAAACAAAATGATTCTGGAAATGTTACACTTCGCACTAACAAATAATATCTTTATGTTTAACAAAATTATCTACAGACAAGAGCAGGGTATGACGATGGGGGCAAAATTTGCACCCTCCTAGGCCAACCTGTTCATGGGTCATTTTGAGATTAATCATTTATGGCAACACTCAGCATTCAAAGAAAGATACATTGTATACTGGGGTCAATACATCGACGATGTATTAATGATATGGAATGGAGACAAAGACAAATTGCAAGACTACATAAGGTATCTGAACACAAATAACTATAACATGAAATTCACAGATAAAATAAGTTCAGAGAGCATTGAGGTTTTAGATTTACAAATATATACAGATGGAGAAAATATATTGACGGATCTTTATATCAAACCAACGGCAGTAAATAAGGTTCTACATACTGAAAGTAATCATGCCAGACATAATATTGAGAATAAAACAGAACTGCAGCTCTAAAGACAAATATGAAGTACATGTATCAAATCTCAAAGAAAAGTTTGTTATGAGAGGATACAAAACAGAAGCAGTGGATAGAGCAACAAGAAAAGCCGAAAAAAGTACCAAGAACAAACTTGTTAAAAGACCAACCAAAATTGAAAAACACACAGACAAAAGTAGACTTTATTACCACTTATAATAGTGAAGCATTTGTCCTAAATAAACTTCTGAAAAAACATTGGAACATTTTACAAATTGACAAAACAATTAAACAAAGTATAGAAGTCAAACCAAGGATACTCTATCGAAGAATACCAACTTTCAAACAGAAAATCTGTCCTAGTCATCTTAAAGAAGACAGAACTGAAAGTCTAAGTCAATTCCGAAAAGTTCCGACACCAAGAGGAACCCAAAGCTGTGGAAATTGTGCAATTTGCATCCAAATAGAAAATGGAACAAAGGAAATGATGCTACCAATCGGAAGATCCCAAAAGATTAAACAGTACATCAACTGTAATAAGAAATATGTAATTTATTAGATCAATTACATCTGTGGGAAAAGATATGTTGGAAGCACTATCAGATCATTGAAAATTAGACTTCAAGAACACCTGAGAGCCATCAAAAATAATGATACAACATATCCGATGGCAATACATTATAATCAAGAACACCAACTAACTGAAATAAAGAAAAAAAAAAATGTCTTGGCCTGGAAAGAGTAGACACGTCAGAGAGAGGAGGAAACAGAACTCCTGTTAAGAAGCAGAGAAGCAAAATGGTTATGTACTCTGGACACGGGCCACTCAGGCCTGAATTCAGAGCATGAGATGACCTATTGGTTATAAAAGTCAGATCTCTGATCCAATGTTCCTTAATGTTTATATTGTAACAGATACTGATCATAGTTAGAGTGAAACAGTTTCGATGTGAATATTACAAAAGACTATATTATGATTTGTTATTTATAGTGTTTGACCTAACTATTGGTGATATCATATTTCAATTTGAAAAATAGGTTCGCCAAACTTCTTGCTCACACTATCTATCCTGTAATTTAAGGACCTTTTTCTCATCTCATATTACTAATTTCCTCTCATCCACTCTTTCAAATATCTATATATAAATAGATATATATAAAATTATAATTTCTTCATGCAAAATTATTCTCTTCTTTTCTTCTGTCACAAATCATTGAGGGAATTTTTCCAACAAATAATCCCTTTATTTTCTAAAATACTCACATGGTAGTTAAAGTAATTATCATAAAAAAATACAATTCAAAATGGCTGCCTGACGTTTTTTGCGTGACGTCATCACGCTACGCTGCACGGTGATGTCATGTGTTGCGCAATCGCGGGCTATAAAAACAAAGAGAACAAGAACAGTTAATCAAACAGCGCGGATCCTGGCACGCTATAGAGGCAATCGAACTGATAGACTACAAAGAATTGAAAGGTAATTACATTGAAGAACAGTTAGGACATTTTTTTCTTAAACTTTCTTTAACTTCCCATTTTATGAGAGTTATGATAGGAGATATTAGAAGCTCTGTAACCGTGAAGAAAAGCTGTAGCATTGGGTGAAGGAAAAAAATGGTCATCTTGTCATGCATATGCACTTAAATTATATGCTTAATGCAAACTTTGAATAAGAGTCAAAATTTTGGCTTAAAATTATTTTCAGATATAAGCACTCAGAATATTTTTGAAAAAAGCCAGAGAAATATTAAAAAGAAATAATGAGAGAAATAATAATGATAACATATACAGAAGAATTCAGAAAGAAAGACATCCATTTCCAATCAGAACAAGAAAGGATTTCACTTTAGGTGAGTGAACCAAACAGGCTACATAACCTGGTAAGTTTATTTTCCCACCTCAACATTCTAATCACCCATTTTTATTTAATTACTGATTCTTATTCTATTCTTTTTTTTCACACTTTGTCCTTAGTATCTCTCCTGAAGAACCACGGGCGCATACCGTGGGGAAACACGTGTTGAGAGAAAGAGAGAAACAAATGTTTATATTAGAAAGACAGTGCATTTGTGAAAAAATTGACAAATATGTGAATTGAAAATCAAAGTTGCATGAATATTAATGCAAATGAGAAAATTCAAATCTGGACATTGCATGAAAGGTAATGCAACAGAGAAAGAAACTGTCAAGTGTATAATGAAAAAATGAATAAGAATATACAAAATAACAAATAAAACGTATGGAAAAATAATTAATTTGGTGTCTAACATTTTTACCAGAGGCGCAACCCACAAAAGTGTCTTTTCAAAAAGAAAAAGTGATTCCACTACTTGCTTGGCCTCCAGGGACAACTTCAGGGTGTATCTCCCCTCTGTTAGGTGAGAGCAGCGTTGCTACTATCCGTCCAGGCCTTACTGTGTAAGCTCGTTTATTGTCCCCTGCTTGTCACCTCAGCTTCTGGTGTCCGTCCACCGAGTCCCTTCATTCCGTTGTTTCTCCTATATTTATGTCCCCTGGGTCCGCTTCCTGTCTCGATGTGGCCCCGTTGCCGGGCTTCCCCTCACAGTGTGTCACAGATGTCCTCGATTCCATTTCTATGTATGCCGGGCATTGGGCTGTACTGGGGGGCATTAAGGTGTTTATTGCATCCCGCTAATGCTGCAGTCCCAGCCCCCCTCTATGCTCTGTTTAGCCTCTTGGTCCTCAAGGAAGTTGCGCTGGTCACCGGTCTGCTTCCGCGTTTCCAGAACCGGCCAGTTCCCTGCCGTATTTTGTCGTTGCAACCATCTGTTCTGTCATACCCGGTCCCTGGGGCTGTTTCCTGTGATGTCTATGTCCCTTAAACTGCTGGGGTATGGGGCAGGGAGCCTCCAGGCACTTTCTCCAGTTCCCCCTGTTATTTGGGGCTTGGACTGTTATGAGGTTCTGCCAGTGGGAGATGCAGTGTTGCTTGGCTATGTTACGGTTTGCCTGTCCTCACATGCAGATTCCACTCCTGGTGCTTACCGGGGTTATGCCTCAGCACTGGTGTAGTGCACACGGCCACTCCACAGTTCCCAGAATAAAGATGTACACATGGGCTGCTACTTGCAATTTCCCAGGAACTGTTCTTTCTACCACATGCACTCTCTGGCTCGAGGTTGTAATCTCAATGCTAACAGTTACTGCTGCTATTCACCTAAGTTCGGCTGCGGCTGGCCCGGGCAGGCTCTTTCGTTTCCTTTCGTGCCGTTGATACAATGGATCATCTCCTCCGGCGTTCGTCTTCTGGCGTAGGCCCGGCTAATTATTGGCTCCGCGATACGCTGCTTTGCCCGTTGCAGTAGCAGCACAGAGCTTCATGTCACTGGACGCGGCGAGCTCAATGATGGCTCTGATCACCCGCTTAGCTGTTGCCGTACCAGCAGTCCCTCGCACCCTCAGTGGCCAGGTCCTATGGGCAATCCTATGTGGGAAAACGTCCTTTCCAGTGTTCCTGCAGTTGCCGCCGGGTTCGCTGGCTGTGAGTTCTCTGTCCGTATTAGTACTCTGTTCGTCCCTGTACAGGTGCCCTGCACACAGCGTCTTTCTGACCACTATACCAGTGATCACCTGCTACAAGTCTGCGGAGGTGCCCCACTTGCTGCGGTGTGCACCGTACGTGCTGCCTGTCTCTGGCCGCTTCTATTATGGTTGCATTGCTGGTTCATCCCCTCGCCGGGCAGCACTGCTCTTTGTTCTTGACACAGGGCTGACCGCCATTTTCTTCCAGTGTCGCCGCAGTCCGTACTCCCTCATCCTTCCATCCGTAGCTGGCGATCTGCTGCTCAGTTCACTTCAGGCAAGCTACCATTCCATTCCTCGCGAGTTCACACGGCTTACAGTATTTCGTGCTACAGTTTAGACTACTGTATGCATCAGGATTAGTAAAAGGATCAACAGGAGTCAGTCAGAGATACGTCCTATCTCATGGCTGCTTAGCCATGCCCCCTCCTGCCTCTGAAAGTTATTGTTTTGGCATTGCACATTGCGGGGGGGAGCAAAAAGGAGGCATATTCCCTCAGCAGAAAGAGCTAGGAAAACCATGAATGGGAATTGCATCATCATGTGGTGCAGGAGCGGTCTCTGTAGTAGGTTGTCTAGCGGTGGGCCTCGCTGCCACTCACAAGAATATACATTTCCTATTGGCCCTGGGGGATGCTGTGTCGGTTTCTTGGGAGAGTCTTTTCCTGAACACCTTTTCTCCATTCCCGCTGATTCACACAGTTATCATTAAATGACAGGATTTCAGACAGACTTGCATAATTATGATCATCTCTTACTGACAGAAAAGGTTTTGGGTCTCAGACCTCAGGTAGTGCTCATCGGACCCCTCACTACTTTTGCAGAGACGAGTGACATTTTATTTCAGAGCAAGGGATGGTTCTGTACCTCTACCTCCAGTTTCTGATTTTATTACTCTGGTTCCTGAGCAGCTGTATGGCCGCCTTGGACCGTCAGAAGATAAAACATGCAGGCCATCATGGTGGTTAAAATGCAAAGCACCTGAGAGCAGTACAAAAACATGTGGGCCCTTTTTTTGCCCCAGGGGTCTTATGAAAAAATTAACCAAATGCTCCTAAAATACCTGCCGTACTTCTCGCTCTACCATCAGAGCTTGTAAGTGTTAAAGGGTTGCACCCTCTTGTTAAGGTTCCACCCTTCATGGGCTTTGAAAGTGGTCTTGTCATTCTTGGCTCGCAAGCCATTTGATCTTACGGCACCAACCAATATCAGCTTTGTTTCATAGAAACCAGCATTTCTTGTGGCAGTCATCTTAGCATGCACAGTGGGTGATCTCCATGCCCTCTCAGTGACAGCACCATGTACAGTTTTTCGATTGGGCAAGGTGGTCCTCCAGATGCATCCCCCTTACAATGTAAAAATGTTGTATGATTACCAATTTAATCAAGAGATTTATCTACCAACATTCTTTCAGCAGACTTAAAAAGAGTGCTTTACAGACTGGATGCAAAATGGACTTTAGCGCTTCACCTGGATAGGACCAAGGGTTTCCGTTCTATGAACCATCTGCTTGTTCTCTATAGCAGCTCTTCATGAGGACAGCTGGCGTCCAAGACATTGTAGAGAGGTGGGGTGGGTGGGTGTGTCCAGAGAGAGCCGGGGTGTTTCCAGAGAAAGCCGGTTGGGGTGGGTGTGGGCAGAGAGCAGGGGTGGGGCCAGAGAGAGCCGAGGTTGCCAGAGAGAGCTGAGGTGAGGTGGGTGGGTGCGTCCAGAGAGAGCCGAGGTGGGGTGGGTGGGCATTTTCCGGAGAGAGCCTAGGTGGGGTCGGTGGGCGGGTCCAGAGAGCGCTGGGGTGGGCGGGTGCAGCCAGAGAGAGCAGAGGTGGGGTGGGCGGGTGCAGCCAGAGAGAGCAGAGGTGGGCTAGGTGGGTGCTGCCAGAGAGAGCAGAGGTGGGCTAGGTGGGTGCTGCCAGAGAGAGCCGAGGTGAGGTGGGTGGGTGCTGCCAGAGAGAGCCGTGGTGGGGTGGGCTGGTTTTGCCAGAGAGAGCCGAGGTAGGGTGGGTGGGGCCAGAGAGAGCCGAGGTGGGGTGGGTGGGTGTATGTTGCCAGAGAGCGCCGAGGTGGGGAGGATGTTGCCAGAGAGCCGCGGTGTGTGGGGCCAGAGGGAGCCGAGGTGGGGGGGAAGGGGGTGTGTGATGCCAGAGAGAGCCGAGGATGGGGACAGAGAGAGCCGCAGTGGAGGGTATGGGGGGTCACAGAAGTGGGGGGCCAGAGAGAACCAAGGTGGGGGGGCGGTTGGTAGGGCCAGAGAGAGCCGAGGTGTGCCAGAGAGAGCCGAGGTGCAGTGGGTGGGTAGGGCCATAGAGAGAGCGGAGGTGGGGTGGGCGGGGTGGGGGCTGCCAGATAGAGCCAAGGTGGGGTGGATGGGTGTTGCCAGAGTGAGCCGAGGTGAGTTGGGTGGGTGCGGCCTGTGAGAACCAAGGTGGGTTGGGTGGGTGTGACCTGTGAGAACCGAGGTGGGGTGGGTGGGGCCAGAGAGAGCCGAGGTGGGGTGGGTGGGTTTTTACCAGAGAGAGCTGAGGTGGGGTGGGTGGGTTTTTACCAGAGGGCCGAGGTGGGGTGCGAGCGGGTGGCCAGAGAGCCAAGGCAGGGTGGGTGTGACCAGAGAGAGCCGAGGTGGGGTGGGTGGGTGTGCCCAGAGAGAGCCGAGGCGGGGTTGGTGGGTGTGGCCAGAGAGAGCCGAGGCGGGGTGGGTGGGTGTGGCCAGAGAGCCGAGGTGGGGTAGGTGGGTGGGATTAGCCAGAGAGAGCCGAGGCTGGGTGGGTGTTGCCAGAGAGCAGAGGCGGGGTGGGTGGGTTTTGCCAGAGAGAGTTGAGGCCCAGTGGGTGGGGCCAGAGAGAGCCGAGGCGGGGTGGGTGGGTGGTGCCAGAGAGAGCCAAGGTGGGGTGGGTGGTTTTGCCAGAGAGAGCCGAAGCGGGGTGGGTGGGTGTCTTTAACCAGAGAGCTGAGGCGGAGTGGGTGGTGTTTTTTAGCCAGAGAGAGCCGAGGCGGGGTGGGTCAGTGGGTGGAGCCAGAGAGAGCTGAGGCGGGGTGGGTTTTGCCAGACAGAACTGAGACGTCTGGGGCCAGAGAGAGCAGCGATGTGGTTGGTGGGTGGGGCCAGAGAGAGCTGAGACGGGGTGGGTGGGTGTTGCCAGAGAGAGCTGAGACGGGGTGGGTGGGTGTCGCCAGAGAGAGCCGAGGCAGGGTGGGTGGGGCCAGAGAGAGCTGAGACTTGCCAGAGAGAGCTGAGATAGGGTGGGTGGGGACAGAGAGAGCTGAGACGGGGTGGGTGGGTGTCGCCAGAGAGAGCTGAGACGGGGTGGGTGGGTGTCGCCAGAGAGAGCCGAGGCAGGGTGGGTGGGTGGCGCCAGAGAGAGCCGAGGCAGGGTGGGTGGGTGGCGCCAGAGAGAGCCGAGGCAGGGTGGGTGGGTCTTGCCAGAGAGAGCCGAGGCAGGGTGGGTGGGGCCAGAGAGAGCCGAGGCGGGGTGGGTGGGTAATGCCAGAGAGAGCCGAGGCGCGGTGGGTGGGTGGGTTTCCAGAGAGAGCCGAGGCGGGGTGGGTGGGTGGGGCCAGAGAGAGCCGAGGCGGGGTGGGTGGGTGGAGCCAGAGAGAGCCGAGGCGTGCCAGAGAGAGCTGAGGCGGGGTTGGTGGGTGGGGCCAGAGAGAGCCGAGGCGGGGTGGGTGGGTAGGGCCAGAGAGAGCCGAGGCGGGGTGGGTGGGTGGGGCCAGAGAGAGCCGAGGCGGGGTGGGTGGGTGGGGCCAGAGAGAGCCGAGGCGGGGTGGGTGGGTGGGGCCAGAGAGAGCCGAGGCGGGGTGGGTGGGTGGGGCCAGAGAGAGCCGAGGCGCGGTCGGTGGGTGGGGCCAGAGAGAGCCGAGGCGGGGTGGGTGGGTGGGCGGCCAGAGAGAGCCGAGGCGGGGTGGGTGGGTGGGTGGGGCCAGAGAGCGCCGAGGCGGGGTGGGTGGGGCCAGAGAGAGCCGAGGCGGGGTGGGTGCGTGGTGCCATAGAGAGCCGAGGCGGGGTGGGTGGGTGGATCCAGAGAGAGCCGAGGCGGGGTGGGTGGGTGGATCCAGAGAGAGCCGAGGCGGGGTGGGTGGGTGGGGCCAGAGAGAGCCGAGGCTTGCGGCCAGAGAGCCGAGGCGTGCGGCCAGAGAGAGCCGAGGCGGGGTGGGTGGGGCCAGAGAGAGCCGAGGCGGGGTGGGTGGGGCCAGAGAGAGCCGAGGCGGAGTGGGTGGGTGGGGCCAGAGAGAGCCGAGGCGGGGTGGGTGGGTGCAGCCAGAGAGAGCCGAGGCGGGGTGGGTGGTGCTAGAGAGAGCCGAGGCTTTGCTAGAGAGAGCCGGGGTGGGTGGGTGGGTGGGTGGGGCTAGAGAGAGCCGGGGTGGGTGGGTGGGGCTAGAGAGAGCCGGGGTGGGTGGGTGGGGCTAGAGAGAGCCGAGGCGGGGTGGGTGGGTTGTTTCCAGAGAGAGCTGAGGCGGGTAGGGTGGGTGGCGCCAGAGAGAGCCGAGGCGCGGTGGGTGGGTGGGGCCAGAGAGCCGAGGCGGGGTGGGTGGGGCCAGAGAGAGCTGAGGCGGGGTGGGTGGGTGCGACCAGAGAGAGCCGAGGCGGAGTGGATGGGTGGTGCCAGAGAGAGCCGAGGCGGGGTGGATGGGTGGGGCCAGAGAGAGCCGAGGCCTTTTGCCAGAGAGCCGAGGCGGGGTGGGTTGGTTTGGCCAGAGAGAGCCGAGGCGGGGTGGGTGGGGCCAGAGAGAGCCGAGGCGGGGTGGGTGGGTGATACCAGAGAGAGCCGAGGCGGGGTGGGTGGGCGTTTCGGCAGAGAGAGCCGAGGCGGGGTGGGTGGGTGCTGCCAGAGAGAGCCGAGGCAGGGTGGGTGGGTGTTTCCAGAGAGAGCCGAGGCAGGGTGGGTGGGGCCAGAGAGAGAGCCGAGGCAGGGTGGGTGGGGCCAGAGAGAGCCGAGGCGTGCCAGAGAGAGCCGAGGTGCGGTGGGTGGGTGGGGCCAGAGAGATCAGAGGCGTTGCCAGAGAGAGCCGAGGCTGGGTGGGTGGCGCCAGAGAGAGCCGAGGCGGTGTGGGTGGGTGGGGCCAGAGAGTGCCGAGGCGGTGTCGGTGGGTGGGGCCAGAGAGTGACGAGGCGGTGTGGGTGAGGCCAGAGAGGCGGGGTGGGTGGGTGGGGCCAGAGAGAGCCGAGGCGTTGCCAGAGAGAGCCGAGGCTGGGTGGGTGGGTGGCGCCAGTGAGAGCCGAGGCGGGGTGGGTGCGGCCAGAGAGAGCCGAGGCGGGGTGGGTGGGTGCGGCCAGAGAGAGCCGAGGCGGGGTGGGTGGGTGGGCCTAGAGAGAGCCGAGGCGGGGTGGGTGGGTGATGCCAGAGAGAGCCGAGGCGGGGTGGGTGGGTGGGGCCAGAGAGATCTGAGGCGGGGTGGGTGGGTCCAGAGAGAGCCGAGGGTGGGTGGGTGGGTGGTCCCAGAGAGAGCCGAGGCGGGGTGGGTGGGTGCGGCCAGAGAGAGCCGAGGCTGGGGCCAGAGAGAGCCGAGGCGGGGTGGGTTGGTGTAGCCAGAGAGAGCCGAGGCGGGGTGGGTGGTGCTAGAGAGAGCCGAGGCGGGGCGGGTGGGTGGAGCTAGAGAGAGCCGAGGTGGGGTGGGTGGGTGGTGCTAGAGAGAGCCGAGGCGGGGTGGGTGGGTTGTTTCCAGAGAGAGCTGAGGCGGGGTGGGTGGGTGGCGCCAGAGAGAGCCGAGGCGCGGTGGGTGGGGCCAGAGAGAGCCGAGGCAGGGTGGGTGGGTGTTACCAGAGAGAGCCGAGGTGGGGTGGGTGGGTGTGTTTCCAGAGAGAGCCGAGGCGGGGTGGGTGGGTGTGGCCAGAGAGCCGAGGTGGGGTAGGTGGGTGGGTTTAGCCAGAGAGAGCCGAGGCTGGGTGGGTGTTGCCAGAGAGCAGAGGCGGGGTGGGTGGGTTTTGCCAGAGAGAGTTGAGGCCCGGTGGGTGGGGCCAGAGAGAGCCGAGGCGGGGTGGGTGGGTGGTGCCAGAGAGAGCCAAGGTGGGGTGGGTGGTTTTGCCAGAGAGAGCCGAAGCGGGGTGGGTGGGTGTCTTTAACCAGAGAGAGCTGAGGCGGAGTGGGTGGTGTTTTTTAGCCAGAGAGAGCCGAGGCGGGGTGGGTCAGTGGGTGGAGCCAGAGAGAGCTGAGGCGGGGTGGGTTTTGCCAGACAGAACTGAGACGTCTGGGGCCAGAGAGAGCAGCGACGTGGTTGGTGGGTGGGGCCAGAGAGAGCTGAGACGGGGTGGGTGGGTGTTGCCAGAGAGCTGAGACGGGGTGGGTGGGTGTCGCCAGAGAGAGCCGAGGCAGGGTGGGTGGGGCCAGAGAGAGCTGAGACTTGCCAGAGAGAGCTGAGATAGGGTGGGTGGGGACAGAGAGAGCTGAGACGGGGTGGGTGGGTGTCGCCAGAGAGAGCTGAGACGGGGTGGGTGTCGCCAGAGAGAGCCGAGGCAGGGTGGGTGGGTGGTGCCAGAGAGAGCCGAGGCAGGGTGGGTGGGTGGCGCCAGAGAGAGCCGAGGCAGGGTGGGTGGGTGGCGCCAGAGAGAGCCGAGGCAGGGTGGGTGGGTCTTGCCAGAGAGAGCCGAGGCAGGGTGGGTGGGTCTTGCCAGAGAGAGCCGAGGCAGGGTGGGTGGGGCCAGAGAGAGCCGAGGCGGGGTGGGTGGGTAATGCCAGAGAGAGCCGAGGCGGGGTGGGTGGGTGGGGCCAGAGAGAGCCGAGGCGGGGTGGGTGGGTGGAGCCAGAGAGAGCCGAGGCGTGCCAGAGAGAGCTGAGGCGGGGTGGGTGGGTGGGGCCAGAGAGAGCCGAGGCGGGGTGGGTGGGTGGGGCCAGAGAGAGCCGAGGCGGGGTGGGTGGGTGGGGCCAGAGAGAGCCGAGGCGGGGTGGGTGGGTGGGGCCAGAGAGAGCCGAGGCGGGGTGGGTGGGTGGGGCCAGAGAGAGCAGAGGCGGGGTGGGTGGGTGGGGCCAGAGAGAGCAGAGGCGGGGTGGGTGGGTGGGGCCAGAGAGAGCAGAGGCGGGGTGGGTGGGTGGGGCCAGATAGAGCCGAGGCGGGGTGGGTGGGTGGGGCCAGAGAGAGCCGAGGCGGGGTGGGTGGGTGGGGCCAGAGAGCGCCGAGGCCGGGTGGGTGGGTGGGGCCAGAGAGAGCCGAGGCGGGGTGGGTGCGTGGTGCCATAGAGAGCCGAGGCGGGGTGGGTGGGTGGATCCAGAGAGAGCCGAGGCGGGGTGGGTGGGTGGATCCAGAGAGAGCCGAGGCGGGGTGGGTGGGTGGGGCCGGAGAGAGCCGAGGCTTGCGGCCAGAGAGCCGAGGCGTGCGGCCAGAGAGAGCCGAGGCGGGGTGGGTGGGGCCAGAGAGAGCCGAGGCGGGGTGGGTGGGGCCAGAGAGAGCCGAGGCGGAGTGGGTGGGTGGGGCCAGAGAGAGCCGAGGCGGGGTGGGTGGGTGCAGCCAGAGATAGCCGAGGCGGGGTGGGTGGGTGCGGCCAGAGAGAGCCGAGGCGGGTGGGTGGGGCCAGAGAGCCGAGGCGGGGTGGGTGGTGCTAGAGAGAGCCGAGGCTTTGCTAGAGAGAGCCGGGGTGGGTGGGTGGGGCTAGAGAGAGCCGAGGCGGGGTGGGTGGGTTGTTTCCAGAGAGAGCTGAGGCGGGGTGGGTGGGTGGCGCCAGAGAGAGCCGAGGCGCGATGGGTGGGTGGGGCCAGAGAGCCGAGGCGGGGTGGGTGGGGCCAGAGAGAGCTGAGGCGGGGTGGGTGGGTGCGACCAGAGAGAGCCGAGGCGGAGTGGATGGGTGGTGCCAGAGAGAGCCGAGGCGGGGTGGATGGGTGGGGCCAGAGAGAGCCGAGGCCTTTTGCCAGAGAGAGCCGAGGCGGGGTGGGTTGGTTTGGCCAGAGAGAGCCGAGGCGGGGTGGGTGGGGCCAGAGAGAGCCGAGGCGGGGTGGGTGGGTGATACCAGAGAGAGCCGAGGCGGGGTGGGTGGGTGGCGGCAGAGAGCCGAGGCGGGGTGGGTGGGTGCTGCCAGAGAGAGCCGAGGCAGGGTGGGTGGGTGTTTCCAGAGAGAGCCGAGGCAGGGTGGGTGGGGCCAGAGAGAGAGCCGAGGCAGGGTGGGTGGGGCCAGAGAGAGCCGAGGCGTGCCAGAGAGAGCCGAGGTGCGGTGGGTGGGTGGGGCCAGAGAGATCCGAGGCGTTGCCAGAGAGAGCCGAGGCTGGGTGGGTGGGTGGCGCCAGAGAGAGCCGAGGCGGTGTGGGTGGGTGGGGCCAGAGAGTGCCGAGGCGGTGTGGGTGGGTGGGGCCAGAGAGTGCCGAGGCGGTGTGGGTGAGGCCAGAGAGGCGGGGTGGGTGGGTGGGGCCAGAGAGAGCCGAGGCGTTGCCAGAGAGAGCCGAGGCTGGGTGGGTGGGTGGCGCCAGTGAGAGCCGAGGCGGGGTGGGTGGGTGCGGCCAGAGAGAGCCGAGGCGGGGTGGGTGGGGCCAGAGAGAGCCGAGGCGGGGTGGGTGGGGCCAGAGAGAGCCGAGGCGGGGTGGGTGGGTGGGGCCAGAGAGAGCCGAGGTGGGGTGGGTGGGTGGGGCCAGAGAGAGCCGAGGCGGGGTGGGTGGGTGGGGCCAGAGAGAGCCGAGGCGGGGTGGGTGGGTGGGGCCAGAGAGAGCCGAGGCGGGGTGGGTGGGTGGGGCCAGAGAGAGCCGAGGCGGGGTGGGTGGGTGGAGCCAGAGAGAGCCGAGGCGGGGTGGGTGGGTGGTCCCAGAGAGAGCCGAGGCGGGGTGGGTGGGTGCGGCCAGAGAGAGCCGAGGCTGGGGCCAGAGAGAGCCGAGGCGGGGTGGGTTGGTGTAGCCAGAGAGAGCCGAGGCGGGGTGGGTGGTGCTAGAGAGAGCCGAGGCGGGGCGGGTGGGTGGAGCTAGAGAGAGCCGAGGTGGGGTGGGTGGGTGGGGCTAGAGAGAGCCGAGGCGGGGTGGGTGGGTTGTTTCCAGAGAGAGCTGAGGCGGGGTGGGTGGGTGGCACCAGAGAGAGCCGAGGCGCGGTGGGTGGGGCCAGAGAGAGCCGAGGCAGGGTGGGTGGGTGGCACCAGAGAGAGCCGAGGCGGGGTGGGTGGCGCCAGAGAGAGCCGAGGCGTTGCGAGAGAGAGCCGAGGCGGGGTGGGTGGGGCCAGAGAGAGCCGGGGTGGGTGGATGCTGCCAGAGAGAGCCGAGGCGGAGTGGGTGGGTGGGGCCAGAGAGAGCCGAGGCGGAGTGGATGGGTGGTGCCAGAGAGAGTCGAGGCGGGGTGGATGGGTGGTGCCAGAGAGAGCCGAGGCAGGGTGGATGGGTGGGGCCAGAGAGAGCCGAGGCCTTTTGCCAGAGAGAGCCGAGGCGGGGTGGGTTGGTTTGGCCAGAGAGAGCCGAGGCGGGGTGGGTGGGGCCAGAGAGAGCCGAGGCGGGGTGGGTGGGTGATACCAGAGAGAGCCGAGGCGGGGTGGGTGGGTGGCAGCAGAGAGAGCCGAGGCGGGTTGGGTGGGTGCTGCCAGAGAGAGCCGAGGCAGGACGGGTGGGTGGGACCAGAGAGAGCCGAGGCATGGTGGGTGGGTGTTACCAGAGAGAGCCGAGGCAGGGTGGGGCCAGAGAGAGCCGAGGCGGGGTGGGTGGGGCCAGAGAGAGCCAAGGCGTGCCAGAGAGAGCTGAGGCATGGTGGGTGGGTGGGGCCAGAGAGAGCCGAGGCGTTGCCAGAGAGAGCCGAGGCTGGGTGGGTGGGTGGCGCCAGAGAGCCGAGGCGAGGTCGGTGGGTGGGGCCAGAGAGAGCCGAGGTGGTGTGGGTTGGTGTTTCCTAGAGAGTGCCGAGGCGGTGTGGGTGGGTGGGGCCAGAGAGTGCCGAGGCGGTGTGGGTGGGTGGGGCCAGAGAGTGCCGAGGCGGGGTGGGTGGGTGGGGCCAGAGAGTGCCGAGGCGGGGTGGGTGGGTGGGGCCAGAGAGTGCCGAGGCGGGGTGGGTGGGTGGGGCCAGAGAGTGCCGAGGCGGGGTGGGTGGGTGGGGCCAGAGAGTGCCGAGGCGGGGTGGGTGGGTGGGGCCAGAGAGTGCCGAGGCGGGGTGGGTGGGTGGGGCCAGAGAGTGCCGAGGCGGGGTGGGTGGGTGGCGCCAGAGAGTGCCGAGGCGGGGTCGGTGGGTTTCGCCAGAGAGGGCCGAGGCGGGGTGGGTGGGTGATTGGGGCCAGAGAGGGCCGAGGCAGGGTGGGTGGGTGGGTGGGGCCAGAGAGGGCCGAGGCGGGGTGGGTGGGTGGGGCCAGAGAGGGCCGAGGCGGGGTGGGTGGGTGGGGCCAGAGAGGGCCGAGACGGGGTGGGTGGGTGTAGCCAGAGAGGGCCGAGGCGGGGTGGGTGGGGCCAGAGAGGGCCGAGGCGGGGTGGGTGGGTGTTGCCAGAGAGGGCCGAGGCGGGGTGGGTGGGGCCAGAGAGGGCCGAGGCGGGGTGGGTGGGTGGGGCCAGAGAGGGCCGAGGCGGGGTGGGTGGGTGGGGCCAGAGAGGGCCGAGGCTTGCCAGAGAGAGCCGAGGCGGGGTGGGTGGGTGGGGCCAGAGAGAGCCGAGGCGGGGTGGGTGGGTGGGGCCAGAGAGAGCCGAGGCGTGGTGGGTGGGTGGGGCCAGAGAGAGCCGAGGCGGGGTGGGTGGGTGGGGCCAGAGAGAGCCGAGGCGGGGTGGGTGGGTGGGGCCAGAGAGAGCCGAGGCGGGGTGGGTGGGTGGGGCCAGAGAGAGCCGAGGTGGGGTGGGTGGGTGGGGCCAGAGAGAGCCGAGGTGGGGTGGGTGGGTGGGGCCAGAGAGAGCCGAGGTGGGGTGGGTGGGTGAGGCCAGAGAGCGCCGAGGCGGGGTGGGTGGGGCCAGAGAGAGCCGAGGCGGGGTGGGTGGGTGGGGCCAGAGAGAGCCGAGGCGGGGTGGGTGGGGCCAGAGAGAGCCGAGGCGGGGTGGGTTGGTGGAGCCAGAGAGGGCCTAGGCGGGGTGGGTGGGTGGGCCCAGTGAGGGCCGAGGCGGAGTGGGAGGGTGGGCCCAGTGAGGGCCGAGGCAGGGTAGGCGGGTGGGACCAGTGAGGGCCGAGGCGGGGTGGGTGGGTGGGTTTTCCAGAGAGGGCCGAGGCGGGGTCGGTGGGTGGGGCCAGAGAGGGCCGAGGCGGGGTGGGTGGGTGGGGCCAGAGAGGGCCGAGGCGGGGTGGGTGGGTGGGGCCAGAGAGGGCCGAGGCGGGGTGGGTGGGTGGGGCCAGAGAGGGCCGAGGCGGGGTGGGTGGGTGGGGCCAGAGAGGGCCGAGGCGGGGTGGGTGGGTGGGGCCAGAGAGGGCCGAGGCGGGGTGGGTGGGGCCAGAGAGGGCCGAGCTGGGGTGGGTGGGTGGGGCCAGAGAGGGCCGAGGCGGGGTGGGTGGGTGGGGCCAGAGAGGGCCGAGGCGGGGGGGTGGGGCCAGAGAGGGCCTTCTGGGGCCAGAGAGGGCCGAGGCGGGGTGGGTGGGTGGGGCCAGAGAGGGCCGAGGCGGGGTGGGTGGGTGGGGCCAGAGAGGGCCGAGGCGGGGTGGGTGGGTGCGGCCATAGAGGGCCGAGGCGCGGTGGTTGGGTGGGGCCAGAGAGGGCCGAGGCGGGGTGGGTGGGGCCAGAGAGGGCCGTGTGGGGCCAGAGAGGGCCGAGGCGGGGTGGGTGGGTGTTGCCATAGAGGGCCGAGGTAGGGTGGGTTTGTTGGGACCAGAGAGGGCCGAGGCGGGGTGGGTGGGTGGGACCAGAGAGGGCCGAGGCGGGGTGGGTGGGTGACGCCAGAGAGGGGCGGGGTGGGTGGGTGACGCCAGAGAGGGCCGAGGCGGGGTGGGTGGGTGGGGCCAGAGAGGGCCGAGGCGGGGTGGGTGGGTGGGGCCAGAGAGGGCCGAGGCGGGGTGGGTGGGGCCAGAGAGGGCCGAGGCGGGGTGGGTGGGTGTCACCAGAGAGAGCCGAGGCGGGGCAGGTAGGTGGGTGGGATACCAGTGAGAGCCAAGGTGCGGTGGTTGGGTGGGTAGGTTGCCAGAGAGAGCCGAGGTAGGGTGGGTGGTTGTGCACCAGAGAGAGCTGAGGTGGGGTGGGTGGGTGTTTGGGGCTAGAGCGAGCAGAGGTGGGGCGGGTGGTTGGGTTCAGAGAGCCAAAGTGTTTGGGTGGGTGGGTTCAGAGAAAGCCGAGGTGGGGTGTGTGGGTGAATTTCAGAGAGAGCCGAGGTGTTAGGTGGGTGGGTTCAGAGGTGAGGTGGGTGGTTTGGCACCAGAGAGAACCGAGGTGCGGTGGGTGGGTGCTTCCAGAGAGAGCGAGGTGGGGTGGGTGGGTGATGCCAGAGAGAGCCTAGGCGCAGTGGGTGGGGCCAGAGAGAGCTGAGGCGGGGAGGGTGGTACGTTACCAGAGAGAGGCGGGGTGGGTGTGTTATGCCAGAGAGAACCGAGGCGGGGTGGATGGGTTGGACCAGAGAGCCGCGGCGGGGTGGGTGGGTGCTACCAGAGAGAGCTGCGGCGTCTGGGCGGGTTGTTTAGTGCCAGAGAGAACCGAGGCAGGGTGGTGGGTTGTTTAGTGCCAGAGGGAGCCAAGGCGGGGTGGATGGGTAGTGCCAGAGAGAGCCGAGGTGGGGTGGATGGGTGTTGCCAGAGAGAGCCGAGGTGGGGAGGATGGTTCCAGAGAGAGCCGTGGTTTTATACCAGTGAGAGCCAAGATGCAGTGGTTGGGTGGGTAGGTTACCATAGAGAGCCGAGGTAGGGTGGGTGGGTGTGCACCAGAGAGAGCCGAGGTGGGTTGGGTGGGTGTTGCCAGAGAGAGCCGAGGTGGGGTGGGTGGTTCCAGAGAGACCCGTGGTTTTATACCAGTTAGAGCCAAGGTGCGGTGGTTGGGTGGGTAGGTTGCCAGAGAGCCGGGGTAGGGTGGGCGGGTGTGCACCAGAGAGAGCCGAGGTGGGGTGGGTGGGTGTTTGGGGCTAGAGCGAGCAGAGGTGGGGCGGGTGGTTGGGTTCAGAGATAGCCGAGGTAGGGTGGGTGGGTGCTTCCAGAGAGAGCCGAGGTGGGGTTGGTGGGTGGGGTCAGTGAGAGCCAAGGTGGGGTTGGTTGGTTGGCACCAGAGAGATCTGAGGTGGGCTGGGTGGGTGGTGCCAGAGAGAGCCGAGGTGGGCTGGCTGGGTGGGGCCAGAGAGAGCCGAGGTGGGCTGGGTGTATGGGGCCAGTGGGTGGGTGGGGCCAGAGAGCCGAGGTGGGGTGGGTGCATCCAGAGAGCCGAGGTGGCGGGGTGCAAGGTGGCCAGAGAGAGCCGAGGTGGGGTGGGTGAGTGCTGCCAGAGTGAGCCGAGGTGGGGTGGGTGGACCCAGAGAGAGCCGAGGTGGGGTGGGTGGGTGATGCCAGAGAGAGCCGAGGTGGGGTGGGTGAGGTTAGCGAGGTGGGGTGGGGCCAGAGAAAGCCGAGGTGGGGTGGGTGGGTTACATGGGTGGGCGGTGCCAGAGAGAGCCGAGGTGGTGTGGGTGGGTGTCGCCAGAGCGAGCCGAGGACTTGGGGGTAGAGACAGCCTCAGACTTGGGGGGGGGGGGGGGGTCGAGAGAGCCGAGATGGGGTGGGTGGGTGATTAGGGGGTAGAGAGAGCAGAGGTGGGGGGTGGGTGTATTAGGGTTTAGAGAGAGCCGAGGCGGGTGGGTGCATCAGTGGGGCCGAATCGGAACCAGGGCAGGCATCACAGCAAGGCTCCAGGTCCCATCCTCGTCACCATCTGAAGTAACCACAAGTACACTGTGGTGGTTAGAAGTCTTTATTTTTGTAGCAAACAGTAAGTATGTAACAGGTATTCAGCCCCACTGGCAACATTGCTATCTGCTCACAAGCAATCCTCCAACTGCCTCACACAGAACCTACACCTACATTTCACTATATCCATTCTACATTCCAACAAACACAGCCACATGTAGGATACAACAATTACCTCTGACTTGCAATGTCTCTGTCCCTGTAATGAGGCCAGGAAGAGTCAGGCACGCAATCCTAACTATACACACCTGAAACTTGTTAACACTCCCTGTCAGGATAAAAAGTGCTGCGCACAGGCACACTCTGAACAAGGCTTGGTACGAGAAGGAACATCTCTTTCGGGGCTGATGCAGACCAGGCTATGGAAGTTGGAAGGCCAAGGGGCTGATCGGCAGTTGCGAAGAACGAGAGAGAGCCAGGTGAGAATTCCAGAGAAAAACCTTCAAGGTGCTTGCAAGCGGCCTGCGACCCTCCCAGGTGACGGGCAGAGTTGTGGAGGAGCAGAGGAGGCATTGGTAATGGCCTTGATGAAAGAAGAACAATTAACAGTACCGGTGACTTATCCAAGGCAACAAAAGCCTTGTTTGTGTTAAAAGCAAAAGTAACTGTAACCCAAAAGTTTAAGCTTGCACGTATGCCGATAAAACACGCAATGGAAAGGACAACTGCTGAATTGTAAAAGGACAGGATACAAAGTAACAGAGCGGCCCTGCGAGGCAAAATCGCACATTCGAAAGTCTCTGTGAAATGTTCTTAGTTGAAGTGTATTACAACGAGAACCAAAGGCAAGAAAGTAACCGCAATCTTGAAAGAAAGTTGATTAAGTGAAAAGCAAAGTATCTGAACTCTGAATATGCCAAGAGGGCAAAGTATATGAACTTTGAAAAGAGGCCAGGAGGGAAAACTAAAGAGAATAAAAAACTACAGGTATCCAGAGGCATTGGTGTTGCACGGTGAGGAAGATAGTGGATTGTAGAATTGTTTAAAGAGAGGTTGAAGGGGTCATGCAGAGGTCTCGGGAAGATAGCTCAAGGGCAACTTGCGCGCTGTGGAAGCAAGACGACACGGAGCAACACAGTAAACTGGATAATCCATCCCCTTTGATGAGTAGCAATTACCCTGGAGATGGATGGGGATGCAGACTAAATTCATACATCAATAATAGAGACAACTCAGGAAGTTGGCCAAAGGAAGACTGTTTTAATATCAAGTATCTAAAACAGGGAGCATAACGAACATCAACAAATTCGCTCAATCCGCTCACTCAACGCATTTAAGAAAAAACACAGAACTTATAAGCAATACTCGTCATCAATGATGTCTAACCTACGTCTTACCAACATCATCCTAAGTGGCAAACTACAAAAACCTATGAGTATGGGTGATTGGCTCCGAGTGAATATCCAAGTATACGATCCATACTAGTCTAAAAAAGTGTAACTATGTGATTGGCTATTTAACATCAAGTGGGGCAACTAAGCCCTCCCCCAAAAATGACCACTATGAACGTCACTAAATACATGACGTCCCATTGGTTTAATACTATAGGACCCCTAAATACGCAGTCCTCTACAATTGGTTGGTACTCTAACCTCTTTCAGTACTTTTCCACCTACGTTTAGCAGCTTGCAGGCTGGCCATGCAGGTGCTGGTGAGTTCGCCTTAACATCAGCTTCCCACCAATTAGCATATCAATCCATCATCACCTCAGTGGTCTACTGTCAATTAGGCCTTTGAGGCACTACCTTGGGAGTGTTCTTAGCTCTAAGAAATTTAGGGAGGGAGAAGCACAGTCTGCCCTCGTTCGTAGGTGTGATCATTTCGTTCATCCAACTTCATGCTTCCATGTGACTGGAGACCATGGAATCGAGCCTTTTCGTGTATTTAATACTATTTTTTAATAAACCTCTGACATCTTCATTGTTATGTTCATGCCTTCTGAACAGGAGTTTTGTTCTTTCACACAAATTTTTATCCAATATCTGTTCACTCCAGTTTGATAAGACCTTGTCTTCTTTGGCTCATCCAGCCTCGTCTGCTGAGATTCACTTTGTAATTCAATTTGCTTTTTAACTATGACACACTAGAAATGAAGCCTTCTTGCTACTGTCCAGCACTGCTATAATGCGTAGTGGAAACATCCATCCTTATATAGATTATTGGTGCTTGCCGTAATCTATTCACTACAAAGCCAGCTTTAAGATCATTTCGTCTGCTCGCGTTTCTTTTGCATCTGTACACGTGTAAAATGACGTGATATCCATTTCTGTGGAATAAGCTCCTTCATCTTGATCCCAAGATGCCACTTATCCTTGATACTTTCTTGATGCCTTATAGAATATCTGCATTCTCTGGTCTCTGCATCTCTTCTAAGTATGTCATCTCAGCTATGTGTGACGTATACTGGTGATGGTTGGCGTCTTTACCATTCATCCTTGTCGTTTATTGGCTCTGCTTCATCAGGGATTTCATTCAAATGACCATCATATTTTCTTGTATGCAGGTATGGTTTTCTCAATGGGAACCTTGCCGCCAGGAGTCGGTTTGCTGTTGGTATTTTCACTGGTACCGTACATAGTCCATACTCTGCCCTTTGCTGATTCAACTGTTCTGTGTACATCACATACTCTGGTTTCCAGCATACAGGTAAAAGGGGAGGGACGGTTGAGGTAGGGGTACTTGGCTCCTCCTCTACACTCCCCCCTCTGGGCGATTCATCGACCACTCTCTCATCATCCTTCTCATCCAGGCATCCTCCTCTTAAAAAAAATAAAAAGAGTTTCTTAGGGACCCATATCTTTATGACACCCTTCAGGTATCCAGCTGATTTAACATGCTCATCTTTGTTCCAAGTCATAAGATTACATTGTCCACTTGGACTGCAGTAAATCCATCTTGCCACATACTTCTTATGGTTCTTTGGATACAGGAACTTCGTCCCCTCAGGTGCATGGACACTGGCTTTCACAAAGTCTCTTATTTCTTCATCTGTCTGGTCTCTGGCTTTCCATCCTGAATCGACATCGATCATGATTTTCATCCCTATGGCTTTCTTTGCTGTCTTCTTACATTGTGACACTATTATCCTGATCACACAGAATCCAAGCAACACCAACACGATTAGGGCTGCAAGGAACTTGACCATGTCCGCCATCTATTGTGGAACCTAACAGAAGAGTGATCCAAACCAGCTGTCATCAGCAATGTCTTCTACTTTGTCTATCACCTGACCATGGAGCTTTGTCAGCATGTCTATGGCCTCTGTCAAGGTGCCATTCTCGTCATCGTGAGAAGGTATAAACGTGCAACATGATTCTCCAATTTTTGCACACACACCTCCATCCATTGCTGTAATCATGTCCAAGACATATCTGATCTGAAGCGTCATCAGTCGTATGGCTCTCATTTCTTCTCCAATAGCATCGAACCCCTTTATGATCGTGTTGATCGTCTATAGCAATTCCCATCTGGTGATTTGAAGCCACTTTATATTTGCTCCAATCTGGATTCTCGCCATGAAAATTAAGGTGAACACCGATGAGGTCTGGCTGAACAGCCTTTGTTCATAAGGAAAAGAGTCAAAAGCTTCCATTGACTTAGCTGAGAAATAGTTCTCCCTCTTCATTCTCTTTATCAGCTCCACATATCTCTTCTTCCTCAGGTGAGCATCTGCTTTCGAGAAACTGTCAAGATCTACATCACTCTTTGGAATCACCAATGCTGGAACATGGACATTTACTAATGAGCATCATCCTCCCCAATCCTTGGGTAACTTCATGTATGCTCTGGATCCACAAGCCCAATAATGATTCATTATAACTGCTGTACCATGCATCATTCCCGGAACATCAAAGATTTGATCACAATTCTGACTCTCTCCAACCTTTCTTGTGCCATTATTTCTGAAGCACAACTTTGAACTTTCCAATGCCACTATCTGCAAGGGTCCTTCTCGGTCTTTGACCCAAGTAAGCGGTTTATCAAGTCTTGGCCATAACATTTTGCAGCCATTCTGCACTATGTCAATGGCAGGTCTGTAACAACCAATGACCACCCAGGCTCTGTGGATCACCACTCTGTCTTCCCATCCATCTGGTGATAAAACTGATCCCCAGATCTGCATTTGTCCTCTGTTCTTCCATCTTTGAATGTCTTCTGCAGATTTTCCTGCAACCTCCAATTTTTTTGTTTACCTCCCATCTAATTCCAGCTCCTTTCACTCCCGGCTTCTCAAATCTGATCACATGGTCGGGCAGTAACTATTTGTGTGAATCCTAGATCTGCGAGGTTTCTGGCGAGAGTGATAGCTGCTTTGTCAAGTTTATCATTGTATCCAAGGTTTAGGTCTCCTAGAAGCAGTATTCTGGAAGTTTGTTTGATGTTTTTTCCAAGGAGATGGTTGACTATGCCTGTGAAGTTATTGACAGGGCCTGGGGGTCTATATTTGACATGAATGTTTACTGTATCTTTAGGGGAGAGGGTGAGTTTGGCTGAGAGGATGTCAGTAGTGTCTTCCCCGGTGGTGGGAGTCTGTCTTAATGCTAGGGAGTCTTTAAAAATGAGTGCGACCCCACCTCCCGTTTTAGCTAATCTGTCCTGTTTTAAGATTGAGCATATACTTCAGGTTGAGTTTCTGTAGTCTTGCTTTTATTGGAATGAAAGAGTTCCTTGCCCGTTGCACTGTAGGGGTATAGTCGGGATACATAACTATTGTAGAGTCCTTTCTCCTGATCTCTACTCCCTCTCTCGAGTATCTCAGTATTGTTTCTCTGTCGCGAAAGTTTAGAATTTTGGCTATTATTGGGCGCGGGTGGGACCCCGGAGGGGGGCGTTTCTGTAACGATCTGTGGGCTCGCTCTACAGAAAACCCTTGGGAGAGTTTCTCTGGTCCTATCTCTTGTTGTAGCATTGTTTCAATGAATTCCGTTGGGTCTGGGCCCTCCATGACCTCCGGGACACCGAGGATGCAGATGTCGTTCCGGCGGACGCGTCCCTCAGTGTCTTCAGAGCGCGCTTCCAGTCATACCACTTTTTGTTCCAGGTCTTGGACTCTCATCTTGGGTGCTCTCGATATTTTCCTGCAAGGTGGTTTCCGTTACAGTCACCCTTTCTGTTAAGTTGCGGGCGTTCTGACGCATGAGCTGCATGTCCGACTTTACCTCCTCTATTTTATTGTCAATGAATGTGTGGAGTGCTGCTATTGCTTGTAGGACTTGCATGTCCTTGGGGTCTTCTCCCAGGGTCGGCGGCTCCTCCGCGGTCACGGTGTCTTATTGTGATTGCTGTTTGGGTCTAACTGTCGTAGAGGAGTCCATTGTCACCGATTTTGGTTTGTTTTAGGAGGAGACATCACCTTCTGCAGGGCCTTCAGTTTTCTAAGGCGAATTAGAGTTAGTTATCCTGCTGGCCAGCGTGGTGGCCCCTTGTCCTGTTGTAGTTGCCCCCCACCCACCAACTGTAGAGCTGGCTGGATCCCTGTGGTTCGGTGGGCGTGTGGGAGTGACAGGTTAGGGCAGTGCTTCGGTGTTCCCATCGTTCTTGTTCACAGTCAAGTTGGCTAGGGTGTGACCCAGGTTGTGGCATATATCGCCTTTGTTCGCTCCCTGCCCCTGTTGCGTGGTCCGCTTTATGGTGCTTGCCCCATTGTTGGTTTGCACTCTGGGGTGGGTGTTCCAGGGGTCGATTGCGGGTTGGCTGGCAGCCGCACTATATGTTCATGGTTTAGTGCATTTGCTGCTTACTGTAGGCCCTTACAGCTCTCATGCCCAATTATGTTGGTTACGGTCGTTTGGCAAAATTGGGGCTATTGTCCAGCTTTGTGGCACTCGTGTCCGGGTTAGTGCCATTTTGCAGCATGTCTCATAAGTGTGTGTTGCTGTGGGGCACCAGATGGTTTGGTGTGGTTATCCCCAGCTTTCACAGACTTTGGTAAATGTTAGCGTTTTGCTAGTGTTCAGGTGCAGCAGGTGCCTTAGTTGGCACGGTTGTTTAAGGCGCCGGCCAATTCGCACTTGAGGTTTATGCCGGGCGTCTGCCTTACTTCGCGCAAGCTCAGTGCTCTTCGTAGGCCTGCGGTCAGCCCGTGGTGCCTTGCTCGTATTATCTCCCAGGCGCCCCAATCCAGCCCGGGGCCTGCAGGTTCAGTTGGTCTCTGCCCCACGTGGATGATCGTGTGGGCTAGGACCCACCACAGACTTGTGTCTCTATTATTGGCAACATGGGCAGGGGGTCTGACCCGCACTCCCTCTCACTCACCGTTCCCTCCGGGTGCTGGGCCTTTATTCGTTCAGCTCGGAGCCTCTGTCAGCTAACGTGCGCCAAGCAGCCATCGTTAGCACTTCCGTTCGTGCCTGTCTCCACGTGTCTGATCTCATGCTCGGTGCAGGCTTACAGCGGTCTGGCAGTCGCTTCAGGGCAAGGCAACTTCGCCCCCAGCTTGCTTCTGGTTGTGTTTTGTTGTCTCTGTGTGGGCACCATGTTTTATATGGAAAACATTTGATATATTTAAGGTCTTGTTTCCCCCCCAAGATGAAAAACCTAGCCCGTCAATAATTATTCATCAGCGTAGACCCCAAAAAAGGTTAGCGTCATCTAATCTAATATTTTGGGTTTCGGTATAATTGTACTGAGTTACAGTATTAGAAGGGGCACTAAGGGTGATAAAGTATTATTTGCTCTCTCCCGGTCGCACTTCAGCTAAAAATAATTTTGAATAGCCTATTTTGTGTATAAATGAACCCAAAAGCTCACGCATTTGGCTTTGTGAAACTATTACACTGGTCTCCATTCTCTCGACTGATTAATATGGTTGGGCTAGAGGATATATACACCACTCCTTTGAAAATGTAATTACATGAGTTCTAACAGTAACCTGAATTAATTAGCTCCCAGTATGTCTAGAAAAATTCAACGAGCTACACTAGCTCCCAGTCAATTCCTCGAATCTGCCTTAGACCAGACGACATGATGAATTTCTTTCCGCATGAAACTAGAGTCCTCCTGTATCAGCAACCTCTCGATTTGTCCCTGGAAGGAAAGTTTCACACCACCGACCTGCTGGTTCGCTCAGAGTATATGCTTACTTGGATTATAATGCCTTCCAGGATTACATTCAAATGTGCAGTGTTTCTAGGATCCCTAAGAAAGCTGAGCACATCCGTGTGTCTTCCAACAAGATGTGGATACTCTTCAATTAGACGAAAGAACACCCTACTGACAAGTCTGTGTGCGGCATCAGTTGATAAGGGCATTTGTGCTTTCCCCACTATACTCTGGTAACTGCAAAACTTGCTTGATGATTGCTGCGAGTAGTCTCCTTACAATGGGACCATTCTTAGGATCTTGCAGGAAAACACAAATATTAGAAGCTCTCCCCCAATAGCCGCATAAGAGCGAAGAACAAAGAGAAGAACTTCAAATACGATCCTTGAAACGTTGTCATTGGATAAACACCATGGGCAAATCCAAACAACAACTCAGTGTGAAACGAGTCAGGATACTGCACTCTTTTCCAATTGTCAAAACCACAATCAGAATCTGGCATATTTCTCTTCTTATCAAGGCTTAAGCATGCCTCAGTCGAAAGTTTGACAAGCTCCTGTGGCTTTAAGAACATATGTTTCTTTCACCCTGAAATGACAGCAGAGAGTGTTTGCATCAGTTTCCCTTAACCCTTTCAGTGATGGCTAAAAGAGTGTGCCGAACCAAGCGACAGTCCAATAAAAATGTTTTTTCTTTTATTGAACAGCTTCTGCATGCTTCTTCCTCATCTCCATTGCTCAAGTCAATTGCAGGACTCTATTGAAAATCGATGGGGACTCACAGTACCCCTGGCGTAAACAAGTGCTTTTCAGGCGAGCCTGTCTGAACGTAAATGATGTCAGATCCTGTGAGTCTTTGTGCAATGGGATTGAGAAAAACGCATTTTTCAAATCAATCACAGTGAAATATCGTGCTCCAACAGGTATATTACATAAGATTGTAGCCGGATTAGGAACTAGAGATAACTCTGGCTCTACAATCTTGTTTATAGGCCCTAAAACTTGAATTAGGCTCTAAGACCCCCTTTCCCTTTTTTCACAGGATAAATTGCCATATTACAGGGTGATTCCGACGTCACTAAGATACCCTGATCCATCATGGCGGAAATAGTCTTAAAAATACCTTCATCTGCCTCTCGAGACATGGGTTACTGTCGTGGTCGAGGTAAAATTGCTCCTGGTTTCAATTTTTTACTTCTCTGACCCCCTTCAACAGTCCTACGTCATTGTGACCTGTAGTCCATAATGAGGTTGGAACTTTTGCCATGTCTTCATCAAAATACTCAGGACGTTGTTGTGCTAACATCATTTTCTGAGGAACCTCTCGTTTGATTGGTCTCACCCAGTAAGTAATACTCATGTCAAATATCACTTTGTCATCAGATGAATGATCGCCAAATAGATCGTCATCAGTGACGTCAGTTAATCTGTAACCTTCCCCGATGGCAATTACTGCACACCATCGTCCGCCCTTGTCATCATTTCCATCAAGCAAAGCCATTTCACCTTGCACTATGGCTGCTTGTAGTTCTAAAGGAAAGACTTGTCCCTCTTCTTCACGCATAGGTATCTTTGGCCTAAAAAAAATGTATCAGGTACTCTCATTGTTCTGCCTACTAGGCCTGGCAGCCATGCCAATAGAATGCATACTCCATAATGACAACCCTCTGGTTCTAACAGTATGGCCCTCATGGCTATTTGTCCTAAAAATGCCATAATAAACTTGCCCACGTTTAAATAATGCCTTCCTGGAGTTGAACACACAATGCCTTCATCGGTGAACAAGATTGTCATATTTAACTTTGTCATCAAATCTCGACCCAATATATTGACAGGTGTCTGCCTCGAATAGAACAAAGGCACCTTCATATCACATTGTCCTATGGAGACTGGTAATTCATCAGTGAAAGGAACTCTACTTGTAGCTGAAAAACCTTGAGTATTCATGGCATTGCCAGACATTGAAAACTTTCCCTCTTGTATACATGAGCGTGTTGCACCTGTGTCTACTAAAAACAAAAGACTTTTGCCTCCTATATTAACGTCTACCCTCGGTTCATCGTGAGGATTCGGCGTCACATATAGTACTGAACACATCAAGTCTCCCACTGAGCTGTCCTATTGTGGGTACAGCCTCATTCCGTTACCTGTAAAAGGATTGCCTCCATCAACAGTGACACCCCTTTTCTCATAAGCTGTCCTTTAGTTAAGCTCTGCTGAATCTGCATAGATGACTGCTGTGACTGCCCTTGTGGCCGAGCCACTGCTACCTGCAGTGTCTGTAAACCTAGCTGTACTCTCAGCGCTTGCTGCTGCATCGTTTGATTCTGAGCAAACCCATCACCACTCTGCTGTGAATACGCAGGCGGGTTTGAAGTCCCTCCTCTCAGAAACTGGCTGTTTTGCATCAACCCTTGACTCCTACACATACGAGTAAAATGCTATTTCATCCCGCATATCCAACATATAGTTGGCTTCCTAATCTGCCCATCCTGCATGTTTTGACCGTCATTCTGCATATTTTGAATCCCACCATGATGGTTCTGAAAGCTTCCCTGATTATTCTGCCAATTCCTTTGATTATTTTGAAAACCTCTTCCTCGAAATCCTCCCCTTCCTCGCAGAGTAAACCCATGATTACACTGATAAAACTACCTTTGGTTATTCACCTGTGGCATATTTGCAATCTGCTGTGAATTTGATCCATCTATACTAGTCAACATTGCCCCTTCAATGGCATACTTAGAACATTTTTTCTGCACTAATTTTGCCTCTTTGCTTTTCCGGGCATCGTCCTTTTTTAAATTTTTAGTTATTTTTTTATTTTTTTTCAACCAAACTTTTTATTAGACATTTCAATTTAAATGTACATTGACATCATCATAGCATTCTTCCGTAACACCAATAGTAAAAGAGAGCCATTAACACATGTCTTTCTGCAGGGAATGCTAGGGGGGCGTTACTCCGTTTATCCTCCTCGAGGGCCTCAAGTCTTAATTGCATACTACACAATCCTTTAGACTTTTACTCCGATCCGCCATGGAGCCATCGCGTTAGCAGAGGTCTTCTAGTGAGTCCTGTATATCTTTCTGAGTAGTCCATGAAGGGTGCCCATGTGTTCAGGAAAGTGTTTAGGTTCCCAGAGCGGATCGCCGTTATCATCTCCTCCACTACAATTTCCCACCACTTTGATCACCATAGCGTGATTGAGGGGCCTTCTGCTTTCTTCCAGAGCCGGGCCATTTCAATTTTCTCAGCTAATAGAAGGTGAGTGCATAGACGAGCTATCTGCCCCGAGAGCGGAAATTCCCCTCCCCCAGTTTCTACTAGGAGTATTATTCACAGGATTGTCAGTCCAGTGATTGTTTTAATATGGTCCCAGTACCCCTCTGCTTTTGGACAAGTCTACAGTAGATGAAACAGGGTACACCTGCCTGCGCACCCTCTCCAGCAGTCTGAGGGAATGTCCGGATTGATTTTATTTAATTGGTCTGGGGTGACGAAGTATCTATAATAGAATGTATATCCCCCGTCTCTGTTCGAGATGCACTGGGTACTTTTGTGTAGTCTGGGCCAGATCTTTGCCCATTCTTCTATATCTAGTGATTGGCCTAGGTCCCTCTCCCAATCGAACGTGTACTTTTTTTTTGGCAGGGTCTGTTCTGTCCAGGAGGTAATAGAGCGTGGAGATTTTCCCCCTTGGAGTGCTGATAGTAGGGTCCTTTCTAATGCTGTAAGGTCTCTTGCCCCCTTTTCCCTGACTGCTTTGTGTGAGATCCAGTGCTGTAACTGGGCGTAGTGGAACCGTTCTGTCTCTGCTACCTTGAATATTACCTTGCATTTTTCGAATGTTATAGGAGAGCCCTCCTCTAGGAAATCTGCTAGTTTCTCCAAACCTTCCTCCATGCTGCAAGGCTGTGCAGGGAATTTCCTGGTGTAGATGTGGGTTATTCCAGATTGACGTGAGGGGACCTAGGGTGCCTTTACAACCCCATTTCCGAGCTGCAGCTTTCCAACTTTGTGCTGTGTTTTCCGTTGCTGTGAGGGGACCTTGATTTGCCTGTGCTTTTATGGTTGGTATGTGCAGGAGATCAGCCAGGGGGACCGGGCACCAAGCTTCCTCTATTTGCCTCCAGAGCGGCTGGTCTATTGACTGAACCCACAAATATGCATGAGATAGCTACGCTTTGGTGTGTACCTAGACACATCGGGGACTCGCAGTCGCCCCAGAGCCCTCCCGCGGAGCATAATCATCTTTGCTATTCTGGGTTTCTCCCCCCACCCCCAAAATAATTTCAGTATATTTCTCTGCAGGGAGAGTAGTTTGCTTTCTAGAATATGAACCGGACGTGCCGCACATTGGTAGAGTAGTCTGGGTATTAGGTTAATTTTTACTGCAGCTATTCGCCAGAGCCAGGAGATTTCTTGTTTCTTCCAGTGCTCTAGGTCTCGCCAGAAGTCATTGAACAGCTGTGGGAAATTTCTTTTATATATTCGAGAGGCAACTTTGGGAATCTGAACCCCGGGGTACCTGATCGCAGATTCGGCCTAGGGTATCGGTAGAATGGGATTAAGGGCTGTCTTTTGCTTCTTTGTAAGATTAATTGCCAGTGCTGATGACCCAAATTCACCATGACCTCGGGCACCCTATCAAATTCCTCTATCTCCTCCCAGGGGGGCCTAGAGATTTATCTGGTTTGGTCGCAGCTACAAGCACATAGTGCTTATCCGCATATAGTGCAATTTTGTGCGATGATGAGATGACCACCATTTTCACCCCCATCCTGTCCGCACTTTCTTTGAGGTTTATGGTATGCCTAATGTTGTTGTGCGTTTCCCTCCCCGGGATAAATCATGTCTGGTCTCAGGCTATTATGTCTGGGAGTTGTGTTTTAGTCTGGTCGCCAATACCTTTGAAAATATTTTCCCATTGTTGTTCATCAACGTTATTGGTCTGTAGCAGGCTGCCTGTTCAGGGTCTTTCCCTGCCTTGTGGGCGAGTATTGTTAGTGACTCTGCCATTGATTTTGTGACAGTAACTGTCGTCAAGAAGGAGTTAAATAGAGTAGTCACTTGCAGGGCCAGTATGCAGTTAACCCATCAGGGCCCGGTGCTCTGCTTTTCAAAGACTTTATGGCTTCCACTGTTTCTTCCAGTGTAATAGGGATTTTTAAGGTTTTCAGTTGCATTCTATTTTGTTGAGACTTATTGGATCGCAAATAACTGGGCAGTTTATCAAGGGATGTGGGCAGCCGTGCCATTACTGCTCTGTGGTGGTTCACCAGCACTTCTATTTTGTCCCCCTCAATGTACCGGGCTTTACCATCATCTCCTATAAGCCGTGATAGGTTATTCCTATTATGTATCCTTTTTAATTTATATGCAAGTACCCGGTTTGCTTTATTACCTTTACTGTAATAAAAAATTATGTATAGGCCAGTGATTTAGCTGAGCGGTCAGCCCAGTGCATCTCTAGTACTATTTTGGCTTTTTTCATTTCCCTTTCCATTTTCCTTGGCCTGCGGGTTTTTTTTTAATGTAATTTCATTGAGTTTTCAGCTGAACAGATTAAACTTATACAGGTATCAATTGGTGCACAATTTTCAACAAAAACCTGACCCCTCCTACCCCACCTCCCATAAACCATAGAACCTTTACTCAAAACAAACTCCCCCCCTCACCTTCCACCCACCCCCCAGGAACGGTGCGTTATCTATAATGACTCTTCTCAGAAAAGTGGTTTTACCTATGACCTGCCGACCATAATCAGATTTGGGTCTCGTACAATATCATGGGTATTTTCACAAAGGTGCTCTCAGAGGTACTGTCTCATGTTTACTAGGTGAGCAATTCTCATTAGGGTACATTGCTCCACTTCGCTTGACCGTGAGTGTTATGGGTGTCATACCTTAGGGTTCCAAACTATACATTTGTTTAAGTACTAGTTACATAATTGTTAACAAAGTCACTCCATAATGTCTCATACTGCGTGGATTTCCCATGCAGGGCAGCAGTGATTCTCTCCATTACACAAATGTTGGTGCCCACATTCGTCCATTCCTTTTTACTCTGGGTCATGACGGCCTTCCAGTGCATGGCAATACATGCTCGCGCCGCCAGAAGAAGGGGCCCAACTACCCCTGTCGCCAATATAAGTTCATCATCTCTTTTTTCCAAACCAAACAATAAAAAAAAGGGTGTGATTTCCAGCTGGATTCCATTTAAATCTCTGATCCAACCAAGGACCTCATCCCAGTACACTCTAATCCGAGGACATCCCCACCACATATGCCAGTAGTCCGCCTTTTCACCACACTGTCACCAGCATAGGGGGCTCATTGATTGAAACATTTTAGACAACCAGTGGGGGTCATATTGCCATCTATGGAGGAGCTTGATGGAGTGCAATTTGTACTGACAGGCAATCGACACCGCTGAGGTGCCCCTACACATTCTTGTCCACAGCTCAGGGTCTATTTCCAGATTCATATCTTTCTCTCACCTATTCTTCAATTTAGTGGTGGATTCTTTCCCAGCATTTATCAGTGTTTTATACATAGAGGAGATCAACCCTTTGGTTTCTGTGAAAGTGTTGAGAAGTGTTTCAAGGGCGTATGGTCTCTCTGTATTTTCTCCTTCCATAGTTCTCTCATTAGGGTACCTTTAAGTTGGAGGAAAGGGAAGACCAGGAGGGGTCCTATGCCGAATGCGCTTTCAAGTTCTATAATCGGGAGGAATTTACCCACCTTCCAAAGTTGTCCCACTCTCTCGAGATCCACCTCAAACCAAGATTGAAATCTACTATGGTATGGGATCTCCTCTCGGATCCCTGGTGCCCAAATATGGCTCAAAGGCGATGGCAACGTTTTGATGCCCCGCATATCTGCGCTCTCTCCAGACTTCACAGATAGTACCTAGAATAGGACCTAGTGTCGGATCCTGCGAGTCAATTAGTCCCTTGGTACCCAGAGCTATTCCGATAGGTTGGCTGCGGCGAAACTATAATTGTCAAGATTTATCCACTGCAAGTGTGTTTGGTTTCTCAAATGAGGAACTACAATCCATAATTGGACCGCTACATAATATTTTTCAAGATCAGGCAGACCTACCCCCACTTTCTCCTTGGGTAGCGTCAGCACGTCATATGCAATTTCTCGATTTCTTCCCTTGCCACAGAAATCTTAAGGTGGCCCTCTTCACCTCCCCGAAGAACGACCTGGTTATCCTATTTGGGAGCATCTGAAACGGATATAGGAACCTTGGAAGACACACCATCTTGACTGCATTTAGCCTCCCCATCCATGAGATCGTAAGCTTCTGCCACTTTGCTAGGTCAGCCTGAAACCTATCGAGCAGAGGGGGGTAGTTGACCTCGTACATGGAATCTAAATTCTGTGTGAGATTTATCCCCAAGTATCGCAATGTGGAACCCCCCACTTATTCCCTCGGAACTCAAAACAGCAGTGACAGGATTTATGGTCGCAGGTGCTCAAAGCAATTCTAAGATCTAAAACATATTCAGGATACGAATTCTGTGGGGCCACCACTGCAGCATATAGTCGCTCTGCAAATATTGAAGGAGCGGGCCCCAGTCCTGTTGGAAGTTCTCGGGGGCACCCTGTATTCTGTAGGTCATCCACTCCATAGTAACGAAATGTCAAACTTTCCTGAGCCATTGGAGTTGTGTTGGGGCCCTCTGTTGTTTCTAGCACATGGCTATCGTTAACCATGCCGCTATCACCAGGACCATGACGACTTTCCGTTGGCGCCTAGTATATGTTTTTTGTTTTGGGTCCCAAAGTCCCGCCAGCCATACACCTTCCCCTAGAGTTTCGAACCCTTGGACCATTTTCCCCACTTGGGCCTTGATTTCTTCCCAAAAGTCTGCAATGGCTGGACATGACCACCATATGTGCCTCCAGCCTCCTTGCTGGTGGCAGCCTCGCCAACATTGTCCGTTTGTGTTGGGGTACATTTTAATCTCTCTGGCGTCAGGTGCCACTGCAGTAAAACTTTTTGCCACATTTCCTTCAGTTGAATTGATCTTGTCAGTTTGGAGATGTTTCACCATACCTCCTCCCAGTAGGGCCATGGTATTGCGTCCCACAATGTCCCCTCCCACTTCCTAATATCTCCACCAGACCTCTTCCCCTTGCGAATTCAGGTGTGCGTATTAATTTGATATTAATTTACGAGTTCCAGGGTCTGTTGTCATAAGTTTCGATTTTCGTGAGATCCCTTGTTCCCACCTCCCTGTTGGTCGCGGAGGACAGCCAGTGTTGCTATTCCAAATTCCTGGACACATTCTACGAATGATCTAAGTGACTGAGCTGTATACATATCACAGATCTTAGTGCAGCCTGCTTGTTTCCAGGTGGTGTATGCATTTGGGTCCATCCCTTTTGGGAAGTCGGGATTACCAAACAGCGGGCTGAAGGGGGGTGCGTGCATTGTCAGGTTCCCCCTTTAGACTGCAGAGTCCCACGCGTTAAGTGATGCACTCATAATCTCACTGATTTTGGTGTTCAAGTGTCTATGTTTCTTGTGGGACTAAAGAAGATTTGAGAGTGGGGCACCAGTTACTGCTATATCCTGCTTTGCCCATTTGAGCTGCGGGGGTAACGCCACCCCCTTGGTCACCCGCAGTTGTGCTGCTTCGTAGTACCTCTTGAAGTGAGGAAATGCCATTCCACCCTCACTCACCAGCGTTGTCATCGTGGTCATTGCTACCCTTGGTTTCTTATGCTGCCACACATATGCAGATGTCATCCTATTTAAGGTCCTCAAGAATGACTTGGGGAGCCTTATCGGGAGAGCCTGGAAGTAGTAGAGGACCTTTGGGAGAATTGTCATTTTGACTGCCGTAATCCGCCCCCACCATGAGGTGGAGAGGGGTGACCATCTTGTCAGGGTTTTTGCAGCTGGGTATGTAGATTCGGGAAATTTGCCGCATATAGTCATGTTATTTTGGAGGTGATTTTAATTCCTAGATAGGTTATGCTATTCTGTGCCAGTTTCATCCCCTACGTCTGGGCCAGCTCAGCAATTGCAGATGAGTCGGCTGTCAAGTTTAGTATCTCCGACTTGTTTTTATTTATCTTGAGGCCTCAGATGGCTCTAAAAGACTTTAGTTCGTTCACCAGCGCGGGTAAAGATGTGGTTGGTTCTGTTAGGGCTAGCAGCATATCGTCGGCGAAAGCCATTGCTTTGTGCTCTAGTCCCCCCATCTGGATCCCTTTAATTTGGTGCAGCTGACGTATCCGCGCTAGAAGGGGCTCCAGAAACAGGGCATAAAGGAGGGGGGAGAGTGGGCACCCCTGTTTTGTTCCCCTCGTCTGGGCGACGGCCTGGGACAGGAAACCATTAATTACGATTCTTAAGGTAGGACTATTGTAGTTGGACTTTATCATCCTCATGTAGGATTCTCCGAATCCCATGTGCTCCATCGTCTGAAAGAGCGGCGCCATTCGACTCAGTCGAACGCTTTTTCGGCGTCCAACGCTACGAATATTGGTCTAGTGTTTGTGCTCTCCGCCTTTTCTATTATATGATATACTCTCCTTGTATTTTCCGCTGCTTGTTTTGTAGGGACAAAACCTGCCTGGTCCGCATCCACTAGAGAGGCCTAGTGCTCGGTCAACCCGTTGTTGAGGACTTTGGTAAAGAGCTTTGCATCCAGATTTATCAGAGCAATTGGTCTGTACGATCCTGGGAGGGTGGGATCTTTATCTGGAATTGGGAATAACACTAGTTTTGCCTCATTCATAGAGGGTGTGATGTTCCCCCGGGACTTGAAGGTATTGAAGAGCGCCGTAAGTCTGGGGACCAGCAACACTCGGAACGTTTTGTAGAAAGCCTCAGTGTAGCCATCTGGTCCGGGTGCTTTGTTCTTTGGGAGTTGTTTGATGGCCTGGAGAACTTCCACCGGTTTGATGTCTTGATCTAATGCCTCACGGGTTTCCCCCGATAGTTCCGAAGAAATTCCTTCTCCTCTCCCTCGTCTGCGTTACCAGTGCAAAACAGGTCTTAGAAGAAAGTTCTCATAATCTCGCCCATTTCATCATCGGTAGTTTTCCGATTACCAATGGAATCCGCCAATGCTAGAATTGCCCTCTCTCTAACAGTCTCCCGGAGCTGCCGAGCAAGTAGTTTGTCTGCCTTGTTGGTGAGTATGTAGTATTTTAGTTTTGTCCTCAGGAGTGATTTTCCAACTTTCCGAGTTTGGAGGAGTTCCAATTGGCCCTGAATGTGTTGGATGGCCCGCTTCTTGGCTCTACTGGGGTTAACTGCTACCTCTTTCTGCGCTTCTCGCAGTTGCGACTCCAGGTCTTGCTCCCCCTGCGCCATTTGTTTGTCTCTCCTAGCTTTCAGAACAATCAATTTGCCTCTTAGGATCGCCTTAAAGACATCCCACACAGTCTCCTGTGGGGTCTCCCCTGTGTCGTTTTCGGAGAAGTACGTATGAATTTTCCCTTGAATGTCCTCCACCATTGCATTATCTTGCAGTAGTTCATTCGGGAACCGATAGGACCACACCCGAATTCCCCTGTTCCTGAGAGCTATGGACGTTACAATTGGGGCATGATCTGAAAGGGAGATAGGAAAAATCAAGGAGGTGGAGGTAGGCCCCATCAGATCAGTAGATGCCCATATGTAGTCTATTGTCAAGAGCATATATATCTGGGAGTAATGTGTGAAGCCTTGTCTTTCCTCATTCTTTGCCCGCCATATATCATGCAGGGAGAGGGATTCAAACACTTTCCTTAATGCCTCCGAGGGGGCCCTCCAGTCAGTACTGGTTTTGGTGCTCTGATCACAAGTGGGGTTCCATGCTAGGTTCAGGTCTCCTCCTAGTAGAACATCTCCTGTCACAAACTCCTCCAGCACTCCCAGCATTTTAAGTATGAAGGATTCCTGTCCTACATTCGGGGCGTAAACAGACACTAGGGTTACCCGTCTCCCTTCTAGTGTAATGTTCAGGAAAATAAACCTCCCTTCCTTGTCGACTCTGTGGTCGTGAATCTGAGCTTTTAGTGTGTCCTTCATGGCCACCAGGACCCCTGCCCTCTTTCCCTCTGTGTTAGACTCAAAGACATGCTTCACTCCTTTTATCCTGATCCGGGTTTTCTCACTTCTTTTAATGTGCGTTTCTTGATACAGTAAAATGTCTGCCTTCTGTTTCCAGGCTTGTCTGTCCAGTTTGGCCCTTTTCATGGGGGTGTTCATGCCCCTGACGTTCTGTGAAAGTACTGTCACTAGAGCCATGTTTGTTCTATCCACCGCTAGATTGTTGATTGAGCACATTGTGTCGCCTTCGCTCCTTTTTTATATACTTGTTGTCCTGCTTGCCTGTGGTCCCGCTGTTCCATTCCTGAATACCCTTCCGATTTTCCCTCCCTTGGCCCAGGTCGGTGCCGGGTTACTACGTGCCCTGGTACGAATTGTCCAGCACTCCCGGTCCATAATTCCCCTCGTTAACCCTTTGTGGGGAGTCCTAAACCCCACTGTAGATTCCATTTGTGTCTGACTTCTCCCTGGCCTGCTGAAGGCCGATCGGGCGAGTCCGTCTTTTCGTATCCCACCGGTTGATATTTGAGTCGTGATCCACTTGTCCAATCCGAACCCAGGGGGAACTTAATGAGTCGCGTGTTCTATTTGGTCTTCCTCTCCCTGCCTTTCTTGTGTACTGCTGACCAGCCGTCCTGCTGGCTCGGGCCCTGGATCTTCATTTGGGGCTTAGGTTGTGTACCCTCCACTCCGCTCGATATTCCCAATATCTTTTCACCTTCTTCACAGGTTGTGATCCTGTGTTGTGCCCCGTCCCAGGTGAACAGGAGGCCAAAAGGAAATGTCCACTTGTATTTCACCTGGACTGATGACAAATGGCGGACCACTGGGCCCATCCTCTGTCTCTTAAGAAGGGTGGACTGAGCTAGGCCCTTTTATAACTGCACCTCCTGACCATTCACTCTAATCAGGGGGGTTTGCCTAGTCTTTCAAAGTATCTGTTCCTTCTGTACGTAGGAGGTTACTGCTGCTAGTACATCCCGAGGTCTCACTCCTGGTTCAGCTGCTCTTTTAGGGCCCACCCTATGAAGTCTATCGATTGGCACCCTTGGCTCCGAATCGTCAGCCAAGACCTCAGTGAACAGTTGCGTCACCGTCGCCATCAGGTCTGCATCCTCTATAGACTCCGGCAGGTTTTTGATCCTAATGTTAGATCTCCTCGACCTGTTTTCCAGGTCCTCGCACTGCTGCTCTAGGTACATGGTTGTCTGGGCTAACCCGTCCAGAGTTTCCTGCGATTTTAGGGAGTCGTCCTCTACCTGCTGAAGCTTTCTCTCCACTGTGTCAGTCCTCTCCTCCAATTTGGCTACATCCTGCTTGATTTCCTGAATGGTCTGCTTCATTTTGCTTCTAAGGATTGTGAATTGTTCTTGCACAGAACTGATTAATTGTAACTGCAGCTCTTTGAAGCAGGCGTGTATGTCCTCCCGCCCCTTCCAACTTGGAGGTTGAGTCTTCCTGCGCACCCCAAAGCTGCCTTAAATTCCTGCCTTGTTTTCTCTGCGCAGGGGGTGGGGGGGGTTGCACCAGGCTCTTCGCCCTCGATTTAGACATTAATGTGCCCTACACGACCTGGTGGAGCCAAGTCGCGGGGGGCGCAGAGGGGCTGAATAAAAATTCTATAGAGGATTCCCCGTTATGGCTTAGGCAGTTTGTATAGGAAACAGCTTGTACCCAGGGAAGGTCTATTCAGAGAGCTCACTGTGTAGGTTTTGGCCTCTCTCATGAATTCAGTGTGTTTGTTCCGTGAAATGGCGCCTTTAAGTTGTGGCTGCTGCATGTGGCCGTGGCCTACGGTGGATGGATGGGGGGTCCCTGGTTGTATGATGTGGAGGAAGTCCTGCTGTGCAGGTACCAGCCACTGTTCAGTAGATATGGGGATTCCCCCCACGCCCCGAGAAGCTTAGTTGTTAACACATCTGGGGTGTTCTCTCTCACCTACTGCACGGAGAGTCAGTCGGACTGCCGTGGGGATGTCTTTGAGAGCGTGGGCCTGTTCCTGGGAGTTTCTGGCAGTACACACGGGCGCCCGCATGGGGACCGTTGCAGACCCAGGTAGAGAATGGTTCAGTGCCTCTGGTGTGTTGCTTTTCCCCCTGCAGCCCTTCTTCTTCGGCTGTTGAATGTGAATATGGTGTCTTTCAATGGTAGTCGCTGAATGTGGTCGGGGCACCAGATGAAAGAGGACCCACCGGTTTTGTAATGCGCGGGGCAGCCCTGCTGTATGGCTGTCTGCCGTCTTTTAACAAGTATGGGGATACCCCCCCGTTAGGGCTCGCTGCTAGCTCATGCGAAGTGCGCTCCCACCTGTTGCATGGAGAAACAATCAGGCCGCTGCAGAGATGTCCGAGGGCTTGTGCCCATTCCCAGGGGTTGCTAGCAGTGTCCGAGGGCGCCTGAGCGGAGACCGTTGCGGGCTCAGATGGAAATTCAGTGCCTCCGGTGCGATGCCTTCCCCATGCAGCCCTTCCCCCAAGGCTGTTGAATGTCCTGTGCATGTAAGTGGTTCCAGCACCGTCAGGGGACCACAGGCTTATGTTCCAGCACACTACGGGTCTCCCTGTGCGTCTCCCAGCGCAGGCGGGCCTAGATGGTTTCAGCAGTGATGTGGACACTGCGGCCGGGGGGGGGGAAGCCAACCAGGGAGTGAGGCAAACTCCGACCCAGCAGTCCAGCGGCGTCTTGTCCTGCCCCCACGCAGGTGATTCCCGCCGCACGGCCCGGGTGTTCACGCTTGTGGTCTCCGGCTCAATGAGTCCACGCCTTGGGGTCTAACTGTGCGCGGCTGTCCCACTGCTCCGTACTCTTCGTTGCCCGGGCCTCCCCGTTCAGATTAGCTCCTCGGAGGCACGCGATGTCTCGTTCCCCCCTCCGTGGTTGGCACACCAAGTAATTTCATGATATATGGGCACAGACTCGGCCGATACGCATCATTGATTGGCTTGCATGGCGCAGCCCGGTGGAGAGAGACAGTTAGACACGTCCTCCTATGCCGGCCGCCATCTTAGAATAGACCTGTTAATTTTAAAACCAGAATGTGATCCATAGCGCTCTATCAATTGTATGGCTCTTGGTATAGATGTTAACAGGTTCGTTACAAGTAGTAATAGGTTGTCGGCATATACGGCTATCTTATATTCCTTCTCATTCTCTCCTCCTAGTTGGTCAGATTTGATTTCCTGTGCAAGAGGCTCAAGCGATAGGGCAAACAATTTCGCGGACAGAGGGCAGCCTTGCCTTGTTACCCTACCCAGGGAGAACCATCTTGAGTAGTCATAGTTAACTGACACCGAGGCTTTAGGCGACATATATACTGCCTTCGCCCACCTTCTAAATGTCGTACCTTATTCAAAACCGCTTCCAGGAATCCCCATTCCACCCTGTCGAAGGCTTTCTCTGCATCGACGGACATGAGAGCAGGTTCCCCTGTCATCGTTTTGGATTCATGTATCAGGTGTAATGTTTTGAGTATCGTGTCTGCACCCTACCTCCCCAAGATAAAACCCACTTGATCTGAATGTATGAGCCGAGGCATATATCTCCAGCCTAGACGCTAGGATCCTAGTGTAATCTTCACATCAATATTGAGTAACGATATTAGTCGATACGATCCACAGTATTTGGGATCTCTCCCTTCCTTGGGGATTACAGTGATCAAAACCTCGGAGAACGAGTCTGGCGCTATTCCAGTCTACAATATGTCATTGAATAGTTCAACCAGAAAGGGGAGGAGGGGCAACAGGAAGGTCTCGTAAAAGCCTGCCGTGTAGCTGTTATTCCAAGAGGCCTTCCCTAGTGGTAACGGCTTCACTACCTCTTCAGCCATAATCGGGGTATTCATCGCATCTTCCTCTACACGGGTGAGCTTTGGCATCTCCACACCTCCCAAGTATTCCTCTATCTCAGCTCTATCTTGGGTTGCTTCAGATTCATATAAATGCTCATAAAACCGTGCAAACGATTCTGGGATGTTCTTACCCTGCGAATCCTAGGCATCTCCTCCCCCCTCATCTATGGTTCTCACCCATCTCTTTTCCCTCTGGCCTTGTAGTCTAGCTGCCAGGAGAGCATCTGCTTTGTCTACCTTCTCATAATGTTTTTGTTTGAGGAGTTGTAGTTTACGGACGACTCGGCCTTCCTCGAGAAGACCACATTCTTCCCGCCTTTGCCTGGCTACAACAATCTTCTCTGCCCTGCCCTCAGTGGCGGTCCGTGCGTTCCAATCTAGTTGCGCTATCTTCTCCATCAATTTGCTTTCTATCAGAGCCCTTTCCCTTTTCTTCTTGGCGCCCTCCCTTTGTTTTATTTATTTATTTATTTTATTTGTTACACGCCCAGACCCTCGGGTATCACGGCGCGGTTACAAGACAGCTTAGGAATTAGTAATACCTTGTTACAGAGTACAAATATAAGTATCGCTGGCGAGCTGGTACAACAGGATAGATCATACTTACAGTTTACAGTTTTCACTGGCATGCTACACTTATGATACAACCTGTACCTTGGTGCTAATATTGGTTAAATCACAAGGTTTTTAACAATTTCTTGTATCCAGGGAAGAAGGATTCTTTTTTTATATTGATGGGGAGGGTCTTCCAGTGTTTAGGGGCTAGAACGGTGAAGCTGTTGCCCCCAGCTCTAGTAGTTTTGAAGCGAGGGGGGGGGGCCAGTAGGAGGTTATCGTTGGATCTTAGTGATCTCCTGTATTCTTTTAGTTGTAGAATGTTGTTAAGATAGATTGGGCCTTTTTTGGTCAGGCATTTGTGTGCAATACATAGTGTTTTAAAGATAATTCTAGCTTTGATAGGAAGCCAGTGAACGTCCTTCCTTTTCTTGGAGATGTGGTCTGATTTTTTTATACCTAGGGCTGCTCTTAGAACTTTGTTTTGCAGTAGTCGCATTTTGGAGAGATTGGTATTGGATGTGCCTACTAGTAATACATTGCAGTAATCCAATTTTCGATAATACTAAAGCTCTAGCTAAGGTAAGGCAATTAGCTGGGGTCAGAAATTGTCGGCAGAGGGCAATGAGTTTGGAGGTGTAGGCCGTGGAGGAGGCAAGCATGTTAATATGTTTAGTCATGGTAAGGCTAGCGTCAATGTAAACTCCTAATGTTTTCACCTGCTTCAGCACAGGAATAACAGTGCCATCAATATTAATGGCTGAGTAGCCTGGGTGGAGAGTCGCTATTTTGTCTGGGGATCCTACGATGAAAACTTCTGTCTTCTCGTCGTTGAGACAGAGACTATTTAGTGCCATCCAGTTTTGAATGATGACGTATATTTTGTTGATGGTTACGGTATCCTGGTCATAGTTGCCTGTGAGTGGTATGAGGATCTGGGAGTCATCTGCAAAATTTGTGTAGAGGACACTCATGTCATCTAATGCTGAAAAAAGGAGTTTGGTGTTAGCGTTATACAGAGTGGGGGAGAGACAAGATCCTTTGGGCACTCCTATGGGAACTGGGATGGGGTTGGCCGCTTCTTTGCCTATAGACACTCTGGAGGTACGATCAGTTAAGAAGGATTTCACCCATACAGTGGCTTCACTGGAGAAGTTGAAGTCTCGAGCGAGTGAGGTGTAAAGTTTATCATGGTCCACCAGATCAAATGCTGCAGAGAGATCCAGCAGGAGTATGCAGAGTTTCTCAGAGTCTCTAATGGCATCCATCTGGATTTTGAGGTCCAAGAATGCTGTTTCTGTACTGTGGTTAGGCCTAAAGCCCGATTGTCTGGCACCGAGGAGCTGATGCGATTCCTTGTGGGTTTGGATTTGGTTGTAAGGTAGTTTGTCAATGATTTTAAGTAGGAATGGGACTGTGGTTATGGGACGATAATTAGTCAGGATGGTGGGGTCTAGGTTTGGTTTTTTTTAGAAGCGGGGTAACCCAGGCTTCTTTGATGCAGGCTGGAACTGTTTTGGAATTGAAGGAGGAGTTGACAAATTTGGTAATGGTAGGGGTCAAGGTGGAGGCACAAGCTTTGACTAGTTTGGCTGGGACGGTGTCTCCTTTGCAATTGGAAGCTTTTAACTTGGAGATAGTGTTGAGTACAAATTCTTGGGTGACAGGTGTGAAATGGAATGGGGGTTAGGGTTATCGCTGGTGGTGGTGAGGGGGTTGGGGTATTTTTATCTGCTAGAAGTAGTCTTTTGGTGGTTATTTTGTTCTGGAGCACAGCAATTTTGGAGGCAAGTGCGTCTTGTATGGTAGTACACCATTCTTTACTGGCGTTGGTGGTCGTTCGGCTGGTAGGGGGTTTTCTAGTTCTCTAAGGATAGAGAAGAGCTCTTTAGAGTCTGATGCTGCAACGCTGATGCGGGCGTTGTAGGAATTAGCTTTGTGGGCGATGATGGTTGTTTTGTAGGCTTTGTTGGCATCTTTGAAAGCTTTGGCCGAGTCAGGGGAGGGGTGTTTACTACGGGCGTGTTCAAGAGAGCGTTTCTTCCTTCTTAGGGCGACTAGCTCTTCGTTAAACCAGAAATTGGATTTTTTGTTGACACGTCGCAATTTAGTAGTGACAGGAGCTACTGCCTCAATAGCAGTGGAGAGGCATTTATGGTAATACTCAGCAATGGCAGTGGGATCGTTACAGAGGATTGAGTGAGTTTCTAGTATTTTGTTCAAGGTGGGGTCAAAATTCTCTACAGTAAGCTTCCTGGGATTTCTACTTTCAATGGTGTCCATTATTTTGGCCTTAGGAGGGCAAGGATCATCACTCATGAGGGTGAATTCTATGCAGAAATGCACTGTCTAGCTAAGTGGAGTAATCGGGCCTATAGTAATTTTTGTGTTGAGGGTGAGGATCAAATCAAGGGTGCTGTCCTTAATGTGGGTGGGGGCATTGACGTGTTGGCTGAATTCATGTCCTAAGTGCAAGGAAAAGGATGGCTGCTTTAAGGTCTTGGTCATCATTCAATCCAAGATTCAAGTCCTCAATGATGATACATTTAGTTTTAGGTTTTAGGATGGGCGCATGTATTAGTGGGATGTCTGTTTCTGGGTGGCTATAAGTGCTAGGGGTTCTGTAGATAACCACAATATTGATTGTAGTGTTTTCGTTCATGGCGAGTTTGCCGAGCAATAGTTCATATCCTGCGATTATTTCGATAGAGCTTGATCTAATTTGGAGGGTATTTTTCCGCTATGATGGCAACACCCCGTCCTGTGGAGATGGTTCTGTTGGTTCTGAGAATGGTGTAATCTGGTGGGATGGCCAATGCTAACAATGGTCTTGGAAAAATTCCAAACAGGCCAGAACATACAGAATAGACTCCTTGAATTGGAAAAGAGGTGGATTTACAGACTTGACTCTTTGGAAAATGGTTTGAATGAGCAGTCTCCCTCTTAATGAGGATATAGAGTCTTCATGTGCACCTTTGATTATCTCCAACAGTCCATGACCTCTGGGACTGATGGACCAGACTCACATACTCTGGGTGGTGCCCACACCAATAGAACTACTCCTCTTGTGTTGTTAAAATACACACTTTTCCCATTTTTGTATTTTTTTATTTGCCCCCACATTTTTTGTTATATGGGGCAATTGACCTTTGACACACATTGTGCTCTGCACGCATCCACGGCGATTCCCGTGAACCTATGCGTCGTGTGCATCACCACAAGTTAGTTATTATAATACACATTTTTCCCCATCTTTCCTTGCCGCCCACTTTTGTGATATGGGGCAATTGACTGTTGCCACATACTGTGCTCTGCACCCATCTGCTTTGACTCCTGTGAACCTATGTGTTTTATGCACTACCACAAGAAAGGAAATCATTTCCCTCTTACGACACAATGCAGTACTTTATTTTCATCTTTGGATTCGCAACCATCAGGGTTTGCAGTGACACGGATAGGATAGGATCCACGTGACATCATGTGTGACGGCACACCAAAACATCCAGACACACGTCCCGACCACGCACAGAGTTCCACATAACCTTCAATGAGATGGCTGACTTCACAACGGAGCCGGATCACTCCTACTCTGCATTTACAGCAACGCTACAATCTCTACAAGAGCATAGTACGGCGCTACATGAGCCGTCTCATGTATCTGGTCACTCCGCCAACTTCCGGAGGCACACCCCCAGGAAACATTCCTTCCCGATACCTCCCATTGGCTGCTACACACTAATCAGGCACCATGGCACGCATCCGGCCTTCGTATGTGACATTGTCACCATAGTGACTGACACAACTCTTCCGCATTCCTTATCGGACTTACACGCCACGTCCCTCGGAACCCGGCGCTGCAGAGTCTCTGCAAGTCACACTTTCCAACACCATACGGAGCTTTGCTCTCTGTATTTTCCACCAGGTAAGTGTGTTCATTCACGGCGTACTTCCAATGGCCTCCAAAAAATGCATATACACGTCCTTACAAAGAGCCATGCTTTCTTTTTCCCCCTTTCTTTTGTCCCTTTTTGGATGCAAACATCTCGTTGCGATTTCAGAGCATACTGGGGAAGCGACATTGGGAGAGAACCCCAAATGGTCGTATACCTCCAGCATTCACCCGAATTACAGTGCAGGATACCATTGGCTGTTCAGACTGCTCCACTTACCAGATAACACCCAGCTGGTGCACCACAGGTATCTTTTTCTCTTTTTTCTTCCTTTTTCACTGTTCCCAAACACATTTATGAATGGCCATGATACATGCAAAAGACTATTGTCTGTCCATGTGCCATACGAATGAAACAGTGCACTGATATCTTGAAGATATTCACCCCAAAAACATGACTTAAAAATCGCTATACATTTGTTTACATACGGATTCCAGGCGCAACGAACCCGGATGCCGATTTCTATGACATCCAACCACTGTGCCTCTCCTCCCGCACGGGAACATTGAATCCACCACCTGTATCAGGAACTCCACGTTTACACGCGGCTCTCTACTGTTTTAGGTGAGTGGTTTAGTCCATTGGATGGACCACACCTTATCCCCATTTTTAGGTTCCCCATTCCTCACTCCCTCCCATTACATCCGTGGTCTCTCTCTAGTTGGGGATGGTGGATGCAGGCTTCTGACCTGGGACCCATGCTGATTTTTAGAAGGGGACCCTGGACCATGATTTTCTTCTCCCCGGGATTTTATCAGTACTCAGTGAGATTATCCTTGCATTTAGGACTCTATACATGGTATGGAGTTTCTTTGCAGGCGTGACCATGCTCATTGATCTGCAACTACGCAATCACGTTCTTCTACATTTCATACTTGTATATATCAAATTCGACACCATGAGAGATACATTTTTCCTCTCTATCTTGCTGTCTCCCCTCTAGCATCTCTTTATTTATTTTTCTTCTTCTTCTTCTTCTTCTTATAACACAGGGTCCTGCTACCCACTGCCCTGATGAAGGCGGATCATTTTCTTCTGTTTTGAAGAGAAAACTCCATCTGTCTACAACCGCCGAAACGCATTGCTGTTGAGAGGGGAATGAAGGTCCTTCATAGACTACTTCATCTAATTTGGACCTCGGACCACTGATAGTCCACCCCCTGAAGGAACACCCTTTGAGGTTCCTCCTGATCTCCCCCTTTTGCGTTGGCATACCCAACCCCAGCTTAGAACAATTCCAATTTTGGGGTTCTGCTTTAACTTGATACAAGGATGCATTTTCCGTTTATACAAAATGTTTTTTTCTTTTTCTGTCTCTTGCTTTGTTGTGAGGTAACAACCTAGTCAGAAATACTAAATTGATTTAAAAAATAAGCTTTGTACTTGACTTAATGGACAAACTCAGCATGTAAATGACATATACTTCCTTTTGTGTTTAGGTTTGTTCCCTTTTTTTTCTCCTCCTCCCTAACTTTTTTCTTTGATTTCAGGCATTTTATATTTACTTTCAAGAATGTGCAATTTTTGATACCTTTGTTAATGTAATACGCCCCTCTCTGTTGGGCTTCAGTGTGTGTAAATTATTTGTTCTTGTCCACGCTTTTTGTAATTCTAACATGTTAAATATTTATTTATTCTTCCGTGTTTTTTTTTTTATGATGGTATTCTCAATAATATCATTTTTTTGTTTTGAAAACTTGGGGCTCACAAGGTTTCTTTTTGTTCTATATAATTGAATGTCGAAGTCATAGCCTATGTGGTTAAACAGGATTGAACCAGGTAATTGCTCTAAATAATTTAAACCTAACAGGGCCAATCCACGACGCACCAGTACCCTCCGTTGTTGTTGACATTAGGTATTCTCGCCCCAAACTGTTGCGTTTCCCAAGGGGCAGACCATTGCCACTGGATAGTGGCCCCTTTTGTTTATATCAATGCCAACAATGGACCTGGAGCTTGGTGTAGCCAGGTTTCTGTGATAACTAGCAAATCCAGGTTTTGTTCGATGATAAGATCATGTATTTCGATAGCGTGGGCTCCTAAGGATCGGCTGTTGATGAGAGCATTTTTTAGGCTGATGGGAGGTTTGGGGTCCTTTATGGGAGCGTGCTTGGTTGTTTGAACGGCGGGAGTGTTAGGAATTCTTTTGGTATTTGTTACTGTAGGATGTGCTAACTTTTTGTTTTTCCTGAGATCCACGGGTTTAGGTGGTCTGGAGGGCAAGCTGGTGGGAGTAGAATTGTGGTAGGGTGCTTTAGTACGTGCTCTTAGGCGTGGCATTCTCTCATTCCCTAAAATAGGATATGTTTTATCGTTAGCTGTGAGTTTGGGGAGTGAGAACAGGTCATCTGGGTGAGTTAAGGTAGAAGGAACTTCCTCACCTGTTGTATTACGGTCATTAGGGCTGAGAGTCTGTCTGAGAAAGGACAGGAATGAAGGCGTACGTGGGAGAAAGGGAGTTGGGCATGGGAGTGGGTAATGTCTCGGGCAAGCCAATTTGGCGAGACCTTTTCTGAGAGTGAGGAAGTGACTGCCTGGGCAGGGTGTGTCTACTTGGACAAGGCAGAACGGGAACATGATGATCAATATCCAGCCTCTCATAGCTGTATCCGGCATAATGTGGTGAGGCGGGGCTAGACTAACCTTTTCAGCCACGATTGGGCAGTGGGTTGGATCAGGCAGAAAATTGGCAGAGGGCGAGTTCAGGCACAGTATGGGTATAGAACTAGTATAGTCCTAAAACAGGCATAGACATAGGCTAGATGCAATTGTCAAAAGGCAGGGCGCAAATAGGCTGAATGCAATTATCAAAAAGGCAGGGCACAGATAGGCTAAATGCAAATATCAAATGGCAAGGGTACACATAGGCTAAATGCAAATATCAAATCGCAAGGGCACAGATAGGATTAATGCAATTATCAAGTGGCAAGGGCACAGATAGGATAAATGCAATTATCAAGTGGCAGGGGTATAATATGCAGCAGTTAGGCTGAACAGGCATGCAATGCATAGGGTGGTATGCGTTGGTAAAGTATTAGATCAAGTTCGGGCATCATGTGGTCGTAGAGTCTAGGAAGTGCACTAGTGGCGCATGGGTAATCAAAACATTACAGCGTGATGCTGTTTGCGCACGGAGTTGGTTAGATCGTGCGTGCTACTTTAGGGTTCAGGGGACGAGAGGTACGCTCAATCTGGGGTACGGATAGTGGCAAGTGTGGGATGGATCTTACCGGCGATCCCTGATCAGTATTCCCAGCCATGTTGCTTTCCATGCGTCCCATACTATTCGCTTTGATATCTCCCCCGTGTTATTAACCTTGAGGTACTCCTTTATCTCGGTTTCCATTTCTGTCCGGAAGACAGGATCCTTACACAGCGTCTCATTGCATCGCCACTTCGACCCTTTGTGTGGAAGGGCACAGAGGTTTATATCAGCGGTGACCATATCATGATCTGACCAAGAAATGGGTACAATCTCAGAACAGGCCGTTACTCCTACCAATTCTTCTAAAATTTATACATAATCAATTCTAGTATAAGTGCCATGGGGTACAGAGTGGAAGGTGTAACCTGTTTCTTTCGGATGAAATTCCTGCCATATATCTCGTAACCTATATGTCACCATCATCTCTGCTACTGCCGTTCGACCGGCATCAGTCGGTTCGGGCAGATCAGGGTTAGCTGCATATCTGTCCATTCCAGTGCTTGCCTAAAGATTGAAGTCTCCCCAATTATCACATGACCAGCAGCTTCTAACATTATTTTCGATATTGTTCGCTGTAGGAACGTGGCCTGTCACTCGTTAGGGGCATACAGTGTCGCTAGCATGACCGTTAGGTCACACATAGTGCCCACCATGTGTACCCTCCCTTCCACATCCATCCATACCTTGGAGACCTTTAGGTTCAAGCCCTTTCTAATGAGTATCCCTACTCCCGGTTTCTTAAGAGGGCCCGATCCCCAGTATTCCATACCGACCCTTGGTTGGAGAATTCTGCGTTCCTCCCCGTGTGCCTACTTGGTCTCTTGTAGAAATAGCACATCTATCTCAGACTTCTGGAATTCCCTGTAGGGGAGTTCAGCCCTTTGACATTGAGTGTACAGACTCTAGAGAGCTGGCCTTTTTTTGAAGTAAGTTTTCCCACCATTACCTATCTATTACGTGTCGTGCACGTGTGGCAGACCCTAACAAATCTGACTTCTGTTTATAACATTCTAGAACACATAGCTTGTACCTATAGAATGCTTTGTTCATGCCCACCCCCCCCTTACCCTACATCCCCCCTACAATACCCCCCCCGATTCCTTAGCGGCGTCCGATCTAGCTCGGTTGACGTCACCTAGCCGGGCAGGGTCGGACCACCAGTGAGAACCGGAAGTGCCACGGTCCGTTCACAAAACATCCAACTAACCATTGAGCCCCCACTCCCGCACCCCCCTTCCCACCCTCCCGGTTCCCTTGAATTATTACATTTCCTCATTAACTCAACTTTAACTTGGCCCACTCGCAAGTACCTCTTAACACTCATCGGCGCTCACAGCGTCAGTAGTTCCTTCCGCCCTGCTGCTAACCAACCAATGAGGAAGGCTCTGCTCGCTCCAAGGGGTCCCCTAGAAGCTCTGGCGTTCAAGTGCAGTACCATTAGAGCATCGGTGCATGCATTTGTAGTCACCACTCACTGATGTGACCCCTAGCGGTCTCCCATCTAGATCCTCGTTGCAGGCGACATCGTGTCCTGCCGGGCACGCAGTCAATCAAGGAATCAATGCTATGCGCCTGTAAGGTCCTCAGTGGTCCGAACCTGGCGAGGCATTCATCCTCCTATACTTCCTGGACCCTGGTATACGCCTCCGCTTTGGGTCTTGGACGCGCCATTGCCTGTCGTCATCCAGTCTCCCCCCTTGATTTGCTGTTACGCTCACCTGGTATCCACGGGGATGCCACCCATCCCTGGTTGGATGATTTGCACTCTCGAGCCCTCTCCCGGTCCCTTGGCCTCTGGTTAAAGATGGGTCTGCAATATAAGAGAGCTGGATTCAATATCAGGTTGTCTTTATGTTTTCCCACCTCCCTTGGCCTCAACTCCTTCCTCCCCCTTGGGGCCTCTCCTCACCTTAATATTGTAAAAGGTGGATTCTCCGTCCTGCTCCTCGTGGTAGGGGCGTGTAGATGTGGGGGGACGAGCAGCGACCAAGTTACTTCACTGGTGCAAGCCCCCCTTTGGGAATCCAGTCCTGCTGTGACTCCATAGGTTTGCTGCTTTACAGTCTTTATATGCAGTTCTTATGTTCCTCTTAGTTCAAATAATGTCTTGCTTCTTTCCTTTTAGGCATGGAAAGGTATTTTGGTGTTGTCATGCAGTTTGAAGATGAGCATGGGCCGGCAGGCGAAAGAGCGGTGTGCACGATGCTGTCCGGTGAGTAATGTGCGATGCACGGCACTGTTTCGCCTTTTATATTGCTATCCTGTGTCTTTTCTCTCCTTGCAGGTTGCGATGTTCCTCGCCGAGCGTGGTAATGTTACACCAATGATACTGACCAGGAGATGACTAACCAGGTAAGAATTGTGTGGCTTTCTTCATTCAGGAGGAAACGTGAGTAAACGCTTACTAATGCTGCCTTTCTTTCTCCTCTTTCCAGGTTATGGTATTCCAGGATGTATGCAGTGCCGGATGATGGACTTTGTACCTTCAGGTGAGTGGAAATGAAGTCGGCGATGGATTGAAGACAGGATACTGTTCCAGGTTAGTTTCGTAGTGTTCTTTCTCTCTCTGCAGGTCCTTGGTTTCAGGTAAATTGGCATCAAAGAACTGGACACAGTGAGTGTTACGCTGCCCACAGCAGAATAACGCAAAGCATGTTCTGCTGTTTGGGTGCAGTTTAAATAGTCTCAGGTAAAGTAAACCAGGTAAAATAGTCCCAGGCCTGCCACACCCAAAAGACTAGACCGCATAGCTCAGTTCCTTGTAACTGAGTTATGTGTGTGCCTCCATGTTGGCTGAACCCCCACCCCTCCCAAGTTAAATAATCCCAAGTAAATAGTCCCATTCTAATGTTGGTCTTCATGATGGTTATGAGCCTGGGACTGACTCCCAAAGGTGCAGGACTGACTCCAAGAGAGTCTTGGATGAGGTTTTATGGCCTTTGACCTGGCCCTCACTGGAAGGCTGACTTGCCAGTGAGGGCCACGGGCAAGAGTCATGACATTCGCCTCATTCTCCTCGTTTCCCAAAAGGGCAGTTGTGCAATTCTGGACATCCTTCTCCGTTCTCTGTCGTATCGTGCTCCCCTCCCACTCAAATGTGAGCGAGAATAGGTAGCCCCAGAGATACCAGACACCTTTTTCTTTGAGCCATCTGATAAGTGGCATACACATCCGTCTCACAGCCAGCGTGAGTGACGACAGGTCCTGGTAAATCGACAATATCGCTGTGTCCAGAAGGATCTGTGGGGTGCGCTTGGCTTTCTCAAGGATCCTAGCCTTATCGGCATAGTTGTGGAACCGTGCTAGGACACTCTTCGGACCCCCCGCAATCCCTCCAGCTCTATGTATTTTCGGTTAATCGATGGACTCATCCTGGACTCGTCCTCAGGATTTTCATGATCATATGAAGAGACCTTTTCAAGTCCTGTTCAGTTTCCCCTTCTCTGTCTGGAACGCCGAAGATATGTAGGTTGTTCAGACGGTCCCGGTTCTCCAAATCATTTATTTTCAGACGGAACTCCTCCTACCTGGCTTCTATCTCTGTAATCCTTTGATCTATTTGGGACTCAAGCGTGCCAAGGGAGGTAGGATTATGTTCAACCTCTTCCAGTCTTTCTTCCATCTTGTCAATCCTCTGTGTTATTTTATCGACTTTCCCACCAATCTCCGCCCTCATGCTTTTAATTTCGTTTAGCAGGGCTGCTACACCACTCTTAGTTGCTGCGCCTTCTGTTCCTGGTGTTGCCATTCTGGAACCTGGGGAAGAGCTTGAGTCGGTGCGGTGTGGAACAAACCGATATGCTGCAAGCTTCTGCCTTATGTCCATATATCTCCTGCTTGCTACAGCATCAGCAGGATGTGCTATGTATCGTCCCGTACACTACTGCTCCAGCTGCTTCATAGTGAAGTCACAGTTTCTGAGGAGGACCTGTTCAGGTATCACCCTCCGTTCCGTTCTCCAGTTGCAATGTATGCAAGCTCCAGGTCCGTAATAAGCTGTCTATGGAGGAGGGCACACGCCCCTAGGAAGGGGGCCCAACTCTCTCAATAGCAGTCGTGTGTCGAAATCACAGAAGTAGGTCACTAGTTTTAGGGATTCGCCATTGAGGGGGGAGGCTGGCCAAACCTCTGTTCACAAGGGCCCATCAATGATTACTGTCGTGACTCCTAGGACTTTGGTCCGGCGACGACTTGTAATTCTGGGGAGGGTCATCTTCTCGTGATGGCTGTGTCTGCAACACCTATAGGCGGGCACACGCCACGGTGTCGGGGGCCCAACCCTCTAATAGTCTCTTGTGCAGTCTGGCCAGTTGCGTCCACTGCGATGCGTGAAGACTGATTCTTCTTCAGTAGTCAAAAAACCTTATAGAGGTGGTGATTACCATACAATACTCTCCCGTAGAGAGAAATACTGGATTCATACACTGAACACACTACTCCCTAGGGCCCTCAACGATGAATTCCCGCTGAAATGCTTCGTTTAATGAGGCATGAGTAATAAGTGTTACATCCCTGAAATAAGGTATCTATTGTGTAGTCTATTTGCCTATTTATTATACACCATCATTATGAATGACGTGTTCTTTTCTTTTCTATAAACTATTTAAAATGGGATGTGCTGTATAATCATGCCATTATACAGACAGTGATTATCTGCCTCTGCATTCATAAATTCAGCACCCTGTGAGACACGTATACAGACCTGATGTAACAATCATGTTCCCACCCTTATTTTTCATATTGTAAATCCAAAGCCAACCAACTACAATTTGAATGACCCGTTTTCAACCTACAGGCCGCCCGGTCTCCATTGACTGTATGCCACTGTACTCTTATACCTCTGTTAGCCTCTACTTGGTTCACCTTGGTGATTTCCATTGACATTAGAATATGTTACAACATGGACACCGCCGTCTTCCTGTTCCTGCGAGCTATACATCTTAAACTAGTTCCAGCGGTAGTCTGTCATTTGTTTTTATGGATTACGCAGCATACGTACAGTCTAATCCGCACAGGAGGGTCCTTCGCTCCACACAGAGCATCCCTCGCCTAGCAATAGTCTCCATCCACGCACGAGTACCCTCGGCCTGGATGCGCGACCCGTATTGAAGATTAACCCGATGCCGGATTTAGATCTCTGCTATTCTATTAAAGACCGCGCTATATTGTCATTACATTAAGCCTCCTCACTTATAAACAAACCGTTTTTTCTAAATTCTATGCGTCCTAGCGATTGCTTCCCTATACTGACTTTTAGCTCTTTTGGGCCATCCACAGACTCTGACATCATGATACGACCAGCCTTGACCTGAGATTGCACGCTATTTCAGCTCTCAGACTCCAGGACTCTATTGTACCTTGACGGCTATACACCACGCCAGGGTGAGTCCCGGCCTTTTTGTGACCTAATTTAGTTTGTGGCCACTTTGTTACCACTCAATGTTCACTTTCATATAATTAATTACCTGCACTGTTCATTGCAGGGTAATGGGCTCCTGCACAGTTGAATTTCTGATCAATTTAGTGACCTATATTTCTCTGAACTCTTCTTCCTAAAGTAACCACTAAATGCAGCAGCACCAAGGGACCTCCGGGTCATGGTGAGTGAGTGTCTAGCTCTTATCTTCCTCACACACTTAAGTTGCTGTTCCCTCCGCTTGATTTTGCCATTTGAAATTTCTCCTGTCTATTGACTAGTGAGGCCATTCTAGATTGGGTTGTTTGTTGCTTTGGATATAATGTAACAGATATTGTATAAATGAAGTTCAATTATGCTTTTTTATGACTGTAGACACATTGTGACATACATCACAAGGATGAAATGCAACAGTGCAATTATGGATATAACGCATTCTGTTGAATTTGCTGGATAGCTACACAACTGAATTTTTCTACTTGAATTTTTAAGTAGTTTCCTTGAATTGATACTTTTGCGTCTTTGTGACACAACATAAAGGTGTGCAGGGGATGGGAGGGTTCCATTTTGGATCCTCTTTTCTTAGCTTTTGTATATTTAGGTGGTCCTGTGCCAGGGCTATTTTTCCTCCCCCGCACCCATACGTTTTTGCCCGTTTTCCTTAAAACTTGTAACTTCTCAACTATTAATTTAAGAGTGTGCACTTTCTATTCCTCTTTATTCTTCTTCAGGTGTGCAAGGCTGTGTAATTTTTTCAGACTGTGAGGCCTTTACCTGCCCTGTCTTGGTGCGGAGAGGGCTGCAGGTCTTCTCTTTTGGAGGAGGGCACACCTGTTATGTTTCTCCAGGTCTCGAATGTCTATCAGTGCAGCCTATACTGATCCGTGGGGTGACTCACTAAAACCTCTATGTGATTCCCTCCCTTCATAAGTTATGCCAGGACACCAAATACCATATGACCTTATCAGTATTCGATTTGGACGTCTTCAGGATGATTCCAGGAGTGAGGCCCAGATCAAAACAGCCTCATGTGCCAGGGGCCGCACTGCAAGTGTCTGCTTATCCCCTGCAAGCCATAATTATATTCCGTTTTCAGCGCCGCGGGTCTGCCACTGTTTTCAATCAATGTGCCTGTCCCAGAGTGTCAGGTCCTGTGAGAGAACGTATATTCCCTTCTGGTGTGGAGTATGGAGCAGTGGGTTGGCTGAATGACAACCACAACCCCATACCTTGTTTATCCGGAGGTCAGAAAAAGAAATGGGGGGGTGATTCAGGTCTGCAGCGTCTTCGGTCGTCTCTGGGGTACAATAGTTGGTGTGGGGTAGCCAGGATGTGAGCACCAGCAGAGGACCTCGAATGAATACGTGCACCGAGGTGAAGCAGTCAGAGGCTGCACGTCGTGACACCCATATGCCATCACTAGTTATGGCGTAATCAAGAGGTGTTCTCGAACCTCCTTTTCCTGGGTTGTCATCACATGGGCTAGGCACCGTCAGGTCTAGGGCCCCGGGCGGTGCTTCTAATGCGAATTATCCACGTTGCGCTTCCCAATAGGAGACCGCTCTCAGTTCACTGTGCTCGGCGAGCAGTGCATTTACAGTGGGGGCATCAGAAAACCTTCAGCTGCGTCTCGTAGTATGCAGGCGTCTGCTCTCCGGGAACGGGTGCTATAGGGTAGGACTGTTCCTTTTTACAGTCTTATTTTCCCCAAAGCGGCCGCGTTGTGTGCTCGCTGGTGTACTGGGAGGGGGGGGTCGGGCCACAGCACGGGACCAGAGGGGAGAGAGGCACCGGCTGGCTCACCTTCGGGTGTGACGTGGGGTGCTGCTCCTCGACCGCTCCTGCAGCCATATCTCTTCCTCTTGTATGTCACTGGAGGGGGGGCCGTCTATGTCGCCGGCCGCAGATAGGATGCCCTCCAGAAGAGAGGATATCTCTGCTTCGGGCTGCTTCTCTGGCGGTGTTCCGCCGCTGAGTTCACGTTGGGATTTCCAGCTGCGCACCCAGCGCCGATTTGCTCTCGCTTTGAGCAGCACAGGTCGGACCAGGCCGAGGGCTCAATATGCAAATGTAAAATAGTCGGTTTCTTAGAGACTCCTATTTCCTCCACCTTGCTCAGGTCCAGGAGGGCATGTTCCCATCAAAGTCCTGCTAAATTGCTGCGGGGGGGGGGGGGGGAGGGGGAGTTAGTGGGGGCTCAAGCCACTTTTTGGACCGTGTGACTCGGAGCTCACACGGAGGCAGAGCTCATCCATGCGCCCTCTGGTGGCGAGTTCGTCCTGCTGGTTTTTTACTCTTTTTCTAGTGATATTACCCTTCCCTCTAGTTTGGTTGCTAAGATTTTCGAAACCCGCCGTCGTTCAGCCCCTGCGCTAATGAGTCATCCTCTCACTACAGTTTTCATGGCATCCCAGACTATATCTGTTGCCGTGTCGGCTGTCGTGTTTTCCGTAAAGTAGTTGGTTAATATTTCGCCGGTTTCCCTTTTAATGCTCTTGTCTAAAAGAATGGTGTTGCATGATTTCCAATATCTCCGGGAGGGACGTGGGGAACCTCTTATGCTTAGGACAGTGGACACTGGGGCATGATCCAAGATCATTCAAGTGTGCATCTCTACCTCGTCCAGGCATGGGTATAGAGCACTTGTGACTAGCAAAAGGTCTATTCTCGAGAAACCCCTATGCGCATAGTAATAGTGGATAAAATCCCTGATTCCCATATTGGCCAATCTCTGTGCGTCTACCATCTCTGTTTCCCTGAGGAGCTTGGCTAGGGTTAATGCTTGGATGTAGTCCGATCTAGTTGGAGGGAGAGTTTTGTCCATTACTGGATCAGGGACCATATTGAAGTCTCCACCTACGAGGAGGTATCCCTCAGTGAACGCCAAGATTATCGGGATTAGGTTCGATAAGAACTTGTCTTGGGCGGTGTTAGGGCAGTACACGACCGCAATAGTGATAGGCTGTTCTACGAGTTGCTCTTTCACTAAAATATATCTGCCTCCTGGGTCTCGCCGAACCGTGATTCCTGTTAGAGGGACATTCTCACTCAATAAAATTGCTACTTCTCTCTTTTTATCCCTAGATGTGGCGAAGAATGTCTTTTTGTATCTTTTGAATCTGATGCGCTTTTCGTCAGTCTGCAGCAGGTGAGTCTCCTGGAGGAGCACTATATCTTCAGCCAGTAGATTAAGCTTGTGCTCCACAGATCTACGCTTCACCGGGAAATTGAGGCCTTGGACATTCCATGTAAGGTTTACGATTTCACTCTCATCATCCAACCCCATGAGGTTCCTTGGTGGGTTTGGTTTTGAGTACTTTCTTGTCACCCCCCCATGTGCGTTCCCTGTATGGTATTGTTCTGGCTGTGTGTTTTTGTGATGCCTTCAGATGTCAGTATGTTGTTAACTTTCGCTATTGGTGGGAGTGGGAGTATCGATCCACTCTCCTCACTTCTTATTGCTCCCCCCTTCATATTCATCATACCCAATGTGGTAACTGGTAGTGCTCCAACATCGAGCAAATGTGGCCAACTGGGCCCAACGTGTCATCAGCAGGACATAATGTCAATTCGGACTCTTAGTGTATTATGGAGTGTGCGTGCAACTTTTCTTTGGTTTGTTCCTAGACTGATATCATGGGTTCCCATAATCCCCTGCCCCCAGCCCCTTACAGCCCCCTGTCTCTGCTTTTCCCCGGACAGTTATGTGTTTCCAACCGCTTGCTTACACCATTGTTAAGTTAGAGACCTCTGGGGAAGATCCACTGACTTTAGTTGTTCGTTTAGTTCTTGGACAGCTCAGTCTGGGTTAGGCTTTCTTCGGGGAGGGCCTTGGTTCCTGCGCTTTCTGCTAACTCTTGTCCACTTCATTGCCGCCTGTTTCTTGGTGGGATCTTGAGCAGCGCCTTCCGTTTCGGAATCCTCGCTCAGACCGCCAACCAACCCCCCACCCCTGACGCCTATGAATTTTCCGCTTTTTTCAGGAAGTAGATCTGTTGTTGGACTCCCTCCCAGGTGAATTTTTACATATGTTGGAAAGCCCCAACGGTACGGAACCTTTCTTTCACGCAGCCATTCTTTCAGGAGCTTGAGGGTTTTCCTTTTCTGAAGGGTGGAGTTCGCCTGGTCTTGGTATAGTAGGATAGTAGAGTCTCTGAAAGTGATTTGGTCCATTGACCTGGCTTCTCTCATGATTTCTTCTTTTACTCTAAAAAAGTGAACCCTGGCGAGGACGTCTGGTGGAGATGAGGCTGACTGCCTCGGGACTGTTCTGTGCATCCAGTCTATTTCCAGTGGGGAACCGTCTGGGAGGGTTATTATAAATCTAAATAAGTCTGTTACATAACTCTCCAGGTCTGAGTCTGAGATTGAAGTTGGGATTTGTGGGATGTTTTTACCCATGCATCCGAGCCCTACCAGAAAAACTGTGCATTACTGGCATTGAAAACATCATGATGGCCAGAGCTTCCCAGAAAATGCACAGGGAAATGCATGAAGAATAGGCTGCCACCCATTTTTGCTGATGTTATGGGCACAGAAGGGCACTGCCTAAAACCACCATTGGGCTACACACAGTAGCCTGAAACCATTGCAAAAGGGGCAATGCTGATTGCCAAAAGAAACCCACAACTATTGAGAATTAATTTCTTCGATGGGCACAAAATTATTTTACTGCAGAACCACACCAGTGCCATGTGCTGAACCTGGATAATATACTTCCATGTAAAATCTCTTGTTTGGAATGCATTAATTCAAGACTGATCCAAAAAATGGACGCAGTACCGATAAATACCTCAAGGCGGCGCTAGCGGTCTAAACTCTGACAGGGAAACTGCATGTCAGGAGTTGCAGGAGAGCCCTTTACATCAAAGGCTGGGAGTTAATTAAAATCTTAACCACATGCTGTTCCCAGAAGACAATCTGATTTAATTAATAGGCCAAAAGGCTAGGAACCTTTCTCACCTCAGGAAGCCCAGGAAACCACATGGTCATACTAACCAAATACAAAGTGGCTCCCTGGTCTGCTGACCTCAACCTCCCAGAGACCACACAATAGGCTCTTGCACTTGAATAGAATATGCTGATGTTGACTGTTGACTGTACACAAAGAGCTCCCAGCAGAAGAGACATGTGATCACTGACCCACCCAAGTCTTGGAGGCGGACTCCAACACTCTGAGAACTGAATTGAAAGCAAAATATATATTTTACAGAAACAATGATAACTCTTGGTAACCGGATGACAGAAATGTGAAATGTGGGGAACCTTAAAATGGAAACTTTGCCTACAATTCAAGCCCAAACTCCAATTTGTGTGATGTTCTTGGGCAAAACCCTGCCATTTATAGACACCACAGACACTGTATTTAAGCTAGACAAATGGAAAGTTACTGACATATGTGTAGTAGGAGGGTGTATATGTGTATCAATTTTAATGAAAAACCAATGTTGCATAACCCACTAAAAAGCGCAAAATATTGCCATTTCTGGATGCAAGCTCTTAGAAACATCAGAGTTTGAACAGAGTATACCTCATGTGATACGGGATGGGTGCATGTAATTTCAAACCACTGTGTATCTATGAAATATGTCTTTAGGTCAAATATAGATTTGTGTGTAATTTGACAGGGGAGTGTCCTTTCTGCAAGCCATTAAATGACATCATTCTGGCACACAATCCTGCTCTCCAATGAGAACGCAAAGAATTCTCCAACCTATCAGAACTCTGAAGGGGTTGGGCCTAGAAAGCTAGCCTCTCCACCCACTTTCAAACCACATAAAAAGGGACCACTGAAATCTAGAGAGGAGTTCATTTTCCATTTTGTTGCGGGAAGCTTTGCTGGACCACACAACATCCAGAAGATACCAGTTCCAGACTGACTCCAGCTACATATTCCAGAACCTAGAACTTATACTTTAGAACCTAAATCAGAGGCCTAAAATCACAAGCTGAGTTCTCTGCCGCAGGTCTCAAATCATTGCAAGCTACTCAGAGCCGGGCGAGCTGCTTGAATCCCTTGCCAAGAACTTTTGCCAGGACCAGTGCAGAGATCCAGGAGCCGTGCAGAGACCGCTGTATCCGGACAGACCAGACCAGAGATCCAGAGTGACCCAGACCGCTGTGAGCAGAACCAGAGAGCTGACCCAGATCACTGTGAAGTGCCGAGACCAGAACCGGAGTCCAGTCCAAAACCTGACCAGATCCGTGGCAAGGCCTATTTCAAAAATATATTGTGAGTACCTAGCAGAACTGTGCAGAACCAATCTCTTAGTTAAAATAATCTAATCCAAACTATTTTAATCTAACCAGAACTGCCTCCTAGAAGTTGTCACTTGTTATTTTGTAAAGCTGCACAACTGTCACCTGCCAATTCTGAAGCTGCAAGCTGTCATCTGTCATTTTGAGTTTTACTTTAAATCCGAAAATCTACCTTTATTAAATCGTCCGTATCTCTTGAACCGTTTGGGCTACGAACTTGGTTTAACTTTCCTCTGAAAGCTTAGAATCTAACCTTTCGAACAAGCCTAGATTCACGCACTCACGAATTTTGCCGCGATTTGCGATTTGGCCCGATTTCTTCACTTGTAAAAAGATAGCGGCTTTTGCCTGAACTGCTAAAATTCGTTTGCATCTTAAGAACCATCCCTGAATCATTGCTAAAGTGAGCCTGAACTCATCCCAAGTATCTCTCACTCACCCTGAACCTCCTAAAGGAAATTAAAAGCATTTTCAGCATATTTCTCACTTCATTGCCACCACATTCAAAGCACTTGGGCCTGTGTTTTAAAACTCATACCCGTTTTCTCTAAGCTTGCTGGGGTGGGAATTGTATTTCGTATTGTATTTGATTGCATTCCTGAGAACTGTGCGTGTTACTTCCATCTCCTTCCATTTCTTACATTGCATAGGGGAGGGGGGTGAATTGCCAGAGAAAAAGTGATTATCTTATCTTTTGCTAAAATCATATCAAGTATTTCTGTACTGCATTTTTTCTCCTCATTGCTTTTCCCTTGAAATCATAAAAGTATTTTTGCTACTTTATCCATCCTATACTAACTCCTCATTGATTATAAAGAAGTGTGCTAGTGTCAGATTACCCATTGTTGATTAACAGTATATTTATAAGGGCGATATCGATTATTAATTTATTATAAAAGCGTGGTATCTATATTTTGTTTTATTTCTCAAATAAACCTTTTAAACTTCCAAAACAAAACTACTTCTTGGCTCAGTGGGGTCAGGAGGATTCTAAGAGGGGTGTTATAGGGGTAGTCATCCAGAACTCATGAACTGGACATAAAGATATATCAATAAGGGTTTCCATTCAGTATCCCAGACTAGGCATTGACTTAGCTGTAGTGTTGAATTGAATCTTCTTACAGATTCCCGGGAGGCAGATATTATTACGTCTCAACCCGTTTTCCTTATCCTCCTGCTTTGCCTCCAGCGCTTCACATCTCACATCTAGGGCTGCCATCCTGTCCTGCCCTTTCTCCCATTCAAATGTTTGGTCACATTATGCATTCTCAATGTCTGCTGTTCGGTTCTCTACAGCTTCAAAACTCTTGTCAAGGGAGTTGATCTTTTTCATAACATCTTCTGTTCCTTTTTGTATCTCCTTCGTTAAGGCTGTGAGCAGGTCTTTCAGATCTGATTTTGTGGCTGATTGGGCCAGATCTGGGGCCTCAGGGCTAAGGCTGGAGCATAACGTTTGCTCCCCTGGTGGGGCCCCTTTCTTCGACTTCTCTGGGATGGTGCTGCTCATCAACGTCGCAATATCCACTTGCTTGGTTGCTTTTCTGATTTTCGCCATTATTTCCTGTTGTTTAGTGCTTGGATTAGAATGGGAGTAGTCGGCTTGTCATTCCTCCGATGATTCAATCTCCCCAGTATTCTCCCTAGGATCTCATGGGCTGGAGAGCCACTCTTCAAGTTGCTTGGCGTGTCAGGTCCTTTAAGCTCCTTAGCTAGAAGTCGCCGTCACTTGGCTCAGCCAGTTCTCCCTTCTATAGCCCGGGGGAATTATCTCTTTGGTGCGTCTTCTTTTACTAGGTCCCTTTCCATGAGGCGGAGGGTTACTTCACAGGCTAAACTGTTAGTGTGTCAGGCTTTGCTTTGCAGCAGGGTACACAGGCTAGGTCTTGGGTGCCCCTTTAGGTAGATTCTGCGTAGTCCCTGGACAATCCTCAGCCAAAGTCCTCCTTTGGGGGCACCGCTTCCACCAGTGTCCCCCTGATGGCACAGGGTGGGCAGCCAGCTCTTTGTGGAGGTGCCCGACACTCGAGGTTCCACGTGTTCCTGTGCTATTTATTCACCCTGTGGGGCCACTTCGTCGTGTGCTGGTCTCACCAGCTTCATCTAGTTCCCCCTGATGTGGCCTGGTGTTTCTATGTTCAGAATGTCACCTTCTTAGAGCCTATTAACAAGGGGGTCCTGGGAGTCCCTCTGCCAGACATTAGTCCTGATTACAAGAGACTTACCCAGAGTCTTTAGCTCACTATCTTTCACAGAGAAGAAATATCCCAAACATATCAGTCTTTGTCCTACCCTGGGGCAGTCCAGCACCGAAATGCTAGGCAATTCTCCTCTGAACAAGAGTACCAACAGAAACCCCAGACACGTGTTTCGGTCTGGTTGGACCTCATCAGTAGGGTGGATCTGTGCCTCTCTAAGAATAGTGAGCAAGGGGTCCACGTCTGGATTCCCCTAGTAACTTAGGGTGAGACCCAAAGTTACTTGAATATGCAAATTAACAAGGGGGGTCCTGGGAGTCCCTCTGCCAGACATTAGTCCTGGTTACAAGAGACTTACCCAGAGTCTTTAGCTCACTATCTTTCACAGAGACCCCCCTTGTTAATTACCTTCTTAGAGCCTTCCAGCTCCACTCCGCATGCATTGGTAAGTGTGGTTACTGCTCCATGGATCAGGCTTGCAGTGAGTCAGCCACCCTTTGCCGTTGGTATGCCAGATAGCTACAGGATCCCAGGAAGGAACTTGGGCTTTGTTTACGAAGCATTCACAGTCCTCTCAGTCCACGGAGGGGTTTTCTGGGGTGGTTGCTCCTCCCTCAGCCACCTGCCAACTTATACCAATCCTTTGGTAGTGGTGTGCTGTGGGGGGCGCTTGGAATGTTATTTATGATCCTTCTTCCCCCTTAGCTCCCCCTGCACCTCCCACCCGCCAGACACTTCAGTAAACTCACAGTGCTATTGGGGGCTCTATGTGTTGAGCTGCACTGAAAACTCCCAATGCCCGTAACAGCTGTGTCACGCTGTTCCCAGTCGTTCCATTTCCGTGCTGATTGGGCAGATGCTGGTGCCCCTTTATCCTTGTGCTCTTTCAGCATGTATCCCCCCACCACTGTTTGCAGTAGTTAGGGTGTAGATGGTAACAGTCTAGATCATACGCCGGTGGGGAACACTGAGCAGGTGCCACCAGAGATGCAGGCAGGGCTCCGGGAGGGCTTGCTGCTGGGTTCTAGTACTCCGGAGTGTGTAATTGCGTTAGGAGTCAAAAGTCGTTGCAGATATGTTGGAGTTGCTGCCCGCTGTGACTACGTTAGCCTACCGACTACGTGACCTACCCTTCTATGGTGGCTCCTCCTTCTTATGATCACCAAGGAACTCCAGAAAGTAGTGGCCGCCATTTTTCTTGCGTTTCTGCGCCAGTCCCGAAAACTTGTACTCAGTTTTACTCTGCAACCCTGGGTTTCTCTGCTTCAGTTTGCAGTCGATTCCTGCTCCTTCCCTTCCTCATTCCATATTTTCAATTTATATACCTTAATGGGCCGAGGAGCCGGCGTAGTTTCGCTCGATGTTTGGAGCCTGCCAGGAGCTTCTAGGGAGACATGCTACTCGCGGCAGCTCTAAGCCACACCCTCTTTTTGATTCTTTTCCTGCAAGAGTCTGCAATAATGCGCAATGGTCAGCTGAATCTCCGACCACGGTTTGGCCTCTATATCTACTAACTTCTTGAGCTGCTTCTGTCCAGGATCTGGCTGCCCTTAGCACAATATATGATAGAACACAGGTATAGATTTTTCCCCAAGATTTGCGCGTCTCCAAGATCCACTTCCCTTGAAAATTCTGAATGTAAACAAGAAGATCATCTCCGTCCTGCATCTTTTTCGTCATTATAACTCCCATATCGGAAGTGTTGGGATACAGTACTCTAAGCGCTTTCCAGACTGCCGTCCTACAATTATTGAACACTGCTCCGTCATGAGCAGTGTAAACTGTAGTAACACCAGCATATCCATACATCATCAACTCTCACACCAAGTATGGGGATCAGGAGACCCTTAATGTCCACTACAGCTAGCGTGTTTCCTCCCATCATTTTTTCTAACTCATGTACCCATTTTCCAGTGCCAGAAGTTAAATCCTGGAGTTTACACCTTAAATTATCCTTTTCCATTGGGGGTCATGGTATATACTGTGGTTTGGCCCCTCCTTTTTCTAACAAGGGAAACTGTGAAGCCCCAAACTCATTCTCATCTCTCATCATTTGTCTGTCCACTGCAGGGACAATATACCCACATCGCCTTCTTCCTGGTAGCGATCTTAATCTGGGCACATAAGGCGGCGACTGCTCTCTCTCACCATGGAGTTGCCCTGTAGGTCGGTTTGACTGTGTCACTGGTTCTGACACTCTAGTTACAGGTGCGTTTAAATCTGACCATCTGACTTCTTTCTCCATCGAAAACTTCCCTCAGGACCACATACGTTCCCGCTCTCTTCCCCATGTAAGGTGTCTCTGTCTTCGTCCGACATTTCTTGTGCCCAACTCGTGCAACTTCTCCCCTCATCATCTCTATTCAGAGTCAGTCTATCTAGAGACAACTCCTTTTGCCTCGTAATAGATAAGGCTCCCTCTGTGTCATACAACGGAGTGCTCTCAAGTCAATAATTTTTTCCCATCCCCTTTGAGTCTGGGCTTTCATGTCATGGTATACTGTACCGATCGCTTCCCCAATGCTCCTAGAGTCAAACTCGTCTTCTAGATCTACTCTTGACGGACCTGGTAATGACTCATATTCTGCGAAGAATTCCTCTATATCCTCCCATGCTACTTCTGGCTCAGTATCCCTTATCTCTTTTTCCAGGAGCTCGAGATTGCGTGCTCTCTGCCTTCTTTTACGTTCCAGATCATCGTCAAATTCTCTTAATTTCCTTACTTCCTCTTTGACTCTGTCTTCTTCCTTTTTCTTCATATCCCTTCTCTCGTTTGCCCTGTGTATCTCCTCATCTTTTTGTCTCTGTATTCTCTTATCCCTTAACTTCTGTTCCTCTTCTATTCTTTTTCGCTCTAGCCTTTCCTGCTCATCTATCGCTCTCTGTCTGTTATCTTGTTTTCTTTGCTCTTCTGCTCTCTCATTTTCTTGACTGCTCCTCTTGGTATAACTGCTCTCGTCTTTGCCTATCTTTCCTTTGTCTTTCAATCGTTCCTCTCTTTGTTTATCTTTTTTATCTTGCTCGTCTTGATCTTCCCTTCGTCTTACATCCTCAATGCTTTTACCTCGAGTTTGAGAAAAATCTGACCACCCATCCATTCTTTCTGTAAAAGCGCCATCTCATCAGCTTTATCTCTTTCTCCTTTGCATCTCTTTATTTCTCTTCCTATATCTAGAGATGTGCTTGCTCGATCACTTCTCTCTTTATCGTGTCTCTCCCTGTCCCTCAGGACTTTAGGGATTGCATCTCTCTCCGTACTTTTATCTGGACCCTCATCACTACTTTGCATAGGTGACTCATATGCCGGGTTACTCTGTCGCTGCCTTAAGATCCCTCAGTGGGTATAACCCATCGTCTTTCTTGCTCTCGTCTTCTATTTCAACCAGGGCAGGAGGAGCAGAGGGCTCCTCACGCCCCTCTTTGCATACATTAAGTATTCAATCTACAGGGGGTGTTCATCTCGCTCCTCCTGGTAAATTTTCCAGAGCTCTAAGCTCGCTAGGCGCTTTTCTAGCTTCTTCCCAGTATATGCTGCATGCAAATATGTCGTCATATGCTGCAAAATTGCCTTTGATAGTGACCCTCCTTGCAGACACGGCATAAACATTTTATCTGTGGTTCCTTTAACCCATTCCGCACTATACTGTCTAAACTTGGGTGCATGTTTTGGCAACTGCTTGCAGAGATGCACAAGTGGCGTAATATCCTCCATTCTCAACTCGTCTACTCTTAACCTGTTTTTACACTCATTTGTTTTTAATCACAGTTTTAAACTGTATGTTTCATCAAAAATAATACAATATGAGTGAGCATCAATCGTTGCAAGCTCCAATCCCGTTAACCACAATTTTTACTTTAATCGTGCTAATAAAACAACCATCAAGTTCAATTTTTAAAAACGATAATTTTTTTTCTGTTTATGACATCATCAAACAGAGAAACTCGACCGTTCACATACATCTTCTACAATCTTTTCTCTAAGACTTGTCTTGCCCTCTAAAATACTTCATACAAAGTGTAAATTACTCCTTTAGATTCGCCTTTAATTGAATCTGTTTTCTATGTGTTCCCCTACGGAACTCTGGGTTCAAATTTCTTATGGTACATTTGTAAAAAAATGCAGGCCAGGGCATATTCTCTTATCGTGGCCTCTCTCAAGTCAATATCTCATTCCCCATATATGAAATATGATATTTTATTTATATCGCGCCCATACAAAAGTGTTTCAGAGAGCGTAATATATTGCACTCTTACTCTCACGTTATGTTTCATCCCGCCACCCTCTGTTACTCACTTTGTTTCTTCACTCATCACCCAGTTCTGGGTAAGGCTCTTGTAACGAGGACTCATGTCTGGCAGAGAGTCTCCCAGGACCCCCTTGTTATCTGCATATTTCAAGTAAATTTGGGTCTCACTCTAAGTTACTAGGGGAATCCAGACGTGGACCCCTTGCTCACTATTCTTAGAGAGGCACAGCTACACCCTACTGATGAGGTTCAACCAGACCGAAACACGTGTCTGGGGTTGCTGTTGATACTCTTGTTCAGAGGACAATTGCCTAGCATTTCGGTGCTGGACTGTTTGGGATATTTCTTCTCTGTGAAAGATAGTGAGCTAAAGTCTCTGGGTAAGGCTCTTGTAACCAGGACTCATGCCTGGCAGAGAGTCTCCCAGGACCCCCCCTTGTTATCTGCATTCACTCAGCACCCATACTTTTGCCAACTCACTCAGTTTTTTACACACTGCTATCATTTTTGTCTTCTGACTCTCGCGATCCTCCGCCTTTTTTACTGCATCTTCAACCTTCCGATTGATCCGCTTCTCGTAGACGTGGGAGGGGATTCTATAGAAACTACGGGACCCGTCACACCCGACTTGCAAGTTTTTTCCAATTACACTAACCACTATCTACGAGGAGCTTCACATCCTTTCAGCCGAATGGCAAAGGTTTTGCGATATTTCTGAAACTCTAAAGTTTACTTCGGTCGATGGCTCAGAACCAACCTCTGCTACCAAGTGAACTGGATAACCCAGCCCCTTTGATGAGTAGTAATCACCCTGGAGATGGATGGGGGTGCAGACTTTATTCATACATCAATAATAGAGACGACTCAGGAAGTTGGCAAAAGGAAGACTGTTTTAATATCAAGTATCTAAAACAGGGAGCATAACGAACATCAACAAATTTGCTTGATCCTCTTACTTAATGCATTTAAGAAAAAACTTAGATCTTAAAAGCAATAATCGTCAGCAATGATGTCTAACCTACGTGTTACCAATGTCATCCTACGTGGCAAACTACAAAAACCTATGGAGTATGGATGATTGACGCTGAGTGAATAGCTAAGTATACGATCCATACGAGTTTAAAAAAGTGCAACTATGTGATTGGCTACTTAACATCAGGTGGGGCAACTAAGCCCTCCCCCAAAAATGACCACCATGAACGTCACTAAGTACACGACGTCCCATTGGTTTACACAACTATAGGACCCCTAAATATGCAGTCCTCTACAATTGGTTGGCACTCTAACCTCTGCCAGTACTTTTCCACCTACATCTAGCAGCCCGCAGGATGGCCATCCAGGTGCTGGCGAGTTCGCCTTAACATTAGCTTCCCACCAATTAGCATATCAATCTATCATCACCTCAGTGGTCTACTGTCAATTAGGCCTTTGAAGCACGACCTTGGGAGTGTTCTTAGCTCTGAGAAATGTAGGGAGCGAGAAGCACGGTCTGCCCTCGTGCGTAGGTGTGATCATTTTGTTCCTCCAACTTCATACTTCAATGTAACTGGAGACCATGGAATCGAGCCTTTTCGTGTATTTACTACTATTTTTTAATAAACCTCTGATGTCTTCCTTGTTATTTTCATGCCTTCTGAACAGGAGTTTTGTTCTTTCACACGATTTGTATCCAATGTCAGTTCACTCCAGTTTGATAAGACCTTGGTTTCTTTGGCTCATCCAGCCTCGCCTGCTGAGATTCACTTTGTAATTCAATTTGCTTTTTAACTGCGACACACTAGCACTAGAAATGAGGCCTTCTTGCTGCTGTCCAGCACTGCTATAATGCGTAGTGGAAACATCCATCATATATATGCGCTTGCCGTAATCTATTCACTACAAAGCCAGCCTTAAGATTACTTTGTCTGCTTGCGTTTCTTTTGCATCTGTACACGTGTAAAATGACTTTGATATCTTCATCTGTTTCTGTGGCATAAACTCCTTCATCTTGATCCCAAGATGTCACTTATCCTTGATACTTTCTTTGTTTTTAGAACACAATTTATTGTTCTGATTTATATAACATTTTACAACAACAAACATCAAATTAGGGTCAAAGGACCTTCAAAAAATTATCATTCACACCTTTGAAATGGGTCTCGGGAGCTCCACCATCATTCGCAGAGAGAGTCTTTCAGGTTGTATCCTACATCGTCTAGTTTGAGTTAAGTACATGCAGCTGCCTAGTTTACTACATGTCTTCCCATTTTTGCCATATTTTTTCAGCCTTTCTTGGGCAGCCTCTGGCTGTGTATACTCTGCGTTCCATCATGATGCACATTTTCACATCCGCAGTCCATTGTTCGTATTGCGGGGATGTTGCTGAACCCCATAGTTTTGCAATATTCCTTTTTTATTAGCGCTCTGGTTGTTGACAGAAACAGTTTTTCGTATCTGGATAGGTCTTCCTCCCACGTAGCAGTACTTTCGGATCTCTATGGATCAATTTCCCCAGTACTCGTGTAAACTCATCACAACATTGTTGCCAGTATTGTTGGATTTGGTCACATCCCCACAGTATGTGGAAGAAGGTGCCCTCCTCTTTTTTACAGCATAGTCAGAGCGGATCGGTAGCCCTCCCCCATCTGTAGTGCGTGACTGTGGGGTAATATATTCTATGTAGGATTTTAAAATTGTATGAGTCGAAGTGTGCAGAGATTGCTACCTCACGTGGGTACATTAGGCTTGTTACCCAGTCTTCTGGTTGAATGGCTCCGACATCCCATTCCCATTTTGTTTTTAAGCTCAACAGTTCAGTGGTGGCGAAAGACGTTATGACAGTATACATTGTGGATGTTATTTTGGTGTCAATTTGTTCCTAACTATGTTCCTCTCAAGGGGGGTGCTTTCTGGCATGTCCGCTAGGTCTGGGAGGTGGGGTCTTAGTGTGTGTAGTGGTAGTGTTCCGTAAGTGGAAGGTGGAAGCGAGTTGTTAAAAATTCAAAGGGCATCCTTGATACTTTCTTGATGCCTTATAGAATATCTGCATTCTCTGGTCTCTGCATCACTTTTAAGTACGTCATCTCAGCTCTGTGTGACGTATACTGGTGATGGTTGGCGTCTTTACCATTCATCCTTGCGGTTTATTGGCTCTGCTTCTTCAGGGATTTCATTCAAATCACCATCATATTTTATTGTATGCCGGTATGGTTTTCTCAATGGGAACCTTGTCTCCAGGAGTCTCTTTGCTGTCGGTATTTTCACTGGTACCGCACAAAGTCCATACTCTGCCCTTTGCTGATTCAACTGTTCTGTGTACATCACATACTCTGGTTTCCAGCATACAGGTAAAAGGGGCTGTATGGTTGAGGTAGGGGTACTTGGCTCCTCCTCTACACCATTTTCCAACCCCTGGTCCGCGCTTAGAAACCTCTGGGTATTAAGCACGTTATAAATAACCTATCATATCAGATCATATGTAAAATCCTTGCAGTTTCGAAAGTCTTTGACAGTGAAAAGACACGCAAGACAAAACGTGGGGAAGGGAACCCCCAAGAAGAGAAAGACAGGCTTGAGCCCGGCAGAGGGAAGCCTGTACAGAACTGTGAATAGACAGTGAACGGAGGATAGCACTGGGGCAACACGCTGGTCTTGGAAGCAAGACCATGCAGAGCAACAGAGGTTTGAATCCCAGATCCGTGCTTACAAACTAAACTCAGGTACGGTATTAGGCATGTTATAAAAAAACAATTAATAAAATAAATTCAATAGACAGGCTCGGGCCCAGCAGAGGGAATCCTGTGCAGAACTGTGAGAAAGTGACTGTGAAAAGAGATGCAGGCTCAAACCCGGCAGAGGGAAGCCTGTGTTGAATTATAGGAAAGTAAAGGTCAAAAGTAGAACTGTGTATTTATGACAAGGGGGGCAGAGCCTAAGGAAGTGGTTGAACTACAAAAAGCTTGGAGCCCAAGCCTAAACTGTTGAATTGTACCATTAAACCAAAGTGTGCAGGACTAATAGAACTGTGCCATTCACCTATCCTTTTTAAGAAGCTCTCAAGACCCCGTGGTGCTGAACGTGGGGAAGGGAGTTGTTACTTCAGCCATTCTGACATTTCTTTTGAGACACCATTTTTCTTTTGTATTCCCTTAACACATTTGTCATTTTGAGAAGGAGGGCAAGGTTAGTTTTTTTTTTTAGTATAGGCCTTTTATTTGGACTAGACTGACTGGGACTTGTTTTGTTATTTGTTTAATGGTCAAGACTACTCCCATTCTAGAGTTAAGGTCAGATAGTCATTCTAACAACAATTCTGAAAGCAATATAGGACAAGGTTTTAAGTTCTCCAATGGCACAAACTGACCCCAATGAAATAATTACAATCCTCTCTAGTAATTGAGTCCAGAAAGCAATTGCAGCAATGACTACACATCCCAGTTACTCCTGGCCGTGACACCTACACAGAAGGCACACCTGACTTGACCTAGTGCATTTGCGTAGGCCCCTTTAACTAGAGTCTATAACATCATGACAGTGGGGGTCATTCTGAGTCGGGCGGTAGGGGATACCGGGCACCGGTAAGGAGACCGGTGCCGGTAATCTCCTACCGCCCGATTCCGAGGTCCCCTAACGGGAACGGCAAGGGACGTGTGGTCGGACCAAACGTCCCTTACGGGTCCCGTTAGGGAACCAGAGTGCAAATAACGGGCTTGCCACTTGCGAGCCCGTTATTTGCGCCCTCCCCATTCCCATTGAGCCCTATGGGGGCTCAATGGGAATGGTTTGCTCAATGGGCACTTACCAGTCCCTCCAGGGTCGGAATGGACCGGTAAGTCCCCATTAAACAACACCGGACTCTGTACTGGTATGGGAGGCAGCCATGGAGATAAGTGCTCCATGGCTACCGCCATACTCGGAATGACCCCCAGGGTCTTCCCGGTACCTCCTAGGAGAAATTATATGAACTGAAAAGATGAAATTCTGGCCTGGACAGAGAGAGTGAAGGGGATTGTCTAAATAGCGCAACCGCCATGGCCACTACATAATACAATATTTATTACTGAGACGCCATCCAGTAAGTAAATTGAATGTGACCCAGAAACAATAGGTTCCTCTATCAGTCAGTCATTGGAGAGCGAGGTGCATCCAATAAAGAACTGAAAACCTTGACGTATATTGCGTTATGAACCAGGACTGAATGCAAAAGGATTCAGACACAGTGACAATTATCCTATATACCAAGTTCATTTCCCTCTAGTGTTCAACACCCAAGAGGCTTTTAGAAGAGATTATTGCGTCCTAATACAATAGAATGACCGGGACTTCACTATCCTTGCATGTAACAGCATATGCGAAAAAGACATGAAGAAAAAGTACTTAAGAAAACAGAACAGCAATGTATATGCACACATGATATTATCAATTGTAATTCCCTCAGGAGCCGTCCCCTTTTGTCAAAAAAAGCCCCACCATAGTGCGTAGGAGGTCACCTGGGCTCCCCCTTCCCCTCCCTCCTTCCCCCTCCCTCCTCTGAGTAAATTGTTCTAAATACTGTACCACTGGTTTGTTTCATGTTTGTAAATTATGCTTCATTCTTTACTGGACCTGTTATTCTGTAAAGCGCTTTGGTGTAAAGCGCTATATAAGCTCAATAAACATAAACATAAACATGGTTTGGGCAGTAGAATTACACTACAAAATGGCCGACTGCATATTCAGGGACTCCCATCTGAGCCAGAAAAGTCATTACAAGTAAAGACGGCGCGCAAGAGCGCATCGCCTAGCAACCATTCTGTTGTGCCTGCAGCACAAGTCAGACTGCAGCAGCAATCCTTGTTTGGACGAGTACCCAGTCTTCATGGTAGGAAGGTGCCTGCAGATCCGCGATTAATTATGTTATGGTGATTAACAACAGGTCACATTATGTCAGTAGGATTATGGAACAGTACACCGTGTAGTGCGGCTCCTGGTACAATACTGGGTTTCGACCACATACACGGGTAGTTCCTAAGCCATTCAAGGTCATTCTAAACAGTTTGAAATATACCGGCTCCGCTTATCATGCATCGATGGCGGCATATTTATATGGATGTATAAGAACTCATAAAATCGAGAGTATATGCTAAATGATTCGTTTGAAATGTGCCGTAATTGCAACAAACAACAGAGCACGGCTCGGTGAGGTCACATATACCGGAATACACAGACCAGTTCGTGTAATAGCATATTAGACCTGGTCGAATAGCATGGAAATAGGGATAGGAATACAGCATGCCGTTACAGATGTGAGGTGAATAAATGAATTATGCGCCTTGAATGACTAAAGAACACCGACATGTCTTTTTAGGGAATCCGGTCGAGTTACACTGTAACCCGAGGCCTTTACTGAGAAACGAGAAGAAGAAAAATAAGAACAGAAAAGGGATTGTAACCCAGATGGATTTGCATCACATTTGGGGTTGAGGTAAAACCCTAAAACCCTAATTCATAAGACTGTTATCATTATTTCGAATGTGAGCCGTTGTGGAGAGTACCAAGGAGAATAGATAGAAAATAAGCCCATTTAGCCTATGGGGGTGTGGGGCATGTGTGGAAGTAGACAGATCATTACCAGATCTGCTTGATCTCATAATTGTTACGGCATTCGCATGCAAAAGAAATGGATGCTCAGTACACCCAGGTCAAAATAGTTTTTCTGAAATTCCTCCCTAGGTCGGATGTGGAGGCACCACCATGTTTGATGGACAAGGCGATCTGATAGACGCATCTAAACGACAGGTCCTGAAGAAGATGACCATAATCACCATGTCATCGAAACCGGTCGACCATCTTGATGCACGTTATTCCTAAAGGAAACACGGGATACAGGATTTCATTGAAACCTTATTGTCGAGAGCACCGATTTTCTCCTCTTGTTTGGTGCCATTTGCCAGACCTATCTGATGTAAACTTAAAACACAAACCACGGGCTAAAGAGTTTAGAAAAAAATCACTGGTCCCGTAATACCTATATGCAACCTGTTTTATCTTCATTTTAATTGATTTTTACAACCCTGTGTTGAACCATACTTAACCACCTGATCCATACAACATGCACACACTCCCTCTGAGGTGAATACAGCAACAATACGGCCTTGTGCCATAAGGAAATACTTCCTCCAGGGAATGTCCATGTAAGATATATAGACTTGGTTCAACCTTTTTATCCTTTTGAAAATGCTGTAACTGTACACATTGTAGATGCAGGGACAGTATTTTTCCTTACTCTTTCCTATTAGATAGGCAGCACACCAGCTCCGACCTAGGGATAGTAACACCCTATAGGAATAGGGTGTTCTTACGCCTAGGGACGTTGCTAGCATACACATTAAGTGGGAACAGTAAATTACTATTGCTATAAATAATCAATTGCCCTTAGGGCCAGGATAGGCACAGATGCAGGAAAGTCAGAGTTCCAAGTGATTTCTCTTCCGACAAGTTAAGTACAGACTTCAGAGTTAGCAGAAAGGGTCCAGGAACTATACAGAAGGCTCCCTAGATGTGTTCCAGCATTAGGCCTAGGTGAACGGCATGGGCGAACTCCCAAAACACACAAAACACCCCCAAGGCTACACAGGATTCACCCAAGACTTAAGCTAAGTATTACCCAAGCCAACACAGTACCTCAGCAGAGAAGAAGAGCTTGGAGCGGGCGCCTTCATAATGCAGCAGGACAAGTCTCGCTCCTTGGATTCTTTGTCGGTGTGACTGAAGAATGGACACTGGAAGGGAACTTGTAGCAGCAGTTGGCAGAAGAGGCTTCCAACAAAGCATTCTTTAAGGCTTTGCAGTTCTGACGCCCTTTTACACGTGCCTGAAGAAGAACGTTCACCGCCGATCAGATTCTCCTCTCTAATCTGGTCCAGCACTCTGGTGAGGGGACTTCAAGGACTTGAGTCTTGCTTCTGGAGGACCACGAGGGGACCAGCAAAGTTTCCGCGAGAATTGGACTTCGGAACATGTTGCACTGCACACAGGCTCGAGGTCCCCTGGTATTGGCGGTTTGCAGCCCAGCAAGGTCGTAGCACATCGACGGATAGCTCATTTTGCAGGTTTTCTCAAGACTAGTCAGTCCCACCAGACTCTGGGTGGGATCTCCATCTCTGGAACTCCCATGTTGCTTGGAGCGAAGGGTGACATCAGGCTCCGGTTACACAGCAGGCTCTCTGGTTGCTGGAAACAGTTACAGCAGGCGTTTCTCCATCTTCCTCTTTGGATTCAGCTCCAGTGGTCCTCTTCAGTTTCCAGAATCTGACATTTATCCAGGAACCCAGCCAAGCATCAGGCAAGCAAGAAACTTTCAAACCTGGGTGGGGTGGCTGTCCTTTCAGGATAGCCAGCCCCTGAGATGGAACTGGTTCCAGGCAGGAATGCCATAAGACAAAGGTCGTCAGAGTTTTGGACTCCCCCAGGCCCCCCATTTCCTGTCTTCACAAACACTCTGGAGCCTCGGCGGTCTACACAACAGGTTCCCACCAAAGAAAAAAAATCAAACCATGACCTCCCCCACCTAGGATGGCAGAAAAAGGACAAAGAAAGGACAAACACACTAATAGTAAGCTTGTCACTCTAACAGAAATGTTACAGGAGCAGTGAGAAAGGGGATACCATGTATTTTCCCAGCACTCCACAAAAGGTGGGGTGTGCTGGTCTCACAAGATAAAATTTAAAGGGGATGAAAATCCCTCACTACCCTTAGAAACAGTAGTTCACCCAAGGAAAGCCATAGAAAATAAAAAGGGAATACCAAAGGGCTACCTAGCAACACTGCACAGAAAGTGCTGTGTGCTGCAACAATCAAATGTAGATGCCCAAAATGTTATCAAAAAGGATAGTTTAGAAAATACACTAGGGAGAGACTACAAAATGACCCCCATAAAAAAAAAAGAGTAAAAGAAAAGGGCGAGTGGGGAAAAAGGTTCCCACTTACTCAGGAACAAGGAAAAATAGTCCACAAGTCCATGCACTGGCAAAAATCCCATCAGCTTGATGACAAGTCACAGATCAAATACGTGGGCATGGCTAAAGTGCCCGTACCACAACGTGGAGGTAACCTTACCCTCAAATTGAGACAATTGGAAGCACGGTTAGTTTGTCAATATCGAACCGTATCCAATGGCCTCAACAGCGATCATGAACTATCTGCGTTTCTCTGAAGTCTGTGCGTATTCCGTACATCAGACTAGTATGGGGCTTCATACATACTTATAGATAATTGATGATGGGAACTGTCCGGTATTTACAATATTGATCTCTTCTAATCAAACTATGGCTTGACCACTGTTTAGTGTAACTTTGCCACTTCTATTGGTTTGCAAGTACGTAGCATCGTTAATTGGGGGACATTGGGACCACTAATCATGGCCATTTACATCCTCCTCATTCGCTAATCAGGTGGATCCCTGGCACTGGCCAGATTTATTAGGTCTCTTTCAGGCGACTTAACCACAACATTTAAAAAAAAAATGTTTTGGACATATAACAAGACTTCATTGCTAACGCTTCGTGTGGGTATTGCCGGGTATTATTTAAATATAGTCCCATGCCCCTAATTACACTTCGGCTGCATCCCCATGTATATGGAATTTGTCTTTTAATTTAACTTTAATGATATTACTGGCGCTTGAACTTTAACTCAGCCGCACACACGTGCATATAGAATAGGTCTTGTGCCCACACGCAACATGGCCGCCACAAGCTCACGTTGGAGCTCTAGTTGTTCACATGGCGCTGGCCGCATTGTAAATACGAGCTCAGACATCACGCGCGAGGCTCTATCTCATTAGTCAGGTGGAAACGCCGGTAAGTGCAGGTCTTTCGCGTCGACCCCTACGGACTATTCGCCCTGGGGCTATGCGAATGTGACCGTCTCGCCATCGCGAGTGTTAACCATTTCACTAATTAGATACTTCCTCTCCTGTCTCCCCCTGTCTCCCCTTCTACCCGATGCCGCGTACCTGCTCCAATCTCACTCCATTACATCGCAATTGGTCTGGCTGACAGCTACGCTTGAATATGCACATGCGTTTATATAGGTATGGTTTTACAATCTATATACTATCCATTCCTATGTGCTATTTAATTTCTTCATATGCTAAGCGGCTAACTTAGTTTCCTCCCGCTTGCAACGGAGCCGCAACTGAAAATTTACTGGATATCTATTTACCATATATAAAAGATAAGAATAGATGCAAGTTAATTTGGGTAAACTTGCTTTAGGCAAGCAATTTAATTTTGACAAATTTATGTAAGCCAACCAATTAGGGCTTTTTCGAACATGCAAATTGTCCATTGAAATACAAACACCTTGTATTTCTTGTTTTTTGTTTTTCCCCACACAATAGAACTAGTGCCAAGCCTCCTCAGGTAAAACTAATTTCCCTTTTAACTGCAAGCACTTAGACACAAGTGTGACGACTTTTCTATTTACGGGGCCGTTCCCATCACTCATGCACATTTATCTTTTTCTTTCAAAATTAATGTATTTATTTATTTATATTTATTTTTTATTTATTTATTTACACATGCATTGATTTGACGGTTCAATTAACTCCAATGATCAATGGGCCATATATCCTTTCATGTTCCATTTTATTGTGCCATGTTATATTATTATACTCTGCAATGCTAATCAATTTGACATACCTTTTTGGGAAATGTTATGATGTTTATTTTATATGCCACCCTAATGCTTACTGTATGGTCTTTGGTTCTGTCTCATGTCCAATTGTTGCTCATCCTAATTCTTTGTCAAAAATGTACAAAATATGTTCATAATTTTGCAGCCTTGGAAGAAGAGCTTTTGCTCGAAACACGTGCCAGCTGTTTGAATAGCATTAAACTACGCCCAATTGAGCACTTTAATTTTTGGTTGTGTCGCAATCCTTGGGAGCAAAACAACCCTCATCATAATATGTAGCATGGATTCCAAGCCAATGAACAAGGAACAATGAAACACATTGTGTATGGGCGCTATATAAATAAACGATCATATCATATCATATCCCCTTTACGTAGTTTAAAACTTTAAAAGTCTATGGGGGCGGGGGCGTGACCAAGCAGTGTGCAACGTAGATGCCAGACCTGTGAGCTCCCGCCGTTGGAGGCCGTATGTAGTCCCTTTATTGGGTTCCGCCCCAAATGTCTTGCATTCGGGGGGACAGGTGCAGGAGGTAGCCCCTGTCCCCCGACACCCATGCCGGAGCAAACCCGCGACCCAAAAACCCAGGGATCCATAACTGGCCCCAGAGACTTCTGGTCAAGATGGTGGTCCGCAGGGAACAGAGGAGGAAGCCCGACAGGAGGGCTGTCGTGGATGGTGCTGGTCCTTGTGGAGTTGCAGCGGGAGCGGAGCAGGCTACCGAGGACTCCCTGAGACGCTCTGATGGACGTGCTGTGCAGGCAGAGGCAGCCGGTGAGCGGAGGGGGATCTTGTTGCCTTGGAGAGGTTCGTAGTGGGAGCAGTTGGCTTCCTGGGATGCCACGCCGGGTCTAACACTCATGGCAGCCCTGACAACCCGGAATATGAGGACGCGGCAGACTTCTCTTTAACACTCCTGGTGTGCTGCAAAGCGCATGGAGCAGCTGTCAGTGGGAGCCTGAACTGAGAGTTCTTCAGCAAGCCCAGAGCCTGGTGCTGCTGAAGCCTAATGCTGCTGGAGCCATGCGGGGATCCCGCTTTCCAGAAGGAGGAGGAGGGGCAGCAGCTCACAACAAGGAGAGCCGAGAAAGGAATGGCTCCTGGTCTGCAAGAGTGATTTAGAGAATAGTTGCATCTTCCTTGGGGACACCAGAAGAAGTGGTGCCTGCCATTCTTTACAAATGGCTAGCGGATACCTACACACCCTTTCTGGAGTCTCTGTATAGGCGCCACCAGAAAAGGCAGAGGAAGCACGACCCGTTATAAGGTGGGCGAGGTGAAGGAGTAAGAGACTAAGAGGCATAAGGCCAGCAATCTGAGCTGAGGAAGTACCGAGGGACATGTGGGTGGGTTGCACCGCTGAGGATAAGTATGACGAGGGGCTGTCGGCTGACCCTGACCATTGCTCTGTTGTCTGCCTGGGTAGACATCCTTCTGCCGCAAGAGAATCTTGCTACTGCTTTCGAGGTCCAAGAGTAGATGGCATCAGGAACAGGAAAATCCAATGCGCCCGAGTCTGGAAACATTAAGCAGATGCTGGCGATGCAGGAGGCCCGTACAAGAAGTCCCAGTTGCAGACAGGCGCCCAAATCAACGCACCGGCGTCCCGGCCCGCTCTGAGCGAGGACCCTTCCATACTGATGGACCTGAAGCAATAAATCCAGGGGAGCGTGGATAAGCTGACGGGCGCAGTTATGGATCTTTAGTCCCGGGTGCTGAGACCAGGCTTGTGGAGCTGGAAGGATTATCGACGAGGCAGACCCACGACCAAGCAGTGCTGTCTGAAAGGATGGATACTCTGGAACAACAGTCTGGAAGCGGTAGCGGTCAAACAGGAAGATGCAGAAAACCGTTTTAGACGTAACAACATCCCCATAAGAGAGATTCCTAAGATGATACAGGACCAAGAGCTACACACTTATGTCAAAGCCCTACTGCGCTCAATATTGCAACTGCCAGAAGCCAAAGACCTGATCTTAGACCATACACAAAGTGTTTATACAGCGTTCTAAAACAATAATGATTTGTGCCCAGGTCTCCTCACAAGGGTGCATTTCTACACCGAGAAAGAGCAGGTGATGCGAGAAGTTCAGAAGACAAGAGCAGTCCAATTTAGGGGATCCAAACTGGTTTTGCTCCAGGACCTTTCCCAGGCGACCCTCTGTAGGCGCAAGAAATTAAATGTAGTCACAGCATGTCTGCGGAACAAAAACATCCCCTACAGGTGGGGCTTTCCTTGTCGGCTGCTACTTGAAGCGAATGAGAAGAAATACTCTGTGACCAAAGAGGAGGAGGTGGCATCACTCCTCAAAGGTAGGGAGACTCAGAAGCTGGGGGAACCAGTCAGAGCCGGGGAACCAGTCGGTTTCCCCTCAGGAGCAGGAGAGGAAGCAACCCAGACTACGTAGCCCTCGCGGCAAAAGCACACAAAGAAAACTAAAACACCCAGCTCAGCGACTTGATAGAAAATGGAGGTTGGAATCTCGGGCCACTGCCCCGTTGATCAGCGGTTTGGATGGAGAGCCACAACCAACAGACACAGCCAAATCCTGGGAGCGGTGGGGAGCCATTGGGCTCACACTTTGAGTGGAGGTAACATGGCATGGGGGGATTCTGGATGGCTTTGGGGGTGAATTACAACGTGGGGAAGTGGGTGGGGTGGCTTTGGCGCATGGGAACCGTCCCCAGTTGGAGGCTTTAGATACTTGGTTTAGTTATACCCCTACGGGGTTGTAGTTTTTGGTTGAGATCTACGCCTTGGTTGGCATAGTTGCACAGGGGTTCACCAGGACCTGGGTGGGAGTGACGTGTTGGGGATGGGGAGGTGTGATTGGGAGGCCACCACCGGCAGATAGCTCATCAGCGAACATGGCTCATCATAATCTTCTAGGGTGACATCAATGCTGCGGGTGGAAACATGAAATGTGCGTGGGCTCCACTCCACCATTAAACGCAAACTAGTTAGAAGTTAGCTGGGATCTCTGCGGTGGGATATTGCAATTCTTCAGGAGACCCACGTGTTGCCACACGACAAAAAAAGGATCAAATGCAAGAGGTTTCCCCAATGTTATTTTAGTAGTGCGGGAGTGCAAAAGAAGAAAGGCGTGGGTATCCTGCTGGTTAGGGGGTTCCCTTTCCGGTTTACGGGTGTCTTAACGGACCCGGAGTAGAGGTATCTAGCCATGCGGGGCTCCATGGAAGGTGTCCCGCTAACGGTAGTGGGGCAATATGGCCCAAATGTTAAGCAAGACCAATTTATCCGGGACATGGTCCCAATCATTCTGGGGTTCAAGGAGGGTGACGGTTATAGGAGGTGATTTTAACTGTGTTATCGATCCTTACATGGATAAGTCGTCTCCCCTCTCAGGTAGATCTCCAGAACTTTAGAGCCATCACAATGCTGAGAGAAGTAGATGTGGTGGAGTCATGGCGGTTCCACCATCAAGGGTAACGTGACTTTACATTTTACTCCTCGGTCCACAGATCCTTTCCAGACTAGACCTGATCCTAATGGGGCCTGCTCTAGTTGGGAGCACCACCTCTATAGAAATTGAACCAATCGTTCACACGGACCACGCCACGGTCACGCTCACCCTCGCGGGTCCAACACTGCCACCCGCTGAGCGAGTGCCATGGCAATTGAATGGGGCAGCACTACGAGATCCAGTGTTGAAAAGAGAAATGGGGGAAATAATAGAGCAGTATTTTAGGGAGAACGAGCAGGGGGAACTTGATCAAGGGTTGTTGTGGACACAGTGACAGAGGTGTTTCGAGGGGAGTTGATCAGTAATACTGCAGCCTTGACTCGAGCAGCGGTCCACACATGGGAAACACTCGAAGCTAAGCTGAAAGCCAAAGAGGGGGGAGCATAAACTGAAAAATTCATTGAGATCAGTCAGGGCACTTCGGGCAACCCGGGCTAAGCTGGAGGCACTGCAGGTAGGAGCAGCGGCGCAAGCCCTCTTGCACGCCAAGATATTATTACTCGGGAGGTGAGAAGGCGAATAGGCTCTTGGTAGTCAAATTGAAAGATGTGCAAGCGCCCTATAGCATCAGAGTCTTGTGAGATGAGGAAAGGAGGCAGTGTTGGGATGAGCAAACGAAAACTTAAATAATCAAAAGCTATTACACAACAATTCTGGAGGCAGAGGTAGGTATCCCAGGGGGTATACAGAGCTTTATAGACTCTGCTTTAGAGGGTCACTTAACAGCCCAAGAAGTGGAATCGGTCATCAAAATCTCCCAAGCAATAGGGCTCAGGGACCTGACAGGTTTTCCAACGCTTAACAGGTTTCCCAACGCCTTTAATAAAGCTTTTAGATCACAGCTGGCCCCTCCATTGACAAAGATCTTTAATTCCTTCAGAGAGAGTGGGTGGGTCCAGAACATCACTCATCCTGAAACCAGGGAAGGACCCTGAAGTCTGCAAGTCATACAGACCCATAGTGTTGATCAATAGCGACACAAAGATATTAGCCAACAGGCTATCAGTGATCCTGCCATCCTTAATTAATGAAGATCAACATGGCTTTATTAGGGGTAGGTCGGCATTTGACAATATCCACCGTGCGCTAAATCTAATTGAGCTGGGGGCTCGCATGGGGCAGGAGGCAGTGGCACTGTCACTAGACGCAAACAAAGCTTTTGACAGCCTGGTGTGGCCTTATTCAGGAAATACTGAAAGCTTATGGCTTTGATCCTTGCTTTTGCAGACTGGTGTTCATTCATTTTCAGATCCCTCCACCCCGGTAAAGGTAAATGGATCCTACACTGGGATGATTAAAATCAGACAGGGAACTAGACTGGGTTGCCCCCTGTCGCTATTATTGTTCGCCTTGTCTCTGGAGCTCTTGGCCCAGCTGATAAGTGGGGATGGTGATATCACGGGTTTCTCCACAGGGCGAGCACAGCTTAGGATCGGTCTATAAGCCGATACCGTTATATCATTTCTTGCTGACCCTGGGCGCTCTGTTCCCTGAGCCTTGGCACTGACCGAACAGTTCGGCAATTATGGCAAGTCTGTGGGAATGGGAATTAGGGACTCGCAAGAGTTATCACAGAATGTCTGTCCCTCCTGGTCTCTCAAGTGGGCCATGGATTAGATAAAATACTTGGGGGTTTATCTGACTCAGAAGGTTGACACGCTGTATAAAGCGAACTTCCTGGGCCTGTTTAAGGACTGTGAGAAGGATCTTGAGCGATGGGAGCATCCGCAGATTTCTTGGCTAGCCAGAATAGCAGCAGTGAAGAGGTCTATTGTTCCAAGGTTGGTGTACACATTTCATGCCCTCCTGTTTAGAATACCCACAAAACCAGCTTCCCAATTGCAGGGGAAGATTCTGAAGTTTATCTGGGGAGGGAAAAAGTCCTGAGTGAGCACAAAAGTCTTAATGTGATCTCCCTGGCAAGGGGTCTTGGGGTTAGCAGCCCAGGTAAACTCCCTATTTGACTGGGGAGGTGACAGCAGGAACCAGTGGGTGAAGATACAGCAGGAGATTACATCAATCCCACTGGATGATATGCCGTTCCTCACACCAAGGGTGCGGGAAGATGGGGGCAAGTTCCTTCACGCTACCAAAGCCTCATTCGCGTATTGGACATGGGAGGATGTATGTAGAAGATCCCATTGAGGCTGGGCCCTCAAACGCCAATGTTCAATAACCCAGGATTCAGCCCAGGATTTAGGGGCTGGGAATTCACAGCATGGGAGACCTCGGGTAAGCTTAGGTTAGGCCACATGTCTACAGGTAGAGAACCGCTGACCTTTGAGGCCTGCAAAACGTAATTCACCATGGTACCATTATGCCCAGCTCATGCACTGGATACCTACAAGGGAAGTTAGATAGAGGGGGGGTCCATGGATCCCACAGGGTTGGAGCCCACACTGGTGGGAGGCCTTGCCAGGAGGCACACAGCCTGCTGGAGCCTTCTGACATCTTGGATACACTACCATGTATGTGGATTTGGGAAGAGGAGTTGGGGTTAGACATCCATGTGGACTCCTGGACCCGTATTTGGGAGAGAACCCATAAGGCATCCCAGTGTACAGGATTAAAGGAATGTGGCTCAAAGCTTTTTTTTTTTGTTTAAATATCTTTATTCGTTTTCAACATGTAACAGTTACAATGCAAGGCAAAGCGGTGTCGCATAGCAATTTGCTATGCAATTATGTAGGTTTGCTAATCAAATGCGCACCTATGTAGCAAAGTTAGCTATTTAAGTTGCCCTCTTCTATTAAATCACAGCTCGCCCTGCATTCCTCTCCTGTCCTCGGTTCTCTCTTCAAATAGCTTTTCTCTGTTCAAAAGTGCTAATGGAGAGAAAGTGCAGCAGTAATCCTCTCCTCCACTTTTAAGTGCCAAATGCATGTGTGGGAGTGCTAACCAAGAATGTATTTGTTTTTCAAATAATAGCAAACCAGAAGTAATCGGGATGATACTTTTATTAAGCTTTCAATATCCTGTCTGGCAAAGACAACTATATGTCAACGTTATGTTTTTAAAAAAAGACAATTGTGCAATTCCATTCCTAAAATGTAAGTTGTTACATAATGTATAATTACAGCATTGGTACTGTAAAGCACTGCATCATATCCAGTAAGGTTTTGGTTAGTTTTCTAAATTTCATAGTGACAACTATAATTGATTTTGTTGGGGAAGATCCCTTACCTTGTTTTGGGAGCCGTTACACCACTGACTCTGTTCGGCCTCAAGAACTTCTTTAGTGCTGCCCTTATCCTGGTTCCGTCAATGCTGCTCCTTCGCCGCTTACTGTGTTATTTCTGGGGTCTCTGTGCACGTTGCTCATTGTGGTTTGGTGTTATCCGCCCCACAATTGTCCAGCAGAGATCCCATCCTTCTCCTAGTGAGCAAACTATTATTGTGGCCCTGCCCTCTAGTCCGGTGTCATCTCCTTCTCCTCCTTGGCAATAAGTGCTGCGTTGATTGTGCGCCCTTCACAGCATGTGCACGATTTCCTCAGAGTTTCTTGCTTGTGGCTGTATATGTCCTTCCACCAAAGCCTCAGTTTTTTTAATCAGGGTGGGCCTCTGCCCCACTTGTTTGCTCTGTGTAACTGCGCTGTGCTGACTCCAGGCAAGCTGGGCTCAATGCGGTGTGTGATCCGCTAGTTTGCCCGGTTGGACTGTGCGTTGATGTGTATGGACACCTTGAACTCAATGGTGCACGTGTTATCTTGCTGGCTTTTCAAATCGTGTCCCTCACTCCTATGGGGGAACACCAGATAAGGATTGGCTGTACTGCCCTCCATGAGGCTCCCACTGGTTTTGTTCATGAACCCAAAGGCTCGTTCCACCGGACTCCGCCTCGCCCCCAGGGCTAGTTAGGGGGGGTGTTTTCACTAAATTGGTGCTCTGGTGGGGTCAGCGCAACCCTGACACTTTCTTCCTTGCCTCGTGTGCAGGCCCAAGGAGCTGCGTGTACTTCTTGTGTGGTCCGCAGGGTTTCTCCGCGCCTCGCCCGCTCCTTACCACTTTTTTGAGGACTCCGCTCCTCCGCTTCTGCTCATAGACTGGAGTCTGTTAGGGAGAATTCTCTCTTTAGGCTGAATTTCCTAACCTAGTGAGTCCCCCAGCAGCTTTGCTGGATTTCTGGAGTTTGTTTTTTCTCCTGCCAAGAGTGAGACTCTTTTTCTCCCACTCTTGGACATGATTTATGGTGTTCCTTTGACTGTTAATGTGTTTTATGGGCTATGGGGTCCTTTTCTCCATAGGGTCTCATGTGTTTTTTCTATGTGTGTTACACAGCACCCTCCGTGCAGTAACACAGGGGTGTCATAGTGACACCCCACCATAGACTCCATACCCTGGGACTGACTACTGTCTCCCAGGGCATGTAAAGTCACCATTGACTTTACTAGTCCCAAATTATGAACAGAAACCAGTACAAACCATCATATTGTGGACGTACTGGTCGGGGCAATTCGATTGCCCCGGGGTCTGTTAGTTGAGGGGGCACGTCTCCGTCCCCCCTGATCGAGTTTTGGCTGGTGGCAGTGGATACTACTTTTTATATTCGACTGCGAATATATCCCTATGGGATTTTCCCATTGTTCGAGGCTACCAATTTTAATTATTTAATTCTCATAGCCTCGAACATAGCGCCGGTTTATTTATTTAATATTAATTTGTCGGTTGGTATTTATTGCCAGGACTCGATTCTAAAATGGCGTTTGTGTTCTCTTCTGTGACTCCAACCCAAGTCGAGCCCTTTGTTCCACTTTTTTGCGGGCTTCTCCACAGAAGCCTCCAAAAGTGGTGCCACTCTGTCTGGGTACCACAGGTGGTGTGGGAGGGGGTTTAGGCACCCTGGACTGAGTTACCTTGGTAACTCAAGTCGCACTCTTGTGTGATTGGCCCAAGTGGTGAGCCGGCCGGCATGTTTGATTGACAGCTAGGCTGAGTGAATGGGGGTGTGCTGCATAAAAGCAGGGCTTTTGGGACTGGAACTTCAGAAGTCGCCACAGGACCTGAGAATCCGACGAGGGAGAAGCTGAGCCGACCTACCACGACGACACCACCGGTGGAGCCCTGCGGAACCGACTCACCACTTCCCGACGACAGAGAAGATCTCCCGGCTGGAGAGGCTTCTTCCCCTGACTGGTGGGCACAACCCCGGCAATCGGATAGCCACGTACCACTGGACCGCAAATAAAAGGACCGCTCCTTTTAACTGAGAACTCTGCAGCTGGTTTCTTCCGTGGCAGTGCAACGGACTCCTCTCTTCCTCCCCGACGAGATCCTCTCTTCCCCCGGACGAAGCACCGACTTGCATCCGCTGCCAGGAACAACTGCCCCCGCTGGAGTATTCTCACCACTTTAAGGTACCGTGTCCGCCAGGCCTCCCTTTCTAAAGATTGCTACAAGGTCATAATAACCCCTTAACCTTCTGGACTGGGCTGGCCGCCTTGACCCTCTAACTGGTCCCTTTCTTTTGGTCCAACTCCTTTTGAACCTTTGCAAGACTCTTGTGCACTTCAACCATGTGACCTTGGACACATTTCGTTCTGGTCCTCTTAAAGTGGATCCGGCCTACTGAACTCTAACTTCACGGTTTTACTTACCTTCCTCTCTTGTTTTGATCTTATGAAAGTGTTGGGATCTGTTTCATATTATACTCTGCTTTTCTCTCCCTTTTTAGACGAATTATTAGAGTGCCATCTACGTTAAGCGCTCACCGCTGTCTGAAAATAAGTGGGGCTTTACTTAAGACTTGTCTAATATTTTTCTAAGGGAGTGTATAGCTTTTAGTGACCGTGTTTTTGAATTGCTTACTTTTAGTGCCTGTGTATTTTTCTAGATGTGGTTTTAAATAAATAATTATATCTCTTTTACACCAAGCTCTGGTCAGTGTTTAATGTTCTACTATGTTCTTTTGACCTATTGTGAATACTCTGTATACTGCGCATACTCTGTATACTGCCTAACTCTTCTTGAGGGAAGTCTGACTGCTCAGCCACAGCTACCAAGTGAATCCGTGTGGTACAGACTGCTACCAAGTGGGTTTACTGCCAAACACCTGTAGTCTTAAATCTTTTGCAGTGGTCCCAGAGGGAACAGCACAGGTTTCTGCCTGACAGAGTCGTGAACTTCGTCTCCCGTTTTCCCCACGAATGCCAGCAGTCTCTGATGTCCGCTGCTGTAAGGACTTTCCAAGTCTTTATCTGTTGCGGCTACGATACGTTTGCCGGCTGCTTCGGTAGTCTGGTCCGGGTGGGCTGGATCACTCAGCTAGTCTCCTGCCTCTGCTTGCTACTGTTCTCCCGATGTTAACCGCCGACTCCGCAGTTCTTCAATTTTACTCCGCGGCCACAGCTCTTCCTGGTCTCCAGGTCCTCCTGCGCATGTCTTCTACAAGTCAGCAGCGGCTCCGTGTCTCCCGACTTTCAACTTTCTCTCGGCGCTGTGCTTTTCCAGCCCTGAGGGATATGCTTGCTCCCGCGACTGTCCCCTGTCTCTTCACAGGTCAATTTCGGCTGCGTCACAGGTCCAGCCAGCTAACTCGTCGCCCGCTGCCATTTTCAGCTTGACTTATTCCGTGAGACACATTCTCAGCGTAGCTTGCCTGCTATATTCACCCAGGTTCTCAGATTACAGCCCTCGCAGACGTTCATCTTGCTGGCAATCTTCTGTTTTTAGTTCAAATGGTGGTGTTCAAGCCTCATTTTTTAATGGATCCGCAGGAGCTTTCAGTGAACACATCTGCCTCACATGGCTGTTAGCTACGCCCCCCGAATGTGGCTATCAAGTTTTATGTACATGGTACATGTCCCCAAGTAGACTAACTGCAATTAACCCCAACATCTCTTAAGTCATTGTTGAGGGGATGTGGGGAGCGGGGAACACTAGGGCATATGTGGGGGTCCTGCCCTCTGTCACAGACATACTGGAAGGAAATCCTATCGCAAATAAAGGACCTTACGGGGGTGACCCTCCTCTGGGACCAGGGGGTGATTATACTGGGGGATGCTGACAAGGATGGCGGCTATCACCTGAGGGGACAGACTGCACGTGTTATCATGCAGCTTTTGGTGGCTGCCAGATTGATGGAAGCTTCTGCAGGGCCTGATATTGGCACAATAGTGGGTAAGGGTCTGGAAACTAGTCTCAGTGGAAAATATAACTGCCATACTTAATTATACATATCAAGCCTTTTACGGAGCGTGGCTCCCCATTGTTCAGTTCCTGGGGTCCCGTGAACATTTGACCCACAAAACGCAGATTTTGAGATATGCCGAATGTTATGATTATGATTATATGTTGTGAAATTCGCTTCTGATGGACCTGGTGAACATGCTTTGTTGTTTGACCTCACCTTTGTTTTAGTTATGATAACTCTGACATTGTGTTCTTATTTTGAAAATGCTTAATAAAGTTTAGAGAAAAAAAAGGTTTATGGGTGCAATGTTCATCAAAATCGTAATTTGATGGTGGGGAGCTGTACCATGTTGACATACATGCCGGCGGCTCATTGCTGCCAAATTTTCATCATTTTCACTGCAGACTGCAAACATGCAGGATGAAAGGAGGCATACAAATATGTATGCCGCCTTAAACCATGCACTTTTCCACTACGCCGTGCCAAGTGAGTAAACGCTGCCTAGCTTGCTCGCATGTCAGGCAGTGTTTACTTTTAATTGTGAGTGCTGCTTGCCATGCTCACATGGCAAGCGGCACTCACATTTACAATTAAACCCTGCCCACCATACAGTGCTCACAATTAAACTCTACCCGACACGCAAGCATGTTGGGCAGGGTTTAATTGTAATAGCAAGCATGGCAGACAGCGTGTACAATGGATTCCTATGAGGTCTGCCTGCTTTATGCTGGTGCATAAAGATGGTGGGCCCATAGGCACCTACAGCATTTGCACCAGCATGAAAATGCATGCTGGCGCAAATACTGGAGCATTTGTATGGAGGAGAGGAAGCCAGGTGGCGGATGTGCAAGTTGGATTCTGAACATGAAGCGGGGAAAAAAGCCGTCAGAAGAGGGTATTATGATGCAACGTGGTGGTGTAATGTAAAATCAATTGCGGCAGAACATAGCTGGGTAAGGATTAGGGTACTTACTATCTAGATTTCTGCCTTCGCAGTATTTCTCTGCAGCCTCTTGGCATACTGCTGCCACACCATCACCTTCTGACCCACTTTGCTACGTTTCATGGGATTTCTGGGTTCAAGGGCATTTCCTGGGTAGCATTTGCGGCATGGTTAACATGACTCATATAGCAATAATGTTGTGTGGTCCTAGCACCAACTCCAAGCCGTGTACTGCCTGACGATTGCGCTCTTTTGTGGGATTTCTGGGCCACGGCACTTCTTGGGTATCATTGGTAGCATGGTCAACATGCCTGCCATGTTACCTGGTTCTAGCACGAACTCCAAGACATGTGCTGCTGCCAGCCACCCTAATTTGTGGGATTTTATGGGATAAGCACACTTTGTGTGGTGTCTACAGCATGATCAACATACCGCCCATAGAAATGATAATGTGTGGTCCTTGCGCTCATCCCAAGCTGTGCTCTGCAGGCAGACTGCCCCACCTAGAACCACGACAGAACCGAGGATACAGGGGCAGGGTTTGAAATTGCTAGGAGCTATTTAGCTCCTGGTTATAGCCAATGGGAGCCTGGTTAGCTTGAAAGCAAAAGCTACCAGGAGATACTTTTCTGTGGCAAGTGGTGTAATACAAGCCTAGCTATGCGATATTAACTGTTTATGTTTGGGGATGTATATAAAAAGAAGCAAGAACACACCTAAGGGACATTTACAGCATATTGAATAATACAAAAGGAACAACAAGTTAGAGTTTGCATCTTGCGCAAAGTTCGATTTGCTGTGCACTATGTACTAGCTCCTGCCCAACTGGTTATGCCCGATACACAGGAGCTGCTTTTTGCTCCTGGCCAATAAATACCCATTTCGATCACTGAGGGATATTAACCCACTCTTCGATACATATGCATTCATGCATACAGCCATTCTCACCCCCTTATTCATCCACTACCCATTCATCCATTCACCCACACATCTATCCACCAATAGGAAATTCACCCACTCATCTATCGATATCACCCATCTATTGTCAAGCACCCATACAACCATATTTACTCGCTCATTTAGCCACCAATCCAACCACGTTCACGCGCTCATCCATCCTCACCAGAATGACATATTGACCCAATAATTTAAGCATAGACATTCACTCATATATCCCCACTCAGATATATTCATCCATTGATCCATCCACCAACCACTCGTTCAGCCACGGGCACCCACTCATCTATTCATCTAGTCTAACATATTTAACCACTTATTGATCCAACCATATTCACCCACTGACCAACCGTTTTTATCCATCCACCTATTCAACCGCTCGTCCATCCATCAACCATTATTCGCACAGCCGATATTCACCCATCTATTTTCAACTACTTATACATTCATTCACGTGACATGCACCCACTCATCCATCCATATACCCACCCACCCAACTTTATTTATTCATTCATCCACAGTGCCCAATTTATTCATCCGCCCATGGAACAATATTCGCACGCTCATCCATTCACCCAAACTATGTTCACTCAGTCAGACTTTTATTTGTTTGAAAGCCAGAACTATAGGCTTCACTGGGTTTTTATTTTAAGATTGGTCTGTGCCGCAGAGATAAAAGAAAGCCAACAGTAAACATATATACAACAGCCGAACCCAAATGGAAAGACACACGTACACCAACTCAATATATGCTAACACCAATGTGTATGCTGTGTAAAGTTAGCATACGTGACAGTAGGTTTCATTGGATAAATACAAAAGTCATTATCTTTGCAAATATAATGATTACTTGATGGTAAAAGTAAACATGCACATGTACGGACCTTTCATGTTCATCTTCCTCTGCATTAAGGAACATCCCATGCACATAAACGTTCTTTATGCGACTTGCGGAATTGCGGAACGGGGCCGAAAAGCGTCTAGTTACCACCGAGAAACGGACCCTACCAACGCTCCGCCTTCTTCTCATCACGTGTGTTCTACGGCATGTTTGGGTGTTAAAGTTGTAGCGTCTACTTCCTATCCGAGAAGCGGACCATAGCAACGCCCCGCCCTCCCCTTCGTCACGTGAGGTGCATGGTACTGTTAGCCGACCGAGGTCCTTCGCTCTTCAGCATCTCGTGTGATCGTTACATGCGCGGGAAGGCACTTGCAGTAGCTTCTTTGCTGCGAGTTGAAAACAACAGGCGGAAGATGCGTGGAGGCCCATTTCAACATATTGGCCCCTTGTTTAGAGCGAGGCGCCCGTGAGATGCATAAATGTAACTTATTTACACATTCTAACGAGACTGTTTTGTTGCAACTTCAATGTTTCCAGCAGCTAACTCTCCACGTCTGAAACCACAAACGGAAGGAATGCTATACGAATGAGATGTCTCCTGCCCCCCTACCCTTCCAATCACATCCATGGCTTGCAAGTGCTAACGTCCCATCGTCATTTCAATCGCCTAAACATGTATGCATGCTCATACATGTCAACATTGTGGAGCACCTGGAAGGGAGATTTCATCAGCCAAAGCAGGAGAAATGAATGTTCACATAGTTTTGCATTGAGGTTAGAATTATTTCAGGTGGTCGAGAGTAAACAATAGTAATATTTTTAATTGAAAAATTCGGAGTCTACTGCCGAAATCGCAAGGATTGGCATGTATGTCAGTATTTGCCGAGCCTTTGATAACAGTGCAGCCACAGGCATCGTTTACTGTCTGTCCTTTTCCCCTCATAACGTCTCTGCACTGCTTATGTTTGTCCTCTTTCTTTGATGCTAGAGGACAGTTAGTTATATCTCTGGCATTTTCCATCGTATTCTTAGAAGTGTTTCAATATTTTGTTAAATTATCTGACCATATGTGCTAAAGATCGGTCAAGGGTGTAGAAGCCCTTTTTTTTTAAATTTATATTAATAAAATGATGCAGGCAATTCCATCTCAGAAAGGATGATCTGCTAACCAGATCCCTCTTTCATAAGCTCCATGACAAAAGCATAGTGTACACCAGTGCCCTGCTGAATCAGTATCCTGAGCTGCAGCACCTGCTCTCCAGTGGCACAGAGCAGGTTCAGAGTGCCTTCTGGACAGTGATAGACAAGTCACTTCATCGCAGGGGATGCCTTTAAGAGATGCACATCTGTTCCCAAATCACATAACTATGACTGTGACTATCCTTGTGGCAGTTATACATTTTAAAATTAAGCCATACCTCAATTCAAGGTTTGGTGGCTAGTATTTCTCATAATTATCACATCAATTTGATAGCATACTTGAAGAACAGGACCCTAAATGACTGTGCCTCTATTTTTATCCTTTGTAAGGTCTGGAAATGCCTCTCTGGAGCGAGGCGTTTCGAGACCTTACAAAGGATTCACATGTTGGTATGCAACAACCTGGTGTGAGGCTAGTCCTTTTCAGACGGGTGTGCCCTTTAATTCCTGTTTCCCAGGACTGCTCCCGCTGGGAGGCTGTCAGACAGGAATTAAAGGGCACACCCGTCTGAAAAGGACTAGCCTCACACTAGGTTGTTGCATACCAAAATTGCCTTTGATGCTATATACAAGTGAAGGGACACAGTTAGTGTAGACAGAGGGCGCTCAGCATAGAGAGGAAGATTCCACCATCTTGTTTCTCTCTGTATCTATCTTTTCTTTCTGTCTCCTCCGCTTCCTTTAGCACAAAGCACTTTGGGTATGATGTGAAAAGGCAAAGATCACTTGTCTCAACATCAGGAATTGGTCCTCTTTTAGCAGTCCAACTAGTTGTGCACTTTTGCCTGTAAAAAATGGGTTGCTGTGTAAGTGGGCTTTATTACAGTTTCTCCAGGTCACATAAGATACATTGCCGCAGTACTATAGGTTTATTATTTGTATTAATTTATATACAGGAGGAACAATGTTTACAAAAGAACATACAATAGATAAGACATCAGATTTGAGGAGAAGCAATGAGCTTCTTACAATGGGGTGGGTTTGAGGGACATTCTGGGCAGGCTGTGGAGGGGAGTAAATGGAACAGTCACTGGGGGCAATACATTGTGGACATACATAGATAAAGGATAACGAACATTGGACATTTTTAAGTGCACGTAGGCAGTACTGCCAGCTGTATTCGGGATGTGACCATGAATGGTGAAGTGCTAGAGTGGAGGCTGATGAAGTCAGTGACAGATGCAGGATTGAGGCGAGGAAAAAATGTTAGCTAGTAGGTAGATGATAAGTAGGTTAAGAGTGTAACTCGGACGGGATGAGGTAAGCTTTTGCTCCGGTTTAGAAAAAATCTGTGTGGACCGTTTCTCGGATGTCCCGGGCAAATAGAATTCCATCCAAGTGGAGCAAGAAGAGAGATAGTTCGGAAGCGAGAGGAAGCACAGGGACGGCGAGGAGCCACGAGGGTAGTCGAGGAGACAGAGCAGAGATTAGGAAATGGCTTGTATAGTGAATCGAGCAGGATAGATATAGGGGGGCCTTACTGTGGATAGATTTGTGAACCAGGAGAAGAAATTTAAATCTGGACCTGTTTTGCATCTTCAGCCATCCAGCCTGTTAACGGTACGAGGAAGTAGGTGTGAAGTGAAGAAGTTCAAAGAGAATCCTGTTAGCGAAGTTAATGATCTTGTCGAGAGGACAGGAAGCATAGTTGAGGAGACCAAAGAGGATGCTGGCACGAAAACAAGAGTGGTTAAGAGATGCTTGGCAGTGTTGAGAGGAAGGAGGTGCCTGATTTTCCTTATATCTAGGAGGTTGAGGCGAGCTGCTGTTCCAGTTTTGGAGATGAAAGTAGATAAGGTGTGAAAAGGGTCATAGATGACGCCAACTTTTCTATCAGAAGAAGAGTACGGAAGAGAGTCGGGTGGGAACTGATGGGTAGCGGAAGAGATGAGAGAGAGATTTTGGCAAGGAAGAAGAGCACCTCTGTTTTGATAGAGTTTAACATCAGAGACTGCAAAGCCATCCAATATTTAATGGCAGAGAGACAGTGGGAAATGTTGATAGAGGAGAGTTCAGGAAAAGAGAAGAAGATTTGGGTGTTGTCCGCAAAGAGCTGGTACAAGAACCCAAAGGAGAAGATTTGTGCCCCAAGACCAGAGGTTTAGCGGATAAAGAGGGGCGTAGCCAAGACAGAGCCTTGTAGGGCACCAACAATTAGAGGAGTGAGTTGAGAGGTGTTGTTTCTGAAGGAGACAGAATTGGCAAGGTGCAAGGTATGATCAGAGTTATCGACAGTGTCAAAGGCAGACAGGTCAAGGAGAATTAGGATAGAAGATAGGTTGGAGTGCTTAGCAGAGGTGATGAAGTTGGACATATTCATGAGAGCACTTTCTGTAGAGTGACAGGAGTGGAAACGTGCTTGTAGGGGTTCTTGAAGGTTGTGGATATCTAAGAAATTAGTAAGACGGTTGAACACAACCCTTTGAGCACTTAGTGCGGAAGGAGAGAGAGAGGGCAAAAGGTAGCTGGTAAGTTCGGGTCAACCCCTCGCTCTTTTTTTTCAAAGCTTCTTTTTATTAGATTTTTTACATATAGCTTCCAAATGACATCAGATATTAGAGCTGCTTTGAAGCTTCAGTTTAGTAAACTAGCGAAAATAACAATAACCAAACCAAACATTGTCCTGAACTCTGGGCAGGGAATGAGGGAAAAGAATAGAAAATAAAAAAAGGGGAGCTGGGGTTAGAGGGGAAGATACGAGGGAACATCAGTTTTCACAGTAAGCCATGTCGGGAATCTACTTCTTGCTGCTGTTTGTTGGGGGGTGGGCTTTACTTTGGCCTGAGTACGTCCGGTGACGCTGAAGCTGAAAGTTTGTCGGCTGTTAAGCCCAGTCTTGGCTTCAGGAGTTCCTGTTTCTATCTTGCCTCCCTTGGGTGCTATTAGTCTAGTTTCTCCATCCATCGAAGGGTTGGAGGTTGTCTTGCCACCCCCAGGAATTGCTGCGTGTAATCCAGGATGGGGACCCACATTTGGTGGAATTTGCTTCTGTTGTCAAATCGGATGGTGGTGATTTTCTCTACTGCCACTATCTCCCAGCATTTGGACCACCACATTGGGATTGACGGGCTCTTTGGGTTTTTCCATAGCCTGGCAATTGATATTTTTGTTGCAGTTAGGAGGTGTGAACAAAGGTCGGCCAGGCGTCCAGTCAGAGGGAATTGGCCTTCGCCTGTCGCCCCCAGCAAGACAATTCCTGGGTCCCACGGCATTGTGAGGCCCGTGATTAGTTTAATTTGATCAAGGACACTCCTCCAGAACTGTGCCGCACTGGGGCAGTTGCATAGTAGGTGGTATAATGTGCCTTTATCTGGGCATCCTCTCCAGCAATGCTCCGGGATGGTGGGGTTACATTTGTTGAGTATCTCCAGGGTTCGGTACCATCTGTAGCACACCTTGAAGGCTCCTTCCTTATTGGTTATGCATTTGGAACTTTTATGCACTCGAGACCAAATGCGGCTCTATTCCGCACGGTCGATCTCTCTGCCTATGTCCTTTTCTCATTTTATCATATAGGCCTCTTTCTTGCTTGGGTCCGTTCTGTCGAGCAGCTTATATAGGGTGGATATTTTCGCTTTTGGGGGGTTGGCGGTGAGCGTTCTCTCTAGGGCTGATAGTTCTCTGCTCCCGTTTTGCCTTACTGTTTAGCTTGACAGGCCTGAGTTGTGTGTACCGGAACCTTTCTGTCTCTGGGACTTGAAATTTGGCTTTACACACTCTGAAGTTCAGCGGATCACCGTTTTCGAAGAAGTCTGCAATGACACTCAGCCCTCCTTCCTTCCATTTGTCAAAGCTGTTCGGGGTTATGCCTGGGGAGGAGTCCGGATTGTCCCAAATGGGGGTGAGCGGGCTAATCGTGGTTCTGCAGCTTCAGTGGCAGGTTGCTTTCTTCCAGCTTGCCACTGTGTTTCTTGCCACTGTTAGGGGCCCCGCGTTAGCTGGGTATCTGGGGCTTCTCATATGTGGTAGGGATTCTATTGGCAGCGGGCTCCATTTGTCCTCCAGTGTTTGCCAGCGGGGTTGGGCGTTGCTTAGTTTCCATGCAAAGGCCTGCGAAAGCTGGGCCGCATGGCAGTATCTTTTAACGTCTCAGACCCCTAGGCCACCCACTGCGGTGCCCCGGACCGTAAGCGGTATTCGCTGTCTCTTTCCTTCCCAGACATATTTTAGAATGTCTACCTGCAGCTTTTGGATGGCTTTCTTTTGGATCGTTACTGGAAGGGCCAGGCAGTGGTAAAGCAGTCTTGGGACTAAGTTCATTTTTACGGCTGTAATCCTACCGAAACCTGAGATTTCTTGTTTTTGCCATCTGGCCAGGTCCTTCCGGAGCTCTGTGAATAATAGGCGGAAATTTGTTTTGTAGATTCTTTCCGTTTTATTTGGCATTTGAACCCCCAAGTAGTTGAGGCTCCGCTTTACCCATGGGATCAGGTAGTTGGCTTCCAGGGAAGCCCTGTGTTGTTTCTGGACGTTGATACTCATCGTTGCTGATTTCGTGAAGTTTACCTGAAATCCTGCTGCTTCTCTAAAAGATTCGAATTCCTGCCAGATTGCTTGCATGGATTCTTCTGGTTGGGTTGCTGTAAGTAGAACGTAGTCAGCGTATAGGGCTACTTTGTAGGACTCACTTTTAATCATAAGGCCGTGTATTGCCAGATTCTGTCAGATTCTGCATGCAAATGGTTCCATAGAGAGCGTAAATATGAGGGGGGACAAGGGGCAACCCTGCCTGGTACCTCTTGTGATGTTGATTCTCTCCGATTTGGCTCCATTCACCCTGAGTTGCGTGGATGGGTGTTTGTTGTTGGATCATATCCATTTTGCAAAGTTCGGGCCAAACTCATAGTGTCTTAATGTTTCCTTAATGTAGCCCCAGTCCAGCATGACGAATGCTTTGTGTGCATCGAGTGACATGACTACCAGTTCCAATCCCATTCTGTTAGCTGACTCAATTGTGTTTATGGTTCGTCTGATGTTATCTTGCGTGCTGCGGCCCGGGGGTGTAAATCCTGTTTGATCCGGGTGAATTATGTCTTGGAGGATCAGCGCAAATCTTTTTGCCAGGATTTTGCGAACAGCTTGGCATCGTTGTTTAGCAGGGTGATGGGTCTGTATGAGGAGCATAGGGCTCGGTCCGTCCCTGGCTTTAGGATGAGAACCGTCATTGATTCTTCCATTGACGGAGTTGTAGATGACGTCTCGAGGAATGAGTTGAATAGGATTGCTAGCTGGGGCGACAGGATGTGGGCGTATTTCTTGTAGAATTGGGCTATAAAGCCGTCTGGTCCTGATGCCATGTTTTTCAGGGTGCAAATTGTTTCAGCTACTTCCTCCATTGTGATTGGGTGTTCCATTGCTTCGAGGTGGGGGTGCGGTGGAGCTCTTTGGGCAGATGCCAGGTACTTCAGTAGCGCCGGCTTGGTTGTTGGGGGACCTGACATGATTTTCTTATGGTGTTGCGTCATAAGTTCGAGTATGTCCGCCTTTGTATATCGTAGGCTGCCATTCCTTTTTTTATTTTTTATTTGTTTATTGGTTTAATAACATGAGGTAAACAAGAAAGAAAACGAATATCATTGGCGATTGGTCAAGCATATCAAGGAAATACCCAAACCCCCCCCCCCCTCAACCCCCTTCCCCCAAGACCACGGTTAGTTCACTGTTCCTCTCTAGTCCGTGCCCGCGTCCGGGCAACTCTCTCCACTCCGCTCCGTATTATCCGCCTCAGGGTGGAGCAAGGGCACCGTCAGGGCCACCCAACTGTGTAGTTCCTCGCTGGAATCTAGTCTTTGCACATGGATAGCCGTTTCCCACGCCGCAGTTTCAGCTATGATCCACTTCGTAAGGTCTCCCCACCATAAGGGCATATGTGGACCTCTGGGGCTTTTCCACCCCATTGCAATATGTCTTTTGGCTGTTATGTATATAAGGTCAGTGAGCTTGGTTAGGGGTTTAATCTTCCTGTTTCGCCTATATCTGCCCAGGATACAGGCCGTAGGCTCGTCCACCTCAACTTCGATGTCTGCGCCAGCCACTCTGTCCTTCACTTGTGACCAGAACTCCCTGATTACTGGGCATCCCCAGAACATGTGAGTCATTCCTGCCCTGGGTTCACTGCATTTGGGGCATAATTGGGTTCCAGCACCTGTGAATCTTGATATGGCTTCATGTGTGAGGTACGCTCTATTGGTGATGTACAGCTGGATAAGCTGCGAGCGGGCGTTCCTGGAAACTTTCTTATGGTAGTGGGTTATGTCACCCCAATCTTTGTCTTCAAAAACAAGGCCCAGTTCAGTTTCCCACTTACTCCTGCATTTAAGGTCTCCCCTGGTCGTACCCCACAACAGGGCCTCGTAGATTCGTGAGGTTTCATGGCCCCCCTCAGCGGAGTTCAGTATCGTTTCGATGCATTCATTTTCCTCAGTCAGGTCGGCAGCGACCGGCCATCTCTTGTACAAGGCCTGTACGACCACCCTGTGCAACATGAACTGTCCTGCCGGGCGGCCCGTGGCCTCGCAGAGTTCCGAGAAAGTTAGGATTTCCTGTTCTTGAATCAAGTCCCCAAGTGTGGCCACCCCGAGGGGCTCCCATTGTGTGCGTGTTTCAAGTTGCCCCCAAGAGTGATTAACCATAAGTGCAGCAATGGGTATCTGTGGGGAGAACGGGTCGTCCGACCCAACCAGCTTGCAGGCCCTTTTCCAAAGCCGGATCCCGAGCTTGGCGAGGTAAGGGCTGTGTCTCGTAGCACCCTCCCCGGCCCACAGTATGTCTCTTAGTAACAATCGGGGGAAGGCCGGTTGGAGGAGGCGAGTGTCCGTCGTGCTCTCATCGGCCATCCATTGCGTGACATGTCTCAGCTGCTGGCAAGGAAGTACAGCTCAAAGTTGGGGATCTTAGGTCCGCCCCTTTCGTATGGTCTTTGGAGAGTCTCCAACGCCACCCTATGCCTACCTCCCTGCCAGAGGAAGCCCCTACAGAGTTTGTTGAGATCTTTGAAGAATGAGGGGGGATGTTGAAGGGGGCGTTAGTGAAGTTATGTAGTAGGCGGGGAAGGGCAACCATTTTAAGGAGACCAGCCCTCCCGGCCATCGAAAGCGGGAGCCGACCCCAGAATTCCATGGATTTCGTGAGAGAGTCTTTGGCCCTTACGGTATTAATTATGTGTTCTGTGCCGGGGTTGCGGTGTATGGTTAACCCCAAGTATTTGAAAGAAGTTGCCTGCCATTCGAGATCTAGAGGGGGGAGGGATCTGTATTCATCAGTGTAAAGTGCTGCGAGGGGGTAAAGGCAAGATTTGCTCCTATTAATCTGGATCCCGGTGAGCTCGTGGAAGCAGTCCAGGGTTTTCAAGATGTATGGTAGGAGGTGTTCAGGGTCTTGAAGGTACAAAAGGGTGTCGTCAGCGTACATAGAGATGAGGTGGGTCACCCCGTCTATCTTAATGCCTTCCTCCCCATATTCCTGTCTCAGGTAGGCCGCCACTGGTTCCCCGGCAAGAATGTATAACATGGGGGACAGAGGGCACCCCTGGCGGGTGCCCCTGTGTAGGGACCATTTAGCGGAATAGGTTTTGTTGGTGCGTACTCTCGCAGTGGGGTTAGCATAAACTAGCTGGGTCCACTTTAGGAACACAGGGCCTATTCCCATTTTGGCCATGGTGGCATACAACCAGTCCCACCTCACAGAATCAAAAGCTTTGGTGGCATCTAGTGACGCCACTGCAAGTTTCTGCGGCCTTCCCTCAGTGCTATAAATGACATGATGTAACCTGCGCAGGTTCTCGGTGATGGAGCGCCCCGGGACGTATCCAGTTTGGTCTTGATGGATCAACAGAGGGATAACTCTGCGCAGTTTATTCGCAAGCAGGGCATTAAGGATCTTGCAGTCTACATTAAGCATAGAGAGGGGCCTGTATGAACCACAATCTGCCCTGTCCCTCCCCGGTTTAAGTAAGGGTATAATCACGGCCTCACTCATGGTGTCCGGGAGGGTACCACGCTCGAAGGCCTCATTAAAGACCTGGGCCAATATTGGGACGAGTGTTTCCTCAAAGGTCTTGTAAAATTCCCCCGGGAGCCCATCCGAACCCGGGGTTTTCCCAGCTGGTAGCGATCTAATTACCATGTTGACCTCGTCGGGGGTGACGGGCTCGTCAACGGTCTCAGCCAATTGCGAGTCTAATTCGGGTAGGTCAATGACATCAAGGGCGTCTTCGATCCTGGTGTCATAGGGGGGAGGGGCTTCGGAGTACAGGCTACGGTAGAAGTTGGTAAAGACCAAATTGATTTCTTGTTGGGTATGCACGGCGGTGCCGTCAGGTGTGAGTATGTGGCAGTTGGGTGGCCTGGGGGTCTCCCTTTTATAGAGCCAAGCGAAGAGTTTCCCCGGCTTGTCTCCCAGAGCATGGATTCTCTCTGTGTGCTTGGCGTAACTCAGTTTACCGAGGGATTCCCAATGAGTTAGGCAGGTTTGTCTAAGTTCGGCCATTTTTTGTAATTGGTCAGGGGATGGGTCAGCCCTGCCTTCGAGCATACTCAGGTCCCTCTCTGCGTGCCCAAGCGAGGATGTAATGGATCTCTGAGCTCCCCCAACTGCTGCAATCATCTCAGCCCTCATGAACACCTTGTATGCTTCCCAAGTTGTGCTCAAGTATCTAACGCTATGTTATTTAATATTTTGCCAACATTCCTCAGTGCTATCTTTTATGCGTTCCTTGAATACAGAGTTAAGTAGGGCCTCAGCCCTCAGCCTCCATGTGGGTATAGGGGGTTTAGGCGGGAACACCTCCCAGGTTACCAGTAGGGGAGAGTGATCAGACTAGGCAGGTAGCGCGCATCAACAAATATGGACGGTTGTGTTAGGCTGAGAAAATTGTAGTCCAGCCTGGTGTGTACGGCGTGAGGTGGGGAGTAGAAGGAATACTCACGTTGCTCAGGGTGCTGGACCCTCCATAGGTCACTGAGTTGCAACTGTTGGATTAGTTTGGAAAGTATTTTGGCTGGAGGGGAGGGTCAATCGTGTTTGTTATCTGATCTGTCTAGTAGAGGGTCAAGAGTACAGTTGTTGTCACCCCCCATATCATAATTCTGTCCAAATACGGGCTGAGTCGCGTATAAAGGGAATGGAAGAAGGCAGTCGCGTCATGGTTGGGTGCGTAAGTGCTGACCAGGCATACTTCTTTGCCCTCGATGGAGCCGCAACCACTACCATCCTACCTTCGTTGTCTGTTTTAGTGCAAGTGAGTTTGAAAGGAACAGTGGGGGCAATCCAAATCAGAACCCCTCTGGCGTAGGAGGAGTAAGCCGAACCTATTAGGGTACCACGCCAAGTTTTGGCCAGGGCTTCCAGTTTCTTGGCAGTTAAGTGAGTTTCTTGCAGCATGGCGATTCCGACCTTGCATCTTTTCAGGTAGGTTTGGACACGCCGTTGTTTAATGAAGCTGTTCAGGCCTCTGACGTTCCAAGTAACGACCCTATTGTGTCAGCCATAGGCGTAGTGTGGTTTATTGTATGTAACAGGTGGAGCTTGAGGTCTTGATGGTGCTGCGTTGCATGTGAATTGTTCCAGTGGTCTCAATATGTCCCAGTGTATGTCCCCAACTTGTGCAAAAACTCCCCTATTCCCACCCCCCCCTTAACTGTGAAATCCCCAAACATAGAACTGGCCCAGCGAGGTTACCCTCGTTATGACTGTCCCGTTTCTGCTCCGTCGGACCGTGCATTGGTCTCGAGGTGCCCTAAGGGCAGTTATATATACCCAAAAGGAAGAAACAATCATGGGGTGGAGTGAACTTGGACTCCGGGTCTCCGCAAGGAGGATCCATTCAGCTGTGTAGAGGTTCAAACAAAAGTATAGTTCCCACCAGGATGACAGGAGGAGCGTTATCTCGGTCACTGCTTCCTTTCCTCAATATCAGGGATCTGTAAACCGTCCATCCAGTCCCTGACCTGAGGCGGAGTGTCGAACAAGTGCGCCTTATTGTTATGCAGCACTTCAAGCCTAGAAGGATACAGGAGCATATAACGCAGCCTGGCGGCTTTCAATCTGGCCTTCGTGTGTATGAACTGCGCTCTGTTCATTTGGACCTGAAAGGTGTAATCGGGGTATATGGCGATTTTAGCAGAGTCCCGTTGGATTTGGCCCCCAGCTCGGGAAAAGGCCAGAATAACTTCACGATCCCTGTAGTTGAGAACTTTCGCTATCACCGGCCTGGGTGGGGCCCCCGGCGGTGGTTTCTTAGCCAGGGATCTGTGGGCCCTCTCGATGGTGAAGCTCTGGGAGAGTTTGCCAGCTCCCACCTCGTGTAGCAGGAGGTTCTCTATGTAGTTAGTGGGGTCAGAGCCTTCTGAACCCTCTGACGGCCCGAGGAGATGTATATTGTTACGGCGAGCCCTCCCTTCCGCCTCCTCGGCTCTGTCCTCCAAGTTCTTGACCCTTTGCTGAAGCTCATTGACGTCTCGAAGGAGGTGAGTTTTGGATTCAGTGTTTTCCCGGACTTTTGTTTCAAGCGCCTCGGTCCTGCCGGGCCAGGGAACGGACATCTTGACGCAGGAGGCCCAGGTCTGTGGCAACGGCGTCGATTTTGTTTTCCATCGTTGCCTGGAAAAGCTTGATGGCTTTGAGTATCTGGGTGTTACTAGGCTCTGTAGCCGCAACTGCCGTGCGGTTAGATTGAGCGTCCGAGTCCACCTTGTTTGTGCCCCCGGAATTCGGGGATTCGCAGGCTGCGAAGGTGTCCATCGTGGTCTGGCGCTGCTGCTTGGGCCTGCCGCCCCTGCCGGACATATCGTCAATGCAGGGCCTCACTGCACCGAGAATGCCGGGGGCGCAATCGGGAGGCCGCTAGCAACAGCTGCGGAGGGGAGACTCTTGTTACTGCCGCAGGGCCGACAGGGCAATGATATGAAGCTGCGGGGCGGCAGGCCAATTTCAGGAAGCAAAGGGTGTCTCAGTTCCAGCGGGCGCGCTGTGTGCCAGACGGCCCCCCCTGTTGTCGGCTGTAGAGTGGTGGGGGCCCTAAGAGTGGGCCTCACGGTCCGCCGGAGCGTCAGTCTGCAGGCAGGGGTCAGGTGTTTTCGCCCACACCTCCCCCCGATGAAGGTTCATGCAGGCGGGGGAAAAAAGACAGCCGGGGTCTCAGCGCCTCGGGGAGGCAAGCCCAAGTTCTTGTGTTGCTACCAGCGGCGAAGTCAGGCGCAGGGGGATAGAGTAATGCGCGGCCACGGGCCCCACGCGCCCAGCCACCAATGTGGATGTCCGGGCTGGTCCTCCGCCGCGCCCGCCTACCTCTGCGGCACCGGTCGGCCACCGCTCACGCTGGGGGCCCTCGCAACTATCCAGGGCACAACTCAGCCCAGTCGCGCGCCGCGGGCAGGGCGCAGTCCGGCAGGGGCATCGGGGTCGGTCCTCTCAATCGATGAGTGCAGCTGTTCAGCCCCCTCCTCTAGGCCCGGCACAGGTCAGCAGCCCAGGATCTTCTTCTCCCACCGGGCAGCGTCGTCAGTGGTGATAGTGCGCTCCGGCCTTTCGAGGGATCAGGGTGCGGGAGCCGCCATTTTGAATCCAATCACCGACACTTTTCGCACGCCGGGTGGAGGTGTTAGCCATCTCTTCTCCACCTGGGAGACGGTACGAAAGTTGCTGAAGAGGTTCTGCAGTGAATGGTGCAACTTGTAGGTTCCGGAGCACTTTAAAGTCACTTAAAACAGCTTATCATGGCACATCAGCACGGAGCTCTCAGGAGACACGTCCGCTCTACATGGCGGTGAGCCACGTCCCCCAGGCTGCCATTCCTATCTGCTAGACATTGAATGTTATTCCGTGAGTGCAGCTTCTTCAGCTTGTGCACCAGTAGGTTGGTATTGTTGCTATTCAAGTAGTAATATTGTTTTTTGTAGGCCAGGGCCTTGGTTAAGCGATCCGCCAGGTGCATTTCCAGTTCAGCTTTCGCTTTCTTGAGTTCCCGGCTTGTTGCTTTGGTTTGGTGCTTTTTAAAGGTATTCTTCAATTCCATGACCCTTTTCTCTAGCTTGTCTTGTTGCAGCTGGTTGAGTCGCTTGAGCCTTGCCATGCAATTACTCGCTAACCCGCGGATCACTGGCTTCATGGCGTCCCAGATGATTGCCTTTGAGATGTCGTTGGTCGTTTTCTCCTTAAAGTAATTTGTAAGAGCTTTAGCTATATTCGTTCTGCTGGCCACATCTGCCAGAGTTTGGTCTTGCAACTTCCAGGGCGATTTTGGCAATTCCAGCATACCCAGGCGCATGGTAACTGGGGCATAGTCTGATATGGCCCTCTGCCCGATTTGAATGTCCTCCACACAGGGGACGAGCTCGCTGGAGGTCAGTAGCAGGTCAATTCTTGAGTGCCCCCTGTGGACGTGCGAGAAGAATGAGTAATCCCTCTCCTTCTTGTTGAGCAGTCTCCATGCGTCGATGGTCTCGGTTTCCCGCAAGAACTCTGCCATGGCCAGTGCTTTGGTATAGTCCTCCCTGGTAGGAGGGAGTGTTTTGTCCAGGTCCGGGTCTGGCGTTAGATTAAAGTCTCCACTGATTAATAGGCACCCCTTGGCGAATGTCGCCACTAGAGGTAGAAGACTGCGGAGAAATCGGTCTTGGCCACTGTTCGGGCAATAAATAGCTGCTAGAGTGATGGGGAGGTCGACCAGGAGGCCTTTCAGTAGTAGGTAACGACCTTCCGGGCCTCTTGATTGTGATCTGGATAAATGGTAGGTCGCGGCTGAGAAGAATGGCCACCCCTCTCTTTTTTTGGCCAGAGGAGGCAAAGAAGCATTTTGGGTAGCGGAGGAAAGAGATCCGTTTTTCATCAGCCGCTAACAGGCGCGTTTCCTGTAGGCAGACGATGTCTTCTGACAATTGGGAAAGCTTCCGCTCCACTGATTTCCTTTTGCCTGGGGCGTTCAGGCCTTGCACGTTCCAGGTCGTCATGATGAGTTCCCTATCCTGTGTGGCCATTTAGGTTGTGTGTGGTTGCTTTTTGAGGCGCCCCCCCTGGTGTTGTCTGTGTCTTATAGCTTGACTTGATCCTCTGTAGTTCCTGATTCCCATAAAGTAGTTCCCAGACTCCCTGTCTCCCTCCCGCCCGGGCCAACACTACGAACTAGGCTGGAGGGAATTGCGCCTCTTGTGTTTCCAGTGAAGCGAGTGGCTTTCCCCACAGGGTGGTGTTTGGGCTTCTTTCCACAGCCTGGAATGCATCGAGGATATTGTTTCTACAGCTCACTACGATTGGCCTTGTGGGAAGGAGCCCTTTTGTTGGTTATTTCGGGGGAACCGCTGTGCTTCAGGTCCTGACCCGGCGAAACCCTCTGTCACAGCGCATCTTGTCCGACTCGGGAAAGCGGGTGTTAGGACACCGCCGGGTCTTAGCTTGTTCAGTGGTTCCCCTCATCGATTGTTAGCCTTCTTGTTCTTGGGGGCCAGACTCTGCACTCTGTGGTGGCTCTCCACTCGGGACTATGAATTCAGGGGATCCCGTCTTGCCTACTCGGAGGCGCCGTTCCATTGGACTCTTCCTCGCCGGCCTCCGGGTTCATGAAGCTTTCTGCCTCTCTTGGGGAGACGATCTGCGGGGGTTTTCCTTCCCATGTGAAGGTCAGGGCTGTGCGGAAGCTCCAGCGATATGTGATCCTCTTTTCACAGAGCTATTCCGTCATTGGCTTCAGGGCTTTCCGTTTTGCTAGTGTTATTGTTGCCAGGTCCTGGTACAGAGATATTGCGGCGTCTCTGAAGTGGATTCGGGCTGAGCTCCAGGCTTCCCGCATTATTTCTTCTTTGACTCTGTAGAAGTGTACGTGGCTAGGACGTCTGGGGGAGAGGAGGCATTTTGCTTTGCCCGGGTTCTGTGCACCCTGTCGAGTTCCAAAGGGGCATCGTCCGGGAGGGTTATGATGAAGCGGAACAGGTCCTTCACATAGGACCCCAGATCGTCATTGGAGATTGATATAGGGATTCCCCTCATGCGGATGTTGTTGCGTCTCAATCTGTTTTCCGCATCCTCCTGTTTGGCTTTAAGGGCATCACACCTGGCCTCAAGTGCTGCGATCCTGTCCGTCCCTGCCCCAATTTCAAAGTTTTGTTCGAAGATGGTGGTCTCTATTTCTTCTGTTCTAGCCTCGATTTCCCCCACTCTTTTGTCCAGGGTTGAGATTTTACTTTTCACTTCCTCCGTCCCCCTTTGGTATTCCTTAGTGATGGCCGCTAGGAGATCCTGCAAGTCTGCTTTTGTAACTGTTTGGGTTGGCAGTTCTGGGGCCGCTTCTGGGTGGGAGCTTGCTGTTGTGCCTTCGCTGCGCTCCCCTTTCTTTGACTTCTCAGCCATCGGCGTTGTTAGTAAAGCTGCAATGTCTGTTTGTTTCGTTGGCTTGAGGTTCCTAGACATTTTGCTGCATTCGCTCTGATTTTTGCAGTGGAGGTCCTGGTCCGATGGAACCCCAGCGGGGCTCGTGTTTGCGTTTCTGATTGCTTTGTTCCCCTTGGGGGGTGCCGGATGCAGGGTGGTTTGACAGGGGCAGTTCGGGGGCGCACTGAGCTTCTCGAGAGTTTCTTGTTTTCTGGTGCACTCCCGGACCACTGGCTCCCCTGCCTCACCTCAGGGGGTGGAGTGATGCCGTTTGCGAGTTGTGGTCACTTTGCCTCCTGGATTGTTAGACAGTCCACTCCGCTCTAGTGTGCGGTGGGAGCGCTTTGCTTGAGGCCCCACCCAGCCTATTGTAGGGAGGGAAGGACGCTTTCACCTATGCTGTGTCTTATGTTCGCTGGGCTTCCGGGATGTGGCAGCTCCGCTCTCCACCCCGTTGCTCGCCACGCTGTCCTGTGGGTGGATTGAGCGCCATGGTTAGGTCCAAGTTACGGTGCCACTGTGGGTACTTGACTGGGTCCCCCCAAGATCTCTGTTGCCTACTGTTGTTCCTCTGTAGCGGGGTGTAAGTGCAGGCCTCCACAGCCAACTGTCTGTTTGCTTCCTGTCCCTGGTGCGGCAGGTGCCGCCTTACCTTCTGCCAAAATTGCAGGTCTCGAGCTTCAGTGGGGGTTTATGGGGGATGAGTCGAGTCCCCGGGTTCTACGACCCGTGTCCACCGCTTGGGCTGGGGGATGAGTCGAGGCCCCGGGTTCTACGACCCTTGTCCACCGCTTGGGCTGTCTGTGTTGGCTTTGGGACTGTTAGCTTTCAGTGCTTTCAGTGCTGTTTGTTAGGTTGAGGATTGTTGTGCCCCTCCTGGGCTGGGAACTACGGGGTGCTTATTGTGACGCTGAGACTCCCGCTGAGTCTAGTCCAGGAGATGGTGCAACGGGAGGAGAACAGAGGCCGCCGATGGCCCGTCCCTCCTCGCTTGGTGAATCGAGCAGTCACCTGAAGCCTCGGCGGAGGGGTGTCCGCGCGGGAGGTCACTGGGTCTAGCTGCTGCTGCTCACTTTTCCGATGGCTCTAGAGCTAGGGATCACACCTCTGCAGCTCGGATTGCTGGTCGGAAGGAACTTCGGGTCACTGGGAGTCTGCCCCTCAAGCCTCAAGGGGTGTAAGTCTTTGCCGACTGAGACAGGCTTTTCACCTTGAGCTGACCACCATTTTGGGGATGGGATCGGCTCCGGGTTTCCACTTCACGGCCAGCTCCTCAGTTCTTAAGGTTCCCTCCACATCGGACCTCAGAACTCAGTCATTGCTTGCCTCTACACCACCGCATTAGAGTGCGCTGCTTCTTTTCCAACGAATCACGCTCTCACTGGGGCATTGTTGTTGGATGCGTGGCCATGGCCGGGAGCTCTCACAGAGCCAGTCCTTCTGCCATGGCTCCAAGCCACGCCCCCAGCCCCTCGATCTTTTAGGAGAGGGATGACAGTGGCTGTTTTGCAAACAGAGGCAAAGCAAGCAGAGTTGAAGGACAGGTTGAAGAGGTCATTGAGGTGAGAGGCCACTGAAGGGCCAATATGCTTGACTAGTGTGTGGAGCCAGGAATGAGATGTGCACACAGTGAGTTTATGGATTTGGCTATAGACTTTTATTCAAAATACAAGGGAGTTGGAAAATCCCTACTCTAGGAGGCATTTCCCTACTTAATCAAAACTAATAGTCTGTCCAGTGTCAAGATGTCCAAAGCAAAATGTCCTGTGTCCGTAATCCTCTCCTTGCCCTCACATTCTACAAAACAACTCTAATATGTGAAGGGTAAAGTCTATGGCCTTGTAAGTGCCCAAACATTCAGGTTCAAAAGAAATGTATAGCACCAACACAAAAGTTCCCAATGGATAAAGGTCACAGTTCCAGGGGACAACACCCCTTCCCAGGTTTCTCTCAAGGATAAAGTACACATTTCCAGGGGACAACTCCCATCCACAGGTTTCTCGTAACGATAAAGTTCACAGTTTCAGGGGACAACTCCCCCAGGTTTCTCTTCAAGACACTTCAAAATCATGAGGGCATGAATCTTTCTTAGGGCTCTTTGTTCAACAAAATACGTGTTTACAAAAATCAACTTGGATGTAAGTTCCAACCTCGTAGGATACCTGGTGTACCCCCCTGCCAGGTGGTTCTTTTCCACCTTGTTTAACTTTGTTTTCAGACTTGCCTTTGCCTGGTGTATTCCCCTGCCAAGAATTCTTTATATATTTGGTTTTGCACACTTGCAACCTTGACTTTGGCCTGGTGTATTTCCCTGGCAGAGCTTTTCATCAAAGTTTACTTTAGTGCTTTCGTCTGGTATGATTAACTCCACACACTTGCAGACTTGCTTTTGCCTGGTTTACTCTCCTGCCAGTGCTTTTCATCCGATTTTACGCTATTTAGTTGAAAACCTGCTTTCACATGGTTTACTCTGCTGGTGGGGCTTTTCATCTAATCTTACTTTACTTGCTTTCACCTGGTTTACTCTCCTGCCAGGCCTTTTCATCTGTTTTACTTTATACAATTGCAAACTTGTTTTCACCTGGTTTACTTTGCTACCTGGACCTTTAATCTAATTTTACTTTACTTGCTTTCACCTGGTTTACTCTCCTGCCAGAGCTTTTCCTCTGTTTTACTTTATACAATTGCAAACTTGTTTTCACCTGGCTTACTCTGCTTTCTGGACCTTTCATCTAATTTTACTTTACTTGCTCTCACCTGGTTTATAAGACTGTCAGGGCTTTTCATCTGACTTTACTTTATACAATTGCAAACTTACTTTCTCCTCACATTCATCTGTAAACTCTTTTCAGGTAATATTGGATTTCATATTCCTTCTCATTCGCTTCATACACTTTTGTCTTTCTATGGCAGCATTGCCGAAGCGCCCCAGTGTCCCATTCCCTCTCTCTAGGATTCAATGGTTTCTTGTGGTGTCCTTCAGTTCCCTGGTGGTAGACGGGAGAGAGGCAGCATTCCGATGTGCCGCCTCCACCTGGCAGGCTCCCCGGCTTCACCAAACAGCTTCCACATCCTTCGTGGCTCCCGCTTTTCTCTGGGCTCTCGTACTGTGTTCGGGTGGCAGTGAGGCTGCTTCGAGGTTCTTGTGGCTGCTCGGAAGTTTTTTCTTCCTTCCCTCTTGCGTTTGCCGCACAGTGAACAGGCCTCAGCAGTCCTCTGTCTCCTGCCTTCCTCCTGAGCCTGCCAGTTCCACGACTGTGTTGACGACCTCACAGTCCCTCATTCAACACTGAGAGGGCTCGACTTTCCCATGTAACATTCTTCCTCTTCATGCTGGGTAACACTTTTAAATGTCCCAGCACCTATCATATGCTCACAACCACTAGAGAATAGATGGTGCTTCTCGTCCCTGGTGATCTGTATTACTCCATTCACCCTCCTCTTCCCAGTATTTCTAGAGGTATAGGAGTTGTAGGCAGTTCTTGGTGTTTTATGTGTAGAGTATTGGAAGGTGTTAGCAGGAGCTCTTGTGGATGGTTGAAGGGAATCAGCACAATATGCGATAAAATCCTGCAGAATGGAGGTGGTATCCCTAAAGGGGAGATGGGGATTCCATGTCTCTTCCGATGATGTATCACCCTTCTGAGGGTCACCTCCCCCCATGTGGTCCTCCCTCATGTAACCGCCCCCAGGGTCAGGATCAGGTAGCGGCTGCCTTACCCTGGCCACATGGGGAGAGGTTACCCCTGGGAAAGGAATGCTGGCATCATCAGATTCATAACACTAGCTGAGGAACAAGAGGGCATGATAGGGCACAAGAGGGGTTAGCCTTCATAAGTAGAGATAGCACTTTGTCAGTATTAGTGTGACTAAATTGGGAGATAGAGGCAGAGGATGAGGCTAGAGTAGGCAGAGAATAAAATGTAGGAGGAGGGAGTGTGATGAAAGTCAGGAGAGAGTCTCTAATTTTTGAAAATGTATGCAGCAAAGTATTCAGCTATGTCATTAGCTATGAGAGTGGAGTTGATAGTCATACATTTAGGAGTAAGAGTGAGTTTAGGGTGCCTTGTATCTGGCATGGATGGTTGGAGTGAGTGTCAATGAGGCTTAGGTAGAATTTCCTTTTCGCTCTATCAAGGGTGGACTTGAGAGAGCTCAGGTCAGTGAGGTAGAGTTGCAGGTCATCATGCGAGTGGGTACGCCTCCATTTGGGCAGCAGCCGATGCATGTCTGTGCAGAGAGAGCGCGTGGATGGGGTGACCCATGGTTGAGGATGCTGAGATTTAGGGCTGAACTTAAGCAGTGGAAAGTGAGAGGGGAATCAGTTATATAGTGTGGATTGGAGGCAGGGTAAGGCAGTGTTGGTGGAAGAGGCATCGGGTGTGAAGGAGGACAGTGAGAACTGCAAGTCGGAGTGAAAAGTTGGAATGGCAGAAGGTTTAAGTTTCCTTTTAGTAGTAGGTGAATCAAGTGGTGAGGAAAGGTCAGAGGGTGGAAAGGAGATGGTGGTGGAAGCAATTCAGTGATCAGATATGGATGGTGTGACAGCAGTTTTAGTTCTGAGAGAGAGGTGGATATGAATAAGAGATCCAAAGGGTTACCCCCTGTGAGTGTACGTAAGTTCTGGATAGAGTGCAGAGCGTGGTCATTAAGAAAAGACTGAAGTTCAGATTTCTGAGAAGTGATTGGAGAGGGAAGGTTAAAGTCATCTAAGAGAATGAGGCAATGTTTAGTGGAAAGAGAATCAAGGAGTTCCCCAAGATCGTCAAAGAATGGTCCAGTGGGACCAGGAGGGCGATAAATGGAGATGATGTGAACCGAGTGAGCAATAGTAGAGATGGTGAATTCAAAAGAGGTAGGAGAGGACGTGGCATTGGAGATTTTTGAGGCATTGAGGCATTGAGGCGGGAAGAGAGTAGGTATCCGATAATTGGGAGTCATATAGGGCTGCCAGAGTGTCAGTGTCAGATGGAGAAATCCAGGTTTCATTGATAGCAAGAAGGTCTAAGGGGAAGAGAGCTGGAGTGAAAGTAGTCAGTGATAAAGGAAGTTTAATTGCATACAGACTGAGCATTCCATAGTGCAATGTTCAGTGGATGAGGCAAGGAAGAGTAGAGAAGTTGTGTCTTAGAGGAAGAGCGGCGAGGTGGATAGGTGTTAGAGGAGATATGGTTAGATTGTCGGCTTTGTTTGTTAGAAGGAGGTGGCAGAGAGATGGAGTAGTGTCAGTTTCGAGTTGTGAGATTTTTAATGGGTATAGGAAAGGAGAAAGTTTTAGTGTTATTAGAGAAAAGAGTAGGACGGTTAGTAAAAGGAGCAGCAGGAGGAGCAGTAGTCAATGTATTATAGGTGAGTAGCACAGTGTGGAGAGATAGTACAGTAATTAGGAAGCGTGGGGTACTCACAGGCACAACAGGGAGAAAGGCAATAGCATAGGTATATCACAGACCCAACCACCGGCCCATCCACACCCCAACTCACCCGCTGTCATATTTCAGAACACTCACCCAGCACTCCCCCAACATTTGACACTAAGGTTCCATCCATGTATCCAAATATCCCAGATGCTTACATATACATGCTGACAGGCAGACTACTACACTTTCCCCTCCATACACACACAAACCATAGATGTCCAACCAAAAACCTCAGACCTGGGAAAACCCCATAGGAAACACACCACTGTCACCAAACTGCCCAAACACAACGCACTCTGAAACACTTGTGTAAGAACACGATATAAATAAAATATCATTTCATTTCAACCACCAGGACACTCACAGTGCCCGCACATCCAAACTACCCAGTTACAGAGATACCCTATCTACTTGAGAATCACCCCAACTGCCACCCATGTGTAGGCATGCACACTATGCCTTCAGGTAACATACCTGGACAACAATAACATATCCTAGAGATACAATATGCAGACAGAATAACATAAAAACACCTGGAACAGGAATGTGTGCAGCCACATCACTGAATTGCAAACACACCTAACACACCTCAAACACTGTGATCCGTAACCATGACTGGAGCCTAAATTAACAAAATCCATATATCATCCGCAAAGCACAACTGCATCTGCTGGATACGCCTCACTACCAAACCCTCCAATAATATGAAACCCCATGCAGTCCACATCCTGCATCTGCCTAGCTGTACCACCAAACCCGGAAACCACATGCACGTATGTGCTCCCCATAACCAAGATGTTTGAACTAAACGTTACAACCAGAACAAACAACTGTTCAACCAGCAACCACAACATAGGACAACACACATAAGGCTATACATGGAAACTCTTGCCAACATGACACTTGTGGAAACTAACTCGCAATTGAGAATATGGCAGTACTCTGTGCAAAACCTACAACTCACATAACTAACACCCTCCCCTAGGGCAGCAGATTGCCAGAGGAGCTGCATTTTATTGCAGTTTATTTTCAATTTACTGATTGTCATTTTTTAAAATATAATCCCAATTTTATTTCTTGGAGTCTGGCTGATACACAACACTGAGAGCAATTTTGAGCTGTTAGCATTCATTCCACTCTGACAGCTAAAGTCTTTGGTGGCCAAACTTGAATATATACTTGATATTTGCAAAAGCTTTATTGTAAGTGTGACTTTTGTTTACATATAAAAAAGGAAAAAGGAAACGTGTACTAAACCCAGAATGCTTTAGGTATTTAGTGATTTTAGTCATACAACTCTCACAGACATATATGACAGATATAAAGCTCTGTGGTCATTCTTATCTTCCCCAAATGCTCTTTAATATGCAAAACAGCCAAAACCTCATTGGTTTTATTGGTGCAACTTCACATTATCTTTGGAGTTCTTTCTAATCAATACACACATACACTGTGTTAAGCAATCACTTTTATATTCAAATACAATACATGCATTTTTTGAGCCATTGAAAAATGGGGGTTTTCGCTTCAGAAAAGTAAAGGTTATAAATGGTGCATCATTGTACAATATTAAGCACATGCCTATGCTTAAGACAAACACAGAGTTCACACAGCTCCACATTTAAGAAGTATGTGGCTGACTAAAAGGTGCAAGCATGAAATAGACCATAGAGAGGTTAAAATGAGGAAGAGATATTGGGAGGGTTATTACTGATGAGGACTGGAATGACATACTGAGGGTGAATTTACATTTGGGAGCAGACATGGGTTTGCGTTTGATTCGACAGATTTTGGAAGGCTATATTGGACACCGGTTAAGATGTTTAAATTGGGTCTTCATTCTTGTGATTTATGCTGGTGCTGTGACATTGGTAGAGGCACCCTGTTACATTTACTGTGGGAATGTCCGAGAGTGCATTTGTATTGGCGGGATGTCATTGAAAGGATTGATCTGATTTATGGAATAAACTTACAAAGGTCTGCAGCTAATATAGTTCTTTAGTCACATAATAATAGATGTGTGCGTTCTAGAAAATGTACTTATTGGATTGATAGGGCAGTGATGGTAGCAATTAAATTAATTCTCAGAATTTGGAAAAAGCCTAATGTCGAGGAGTGGTTAACGGAGTTGCATATTCCATCACAGTATGATAAGGTTTCATTGGAAAATAAAGATAAAGGTGAGGACTACATAAAGTTATGGGGCCCATTTTTGGCTCTTTATGATTAATGTGACAGTGGAGCTGATTTGGTGGATATGTCATCTGAGGAGGAAAGGGGGATAAGGCAGCGGTGATGGTGTTTTTTTTTTGTTTTGTTTTGTTTATTTATTTTATTTATTTATTTTTTTCTCTTCGCCCCACTTGTGTTGTCTCTTGTGTTGTTCTGTGTATATTTGTCAGTTTGCTGTTATGTTTCGCAGGATAAAGCTATTATGACAGATTGAAGATGTATGATGCTTATATTGTTCTGTAAATTAAGTGGTGACGCTTTACCTTGAGACATTGTTTATTTTATTGGTAGTTGTTGTTGTTCACTGCAAACTTAATAAGGTGTTTAAAAAAAGAAATGAGGAAGAGTAAATCTGAATGAGCAAGTGCATCAAGAAACCTGTGAGAGGATACCCAAAGCCATAGAAGGGTGAGAACAAAAGCTGTGTGCCAAACTTACACAGTTTCACAGCTGTAAAGGTCTACAGTAAAGATATCCATTCAGCCATCTTTACAGAAGCTGATCAGTGCTAAGCAAGCAAATGGCATCCTTGCTGGGATTTTCATGTGTCTCTGATGACATTCTGCTGCATGCTCAGTACTACTAGGAGAACCAACTGCAAAGTATGTCACACAATGCATAACTGTGATGCTTATGATTAATCTTTACATTAATTATATTTTAAATAAAAGGTAGGACTTTTACTGTGAAACAGTACTTCAAACGACAGCAGAACATCTATATCTATACTCGCACAACTCAAAATGTTCCTATGTATTGTACAGTCCAGCCAACTCTATGGAGTTAACAAACATTTTAAATTACCTTAAACGCAAGCTGGCAAGACCCATAGCCTAAACCACACCGACAAAGGTAATATTCTGCTGGAACGCCCGATCTATTGCCCAATTTTACTCTTGGAGTGGTGGGTATTTTGAGCAATTACACAAACAGTGTGTACCACTTCATTTGTTGCTTCCCACACATGCATGTTCAGGGCCGACCTTATCCATTACTCCACCGTGATAATGCACAGCCAACGATTCCAAGAACCTTCTCCAACTTTCTTTACTGAGGTGTTAATGACCAGACAGAGTTTACACATTTCACTTGTTATGTTTCCATATTTTAATGGCATTTCAACCCAAGGGATTGGAGGCGCATCTGCTGCAGCAGGTAACTTGCCTTATTTCCATTTTGACCCCTGCTAACACCAGAGCTGTAACCATGAGAAGTGGTTGAGTTCTTTTAATTCAACATTTTTATAAAATGTGCCTGTAACACTTGCATATATTTCATATGCAAACTTTACCAATTGACATATAGTTATGTTGCATTAATATTACAGGCCAGTCTACATGCTTCTCATAGAGTGACAGCAGGAAATTTGTGAAAGAGAAACCAGATATTAGCATTGAAAGCAAATTCCTTATTCTAACCTCTCACTTTTGTCCAACTGGCAGACAGCTTATGTTCTTACCACTTTCTCTAAAAGATTGTTTTTAGACTTTATCGATTAGACGTAACAATTACCTCTAGTGCACTCAACTGTAGAACACACTGCCTTCCCCAAATCTTGGGTAACAGAGATCTGAAAAAACTCTTTCAACTAGCATAACATAGAATATGGCAGGCCTGAATAACTAGAGAGGAAGTAACAACATTCAAATCCCTGCAACCTTAAAAACTTCCTCATAATGTTATGGAGACAAAATGGGGGTTAAGGGGCGTAATTTGGACAATGCGGACAGAGTTTGTTTAAGGGGCGGAATCTGGTAAAGGTGCAAAGTCTGGCAGAGATGGAGTAAAGGTGGGGGTGGCACATGCACTTATTTGGGCCTAGGGCAGCAGAAAGCCTAAAGACGCCACTGTCCACATGACAACCGTCAGAATGATTCAATAACCCTCAATCCTGTAAGAAACCCGAAGGTATTCTCACTCCTAAACCCCTTGGATCCTCTATGCAGGTGGCCAGGGCAGGTGGCCAGGGAAAGGCCAGAGCTATTGCATACTAGGTTCAGAAGTTACACAGAACTTACATTTCAAATTAAACCATTAGATGTTGTTTACCAAAACCGAATTATACTTTCCATACAAGTGAAAACAATTGTGCTATATCCTAAAGTGAAAGGAACTTTAACTATTGAAACAAAGTGTGAAGATTATTTCAACACAGTCACAATTTCTACATCCAAAGAAGGCACAAGAGTGACAGCAAACGTTAAAGAGATAAAGGATATTTTTGTGCTGAAATTACCCCTTAGGCTGGCTGCTGGAATTAAGTCTTGGGGAAGGGAACCCTGAGATGTGAACCCTTCATTGACTTATGACCAAGGTTCTTTTGATGCTTGGAACTGTGTTGCTTGGAACTTGAGCAAGAGAACCCTGACTACTGGTAAAAATTGTATTATCCTGAACTGAAGAGAGGTAACTTTGAGACGTTTTTGTTGGAACTGCTTAATACTTGGGGAAGGGAGCTGAAAGGAAGCTGAGAGCTGGAAGAGGACACTGATTCGTTTGGTTGCTGACATCCCTACACATTGTATAGATTAGTGGCGAGGGCAAGATTGGTTTTGGACACAGACAGATTTTTAAGTAGAACTCTTTGACTCAGACTTTCCTTACTTGTATTTAGGCAGGGAAATTCCCCCTTAGCATAGGGCAAGTTAGGCCTTTTTCCATCATGACATCTAAATTGATTAAAGTGTTTTATGTATCGGCTCAACCGATACAAGTTGGGGCAGCGCTCGACAAATCATTAAAAATCTACTGGACCTTTTATCTACGCGATCTAGGAGTAAGGTACTCGACCAATGAGGATAACTATTTTCTTTTTGATCAGAAACCTGCTTGGTGTGTAAAGAAACCTATGCAGTGATGTGAATGTGCCTTGTAAGTTTAGAAGAATGTACACAGCCATACAAAGTAAAAATCAAACAAGCAGTATTATTTAATTGCTGTCTTCTGACACAACTTGGTTGTCTTCCACCTTGTTGATTATGGCCCAGAATGTGTTCTTAGGAACAGAAATGTCAACATGCAGGGGTTGCTAATGTGTATGGTTGACTGTTTGCAGGGGCTTTGCGTTTGCAGAACTTCTAATGTACACGAATACCAGCTTGCATGGTCTGCCAATGTGAACATATGCCTGTCCTTGTGGAGTCCCAATGTGCAGGGTTAACGCTTAATTTGGACAGTCAATTTGTAGAGCTGCCATTTTACAGGTGCAAAGGTAGATAGTTGCCATTATGCATGGTATTCTAATGGGCTGGCACCTTGTTTTAGGGACTGCTAATGGACACATCCACCAGTTTATCAGAGCTGCTTATGTCCTCGACAGATAGTTCACCAACGTTAATATCCTCAGCTACCTGTTTGTGGGGGGTTCTATTGTCAGGGCTACTAGTCAAGCAAGGGGCAATAACATATGACTGTCGGTCTACAGCAGCGGCTAACCTCTAAGCTCCAAGTTGATAAGGGCTCTCAATCAAATGTGCAACAATGCCTGTAGGGTCTGTTAGTTTGTGGCACTGCGAATGTATATGGGCATGTAATGTTCAAGCCTACATGCTTGCAGGGGCTGGTAATGAGCAATGCTGCCAGCCCATATCGATAAGTGCATAGAGATATCTTTGTGCGGAGGAACATAAAAGTGAAGCAGAGGAGGGATGGGTACAGAGAACAAGGACAGTGGATTGGCAGAAGGTGATGAGAGAGGTAGGTACTGAAGGACAATGAGTGAACAGAGAAGGAGACAAGAGTGAATGTGGACAAAGGGAAAGTGGATGGAGAGGGAAAGGAAGCTTAGAATAAGCGAGGCTAGTCCAATCTAACGCTACCCCTCTGTCATGTCGTGCTAGCTAAGGGTGAAAGGACATGGGAGAAAAAGTACACTGATGGGTGAAGTAACGAAGGGGAAGTGAGGAGAGAGCCTGATGGGAGGGTGATGGAGTAAATGCTACAGAGAAAGAGAGGTAAGAGATTGAGAATGCAAGTCTAGGCGAGAGAAGGAGAGGGAAAGCAGAGCATAACTGGGACTGGAGAGGGAGAGCCGCACAGAGCACAAGGGATTAGTCAGAGGATATAGTGAACATGGGAAGTAGCGTCCAAGCAAGGAGAGAGGGGATGGGACAGTTGTATAGTGGAAATACAGGAATAGACGGTAGAGCAGGAGTCAGACTGTAAACAAGAAGGGGCGGGGAAGGGATAAAAAGTGCCTAACTAGAGATGGTCAACCGAGAGAGCCACACAAAATAGGGGAAGCGCATGATAAACATCTACATAACTGGGTTTGCACATATGGATGCACCCATCATTTCACAGTGGCAATATGTCTGACACTTGTAGGTGAGGATGTGCTTTGAAATGACTCATCCAACCAGTGCTGTTGTTGGCATGCCACAGTCTCATCCAGCCAGTGCTGATGTTGGCATGCCGTGCACCACTGCATGAAAGAGAACCTACAAATGCAGATGCCTGCACTGAACCAACAGTGTAAGATAACGCTATAACTATATTGTGTCAAAGTGGTAAGTGTAGCATGGGTGTGTTATGCTCTTAAGGAGTGAATCCACTTATGAGGCCTGCTAGTGTAGGGTTCTGTGAAAGAAGCTCATACAAGGTAACATGCTTCTTAAATACATCTGAGCTTCTAGGCCATTTGACCCCCCAAAACAGTTTTCGAGAGTCAGAACATAAAGAATACTTTTATTGTCATTGTTCTGAATCAGTACAACCTCTTTTGGTGTGCTCATTTCGGCACAGAAGCCTTTCTGGCACTGTCCATTTGGCACTAGGGATGTTTGGAAGTGGCTGACATTGCAGCCACGCCGAAAAGCCCTCACGCCAAATTCAAAAGCATCATTCTTTGCAAAGGCGGCATGTTGACAGGTACTGTACCTGTTAACATGTTGCTTTTGCAGCTTTCACAAAGCCAGCTTTCATTAAGCCGAGCCTGGGGAACAAACCACAGCTGATTATTTTATTATTCAGATCAATGCTTATTTTTCTTGCTGCAAAATTGGGACATGTTTGAACTTGACCTAATGGCAGTTTCTGAGGGCCAATAAAAAGGTAAAAGGAGGGGTATACGACAAATGATTCTTAGGACAAAGCCACCCACATCCAGCAGTTACAAAGCCACTTTTTATTTTTTAATATACTTCGAAAATCTTAAGATGTGTTCCACCATGTGTGTAATTGTGTTTCACCATGTGTGTAAAGGGTACAGGTACTTGTTGATAGGGTCAGGAGAGAGGGCAAGGATTTGCTGGTTATGAACTGTCATCTCCGCTTCTTTTTTCCTAGTATATGGTACCTTGGTGTGCCATGTGACCTGGGGCGGACTGGGGCATAAAATTGTCTTGGGCACCAGTGAGGATTACCCCTGATAATAGCGCAGCGAGTCTTGATTCTATTAAAGACAAGGAGGCAGCATTATGCTTCACCTTCACATGTATTCCTGTCTCCAGCAGTTTCAACAAAAACAAACATTATAACTTCCCAGATGGGAAAACACATTTTTTCTTTTTTTTCCTTTTCTCAAAAAAAACAATGTTTCTGTTAGGTCCAGTCTATCTGTAGTCCAATATGCCTTGAGCATGTGATCATAGTTCTTCCTGTTCCTGTCCTCTCCCTCTTCTTTAATGCTGTTAACTGCACTCCAACATGTAACCAAAACTCTGAACTTGTCCAAAGATGGAGTCTCCTCTCTCAACTGCACTGCTCTGCTTAGTCTTTGTATATGCCTGACGGGCCTCGCTGCTCAAACAGGCTGGGATTCTAGCTAGCCTGACTCAGTTGTTCTTCTGGTTATCTACCGAAAAACATAAAGAGCACGTTAGGGAGGCGGATACACAACCCTATTCTGGGAGAAAAATCCATCATAAACACGATCACAGACATCGTCATCAACTCTCTCATGTATCTAGGGCCGGAAAGTAATGCTCGCCTCCTTGTCTTTAATATAATCGAGACTCCCAGCGCTATTAGCAGGGGTAAGCTTCATTCGATGTCAAGACCGGACGCAAGCATTATGCTTGTTCAAACTTGTCATTACTGTCGCTGCTACTGATTGCACAAGCTTGAAACAGAACGTGCTAAATGTAGTATCACTTTCCCAGTCGGCTGACTGCAAGATATCTTGCAACTTCACGCCTTGTGCTAGTGCTTATGAAGCATTTGCGCCCCTCGCAGAATTCCGTTGCCCCCATTGGTCTCATTTCTGCTGTCCTATGCTCGTATTCCCATATGCAAGCTGCTACACACCACTTGGGGTGATCGTGTAGGTAGGGGTAAACTGTTGATGTGGAACCGGTCTTCATTCTCCTGACCAGCGTGAAGGTAACTCCTTCCGGTCCATACACCTTTCTGTTTATGTCTAGCAATCTGACATCTGCTACTCTCCTACAAGAGACTAGGCATAGAAGCATTGCTAGTCTCCCAGACAGTTATTTCAAAGATAACTATGTTTCCTGGCCAGCCAGCAAATCGTTTTAGCACTACCGTTACACCCCATAGGATGTCGTATCTTGGCTCTGGCGGTCTCGTAAATCGTATTCCTTTCAGGAGTCAAACGACTGCTGTGTTCTCTCCCACAGATATGCCTTCGACAGGTAGATGTGCCGCTGATATGGCGGACCTGTACACTCCTATCGTTCTGTACTGCTTCCCACCTTGTAGTGTCTCTGCTAGAAAATTCATGATCTTTACTAATGGGGGCCGAAACGGGATGAAGATTTCTCCCTTTGCACCATCGAGACCATCTGCTCCAAGGTGCGTCGTAGCTCTGTCTCATGGACGGCGTCCATGATTCTGCGATGAGGTGAGCAGCTTGTGCCGAAATGCCTGGAAGGTCCCAGTGTCTCCTGTAAACATGCACACCATCAGTGGGAGAGTCCCTCTCACTCTCAGAGGATGATACAACCCAGCTGGGTCTGTGAGTAGGCTGTCTCCTGGCAGGAGTACTCTTGGATAGTCGGTCACTAGTTCCATCATCGTCGGGGACCATACTTGCGACTTCCATATTAGAGCCACTACTATCATCTTTGCTTCCTCTCTGCAAATGTTCTCTAGCAACTCTGTTCATCATTATGAATGGTGGGAACGCGCAGTGCGTGGTTCCCCTCCAGTCTTGAAGGAAAGCGTCTACTCCTGCCGCTGTCGGGTCTAGCCTCCAGCTGAAATATCTGCTCTTCTGAGCGTTCAACCTGGACACAAATAGGTCAGTATGAACTGGTCCCCATAATTTTTCTATCTGTTGGAAAATACCCTTGTCCAGCATCCAGTCTCTGGAGTCTGATAAGTGTCTGTAATTCCAGTCCGCTACTAAGTTGAGCAAGCCCGGAAGACATTCCGCTACCACTGATGTCCCTGATTCGAGGCAGAAGTGCCAAAAATCCTTGGCTAGCTCTGCCAGCAATCTGGATTTCATCCCTCCTAGCTGGTTTATGCATCTGCCCGCTGATATATTGTCCATCTTCAGCAGAATACACAAGTTCCCTTTGCCTTTCGTGAAGGCTTTGACTGTGAACGACCCGGCTAGAAGCTCCAGACAGTTGATGTGCATCTTGAGCTTCTCTGCGCTCCATTTTCCCCCTGTTTCTAGGTTCCCGCAGCAGGGTCTCCAGCCTGCTCTGCTGGCGTCCGACTCTATCACCAGATTGAGTCAGTCTGTGAGAATGGCCTTCCCGTTCCAGGTGTCCATATTCTGTAGCTACCATTTCAGTTCCATCTTGGATTCTACATCTAGGGGTACTGCTTGGTGGTACTTTAGTCCCTGCTGTAGGTGCTTTATTTTCAGTCGTTGCAGGGCTCGATAATGTAGGCGCCCTGGAAATATTGCCTGAATCAACGCTGCTAGTAGACCCACGTCTCTCGCTGTCGTCCTCAGGGACACTACGGTCTTGTCTAGGCAGCTCCTTATCTCTCTTTTTATGTCTCTTATCTTCCTGGCTGGTAGTTCTAAGGTAGCTGTTTCAGTGTCTATGATGAACCAGAGGAAGTCTATTTTCCCCGTCGGGATCACGCCCAACTTCTCTTGATTCACTACGAAGCCTAGTGATGCCAAAAACTCCTTCACCCAGCCTGTCTGATACTGGAGCATCTCTCTGCTGTGCGCCATCAGCAGGATATCATCCAGGTAGATGACCAACCCGCTCCCCTTCTCTCGGATTGCTGCTGCTATCGGCTTCATGAGCTTTGTGAAGGCCCATGGTGCTGAGGCAAGCCCAAACGGAGTGGTCGTAAATTGCCAAAATAGTCCGCCCGAGTCAAATGCTAGGAAGGATCGGTATCTCGTTTGGACTGGTACGGTGAGGTATGTGTCCTTTTGGCGATCCTCGTGAGCCAATCGCCTTGCCTGAGAATATCCCTGAGCTGGTAAATCCTTCCATCTTGAAATGGTGGTATGTCACCCAGTTGTTCAACTCTTTTAAGTTTATTACGGGTCTTAGTTTGTCTTTCCGCACCAGGAACATTTTGCTTATAAATCTTGGGGCGGTGTTGCAAGGCTCTATAGCTTTCTTCTGTGCTAGGTTTTGCAGCCCCGAATGTAAAGTCTCTTTCTCTACTAGCGCTAAGTGCATTGGCCGGGGGGGTTGGATCTGTGTGGGTACTTGTACAAATTCTAGCTGCAACCCTTTGACTGTCTGCAGTACCCAGGCATTGCTGGACAGTGCGTGCCAGTTCTCCCAGAAACGTGTTCTCCCCCAACTGGCGGGTACGGGGTATGTCTCACCTGTGGGGAAGCTTTGTCCTCTTCCCTGACCTTTTCCTCATCTTCCTCTCGGGAAACGTCCTCTTGCAGGGAAGAAAGTATCTTGCTGCTTATTCTCCCAGTAACGGGTGCTGTTATTTTGAGGCCTTCTTACGGCTTGACAGCGACCGGTTGCTCGGCCTCGATACCGACCGGTCCCGGAGAAAACTGTGCCTGGGAAAATCTTTATAGATGCCTGGGCCTTCTCTAGGGAGGTGTAGGTGCCTACAACTCTCTGTAGTTCCTTCCCGAACGTCTCCCCGACAGGAGTCCTTGCGCTGCTTCACCCGCCTCATAGGAGGCTAGCTCCTCTAACTTGGGATCGATTTTGAGGAGGAGGCCTCTCCTGCGCTCCGACGATATGGCACAGTTTGCATTGCCTAAGAGGCAGACAGCTCTTTGTGCCCAGTTAGCTAGAATGTCTGGGTTTACTTCTTCCTTGGTGTCCCGGGACTGCTCCGCCAGGTCCATAATCTTGGCCAGGTGTCCAGCAATGTCGAGAACCTTCTCCTGGCAACTCCTCCAAGACCTATCTATCCCCTTGCTGGGGTCTCTGGAGGTCTTCGATACGAACTGCAACATCTTTGGGTCGAATTCTGGTGCCTCAGCTACCTTTCCCGGCAGCTCTGGCTTTGGGCATTCAGCCCTCATGCGCTGCCTCGCCTCTCTCTCTCACTTTGTGTAGTCTCTGAGTCATGTACTTCGTGACTCGTGGTGAGGGCAGCCAGTCTGACACCTTAAGATTTCAGATATTGTCGTCTTCTATGTTGTTAAGTTTCCTCAACCTTTTCTTAGGCGGGGTTGTGATACGTCCTCTTCGGCTCTATTGTCTTCTTCTTGCGAGGATCGTGGAGTATCTGTGAACTCTTCGTCCGAGTCCTGCCCCTCATTTCCCATATTTTGGTCCCCTGGGTAGGGGGTCATGAGGCTCCGCACTCCCGACTTGCGCGTGAAAGCGTCTCTTAATTTTCTGAATGCGTCAGCAGCCTCAGGGGCTCCATCATCTACCCTGTTTCGTTGACCTGCGGGGTCAGAAGAGGTTTCTTTTCTCTTCCGGGTCTTGTTAGACCCATGAGGGCCTTCTGGCGTGGCCCCTGTGGACGTGCTTTGATTATTAGTGCTCTTGTTCTCCTGTCTTAAGAATGGTTCAATGGTTGCCAGTCTATCTTGCATGTGTCTCACCCCCTGTGCCACAGCTTCAGCCAGTGAGTTTCCCAGCACTTCTCTAAAACTATAGGCTAGATCTTCAGCCTGCTCCTCCTCATTCCATTTGAATTCTGCCATTGTATGTGCTGTCTTTGTTCCTTGTGTACTTGCAATCAGGTTTAGTGGCACGTCCACTTCCTCACTGTATATTTATAGTGTGGCTGCACCACTTTCTTTTCCTGCAGCACAGGCTTCAATGCTTGCTCTTTGAGCTTTATATATATTGTGCGCGTTCAAAGTCAAAACACCAACTACAAAAAGGGTGACATCTGCTTGGAGAGCATTTTTCATCTGCCCAATGTGCATTTAATAGGAGTATATGGCCCTTTTCAGTAGTGATCAAATAATGTTTATGCCACAGCACCAGCCCTGCTCAGGAGGACTGCTAGTACGTCAATATGATAGAGGGGAACTTCTCAGCATATTCAACGGTGTTCACATCAATTTCCACATCAGAAATTTGCAATCACAGACTAGTGCTCCGATTTCCACATCAGGAATTTGGAATCCCAGTCTAGTGCTCCGATTTCCACATCATGAATTTGGAATCCCAGTCTAGTGCTCCGATTTCCACATCAGGAATTTGGAATCTCTGTGTAGTGCGGGAAACAAATTAAATTAATTAAATAAAAAAATAAAAACCATCAGGTACTCTTGAACCCTGATCGCGCCGGTTTGAAGATCCAGCAGTAAACACTAGGTCAAAGAGAGCTGTAGGTGTCAATGTTGACAAAGTTCATATTGACTTGCAATTGATTATGTAAAGCAGTGAAAAATAATATGATTTTTGGTCATGTAGAAACTATGCTTCTTCTTTGGCCTAGTGGTTAAGGGCAGGGTTCAAGACTGAATTTCTGTTTTTATTTAATGTATATAATGCTCTCATTTGGCGCTCCTGTTAATTTATTTATGAACTTATTTGGCGCTCGTGCTAATTTATTTATGAACCTGCACCTGTAACTCACTCATGTTACAGGTGCAGGTTCAAATTGTTTTTAATGTTAGCTCTTTCCAGCGTCCAAACATCCCAGCGCCAAAACGTCACCGCGCCCTTGCGGCTGCAGCCAACAGGGCACACCAAAGTGGGACTTGCGGCGAAACTGCCACGCCGAATCTGTCGCGGCTAAACATCCTGCTCCGTTCTGAATTGTCTTCTTTATGTCGATCCAATCTGTCTGCTGCCATCTAGTGGGCATTTTACAAAGCGAAACAACATTCATGCTCAGGGAATGCTCACCAACAAGGTGGAGCAGGTTGTAAACGCTACAATCCCCTCCTAAAAACATCTCCAATGTGCGAGTGGGTGAGTGAATTTAGCAAGTCCCTTGCGGGACCGTCAAATTTGAGAAGCTAAGTGCCAGAGCATCAGACCCCTCAGTAGCCACTAGAGCTCTATCAGGTTTGATATCTGTAGTAGTAGGAATGAAACAATTCCCTCAGTAGAAATTAGACTGATACCTACTGACCTAATATTGATTCGACCTCCTGATACTTACATTAGACTAGCACCCAAGTGAGGGGTAGCATGGAGATTTGGGATTGATGTTTTAGCGGGGGTAATAGACCCAGACTTCCGAGATGATGTTAAGGTTTTACTACAGAACCACAGAAAGGATCCATTCCAGATACACCAAGGAGATAAGATTGCTCAATGGTGCTTGAGAAAGCAGTATTCCCTAAGCTCAAGGAAAACTCCAGGCAGGAAAGTACAGACATGGGGATTCAAGTCTTTGGGAGGCTGACGAAATACCTGAAGACCTTCCTAAAGCAGAAACTAGAAAACCTATAGAGGAAGAGACTGAGACACTTTCTGACTTAGATTTCGCTCAGTGTAATGACCCATTATTGGCTGAAGCATTCTGTCAGGCAGTTTCAGAACCCTGGGGGTCGTGAGAAAGGGTGACCCTTCTTTTTTTAAAATTCTGGACTTCCTTACAGAGGAGATATCTCTTCAGAAGGTCTAGTAAAAACACAGTTGGTAGTACCCAAAAGTCATAAGCGGGTGGTATTAGAGATAGCGCATTGCCATCTGACGGGAGGTCATCTGGGAAAGTTCAAGACAAGCACAAATAACGAATAAGTCCTATTGGCCCGGAATTTATGCTGACATTAAAACCTTTATTCAAGCATGCCCAGCCTGTCAGAAAACTGGCACACATATACCTCCACCAGCTCCCTTGAATCCATTACCAATAATTGAGGTTCCATTTCCCAGGATTGGTATGGATATTGTCGGACCCCTGCAAACTTCTAAACTGGGGAATAAATATATCTTAGCCATTGTAGATTAAGCCACCCATTATCCAGAGGCCTTTCCCCTGATAACCAACACGACACAGCAGATCTTGAAACACCTACTTCCCTTTCTCTCCAGAGTGGGGTTTCCGAAGGAGATCTTAAAGGATCAGGGTTTGACTTTTATGAGCAAGCTTATGGGGAAAGTTAAAGAACTATTACACATTGCTACTCTTAGAACATTGGTCTATCATCCCCAGACAGATGGACTAGTGGAAAGATTTAACAAGACTCTTAAGACCATACTCCGAAAGGTAGTTGTACAAGACGGGAACAATTGGGATCAAATGATATCCCAGGTCTTTATGGTCAGGAACCGCGGGGTGTCCTTGATATGTTGAGTAAAACATGGGAGGAGAAAGAAGCCGCTCCAATTCCCCTCTCCCATTCTGCGAGTAGATTGAAAGAGCACATGAAGGTTGTAAAATCTCTAGTAGAGGATCCCATGGGTAAGGCACAAGAGCAACAAAAGACCTCTCACAATAAAAAGGATTCCTTCAGATCCTTTTCGACAGGTCAAAAGGTACTTGTCCTGTTACCCACCTCAGAAAATAAACTTGTGTCCAATTGGCATAGACCATACGAAGTAACAGAGCAAATGGGTCCATGTAATTATAAGATCTCACAACCTGATCGCCGCCTTAAAACACAAATCTATCATAGCAATTTGTTAAAAGAGTGGAAAGAGCATCCTACGGATTCTCCGACTATAATAATATCTTGTCTCTTGTCTGAGGATACAGAAAGTTAGGCCCTGATTTCATCTGATCTTAATAATAATCAGAAACAAAATCTCTATGACCTTATAAGGCAGTATACTGATGTGTTTCGGGAGGCACCTGGGAGAGTAAAGTGTACTTATCATCATAGCCACATTCCTGTGGGTAAAGTTGTACACCTAAAACTGTATCGGTTACCTCAGACTAGGAATTCAACCATAATTCAATAAGTCAAACCATGCTAGAGGCTAACATTGAACCTTCTAGAAGCAATTGGCCCTCCCCATCGTGTTGGTGGCTAAACCCAATGGAAGTTGGAGATTCTGTGTAGATTTCTGTAAATTGAATGCCATCTCTGCTTTTGACGCTTACCCAATGCTCTGTATTGATGATTGGATAGATTGGCTGGGTAATGCTGTATATCTCTCAACACTTTATCTCACAAAGGGTTATTGGCAAGTTCCTTTATATGGACCTGATAAAGAAAAAAACTGCCTTTGCCACTCCATTAGGGTTGTTTCAATTCAAAGTCTTACATTTTTGGCTCTGTGGTACTCCAGCAACATTTCAGAGGCTTATGGATAAAATCTGTAAGGAAGGCATGGTATCAACAGTAAGACAGACACAAGTGATCACAGTTCAAGGGTGTTTATTGAACTTAAACAAGGGTTTGAAACACGCCTATCTAATCCTGAATCTATAGATGGGAGCAAGCTACAACCATCAAATAATAATAATGCAGTCCTTGTAGTGTCTTGTCAAAATAAAAGGGCCTATACGAATACACCTATTGCCAATTTTTTCTTCTAAATACAAATAATGTGGGAAACAATGTTTTGAAAAAGAAAGAAGTGTTCACAAAATAATGTGTCAGGATGTTCAGGCCGTTGGCCTCACTTCCCCATGTTTTCAGCAAGGCGGTGCACTGAAGCTTAGCACAGTCTCTGGCTTCTCTAGCACAAGGATGCAGTTCATTCATTAGCATTAGGACCTTCCGTGCCAAGTCTCTTTGCCTTTTAAAGTCTCTTTAATCAGAGGGCCTGATGCGAAAAACAAATGATAAAGTTATTTTCCTTTTCCAGATTTTCACAAGTACTCAAATTCCTAGGCGATTCATTATTCATCTCAGATCCCCCTCAGCCAGGCTCAGATCCTCTCAACACAATGTTCGTAAATTATTTATACGTCCAATTTCTCTTAGGATATCCTTTCGCGGGAGACTCACAGTTCACCCCGGTTCCCCCTCAGTCAGACTCAGATCTTGGATCCCCCTCAGTCGTGCTCAGATCTCGAATCCCCCTCAGTCGGGCTCAGACCCCTAATAACACAATGTTCAACTTTTCATGTGTATTCCTGTACACCCGGTTCCCCCTCTACCGGGCTCAGATCCTCTTTCACACACAGTTCAATTAGTCTCCCTCAGCTGGGCTCAGACCAAGGATCGGACCAATTACATATACCTTATTTATCATTTTTCGAATGTGTACAGGGTTTTGCATGACCCATTGCAGGATCATTTCGATTTCACAATTCTTTATCACTCTACACATTTGCTACCTTTCAGCTGGATACCTAACACAGGCTTTCGAATGAGCACCCATGTGGTGCCGGACCACTCTGTCTACGGTATTGTATCTTGGCTTCAAAGTTCAATGACTCATCCACTGTTTTAAATTGTGTTTGCATCCTGTGCCTTTCACCATACAATGTTGCCGCTTGCAACCTTGGCTTCAACACAGACCAGTCTGGTATCAGTCTCCCCACTCACTGGCTGTGCTGACTTTACTGGCACTGCTTTATTGTAGGAGCCAAGGACAGTACCACAGCAGCAAAAGATTCTCCCCACCTTGACTATCGCCGCGGGAGAGCCCCGGGTACCTCCGACACACAATACATGATTCTTCAGCTGTGATTCCTTGTCGTATGTTTCCTATTCTCGAAGATCCATGAAAGTAACGGTCTTCTGTTGAAAAGGTCAAGGGCACTTCCCACCTTGCAATTCGGTTTTGCCGTCTTTCGCCTTGTATTAAACTGCCATCTTGGAACTGCTGCTTCCTCGTGTGCTTTGCCTTGCTCAGAGTGTGCTTTCGTGTTCCACCTTTTATCTGTGTGGGGAAGTGTAAGGGAATTCAGGTGTGTGTGTGTACTGGTCAGCAGTAACTGCCTGACCCTCCCTGACCACTGTATTGTGACATGTCAGCTATACGGCTTGGGTGTTAGTCCCTTTTCTCTTGTAGTGAGCTGTCCTTGAGGAAATGTTTGTGTTGGGAAAGAGGTTGGGGGGTTGAGTTCCTAAGTATTCTACTTGGTATGATGGGGGTAAAGGTGTTGCATGGAAGGGGATACAGTGTATTGCCATCCGGTGTCCCACTTCCACTCCCCGAAGAACCCTCACTCAGATGATCCTCCTGCACTTGTCCACCGCCAGGAACTGGATCCAAAAATGATGTCAGTATCCTGGCCACCTGGATGACAGATCCGTGGGGACTAGCGGGTGAGACACCTTTAGGTTTCTCACAAATCTTACAACCATACTCACAATTTTGCTGAGCCTACATAAATGACATTGTAACTCATAGCAAGACATGGGAAGATCATTTGTACCATCTCATGAGAGCATTAAGAAAAGCAGGGTTAACCGCTAATCCAAGAAAGTGCAAGCTGGCCCAATCAGCGGGAAAGTATCTGTTTTTTTTGTGGGTAATGGCACCGCCCAACCAAAACAGGAGAAGGTGAGGGCAGTCCTGGAAACACCCCCTTCCAAAACAAAGAAAGATCTGAGGGCCTTTTTGGGATTAATCGGGTGCTACTGCAGATTTATTCCATGTTTGTCTAGTAAAACATTTAGATTGACAGACAAATTGATAAATGCTGAGCCCCAAAAGATCAGGTGGGGTGGGAAGAAGAGGGTAAATTCTGTCATATAACCTTGAAACAGGCCTTACGCCACACCCCCATTTTAGGCATAGCCGACTTGTTCAAAGAGTTCATTCTTCAGACAGATGCTTCCTTCATGGGATTAGGAGCTGTTTTGTTACAAAATGATGACAGTTTTGAACATCCCATTTTATACATCAATAGAAAGCTTTTCGTCAGAGAGGAAAACTATTCAGTCATTGAGCTAGAGGCACTGGCGATCAAATGGGCCATAATTCACCTAAAGCATGACCTCTTAGGTCGCAAAATTAGCTTAGTAACAGATTACTCTCCTCTAGTTTGGCCATATTGTTTCACAGTGGAACACCGGAAAGGCAGAGAGAAAGGTAATGTGTACTTCCTCTACCAGTTCCTCTGTAAAGCACCTCGGTCCAACCCGCATCGGGGAAGGGTATGTGAGAAACTTGAGGGCATTCTCAATCCTAAACCCCTTGGTTCTTCTATGCAGGTGGCCTGGAAAAGGCCATTGCTATTGGATCCCAACCCTGGGAGTGGAGAGGCGAGGGAGGATCACTTGGGTGGAGGGTCCTTGGGGAATATAAGTGGGGTGCCCTTGGGCAAGACATGTTATCCCCCTTTTCCTGTCAGTGACCAACCCAACTCTTCTCCCATCTTCATGTGCTGTTCTAAGCCAGTTCCCATTCCCAGGAAGGCTGGTACAAGTGTGGCGTGGGAGCTGGGGCTCCATGCAGCAAACCGAATGCTAAGAAGGGAGCCGTGTGGAGAGGCTGTCTCTTTTATGTTCATGTCACGACCCTTACCCCGAAGCCCACCTGGCCTACCCATGGGCCAGGGGGAGCCCTGACCCCAGTCTCCTCTAAATCCCAACCAAGGCCTTCTTGGGGCCAGTCCTGGCGCCTTTGGCACCAGGCTCATACTTAATTATGAGTTTGTTCTTGGGAACTACTTTTTGTTTCTGTCATTCAATGTGGATGCATCCACAGAATCAGACTTCTTGGAACCTGGCTTGCAGAAGGATGGTTTGGGTGTGGCACCTTGGAACTCTTTTACCTGGACTTCTTTCTTGAAGCTATTTAAACCACGGCCGACTGGACTGACACGCTTCGCGTTAGTTTGCAATACTGCAACGTGACGCTCACCGTGTTCAGCTTCAGCCACGAACCTCGGATAAACAGCATCTGCAGAAAAAGAAAGTAGACATTGTTAGAAAAGGTTGCAGCTTATCGTGAATTCCATCATTAGCGGTTCTCAGCTCTTCCGACCGGCACCTGGAACCAGCGCTCCTTCGGATCGACGGACCTGCAGAAAGGGAAAGACAAGGCTTTAGACATTTTACACAGTAAACAAACTCCGCCAAAAGGCTTGCCTTCCCACTCGCACTTCATTCCACAACATCTATACACTCCGGCGGAGCACCGCGACCTGTGAAGACAAAAGATAACAGGTTAGCAAAGGCAAGGCACCTTAGCGCTGCGTTAAGCGCCAACTCGCCGCGTCTAGGCGCTCCAAAAACGCTAATACTTACAAGCGAACCCCGAATCCAATCTTCGCCACGGATTGGACTTCCATGTACCTAAGGAAGAGAAAAAAGACATTGTTAATTCCAGAAAGGCATGCTAGGACAGCAAAACATAGCAATAAGACCTACCTGAAAGACTCACGTCGGGCCGGCATCAGTGAAGTAACTCAATCGCCATTGGCCGCAAAGCACCACGCGCCCCTGCTGAGATAGCAGGACGGAGAACCCGCCAACATCAAGAACAACGTGAGAGGAAGCCCAGAGGGACCGTAGACATACCGGGTGGTGGGAGGCTGTTAATCCCAGTTACCCGGTCCTAAACATTGTTTACCTGTATTTCTGGCAGGATTCTTCCGCTGGTCACTACTGGGCATCGCAGGGAGGGATACCTGGACACCGATTGCTGGGTGGCGCCCCCGTGGAACCAGGTGAGCGTAACAGAATGCAAAGCCTCCAAACTAAAATCCACCTGGGCGCCATGGAAACCTTAGAACTAGACCAATTGGCCCATCTGATAGGAGAATGACGCGCCGAGGTTCAATCTGCCCGTCATGAGACTAATGCTCTCCGAAGAGATTTAATTGTGACTAAGGAGCGCACAGAAGACCTTAGCAGACAATATTTGCAATCACAGGCAGGCCAGATACCTCTGCCGGGAGGCAATCCAACGATGCAGAACCCTACACTGCCTTCCACTTCTTCAACTCCGGTGCAAATTACTCTACCAGGAGCAGTTCCTTTAGCCCCACCGGAACGATTTACAGGCGATCCACAGAAATATGCCTCTTTCATGACTCAATGCCGCCTTCACTTTCTTTGCAGGCCAGGCGCATTTCCAAATGACCAAGCTCGGGTGGTATTTGTTCTATCGTATTTGAGCGGTAGCGCAGCAGATTGGTCAGTACCATTAGTGACCCATGATGATCCTGTATTACATGACTTTGGGGGATTTTAGAGGGAGATGGAGAAGCTGTTTGCCTGTCACACTCGAGAACAAGCAGTGGACAATTAACTCCTTTCCCTCTGACAGGGAAATCAGGATTTGGTAACGTACATCGCAACTTTCAACAGACTGGTCACTGAAGCTAGGTGGCCTGAAAACAAGAGAACAACGTTGTTTCATCGGGGATTAAGGGGAGAGTTAAAAGACGTTCTAGCTCAAGTAGTGGACCCCCCTCGAGACTGTTCAGAGTTCATAAACTTAGTCGTGCAATTAGATCATCGGCTGCAAGACCGAAAAGCAGATCGCTCCAAAATGGATCCAAAGGCAGTGTATGTTCGGTCAAGAGACAATGTAACTCGTGCACAAGAAAACCCTGTGGAGCCCATGCAACTTGGGGGAGTGCGACCCCCGTTCCAAACAAGAGCGAGACAAAAGAAGGCAGAAACAACTATGCCTGAACTGTGAAAATTCAGGACACTTTCTGAAGGACTGCCCAGTAAAACCCCCTAGGAAGGTCATCGGGGCCACTGAGAAAGATGAGGAAAGAGAACCTAAGTCGGAAAACTACCCAGCTCGACAAACGTAGAGGTCAGCTTGTCGAGTGAGAGAAAGGAGCCACCGACCTCACACTTTGCAATACAAGTGATCCTAATCAACAACCAATGGTCCTCAAGAATGCATGCCATTGATGCTTACATCGACAGTGGGGCAGTCGGAAATTATATTGATGAGGATCTGGTTGCAGAGACGGGACTTCCCTTATGTTAGAAGCCGACTACTGATAAGGTGACTCCAGTTGATGGAACTGAAATTGCTTCCGGACCCGTTACCCAACGCACAGCTGAAATAACATTGCTGTGTCAGGATGGGCATAGAGAACTCATTTCGTTTGACATCATCAAAGCGCCTCAATTTCAGCTTATACTAGGGATGCCATGGTTAGTTGCTCATAATCCTTTGATTAACTGGCGAGACAGGAAATTAACCTTCCCCAGTGACTGTTCTCTAACCTGTTATTACCAAGAACAGAAGACAGCTTGCAGTAGTTCAACAACTCCCCGAACAACGACATCTATCTTGGGTGCAATCAGTAATCTGCCTGAGGAATACCGCAATTTCCAGGATGTATTCCAGAAGGACCAGGCAAATACCCTGCCACCTCACAGGCCCTATGACTGTCAAATCGACCTTGTCCCTGGTGCCCTAGTCCCCTGTGGGAGAATCTATGCTCTAACTGAACCCAAAAACCTTCACCTGAAGTCCTATTTAGACCAATACCTTGCAAACGGATTCATCCGTCCGTCGAAGTCCCCTGCAGCCAGTCCTTTGTTCTTCGTACCGAAAAAAGAAGGGGCTATAAGGACCTGTATTGACTACTGCGCATTGAACCAGATCACTGTAAAAGAACCATTACCCTTTGCCACTCATTCCGGAAATGCTGGACCAGGTCAAAGATGCTCAAATTTACACCAAATTGGACCTGCGGGGAGCATATCACCTGGTTCGGGTCAGAAGCGGTGACGAACGTAAAACTGCTTTCCGTACTAAATATGGTTCGTTCGAATATCAAGTCATGCCCTTTGGGTTATGCAACGCGCCGGCAGCATTCCAATACTTCATGAATGACGTCCTGAGAGAGCTAATTGATGTCTGCGCCTTAGTGTACATTGATGACATCCTGGTGTACTCAACTTCCAAACAAGACCATGTCAAACATGTCTGTTCAGTCCTCGCCAAACTCTGTGAACATCGTTTATTTTCCAAGATGAAAAAGTGCCATTTTCACGTAACCAAAGTAGAGTTTCTAGGCTTCATTCTTACTCCCAGAGGCATCAAGATGGACCTGCACAAAGTCGACGCCGTTCTGAAATGGCCATCACCAACGTCTGTAAAAGGAGAACAAAGCATGTTAGGCTTTGCAAACTTTTATCGCCGGTTTATACCAGACTTGTCCCAAATCGTACACCCAATCACTGCATTACTGCGAAAAAATAACAAAACATTCGCCTGGACAGAAGATGCAGAAAAGGCTTTTCAGGAACTAAAAAAAAGGTTCACCTCAGCACCAATCCTGCGACATCCACGTCCAGACCTCCCATACATCGTGGAAACAGACGCTTCCAGGATAGCGATGGGAGCTGTCCTCTCTCAAAAGGATCCTGAAACTGGCCAGCTACATCCGGTGGCCTTCTGGTCAAAGAAGTTCTCACCTCCAGAAAGAAATTATGCAATAACAGACAAAGAACTCTTGGCAATCAAGTCCGCCTTTAAAGCCTGGCGACACTACCTTCTGGGAGCCAGACACACCATTACAGTAATCACAGACCATCGAAACCTGCAATATCTTAAGACAGCCAAAGTCCAATCTTCACGCCAGCTGCAATGGGTTCTCTTCTTCGCCGAATATGATTTTGTCATAATGTTTCGACCCGGCGTCAAGAATGGAAAGGCTGACGCACTTTGTCGTACTGACACAAATGTCTTGGTTTATACGGCTCCAGATCCAGTCCCCATCATACCAGTAGACAAGCTCTTAGGCCTTACTACTGCCTTAACCCACACAGAACTGAAAAAAGAAATTCAACAGACCATGAATCCGGATGCCTACCTTGCGTGGCAAGTGCAAGGAGAACAGTATTCCACCCAAGACCAATTACCATTCTTCGAGAATCGCTTATCATACCCACCAAGAACTTACAACAACAGGTTATTTCAAGTTACCATGACTCCCTAATCGAGGGACACCCCGGAATTACCAAAACCTTAGCCAAGGTTAAACAGAACTTCTGGTGGCCTACCTGGCGAAGAGATATCATCCAATACATTCAGTCTTGTGGAGAATGTGCACAGAATAAATCACAAAAACACAAACCATCTGGCCTTCTGAAACCTTTGGACATTCCTCCAGCACCATGGCACACTCTTTCCCTCGATTTCATCACTGAGCTACCTACCAGTCAAGGGTTTAACACCATTTTTCTAGTTGTTGACATTTTCTCAAAAATGGCCCACTTTATTCCACGCAAGGGTCTTCCAGATGCATCCACGTTAGCCAAGGTATTTCTGGACAATATTGTTAAATTACATGGCTTTCCATCAGTCCTGATCTCCGATCGAGGTAGTCAGTTAGTTTCTAACTTTTGGAGGAAGTGCTGTGCTATGGCACAAATTGACTTTCGACTATCCACTAGCCATCACCCTCAAACAGACGGCCAGACCGAAAGGACCAACCAGACCCTAGAGCAGTATCTGCGGTGTATGTTACATCACGAGCTAAGAGACTGGAAAGACTTGCTATGGATAGCCGAGTACGCTTATAACAACTCCTTACATTCCAGCATGGGACAAACGCCCTTTTATACTTTTTATGGCAGACACCCGCATACCTCGGAATTGGACCTCCCAACCAGATTAGAAATGCCCGCGGTAGTAACCCTTCACACCAACATCACTCAAGCTTTTAAAAAGGCCAAAGAACATCTAACGCACGCTAAAGACAAACAAAAACAATTCGCGGACCAACACAGGACTACGGCCCCCACTTATCAAGTAGGAGACAAGGTCTGGCTAGCCACCACATTTATGCCCATCAAAGGAACCCGGACCTTTCAACCTAATTATGTGGGTCCCTATACTATCAAGGCAATTATCAATCCAGCGGCCATCAAATTAGATTTGCCACCCAATCTACGTATCCACCCAGTATTCCGTGTGTCCCTGGGAAAACCGATGCAACCTGGCACACGTATTGGAACGGCACCTAAACCCATTCTTGTCGACGGGGAACCAGAATTTGAAATTAAAGGTATACTGGATTCTAAGTACTCTAGGGGCAAGCTATACTATCTAATAGATTGGAAGGGGTTTGGACCCCAAAAGGGACCGTAGACATACCGGGTGGTGGGAGGCTGTTAATCCCAGTTACCCAGTCCTAAAGATTGTTTACCTGTATTTCTGGCAGGATTCTTCTGCTGGTCACTACTGGGCATCGCAGGGACGGATACCTGGACACTGATTGCTGGGTGGCGCCCCCGTGGAACCAGGTGAGCGTAACAGTTCATTCAAGATGCTTGCTCCACTGTGCTGAGACGTGGACACTGGGTATCTGAGGGACAGGTGTGAGACCCATGAAGTGAGGAGCAGAAGGCTGCACGATCCGGACTGCTGTGAAACCTGTGAACACGACCAGTGAGTTTCTATCCATTGAGAAACCCATTGCACGAGTGTTAAACTGTGTTATTTGAGGAATACTTTGTATCAGAGTGGTCCCGTGTTTTAAGAAACACGTTCTCGAAGGTCTCTGATTCAATACATTGTTCAATATTAAATAACTAAGAATACTTTGTATCGGGGTGGTCGCGTACAGGAGCAAAGACGTTTTCGAAAAAAAGTCTCCAAAGGTTATGCATTACTTTTGAAGTGAATTAAGGAAACATTCTACCACGGGTTGAACGAAAGGCACCCTGAATACAAATCATGTACTTTTTGAATATCGAACTGAATGAAAATCTTTACAAGTGCAAACCATGCGTTTTGAGTTTAATGATGAACTACTAAATCTACTCAAAAGCCCTAATTCATCAACATTGGTTTTAGGCGACTTTAACCGTTTGCAAGGGGACCCTAAAGATAAACTGGCAATAAGCCTAGAAAAGGCCTTAAATGACCTAAATTACCAGGTCATGAATTCCAATCCAACCAAGGACAACGGCCATAAGCTGGACGGGGGTTATAACAAATAACTTGGTGACAAGTAATTTCGTGACCACTCCATGCATATGGTCAGACTACTTCAGTGTATCGTTCACTTTGGCCCTGCCTACATCAGCAAAGAAAAGTGCTAAAGAACCAAAGAAAGTACCTTGTAGGAATTTCAAGAAAATCAAAAGATCAGATCTTACACACTGAATTAATAAAACGTTGGCAGATATTAATGAGGAAGATACATGTGAACCTATTATATCTAAATATGATCAACATATCACATCTCTTATAGACCAGATAGCTCCCCTCCAGCTTAAACTAGTTAGACCAAATAACAACCATCAGAATTGGTTTACACCTGACCTAGCTATGCTAAAAAAAGAAAAAAGACAACGAGAAGCTCGATGGGTGAAGAAACCTACGCCCTCGAACAAGAATAGCTGGAAGGAAACAGAGAGGTCCTATAAGACGAACATCGTGGAGACTAAGAAAAACTACTTTAACACCCAAATTCAGCAGGAATCAGACGCCTCAGGCAAACTTTTTGAGATTCTTAAATCTATCGATAAACCGGTCTCTCTGACTCCCACGTTCGTCCCATCCCAAGTGGAATGCGAAAAAACCCAAGCTGCTTTCACCAACACAATTATCAAAGCAAGGTAACTATTAGCTAGTTTCCCAAAGCAACAAAACTGAACAATACCAAACACCTTTGAGTAAGTCAATGGAATATGTAGATACATTTCACTTTCACGAGATCACAACGGAAGACATGCTAACCACATTAGCATCTATGAAACCATCCTCTTGTGCAGAGAATGAACTGCCACCTAAAATAATTCTTGAGAATGCAGACAGTTTTGCACCATTACTCACGAGAATGGTCAATACTTCCTTCCGGGACCAAATAGTTCCCAAGACCATTAAAAGAGTGACCATTACCCCTTTGGTAAAACAAACCAATCTAGACCTACCATAACCAGTGAATGTAAGACCTATCACCAATAGCAACTTTATTCTGAAAGTATTGGACAAGATTTCCACAGCACAACTACAAACATATGTTGAGACTAATGCGTTACCAACAGTCAGGCTTTCGTACCGCACACAGTACTGAAACAGCCATGTTAGATTTGCAAACTAAAATGCTTGGCATTATTGATAAAGGTAAGACAGGTATACTTATCCTACTTGACCTCAGTGCAGCCTTTGACCTGCTAGACCATCAGTTATTGCAGCAGGCCCTGGAGAAAATCGCCAACTGCTCCAAAGAGGCTATCGGCTGGTTAACGTCTTTTCTTGCTAATAGAATATCTAGAGTACACTGGGGTGACACATTTTCACATGAGTCTAATATCTTCTGTGGTTGTAACGCTCACGTGATATCCACGGGGGTGCCACTCAGCCCTGGTTGGACCACTCGCACTCTCGAACCCCTCCCTGGATATTGGTTCAGCTGAGGATTGGGCCAGCAATACAGGAATATTGGATTCAAGACTTAACTGTCTCTTGCTGATTGGCTCTCACCTCCCTTGAAAACCAAACCTTCCCTTAGACCGTCTCCTCCCCTTGCTCCGCTCTCCGTCCTGCTTCTTGGTCCAGGGGCGCGTAGCTGGTGCGGGCGCGTCGCAACCTAGTTGCTTCACTGGTGCGGGCCCTGTTCGAGTCCAGACCTGCTATGACACCAGCTCGTTAAGGTAGGTTTGGCTGTTTTATAGTCTTGATATTCTGTCCCTTCTTTCTCTCTCTTGTCCCTTATCTTTTTCTTTTTAATAATGTCTCTGCTTCTTCCTCTAGATATAGGAAGAGCTTATTGGTGTTGTCGTGCTGATTGGAGTTGAGCACGAGGCGTTGAGTGAATGTGCAATGCGCGGCGCTACCTTGTCTTTTCTTGTGCTAACCTGTGTCTCCCCTCTTTCTTGTAGGTCGCTGTGATGTTCCGGAATGGATGCTGACCGAGAGACACTCGAATCAGGTAAGAGTCTTATGGTTTTTTGCTGTTCTTGAATTGGAATAAGTAAACGCTTACTAATGCTATTTTAGCTCTCTTCTTTCCAGGTTGCGGTTTCCGGAGAAGGATGCAGCGCCAAGATGCTGGTGTTCTCTGGACTGGGTAAGCGATGGACCAAAGACAGGATACTACTCACAGGTAAGTGTCATATTAACGATGTTCTCGTTCTTTCAGGTACGCGGCTCCAGGATAAGGCAGGCAAGGAACTCAGGAGACCGAACTGAACACGGTGAGCGTCACGCTGCTAACCGCAGAGTAACGCAAAGCGTGTTCCTCTGCCTGGGCGTGGCTTATATAGCGCCAGGTATCCCAAGGCCCGACCACACCCAAAACACTAGACCGCATAGCACAGTTCTTGGAACTGAGCTATGTGGGAGCCTCCACGTTGAACAAACGGCCCATTAAGAAGTCCAGGCTCCATCTTATCTTCATATTGAGTATGAGCCTGGCGCCAGAGGCGCCAGGACTGACTCCAGGAGAGTCTTTGATGAGATGGCAAGGCCTTTGAGGCCATAGTGGGAGATCGTAACCTGGCCCCAGTGACCTGGCTATGAGGGTTAGGGGTAGGGATCATGACAGTGGTGTCCCCCAGGGAGCTAGCCTCTCACCACTTTTTTTAAATCTATACCTACACCTCCTCTGACAAGCCCTGGATAACGTAAATACTTTCCTCACCAACTATGCTGAGGATACTCAGCTGGTGGTGGAATTAAGCGGGGATTATGAAAAAGACAATACAACCATAAATGACCTTTACAACATCATCCAACTGTGGATGAATCAAAACTGGATGTGCCTGAATGGATCAAAGACCGAGTTCATGGTCTTCGGCTCCAATCAGGCTAGGGCGAAATTATCATACGACTGATTCATTCCTGTTAAAAGACTCCTCCATCAAAGTAGTGGGCAGGGTCAAAACCTTGGGCATGACCTTAGAAGCATCCAGATGCTCAAACGACCAAGCCTCATATGTCAGTACAGCTGCTCATATTATTTGAGGCTGCTGAAAGCGATCAGACTCCTACTCAACGAAACCAACTGTGCCACTATAGCTAGAGTCACCATACTTTCCCGCCTAGATTATGGTAATGCACTACTATTGGGTGCAAGCAAATAATGCTTGACAAAATATCAATGTATCCAAAACCATGCGTTACGGATAATCAAGCAAAAAGCAAGGACAGACCACATAATTGAAGCCAGAAGAGAGCTACACTGGCTCAGGTCTTGTTTCAGTCTTTAACACTCACCCATAAGTGCATGTATGGAAAGGCTCCAGCTTACCTGAAGTCCAGAATTGTTGGCTACACACCATGAACCCCCATAAAAAGCAAACAGCGTAGGTAAAGCCTTTCCCAACCGGTCTGCCGTCAATTGGAACAAACTTCCGCTGATTCTGAGACTTGAACCCAATCATCACAAATTCAAAAAAACATGGAAAACCTTCCAGTTTAAATGAGAACAGAACGCTAGTGTAGTATATGTCCTTCTCTGTCTTAGCATGCCAAGTGTCCCATTATATACATAGCTGGTTACTCTCTCAGCTCTTGTTCATGTCTTTCTGTTGTGCCCTGATGCCTGCTGGTTTACGGCGCATTACAAATAAAATAAATAAATAAATAAATTGGAGACCAAATTTAATACATAACTGTGATTAATAAATATCGAACTGAATGAAAATCTTAACAAGGGCATCCCATGCCTATTTGAAGACCAAACTGAATACAATCTTTGTTTCTTGAATACTGAACTTAGTGGAAACATCACAAGAGAGCAGAACTGTTGCATTCTAAGTTCAGAAGTAAAACAGAACTTAAATTTCAAATAAAACCATTAGATGCTGTCTACCAAAACTCAATGATACTTTATATAGAAGTGAAAATAATTGTGCTATATCCTAAAGTGAAAGGAACTTTCAATATTGAAACAAAGCGTGGCGATTATTTCAACACAGTCACAATTTCTACATCAAAACAATGCACAAGAGTGACAGCAAACTTTAAAGAGACACACTGGCTGCTGGAATTATGTCTTGGGGAAGGGAACCCTGAGACTTGAACCCTTTATTGACTTGCAACCAAGGTTATTTTGGTGTTTGGAATTGTTAATTGGAAATTTGGGGCGGGAACCCCGAGTACTGGTTAAAATTGTATTATCCTGAACTCAAGAGAGGTAACTTTGAGACTTTTGATTGGAACTGCTTTATACTTGGGGAAGGGAGCTGAAAGGAAGCTGGGAGCTGGAAGAGGCTCAGAACCTTATGTTGGACACTGTTTCTTTTGGTTGCTGACATCCCAACACATTGTATAGATTAGTGGTGAGGGCAAGATATGTTTTGAACACAGACATATTCTTCAGTTGAACTCTTTGACTCAGACTTTCCTTAGTTTTATTTAAGTTGGGAAATGTCCCCTTAGCATAGGCCAAGTTAGGCCTTTTTCCATTCTGACATTTAAGTTAATAAAAGTGTTTTACGTAATAATTGAATCTGTTGTCTGTGTCTTGCTTCATGATGCGTTCACACCAACACAAATGTTAGACATGAAACAAAACAACAGGGCATCAAAATCTCATAACCATAAACAACAGAACAACAATTCAGTTACTGCAAAAACCCCATGCATACCTCCACACACTTGCATGTCCAAAATAATATTAATGTGCACCTCTGTGCACCCTTAAATTTGTGATACTATCCATGCAGACCTCCAAGCAACCTCATGTCCGTAATGTCAAAAATTAATAATTCGTGCAGTCCTCCCCACAGCCTCATGTCCAAAAATGATAATCCATGCGGACCTCCCCGCCCTCTAATGTCCAAAATGTTTTGAAAATAATAGTCCATGCGCCCCTCACCACATCCTCATGTCCAAAAATAGTTAGTTCACTGGTACCACCATGACCCCACTATCCTAAACATGAGGCCACAACGTGTAGACAACAGCATAATATAACTGGCCTCCTACACCTATCATTTATCCTCTCCCCACCTTAAAGTGAGCATTAGTCAAATCCTAATGTGAGGCCCCCATAAACTCTAAGGGATCATCATGAGTATGGTGGTAAAACGGCAGTAATATCGGTTCGGCAGTGTTACCTTTCCGGTGGGATGACTGGAGGAAGTACCACCTTATTACGACCATGTGCGGGCACGTGCCCTGAGTTGCCGGTAAGACTGCCAAATAAACAGCAGTATCACCAATACAAGTGACACATCTGCCGGTATCACAGTTTCCGGTATTACCGTTGCTGGCAAAACCGCCAAGGGAAATAACGCTGCTGATGGAATGGGATGTACGGCAGGGGCCATCTTTAAAATCTCAATGCATTCCGAATCCCCCATTTCCTGTTGACATCCAGTCCCGATACATGTGGCAGCATCATGGCACAACCGAATAATGCACTCCTCCCAGAACTGCGTCTGCGGAAGCCAAAGTTCACAGAGGCAGAGCTCACTGCACTCGCCGACGCAGTCATGGAGAATGCCAAGGAGCTATTTGGGTGCAGACAGCGCAAGACCTCTGCATAGAGGAAGAAGGCCAAATGGGCCGAGATCATGTGAAGGGTGTCAACAGTGGGCACCATACCCTGCACTGCCAGGGACTGCCACAAGCGGTGGGATGATTTAAAGGCAGGGGTGCACAGCCACATAGCCCGACAGGAGGGAGAGTGCTGCCACAAGTGGTGGCACGCTGGAGCCCCTCAAACTCAGGGCCATCTCCAACATCCACATGGAGGGCATTGAGGGGATTGGCAGTGCAGAGGCTGGAGCTGGGTCCCACATTGATGCAAGTGAGTCCATCTGACCCCATGTACACGTAAATGCTGTGACCATGAGCATGCGTACCCCAGCAGAGACATACAACATGGGCAAGGGAATAGGAGACCACATGGTCATCACAGCAAATGCACATTGAGAACGCATGTGCCAGGGGAGGGGAGGCAGAGAATCGTAGCCATGTATATGCACTATAGGTGAGACGTCTATGCCTAATTATGGATACATGAGAAGCACCCATTCATGCCATGTAAGTCCATGTCACCAAATGATGCCCCACTGCACACATGACAACATGCCACATTGGCAGGCCAATAGACAGTGAGCACATGTATGCACGGTGTACACCCTCAGCAGGCACTACCACCATGTAGAAATGGCAGCACCCATTGCACCGATACCATCCATTTCAATGACGCAAAATTTGTGTCCCTGGAACACACATAATGTCATAAGAGTGTCCTGCAATCCCACAAACAAGTCTGCAAGATGACTAAGAGCATGTTATTCTATGTTCAACAGGAACACAGTCCACAGACAGTGACGAGGCAGGACCCTCCACTGCAGGCACATTAGCTGCCACCACCCCTGTTCATGCGAGACCCTTTGCCAGTGGGAGCAAACAGCAGAATAGGGCTACAAGGCCACCATCACACCCATACTTCCTCCCCTTCCACCCAACATCACAGTGGAAACATCAGCTTTTATTGAGGATGACACCATCCATACGGTGATGCACAGTGGCCCCTCCACAAGGCAAGCAGGTGACACAGTTGTCACTGCAGCCACCACTGCCATGCCACAGCCACCAACTGTCGTGGCACACACCGTCTCAGCAGTGGTGCACAGTCATCAGGGTTCCAGCATGCCCTCATCTCCATTATGTGTAGTACAGACACTGGTTCATCGTGTCAGGGCCCATGTTCCTACCACCGATGAGGAAGAAGGGGAGGAGGAGCATGATATGGCCGACGCATCACCATGATTCAGCCAAGTGCCACCACGAAGCCCACACAACCCACAACCTCTGCCTGTGACCAACATGTCGGCAGTACAGGCGAGCCTGCATGCCATTGTGTGCCAGAAGGCATCTATATAGGGAGGCCATTTGTGATTGCCTGCAGGGGTTTACCCGCATGATTACCCGGTCACTCAGCCATTTATTTATTTTATTTACTGGACATTTGTATTGCGCTTATACCTAAGTGTTTTCAGGCGCCACAAGACAAAGATGGGGGGTGGGGAGGGCATGGGAGCCATAAAGGTAGAACAACAAAAACAGTTATATTGGCCTTGTGACAATCCTACCGTGCAAGTGCATGACAAAGTGGTAGGTGTTTTGGGGGGGAAGAGGGGGTAGAGGGAGAAGTGCAGGAGTCCACCCCCTCAATGGAGGGGTTGGACAAGTGCTGGGCAGGCCATGGTGGCAAATGCCATGCCGCCGCCGCCATGACCTCACTGGGACAGAAAGGGTGGGAGCATAAAGAGTCATCTTCAGCCTCTGCCGAGTCACTCAACCAAGCCATCCAGCTCACCCTACAGTTCATATGGGCCCTGGGGTCAGAGCCCTCCACCTCTATGACCTGTGAGGGGTCAGAACATTGAGGGTAGACAACTTTGTAAAGAGTTTTCAACCTTACCTATTTTTATTAAATAAAAAGTTTGGATAAGCGTCTCACTATCCCTACCCTGCGGTGCAGAGTGCAGTTAACTCACAAGTGCAGCTAGCGGGTGGCTCATAAGTGCAAAGAGAAGGGACTGTAGGGTTGCAGATACAGACTCTTAAGTGCTGGGGAGCCCGGTGGCAGTGCAAGGGCAACTCGACATGCAGCAGCCTGGGCCCCAGTTAAGTTCAGAGGGTGACCGGGTGGCCAGTGCAAGGAGCCGTCAGGTGCATCAGCAGGGGAGAGGAAGAGAGAAAGCAGAAGCAAACTGGATGTGGTTCTGCTCAAGTTTGAGAGAGGCAGGGAGGCTGTTCCAGAAGGAGGCCCCATCAGAGGAGATAGATCTGCCCCCAACTCTCTGCTTGGAGAAGCGTCTGACCCTAAGAGAGTTGGAGGTGGATGAGGGGTGAGCTCGAGAAGGAAGAAGTTTTGGAAGAGAAAGTTGGAGGTAGAGCGGTCCCAGGCCTCAGAAAGCCTTGTGAATGAGGCAAAGGGTCTTGAACTTGATCCTTACAGCCACAGGGAACCAGTGAAGAGATTTCAGAGCTGGAGAGATACGATCCCAAGGCTTGAGGCCAAGGACAAGTCTAACAGTCCTGTTCTGGATAAGTTGTAAAGGTTGAAGAGTAGAGGTAGGACGCTTTAGAAAGAGGCTGTTGTAATAGTCCAGTTTAGAGAGGGCCAGAGCTCTGGAGACAGTGAGCTTCTGGGGGAAAGTGAAAAAAGGAAGAATACCTCTGAGGAGGTGCAGCTGATAGTTTGACTTCTTAGAGACGTCAGAGATGTGAGGAGAGAAGGAGAGGGTGGAGTCGAAGATGATACCAAGGTTCTTAGCCTCACAGGAAGGAGCAGGAGTTAGGCCCAGAGATGACGGCCAGAGAGAGAGAGGAAAGGAGGGAGTGGGTGTCCTCATGAGGAGGATCTCAGTCTTACTGGCATTAAGGCAGAGATCATTGGCGGCACACCATTCCTGAATTGTGTCCAGACTGTCTGGTGTGAGAGAAGAAGCAGAGGTGGCTGAGGGGAGCCTGAAAGAGAGCTGAGTGTCATCTGCATAACATTGAAAATTGGAGCAGAAAGTAGCGATGTGGTGGGCAAGAGATGCCAGGTAGTGGTTGAAGAGCCAAGGAGAGAGGTTAGACCCCTGGGGAAAACCACAAGTAGAGAAAGAGAGGAAAGACCCCAGTTGGACCTGAGAGGGTCGTCAGTGAGAAAGGAGGTCAACCAGGCCAGGGTCTGATCAGTAATACCAAGGTTGTCCTGCAGACGTATGTGCAGGATGGCATGGTTGACTGTGTCAAAAGCAGAGGATAGATCAAGGAGAATGAGGACAGAAGGGAGATTAGAGTCAAGATTGGAGAGAAAGTCTTCACAGGTGTTCAGGAGAGCTGTTTCCATGCTTCTAGCAGCTCTGAAGCCAGACTGGTGGTCATGGAGGCAACCAACAGATTCAGTATGTAGATTAAGCTGGGAGATGGCCAGCTTTTCCAAGAGGTTACCCAGGAAAGGAGTGATGGAGATCGGACAATAGTTAGCGGAGAGGAAGGATCAGCCGAGGGCTTCTTTAGAAGGGGGTGCACAAGAGAGTGCTTAAGGGGGCAGGGGAAAGTTCCAGTGGCACAGGAGTGATTGCAGAAATCGGCCAGTGCTGGAGCAAGGGTGTCGATGTGGTCCCTCATAGTTCTGGATGAGCAAAGGAGAAACTGCTTTGATGAGACTTTCATAGATCGGACTTGTCTAGAAACATTGTCTGGGGTGAACAGTGGAAAGGAAGAGAAAGGAGGAGGAGAGACAGCCTCAGACGGGCCAGAAGTGGTAGAGGAGGAGGAAGTGGAGGTAGAGGAAGAGAGGGTGTACAGGATGACCTGAGTTTTAGTAGTGAAATGAGAGGGCAAGGCCGTGCAGGGGGCCTGGGATGGAACAGGAGAGGTAGAGACTGCAACAGGATTGGCCAGCTCCTTGCAGATTTTGAAAAGTTCGGCCGAGTTGTTAGATGCCACAGAGATGCGGGCTTGTATGTAGGCTCTCTTCTTAGAGAGAACAGAGAGCCTGAACTGCCTTTGGAGCAGGCGGAAGGCCAGTTTGTCAGGGAGTGTGCCCGAGGCCCTCCACTTCTTCTCCGCCACCCTAAACTTTCATTTAAGGGCAGCAAGGTTGTAATTGTACCAAGAGTTGAACTTGGATTTGGGCTTCAAGCGGATCTTTATGACAGGAGCAAGGACATCCAGAGTATTAGAGATAGAGAGATGAAGGTAAGAGAGGGCTGTGTCAGGGTTTGAGTCAGCCAAAGGTTCAGGAGGAAGAGAGAAAGTAGCGGCAAAAGCCTCAACTGACACACGCTTCATGGTTCGGATGACAAAGAAGGTAGGTGGCAGTGCTGGAGTCGGCTTGACCTGCGGGGAAGAGAGAGGTAGGAAGAAAGGAGAAAGTGATCACTCCAAGAGAGAGGAGTGGTGAGAGGTTTAGAGAACGGGTGGTCTGAGGAGATCAGAACATCCAGGGTATGCCATGCAGAGTGAGTCGGGCCAGAGGGAACAATAGAAAGAGAGAGAGAGAGAGAGAATTGCAGAGGTTGTGAAAGAGTCCTGAAGAAGTGCTGGTAGCATCCAGGTGGATGTTCAAGTCTACGAGGCGGCCTGTAGATAGTGCCCACAGTGAGAGGGAGGCTAGGGGAGATGGAGAGCCTGCTGACCAGGCAAATAAATCAATCAATCAATCAATCAATTCAAAGGAGGAGTAGTGATGCATTGGAATGATAGAAGCAGGGATCCACTCTGGGAAGATCAGGGCTACACCCCAACCGGGATGGTTGTTTCTGGGTTCGGAGAGGATCTTGTAGCCATCGCGAAGGAGAGTGTTGAAACTTGTGACAGAGCTGGCCGTGAACCAAGTCTCAGTGAGACCGAGTACATCCAAATCAAGCTCTTCCAGGAGATGGCAAATGACAGAGGAGTGTTTGACAGCTGAACGAGAATTGAGAGTAGTGATGTGGAGCAGGTTGCCACATTTGAAGGACTTCTGTGGAGGGGTACAGGACAGAGGTAGACCCTGCGGAAATGTTGGAGGAGCTCAAGGATGGGCAGAGGGAGAAATAAGAGAAGGCTAGTCAGAGAGAAAGAAGAGAGTGCCAGAGGGGCAGCAGAAGTGGGCACTTTCTGGCACTACACAACTAGTGTTGGGTTAATATTGGCACACCCCTTTTCCCCACTCTTTTCCCTGCATGAACCAGGTGCTAGTATCAGGACACTAAGAGTAGTTCCTTCAGTAGCTGCACCTTAATTAATTTATTAGAGCAAAAATAAACACACATAAGTAGCTTGCAGTCATTTAAATATATGTGTGCTATTACAGGGGGTATAACTACCCTTCTGTTTTTCTCTACCTCATGTTTCCTCACAGGAAGCAGAGGTGTCACCTGGATCATAACACTGATTCAGAGATGGAGTAATATCCTAAGAAAAGCATGAATGGTCCTGAAGAAGATGCTCTCACGATTATCGAAACCGGTCGACCCAACTAAGCATGAGCGGTCTCATGCGGATGACGATGTTCAACACAACATAAGTGTACATTTAAAAAATCATGTGTTTTATCACTAGATAGCTGTATCAGCCTCTAGACCTTGTTGCTCTTGTTGAGGGGCATATTAGTTGTTTTATTAACAGAACCAGGTTTTGAGTTGATAGGACTACCTCTACCAACTGGTGATTAAAACAAAGATGAGTTCCAGACAAGAGGATTAGTCCATGCCACTCGGAAAAAGACACATATATATATGGTTTTTCTCTCTTTAAATTGTATTTTGGTGACCTGAACCTGATATTTTATTGCTTAATCATTGGATAGGGAGATTTGTTTCTGCTATGCTTTTTAGATAGGCGGTGCATCACCCTTCTCCAGGGAGAGATTCATTGGGTTAGGGACAGGGTGTTCTTCGTTTTAGGGACAGTCTTTTTATGTGTACCATACAACTTCTGAGATCATTGGTTTGTCTTTTAACTGTGTTCTTCAATACCGTTCTTTAGTGTTATGATTCTGTATCTTAACGGCAGGAATGCACTTAGGACCGCACAGTCTTTAACTTAGCCCTAGGTGTGCTTTGTAGAGGAGGGAGGCAACAGGGTGGCTAGAGGAGCATCAGGGGATGCCAAAGAGGTGGCAGAGGAAGGAGGTGGCAGATGAGCAAGAGAGGGGTAAGAAGGGATAGCAGGAGAGGAAAGGACGTTGCTAAAGTGCGGGAGGTGTCTATCAAAGAGGAGGAGATTGGCTTGAGGGCCCTGGGCCAAGACGGTGCCATTTAAGTAGACATTAATGATGGTCTTAGAGGAGTGGAAGGGGGCCAGGAGGGCCTCCCACCGGGTGCCACCATTAATGGGAGAAGAGGAAAAAGGAGAGAGAACAGAGACCATATGGGGGTCCATAGGGCTGGAGAGGGAATGACAAAGTGTATGTAAGTAATGGTCTGTCTGGAGGAAGCACTGGTATAAGTATCAGAGATAGGGAGGCCTGGGTTGGAGACCAGGATGTCCCTTATCAGGCGGGGGTGTGGAAGTAGGGGAGTTCACGCAGGGGGTGGCAGCCAGGAGGGAGGTGCCAGGGGCACACCAAAGGGAGGGGGCACAACAAATAACATGAACGGACCTACAAATCAGATGCAGTACAGCACCATCGGAAAGAAAAGAGCAAAGCAGGGAACCTTGAAGTAAAGAAAGCAGATGCAATACAGGACCAAAAGCAAAGCACAGAGGGCAGCAGGGAACCTAGAACTGCACAATGCAGGCAATTGCAATGTGATGCCACAAACCGTGGATAGCAACACAATGGGCCTCATTACGGGTCCGGCGGTAACCCTGCCGGTGCTACTGGTGAGTTGCCGCCAGACCCATACAAACTTACCCGCGCCTGACTTCCTGGTGCCACCGGGCTATTCCAAGTCCGGCGGCCGGGAAGTCAGGCGCCAGTGGGACATGGAAGCACTGGCACCGTTGTTAATGGAGCCGGTGCTTCCGTGACGGCTTTGCCTGCCAGGGTCAGACCTGTTGGGCACAGCAGCTTTGGCAGGCAAACCCGTAGTTTGCGGGTCCGGAAACAACTTATTTCCGGACCGGCAAACTTGTAATGAAGCCCAATATCAAGAACCGTAGAGTGCAAACCCCAAATCAATACAATCATCAATACAGTTAACAAGGCACAGAACACAACAGGAACCTAGAAGAAGAATGCAGGCAATGCAAAGTAATTCCAGAAAAACAGTGGAACACGAGACAGTGTCAGAATAGTACACAATAGATCGAAGAGGGAAGGGCTGAGATGCGAGAGGAAGGAAGGGAAACACAGGTGGGGGGGAATGGAACAGGATGCATGGACCTACGATGCAAGGGAGCGCACAAGACCAAATTGTTGGCTACGTTTTTTAGCACAGCACAATACAACACACCCAGATTACACTTACCTGATCAGTCGCAGCAGGTCGATGGCTGCAAGCTATGTGCTACCACTGCGGACACCGGCAGGAGCTGTCCTTAGGCTATGGTCCTTGGCCGAGGGGGCTGCCACAGCAGGAGCTGACTTGGGTGGCCAATTTAAAGGGCCTGACAACCAATGGGAGCGCATGGGATGGAGGGAGGGGGAACGGGCACCCACGCGCTGCGGTGTGAGAATAAGACTTTTACAAATGCACAACTTACTGTGCCACAGAGCACCTGTCTTCACCCCAGCACCGGATAAGTTGACGTTGGCGTTGCCTGATGATGGTGGGAATGTCCTGTGGGGACATAGGGAGAAAACACATGTTGGTGCATGCTTACTTGCAGTCTGAGCAGGGGTCCGGGCACTGGGTCCTCATAGTCCGAACAGGTCCAAACAGGAATTGCCCTTTTCTACGTCTGCCCTTCGCTTTGGATGCCCGGGCGAGTGACTAGATCTAAGAGTTAAGCGCAGCAAGAAAGAGGTAGGACTAAGAAGGTGGGTGGTGCTTAGGCCAGGTGACCTAGATCCACTTGCACCTGCTCCCCATCTGCAAAGGAAAAGAGGCTGGAGGGCTGCTTAAGTAGGGAAAAAGAGCGGCAACCAGGAAGGCACCAGGTGGGCGGGGCTTCGTCTAAGTGACCTAGATCCACTTGCACCTGCTCCCCATCTGCAAAGAAAAAGAGGCTGGAGAGCTGCTTAAGTAGGGAAAAAGAGCGGCAACCAGGAAGGCACCAGGTGGGTGAGGCTTAGGCCAGGTGACCTAGATCCACTTGCACCTGCTTCCCATCTGCAAAGGAAAAGAGTCTGGAATGCTGCTTAAGTAGGAAAAAAGAGCGGCAACCAGGAAGGCACCAGGTGGGCGGGGCTTAGGCCAGGTGACCTAGATCCACTTGCACCTGCTCCACATCTGCAAAGGAAAAAAGGCGGGAGGGCTGCTTAAGCAGGGAAAAAGAGCGGCAACCAGGAAGGCATGAGGTGGGCGGGACTTAGGCCAGATGACCTAGATCCACTTACAGCTGCTCCCCATCTGCAAAGGAAAAGAGGTTGGAGGCTGCTTAAGCAGGGAAAAAGAGTGGCAACCAGGAAGGCACTAGGTGGGCGGGGCTTAGGCCAGGTGACCTAGATCCACTTACATCTGCTCCCCATCTGCAAAGGAAAAGAGGCTGGAGAGTGCTTAAGTAGGAAAAAAGAGCGGCAACCAGGAAGGCACCAGGTGGGCTGGGCTTAGACAAGGTGACCTAGATCCACTTGCACCTGCTTCCCATCTGCAAAGGAAAAGAGGCCGGAGGGCTGCTTAAGTAGGGAAAAAGAGCGGCAACCAGGAAGGCACCAGGTAGGCGGGGCTTAGGCAAGGTCACCTAGATCCACTTGCACCTGCTCCCCATCTGCAAAGGAAAAGAGGCTGGAAGGCTGCTTAAGTACAGAAAAAGAGCGTCAACCAGGAAGGCACCAGGTGGGCGAGGCTTAGGCCAGGTGACCTAGATCCACTTGCACCTGCTTCCCATCTGCAAAGGAAAAGAGGCTGGAGGGCTGCTTAAGTAGGGAAAAAGAAAGCTAACCAGGAAGGCACCAGGTGGGCGGGGCTTAGGCAAGGTCACCTAGATCCACTTGCACCTGCTCCCCATCTGCAAAGGAAAAGAGGCTGGAGGGCTGCTTAAGTAGGGAAAAAGAAAGGTAACCAGGAAGGCACCAGGTGGGCGGGGCTTAGGCAAGGTCACCTAGATCCACTTGCACCTGCTCCCCATCTGCAAAGAAAAAGAGGCTGGAGGGCTGCTTAAGTAGGGAAAAAGAAAGGTAACCAGGAAGGCACCAGGTGGGCGGGGCTTAGGCCAGGTCACCTAGATCCACTTGCACCTACTTCCCATCTGCAAAGGAAAAGAGGCTGGCGGGCTGCTTAAGTAGGGAAAAAGAGCAGCAACCAGGAAGGCACCAGGTGGGCGGGGCTTAGGCAGGTGACCTAGATCCACTTGCACCTGCTCCCCATCTGCAAAGGAAAAGAGGCTGGAAGGCTGCTTAAGTACAGAAAAAGAGCGTCAACCAGGAAGGCACCAGGTGGGCGAGGCTTAGGCCAGGTGACCTAGATCCACTTGCACCTGCTTCCCATATCCAAAGGAAAAGAAGCTGGAGGGCTGCTTAAGTAGGGAAAAAGAGCGGCACCCAGGAAGGCATCAGGTGGGCCGGGCTTAGACCAGGTGACCTAGATACACTTGCACCTGCTGCCCATCTGCAAAGGAAAAGAGGCTGGAGGGCTGCTTAAGTAGGGAAAAAGTGCAGCAACCAGGAAGGCACGAGGTGGGCGGGGCTTAGGCCAGGTGACCTAGATCCACTTGCACCTGATCCCCATCTGCAAAGGAAAAGAGGCTGGAGGGCTGCTCAAGTAGGGAAAAAGAGCAGCAACCAGGAAGGCACCAGGTGGGCAGAGCTTAAGCCAGATGACCTAGATCCACTTGCACTTGCTCCCCATCAGCAAAGGAAAAGAGGCTGGAGGGCTGCTTAAGTAGGGAAAAAGAAAGGTAACCAGGAAGGCACCATGTGGGCGGGGCTTAGGCAAGGTCACCTAGATCCACTTGCACCTGCTCCCCATCTGCAAAGAAAAAGAGGCTGGAGGGCTGCTTAAGTAGAGAAAAAGAAAGGTAACCAGGAAGGCACCAGGTGGGCGGGTCTTAGGCCAGGTCACCTAGATCCACTTGCACCTACTTCCCATCTGCAAAGGAAAAGAGGCTGGCGGGCTGCTTAAGTAGGGAAAAAGAGCAGCAACCAGGAAGGCACCAGGTGGGCGGGGCTTAGGCAGGTGACCTAGATCCACTTGCACCTGCTCCCCATCTGCAAAGAAAAAGAGGCTTGAAGGCTGCTTAAGTACAGAAAAAGAGCGTCAACCAGGAAGGCACCAGGTGGGCGAGGCTTAGGCCAGGTGACCTAGATCCACTTGCACCTGCTTCCCATATCCAAAGGAAAAGAGGCTGGAGGGCTGCTTAAGTAGGGAAAAAGAGCGGCAACCAGGAAGCCACCAGGTGGGTGGGGTTTAGGCCAGGTGACCTAGATCCACTTGCACCTGCTCCCCATCTGCAAAGGAAAAGAGGCCGTAGGGCTGCTTAAGTAGGGAAAAAGAGCGGCAACCAGGAAGGCACCAGGTGGGCGGGCTTAGGCCAAGTTACCTAGATCCACTTGCACCTGCTCCCCATCTGCAAAGGAAAACAGGCTGGAAGGCTGCTTAAGTAGAGAAAAAGAGCAGTAACCAGGAAGGCACCAGCTGGGCAGGGCTTAGGCCAGGTGACCTAGATCCATTTGCACCTGCTTCCCATCTCCAAAGGAAAAGAGGCTGTAGGGCTGCTTATGTAGAGAAAAAGAACGGCAACCAGGAAGGCATCAGGTGGGCCCGGGCTTAGTCCAGGTGACCTAGATACACTTGCACCTGCTGCCCATCTGCAAAGGAAAAGAGGCTAGAGGGCTGCTTAAGTAGGGAAAAAGAGCAGCAACCAGGAAGGCACCAGGTGGGCGGGGCTTAGGCCAGGTGACCTAGATCCACTTGCACCTGCTCCCCATATGCAAAGGAAAAGAGGCTGGCGGGCTGCTTAAATAGGGAAAAAGAGCGACAATCAGGAGGGCATCAGGTGGGCGGGGCTTAGGCCAGGTGACCTAGATCCACTTGCACCTGCTGCCCATCTGCAAAGGAAAAGAGGCTGGAGGGCTGCTTAAGTAGGGAAAAAGAGCAGCAACCAGGAAGGCACCAGGTGGGCGGGGCTTAGGCCAGGTGACCTAGATCCACTTGCACCTGCTCCCCATATGCAAAGGAAAAGAGGCTGGCGGGCTGCTTAAGTAGGGAAAAAGAGCGACAATCAGGAGGGCATCAGGTGGGCGGGGCTTAGGCCAGGTGACCTAGATCCACTTGCAACTGCTCCCCATCTGCAAAGGAAAAGAGGCTGGCGGGCTGCTTAAGTAGGGAAAAAGAGCGCCAACCAGGAAGGCATCAGGTGGGCGGGGCTTAGGCCAGGTGACCTAGATCCACTTGCACCTGATCCCCATCTGCAAAGGAAAAGAGGCCGGAGGGCTGCTTAAGTAGGGAAAAAGAGCAGCAACCAGGAAGGCACCAGGTGGGCGGGGCTTAGGCCAGGTGACCTAGATCCACTTGCACCTGCTGCTCCCCATCTGCAAAGGAAAAGAGGCTGGAGGGCTGCTTAAGCAGGGTAAAAGAGCGGCAACCAGGAAGGCACCAGGTGGGCGGGGCTTAGGCCAGGTAAACTAGATCCACTTGCATCTGCTCCCCATATGCAAAGGAAAAGAGGCTGGAGGGCTGCTTACTTAGGGAAAAAGAGCGGCAACCAGGAAGTCACCAGGGGGGGCGGGGCTTTGGCCAGATGACCTAGATCCACTTGCACCTCCTCCCCATCTGCAAAGGAAAAGAGGCTGGAGGGCTGCTTGCTTAGGGAAAAAGAGCGGCAACCAGGTAGGCCGGGCTTAGGCCAGGTGACCTAGATCCACTTGAACCTGCTCCCCATCTGCAAAGGTAAAGAGGCTGAAGGGCTGCTTAAGTAGGGAAAAAGAGCGACAACCCGGAAGGCACCAGGTGCGTGGGGCTTAGGCCAGGTGACCTAGATCCACTTGCACTGGCTCCCCAAAACTTTAGATTTCTTTAGCATCAAACTTTAGACAAGTTGCGGGGAAACAAGGAACCACATTTGTCATCTTTAAGACTCTTTGGCATCTATGCTCCTCTCCCTCTGGATAACCTTTTCCAGAAGGGCAGCCTGTTGGTCACCTTTCTTTCCCCTCTGCACCAACAACCAAATAAAGACCAACAGATCGTCTCACTTTTTTTTAATTGGCTTTGGCAATGTAGGTTTCTGTCACCTGAGGTTTTGTTTTTCATAGCACAGAAGTAGTAAGTCTCACTATCATTAAGCCCTTCAGTATTCCTCTCTTGTCTTGAGCACTGTTTGTTATGTTGATATTGCTGGTTCTTTATATACTCCTGGCTTGGGTACTGCTTGTAAGCCTTTGGACTTTCTACAGCTTCCTCATGGGGTTTCTGGGGTTCCCACATTCTCATGCGATCATTTATACAGTCATTTTGTTTCAACAAGCAAAACTTGGTTGGCCACTGCTTTTGCTGCTTTCACTCACTCACGAGTGAAGCGGCCTGCCGTGAATGTCCTGACGGCATTGGAGCACTCTGGAGTCACTTGTAAACTGTGAATTCACTGAGTAAGTCGCTCAATTACGCTCTGCTCTGTGTTCACAGGTCTTCAGTACTTGTGCCTCCTTGCGGTCGGATGGACCGCTTCCTCTGGTCCTTCTCTGCTCACACCACAAATGAATGGAGCCTCGTCTGCTTCGGAAAGAGGGAACACTTCCTTTGCTGCTACAGCTTCCCGCAAGTGTCAGGCAAGCATCTCTTCCTCGCGCTTCCCGCTGCGCAACCTCTGCAACAGCGAGAGTCAAAGGCAAAGACTCTCTCAGGACCTGCCAGGGCTACTGGCGTTTCAGTGGTCCCAGCGTCTTCTCTAACCTCAGGCTTCCCTCTCAGCTGCAACCATGGCCTGCGCTGCTTCTTCTTCCTCCACTGCTGGGCTTCTTTCTCTCTGGATAATGCCTGTACCTGAGGGGGCTTTTAAGCCTCTCAGTCTCCTTCAGGTGTAGGTCATCTACACTAATTAGGAGATCACTCCAATAGTAGGGTTCCTCTGCATCCATCTTCCTCGTCCCAGTGCTGGGGGAATGATGGGACTTGAAGTCCCTGGCAACAAAGTACATTTTTCTTTGTGTTTTGCCGATTTGCACGATCAGTTACCAGTTTGGTTTGAAAAGAGGAATAAGGTTTTCTAATTTTTTTGCGATTATTATTCACAGACTTCCTTCCATTTCCCCCTTTTGAAATAGTGAAGCACTTAGGTCTATGCTTTTGAGAATGGGGTTTATCCACATTTATACCATAAGGGGTTTGGCTGATTTTACCCACATTTAGGTGTTCAACAAGTGGAACAGTGAGATTATTTTGGCAACAATCAATTAGAGGGGCTAAATACCATGTTTCACCCCATTGATTCCTCTCACCTCCCTGAGCCCTTTCTCCCCCCAGGTGATCCTCCCACAGGGTTCTCCACCCCCAAGGTCAGGATCAGGAAGAGTCTGCCTTTCCCTGGCCACCTGGCAGGAGACTTTAGGCAGGGATTTGATGAGGGATCCATATGATTCACCACAGACCCCCACAGAGGGCTCCCTACCCAGCACCCCAAAGCACTGTTCAAAGCACCACCTCACTGGGAAGGAGCAGGAGAAGGCCCCCATGCCCAAAAGGGACAGGAAATAACTGGTGGACACTGCAAGGGTGTATTGAGAGGGAACCTGGGGAGGGTTGTTGGGGTGGGTGGATGCTGTCTTGGGCAAGGCCAATTCACCTCTACACATAAAAATATGTTCCACTTGATTCATTGCTAGGATATTCCTTATTATGTGCACATGTTTAATGATGTGAGAAGTGATAATTAAGGTGCAAGGGAAATGCAATGAGATGATGCTCAGAAAAGATGTCTATCAGTTCCTGGCGAGCCAGGTGCCCTTCCCTGGCCTCTACCTGCCCATGTGTACATGCACAGCACTCACAGGCACTGTGTCGTCCTCCTCAGGGGGTGGTATGTCCACATCCAGGGGCAGGGGAATGTTCTGCTGTAAGCAGATATTGTTCAACATCGCACATACAAGGACAATCTGTCCTTCCTTATCATGCCGGAAGTGAGCCTTTAACAGGCCGAGGGTGCGCTCGACACACACCCTAGTTCCTATTATTATTATTATGGTATTTATTGAGCGTGGAGCTAGCTTTGAGAAGCAACTGAGTGCTTTATAGAGGTATACAACAACACAGATACATAACAGAGCGCTTTACAGTGGTATACAACAGTACAGATGCATAACAGAGCGCTTTTCAGAAGTAAAAACAGAACAGATATACAGCGGGGGGCTGGATACAGAGGGGCGAAGAGGAGGGGTACAGATGCACCGGGTGGCGGGGAGGAGAGGGGCAGTCAGCGTCTAGCAAGTAAGGTGGTGCTAGAGGGCGATGTGATGGCCTAGGTGTTGAGACAGAGAGATTACTTGAAGAGGTCGGTCCGGAGTTCATTTCTGAATTGTAGGAGCGTGGGGGCGAGTCTATGTCATGATGCCTACCCCCAGGCATCCAGACCAAGCCCATCAGCCCCGGGAGCAGGCATCTAGACATTTAGTAAAACCTCAGCAGCCTCGGCTAGGGGCTATCTGGGTTCAGTCATGGCGCCTTAGGTGCCAGGCTCATAGTAGAAATCAGTCCTGGCACCTAAGGCGCCAGGCTCATAGTCATTACTTACCTCAGGCAGACCATGCTGCAAAAGACTCCAATCCAACATGAAGCCTGAAAGGGACTATTTTTTACTCGGGTGTGGTTCTAGGGACTTCTTACCTGGGACTACTTTTGAGGCTATTTAAACCACGCCCGACCAGCAACACACGCTTCACGTTATTCTGCATCCAGCAGCGTAACGCTCACCGTGCCTGCAGCTTGCATCCAGTCTTCTGCCACGCTTGCCTCGAATCCGGAGCTCCTAAAACAAGGAGGAAAGAAAGGGACAAGGTTAGAAAACAAACTTATTTCTATTCCACACCTGATTCTGGATCCATCTCGTCTCCGGACCTGTAAAGAACATCATTTCTGCACGAGCCGCACCTCCAGCTGCAGCGCCGCATAATACTCACCAGTCTTCACAGCATCCTTCGGGTCGGCGCTGCCTCCATCATTTCTTCGCCGAACTTCGGCACCTAGGAGACAAAAGAAAACCACAAGGTGAGCCGAGGGAACCAACAAATATAATTCTTACCACCATAGACTTACCTGATTTACCACCGGAGGCATCCTTTTGTGACTCTTCATATTTTCACGTGCCGCATCTGTAAAGAGAGACAAAACAACACGTTTTCCCACGTACAACATTTACCGGACAGCGCCGGGTAATACAAACTCTTACCTGAGTGCCACCAGCTGCCACAAGAGCATCTTTTCACGAGCCAGCTGCAAGACAAGAAAGGAAGGGGGGAACAAGAGTGAACATCGGACATATTGAACTCTATGAACTTAATACTTACTGGTCCTCACCAGGAACCTCAGAGTCAATACTCTCCGGAACTCTCCCGAGCCTTCAAACCAGTGAAGTAACTGGAATCGACACGCCCCTGCAAATCCACGCAGGATGGAGAGCTCATCTTTTAAGAATATAAGGTGAGATTGCTGTGAGGGCATTTCGGAGGTGATTAGTTGGGGAGGACTGTGGGGGTGCCATCACTTGAATCCACAAGTGGCTAAATCCATCTCTCCACTTGCAGGAGAATATTTCTACGGGTTAAGCAGGCATGATTAGGAGGGCAGATCCAGTCAGTCATCGCTGCACTACGGCGGCATTATCTTCTCGGTGCCAGGCATACCATTACAGTAATTACCGATCACCGGAACTTGCAGTATTTAAAAACAGCCAAGGCCCAATCGTCGCATCAACTTCGATGGGCATTGTTCTTTGCCGAGTTCGATTTCGTGATCACTTATCGACCAGGTTGTAAAAATGGCAAGGCAGATGCCTTATCCCGAATAGGGATGGGAGAATCATATGCGAACCCGGAACCGGTGCCTATAATTTCAGAACAAAGAATTCTTGGCATAACCACTCTACAGACACTAGAGGATATTCAAGTAAAGATCCAACAACTCTTCGATCCAACAGCCCTGCAGGACTGGGTGAAGAAAGGCTTGGACTACTCAGTCATCAATGACCTACCTTATTATCAAGGGCGACTATTTCTACCACACAAGGAACTACAAGAACTAGTCATCTCCAATTATCATGACACCCTGATCGAAGGACACCCAGGTATCGCAAAAACTGAAGCTAAAATTAAGAGACAATTCTGGTGACCTACCTGGCGAAAAGACGTAAAGTCATTTGTAATGTCTTGTGGCATTTGCGCCCAAACAAAAGTCAGAAGAAAAAACCAGCTGGCCTCTTACAACCTTTGGATATTCCACCTACACCATGGCACACCTTATCGTTAGACTTTATTACAGATCTACCTCCATGAAATGGATTTAACACCATTCTAGTTATTGTGGATCTTTTTTCCAAGATGGCCCACTTTATTCCTCTATAGGCATTACCTTCTGCTTCAATTCTGGCCAAGGAGTTCCTCGAAAACATTGTTCGAATACACGGATTTCCTTCTGTATTGGTCTCTGACCGAGGTAGTCAATTCATTTCACATTTTTGGAAGAAATGTTGTCAACTGGCGCAAATTGACGTGAGGTTATCAACCAGTCACCATCCCCAGACCGATGGTCAGACGGAGAGGACCAACCAGACCCTTGAACAGTACCTACGTTGCATGCTACACCAGACCGAAAGTAATTGGGAAGATATTTTATGGATTTCCGAGTATGCATACAATAACTCTGCACATTCAGGAACCGGACAAAGCCCCTTTTATACCATATATGGACATCACCCTTGAACCTCAGAACTAGATTCACCTCAGCATATAGAAATTCCTGCAGTTAGTCATTTGCATTCTACTATTACACAAGCCTTTAAAGAGGCAACAGAACATTTGAAACAAGCAAAAGAGAAATATAAGAAAAATGCTGATCAACATAGAAGTGAAACTCCACAATACCAGATTGGGGATCAAGTTTGGCTGGCTACAAAACACATACCTCTGAAGGGAACTCAGACTTTTAACCATAGATATTTGGGACCTTACACTATTAAGGCCATTATCAACCCGGTAGCCGTCAAATTGGAATTACCCTCTAATATGCGCATTCATCCTGTCTTTCATGTTTCACTTTTAAAACCAGTTCAACCAGGAACAAGATTAACCAAACCACCCGACCCCATCTTGATAGATGGAGGACCTGAATTCGAGGTAAAAAATATCCTGGACTCCAAGATGGTTAAATCAAAACTTTTTTATTTAATCGATTGGAAGGGCTACGGACCACAAGAAAGGTCATGGGAACCTAGTGACCACGTCCATGCACCTCGGTTGGTGAAAAGATTCCATCAGAACTTCCCAGACAAACCAGGGCCCAGGGGAAGAACAACTTTAGGAGGGGCCTTGGGGGAGTGCTGTCATGATGCCTACCCCCAGGCATCCGGACCAAGCCCATCAGCCCCGGGAGCAGGCACCAAGACATTTAGTAAAACCTCGGCCCCGGCTAGGGGCTATCTGGGTTCAGTCATGGCGCCTTAGGCGCCAGGCTCATAGTAGAAATCAGTCCTGGCGCCTAAGGCGCCAGGCTCATAGTCATTACTTACCTCAGGCAGTCCATGCTGCAAATGACTCGCATCCAACATGAAGCCTGAAAGGGACTATTTTTCTACAGGGACTATTTTTTACTCGGTGTGGTTCTAGGGACTTCTTACCTGGGACTACTTTTGAGGCTATTTAAACCACGCCCGACCAGCAACACACGCTTCGCGTTATTCTGCATCCAGCAGCGTAACGCTCACCGTGCCTGCAACCTGCATCCAGTCTTCTGCCACGCCCGCCTCGAATCCGGAGCTCCTAAAACAAAGAGGAAAGAAAGGGACAAGCTTAGAAAACAAACTTATTTCTATTCCACACCTGATTCTGGATCCATCTTGTCTCCGGACCTGTAAAGAACATCATTTCTGCACGCGCCGCACCTCCAGCTGCAGCGCCGCGCCATACTCACCAGTCTTCACAGCATCCTTCGGGTCGGCGCTGCCTCCATAATTTCTTTGTTGAACTTCGGCACCTAGGAGACAAAAGAAACCACAAGGTGAGCCGAGGGAACTAACAAATATAATTCTTACCACCATAGACTTACCTGATTTACCACCGGAGGCATCCTTTTGTGACTCTCCATATTTTCACGTGCCGCATCTGTTGAGAGACAAAACAACACATTTTCCACATGCAACATTTACCAGACAGCGCCGGGTAATACAGACTCACCTGAGCGCCACTAGCTGCCACAAGAGCATCTTTTCACGAGCCAGCTGCAAGACAAGAAAGGAAGGGGGGAACAAGAGTGAACATCGGACATATTGAACTCTATGAACTTAATACTTACTGGTCCTCACCAGGAACCTCAGAGTCAATACTCTCCGGAACTCTCCCGAGCCTTCAAACCAGTGACGTAACTAGAATCGACGCGCCCCTGCATATCAACGCAGGATGGAGAGCTCATCTTTTAAGAATATAAGGTGAGATTGCTGTGAGGGCATTTCGGAGGTGATTAGTTGGGGAGGACTGTGGGGGTGCCATCACTTGAATCCACAAGTGGCTAAATCCATCCCTCCACTTGCAGGAGAATATTTCTACGGGTTAAGCAGACAAGATTAGGAGGGCAGATCCAGTCAGTCATCGCTGCACTAGGCATCATGTGGGTGGAGACCGCAGCTGTCCGGGTCCGACCGACACCCCTGTGGGAGCCAGGTGAGCGTAACAGTCTAATGCTGACAGGGAGGAGGTTCCATAGTTTTGGGGTGTAGGCAGATAAGGCTTGTTTTCTGGTCTTTCCCTTTTTGCAGCGGCAGATTTCAAGTCTGCACATGTCCTGGCTTCCGGTGGTGCATTGTCCTCCAGAGATGCTGAGTTTCTCCGCAAGGTAGCTGGGTGACCTGAGGGCGACTGCCTTATAGATGATGCAGCAAGATTTTAAGGTGATTTGTGCTTGCAGTAGTCGCCAGTGAAGGCCGATGAGGGCCAGGGTGATGTGGTTGTATCTGCGTAGATCGTTGATGAGGTGTGCAGCCGCATGTAGGCCACATCTCGGGGGCACAAAGGAAGACGACGGGAGGCCTTTGAGGAGTACATTGCCCCCATCCAAAAGCGATAGGACCAGTGCTTGAACAGTGGATCTAAAGCTATCCAGGGGAAGGAAGGCCTTGACTTTTCGCAGGAGGGAGAGCTGATACCAAGCTGTCTGAGCGTGCTTAGGTATGTGTATCTTGAAGCAGAGGTGATGGTCGATGTGGAACCCGAGAGACTTGGCGCGGGAGCTGAGCTCAGGTGTGAAGCCCTCAGAGCTCATGGTTGATAAGCAGGTCTGTATGTCTGGGTGTTCTGTGTTGTTGGTGAGAAGTACAAATTCAGTCTTGGAGCGGTTGAGCTTCAATCATGCACTGGACATCCAAGACTGGATCAGCGAGATGCAGGCTTTGAGCCTATGAATGTCCTTGATGGAGTCGATCTTGAGGTATAGCTGTGTGTCATCGGTGTATTGGTTCATGTGTATGTTTTGTGTGTCTAGGAGGGCTCCCAGCGGTTCAATGTATATATTGAAGATCAGTAGGGAGAGGATTGAACCCTGCAGGACTCCTCAGGTGACGGGTAGCATTGGCGATCTAGAGGAGTCCATCTGAACAAACTGCTGGCGGTTGGCGAGGTAGGTCTTTAACCAGCGTTGGAGAAGGTTGCTGATCTCCATGCGCAGATGTAGAGTGTCCGTAAGTGCCTGGTGGTCTACTGTGTCGAAAGCGGCTGAGAGGTTGAGTAGAACCAGGAGACAGGCATGGCCGTCATCAAGGATGTTGAGGGTGTCGTCGACCACCTGGATGGTTGCTGTCTCTGTGCTGCATCTGGGTCTGAACTCGGATTGGTAGGTTTGTTGGAGATTGTTGGTGTTGACGTGTTGCTGCAGTTGTGCGGCTACCGCTTTCTCAATGGTCTTACCTAGGAAGGGAAGATGGGTGAGGGGGCGGAAGTTACCTAGATTTTTCAGGATCCAGAGTGGGCTTCTTTAGTAGAGGGAAGATTTGTACTGTTTTCAGGGTCGATGGGAAGGTGCCTTGAGTTAGGGAGCTGTTTATGATCTCCAGGTAGGAAAGGAGGATGGATGCTGGGAGGATGTTGTCTGTGTATGATGTGGCTTTGAGGGCTGCCAGGGTTTGTACCAGGTTCTCTGTTGATAGTGTCTTGAATGTTGTCCAGAGTGTGGAGATTGCGCGAGAAGGGACATGAGCTGGGTCTGTGGGTCTGTGGATGTAGAGCTGGTGTCTATGGGCTAGTGAATCATGTGTATTTTTGTCGATGTAGAAGGTGTTGATGGCAGTGGATTTTTTGATGGAGTGTGGTATGGCAAGGGCGTACTGTGGCTAAATGCGCAATTTTTGTTTTAGTTTTCTATTTGACTTATATGACAAAGATGACCTGGGGAAGGACTTTATAGTCCGAAATGCATCGCTGAATGGTGCATCTACATTTAATATTGAGTTAATCCAATTTAAGCCATTTGTTGGGGAACAGAAGGTATAAGGAGATTGTTTTGCATGGAACTCTTACAAAGTAGTGAACAAGAAGATGATAAAAGGAAGATATAGGCCCTAATTCACGGAATTATTTGTGTGTAAAACAGGGATTTGCGTGCCATTCTGCCTGCAAATCCCCATTTATCAAACGAGGATTTGCATGCAGAATGGCATGCAAATCGACGTTTTACACTCAAATATTTCCATGAATCAGGTCAATAATATGTAAACCACATAGTAGATGTTAGGGTGTGCAGCCCACCCCGAAGGCTAAAGAGCCTGGCTCCTTTTCTTCTCAAACACAAACTAACAGCCGTCGCAGCTGATCTGCTGATTTCCACCTGGTAAATCCTTTCCTCGGCGCTGCCACAGGACATACTCTTTTCCACCGGCCACCTCCAGACAGCTGCAGGGCTTCCTGGTGCACATGTGTCAACCGTAACGGATGCAGGTGTGATGAATCCTGCGCAGTCCTCACAGAATCCCTGCCTAAAATCTCCTCCCAGGAGGCCTGGGAATGGCATAGGCTTCCTGACCCTAACCCTGGGGATATTAGACTGTGACGAAGAAGAGCACTTTGGAGTCACAGAACTGCAATATGCAGTCTTGTTCTTCTAATGACCCACACTTGAGTGGGGCTTTTGAGTATTTAAAGCCCCTTCAGGTGCAGACCATTAGAAAGTATTGTGGAAGATGTGGCAGAAGTAGTTGGAGAAGCAGTGAGCAGCCGTGCAAACAGCAAGAGCAGAGAAATAAAGACACCGGGACAGCTGCCGTTTGCATAGCGGGTTATGGTGCAGAGAGGGTTGTAAGATTGCAAAGCTCTAACAGCAGAGGTCGCGCAGCAGGAATCGTTGAGGTGAAATGCTTCCCTGTAGAAGAAAGAACCTTCCCATTCCCTATTCTCACCTCCGGTGGCTGGCGAGCATCGGAGAATGAGGGACGTGGGATTCAGGAGTTTAACTGGAGCTGTCAAAAGCTCTGAGTGCGAAGACCGAAGAGGTTTCAGCAGCAGCCAGTAAAGCAGACGCGTAAGGAGAAGCTGGTGAGTTGGCCTATGGGAGGTGACCCCGGAGCGCTCTGTGAGACACCGCTGGCTGCGTGTAGATGTTTTGAATGCCGAACTAATGAAAGAAAGCATAATTACTATTGTTCATGTATAAAGAGGAACCAAGAGTAAGAGGTTTATAACTATCATTGCAAAGCCAAGAGGGGGCAGGATTAAAACCAAACTGTAACGCATATTTTCAAAGACAAGAGAGGGTAATATTGAACTGTCATTGCCAAAGCCAAAAGGGTGCAATATTGAAACCTAACTATTCCCAACATTGCCAAAACCAAGAGGTGGCAATATTGAAAACAGATAATAACAAACCTTGGCTAAATCAAAGAAAGATTGTTACACAGAAAAGTGGAGCCAGTTTACATAAAGAGAGAAGATTCTACAAGAAATGTTATCAGCAGTTATCTAGTGTGATAGTGGAAGCCCAAAGGTGGGATGAGAGAAGCCATCCTATTGGAAAGTATAAAGGAGGAGATGAAAATAACTGGCATTACATGTGGCAAATAAATAAGTGGAATAAACAACATCAAGGAGTGTTGTATCCTTGTGGAAGAAGTTGTGAATCTCAAGTTGCTGAAAGTCATTTGTTAAAGTTTGAAGTTAACCTCATTAACCTCATCACTGAGTACTTGTAATAGTGGTAGAAGTAGTCCTGGCAGGTGTGTGAACGGGGAAGAAGACATTGAAGTACTACATTGTGCTAAAAGGTTGTGATTGGAAGAAAGTGGCTAGTTGTCAGATTTGTAGTTCCAGGAGAGTTCTCAGGAGTCTTGAGAGGTAGCACACAACACCCACCCAGGAGGAACCCTCCCACAGGAAGTTAGAGTAAATACTCTGTGGGAAAAGGTCCCCCCAGGCGGAGTGCTATTTGACACACCCCCTGATTCTTTATTTGCAGACAGGAGCTGTAGTAAGGGTTACATGAAACATAGGATCAGTATTGCAGTCATACAAACATACAAATAATCTAAACCCAACTTCTAACAGCCCCAGCCAGTACCTGTACAAAGTCTGCTGTCCTACTTTACACCTAGACATCCAAAATACTAGAGAATGCAAGCAACTAACCTGCTTCCAGGTTCCATCATAACAACTGTTGCTAGAACGGCGTCTTCCTGACGTGCGCAGCCTTAAATGAGATAGGATCGAGCAGCGAGCAGGTGCGTAACCTCATGGTTTAGCGAAAAGAACCCTACCTTGTGGTTTCGCTCGACACTCCCATCTCATCGTCAGGCCAGCAATGGTTACCATGATGCCCCTGGGACGCCGTCAAGTGCCACTGGGTGTGGAAAGCCCACAAGAATTGGTTCACCTTGTGTGGATTCGGGCCCAACGCTCAAATCCTAACACTAGGCCACTAAAGTTGTTTGATGAATGTGGTAAAAACCATCCTCACGAAAACATAGTTGCGGTTATAAAGAAATGTTATGAAGCAGTGAATTTCCTAAAGAAGGCAAGTTCTATTTAAGTGTTCATTGGAAAAATGAAACACATACTTTTTGTTTCAATAGCTGTAGTTTATGGATACGCATTTTGCAGAGTGATGAACTTTGTTTAACCCGGAGGTAATCCAAGTGTTAGGGAACCAGAACTTGGATGTTGAATGGAACTTTGGGTTATCCTTGAAGCTGAATTTAATCATTGAAAATAATTGCTGCTAATTGGAACTTTTATTTAGAACATCCTGTACTGAACCCGGGGAAGGAGCTTCAACCCTGGTTACAAGGACATTTAGTTACAAAGTTTTCATTAGAGTTTGATTGCTATTTTGTTGAACTTGAATACCATATATATTCCTGTTTGATTGTGGTATATATACAAGTGTGAGGGACAGATACTTTTGATGTTAGAGTGTTTTCCTTTAGCCTTAGTTTTAGAGGCAGGGAAATCCTTGTTAGGTTAGGGAAAGTGAGGCGTTTATCTCACCATTATAATTTGATAAAATGGCTACTTGTGGAAAACCTTTACCAAGTTGTCTGCCTCACATTTCTGACACCTCACACAGGGTAGGACAGAATCCGTACATGCTATGTGATGTTACAACAAGACCACTGGGCACAGAAGAAGAAAGATCTCCTCTGGGTGCAACACACACTGAAGCATGAATCCCATGAGGTGGACCTGTACACCATCTACCTTCCTGTGCCACCCCTTGGCAGGCCTCCTTTCTCACCCAGAGCTCATCAACTCGTTCCGTCTCTGCCACAAACAATGCTCCTTCACACTGGCACCTCTTCCTCTTCCACACCGACTTCCTTTTTTTTCTTCTTTTATCCTTCTAGGGACCAGCGCCGGGCCACTATGTCACCTCTTAGTCCCACCAATACTGTTCCTCTCTGCGTGCTGGTGCCTCCTTGTACCTGGCCCTAGCAATGGCGGACCCCTCACTTCACAGCCCTGAACTGGTTCCCCTGTTCTGGTGCTCTACCCCAGTGACCCACTCCTTACTTGTTGGGGGTGTGGAAGGGTTCCATGGGGGACAGTGGTTGCATACTTGTTCGCTGCTCCCCACATGTTATCTCCTCCTCAATTCCTCTTAAAACCACCTTGTTGCCAGTGATGTAACCTGGTTGCTTGTGATTACACACCATGTTGAGTCCCAAGGTTACAGTGTAAGTAAGCTTTATTCCTGTGTCTCCAGATCACATAAGCTATTTTGCAGGAGCATTGTAGGTATATCACAGACACAACCACTCGTCCATCCACACTCCAACCAGCTCACTCACCAACTGTAATACTTCAGAACACTCACCCAGCATGCCCCAAACATTCCACACTAAGGTTCCCTCTATGCATCCAAGCACCCCAGAAACTAGCATACACATGCTGACAGGCAGACTACTACAGGGTCTCACACTCCTTGGATTCACTCTTAAATAAACACCTGAGAAATAATTAATTGGACCGCTGTTGTGAGAGTTGGCTTTCCAAAGCCCTCTGCTAGTGTGTTGAAAAGTGTTCAAGGCAGAGGCTATACTCTCTACTCATCCCCATAGCAAATTGTGGGTGACCTGCTGCTGGAGCAAGATCTGCATCCGTCCCAGCCACACTGCTGTCCAGGGCCTCACAATTTCGAAGGAACCCTGAATGTGTGTGAAAGCATCCCTTGTGCTTCGGAGCCCAATAACAAAGACCACACTTATCCTTTACACCCCGGAGTGGGCCTACACAGGACCTCAGATCCAAGACATCCAGGATCCCTGTTTTTTTACTGTTGAACCACTTTGTACTGTGATTCGAGTTCAATCTAACCCATCAAATCAACAGGATCCACCAGAGCTGCCTTGGCACTCGACCGATCTCCGAGCCTCTGCACTGTAGTCTCAAACCTGTTCACTGCAGCACTGCGGCAGCTGAGCTCGTTGTTGCCTTGGCTTGATCGTTGAACCCGCTGTACTTGAACTGCTATTTGAATCACCACCAGCTTTGTTGCCAATCTTCATCAACAGTCAAACCGACCCTGGTGATCTCATCGAACTGCGACCATGGACCGCTGCATTGAGCCACCCAACTCAAACATGTACATCCAGTCAACAGCATCTTCACCGTCAATCCGACCCTGGCGGTCCTCACAATCCTCACTTCCTCGAGGACTGCTTTGAAGTGCTTGACAGGAACTGCTCATCCAGTCATGAGCATCTTTGCTGTTGAACTGTCAAACTGACCCTGGCAGCCTTCACACTCTGCACTTCTTCGAACTCGAAATGCAATGAACGTCAGCTTGTCATCCGCTCTGCGTCTGGAATAATGTGAATGCTGCATTGAAGCCTGCTTCTTACCGCACAAGCAGTACAGAGAAAACTGGTTCAACACTGTCAAACCAACAAGACCAGCTAAAGGTACTGTTGACTGATAACTGCCTCCTTGACCCACCTTTGGGTTCTGGGGAATAGCTAGGTCCCTTTTAAGCAATTTTGCACCAGAACATATCCTTTACAAACATGTATTTATTTATTTATGTATTTATAATTTGTAAAAGCGCACCAAACCCCTAGGCATCAGGGTGCTTAAATTGGTGAAGGACGGGAAAGGGTAAGGGGAGGGGAGGTTACAAAGAACAATATAGGTACAAAGACATCAAGTAAGGTGCAGTGTCAACAGTTGTCTGGAGATGGCAGCATGTCAATTGAATAGGGCAGTTTTGAGATTTTTTCTGAACGGGCAGTATGAGGTTTCGGAACATAAGTGTGAGGTAAGTTATTCCATAGATGCTCAGCGATGGCTGGGAAGCTAGAGCCACCTATTTTTCTGTGATTGAAATGTGGGGTGTTGAGTCTGTGGTTATACAGGCATCTGGTTTGTCTAGTTGAACTCTTCTTAGATATCCTCTGCGACAGATAGGGAGGTGCAGTGTTGGAAAGACAGCGGTGGGTGATGGAGAGAATGTTAAAGTTAATCGTTTCTCTCACAGGGAGCCAGTGGGCTGCTCTTCTGTAGGTTGAGACGAGTTTTGTTTAGGGAGTTCCATGGCTGCATGAATGGCATTATTCTGGATAGTCTGCAGTTTGTCCAGGTTTCGCTTTGAGGTTCCAGGGAGGAGGGAATTGGATTACCTTTCTTGCCCCTGTTTCATAATGCAGAGACCTGCATCTTTGTATATTTGCATATTCTGTTTTCCTTCCACAGGGGTGGGTTTTGTGTAGTGTTTGTCTATTTAGTTATTATTGCAGATGGTGTGCTTAATTAAAGTCTAACTATTTTTATAGAGCCTTGATTGGACATGGTCTTTATTTTGGACTCTTCTACTGTAAAATAAACTATAACTGTTTGGGTTGCTACTGAATGACATTCACACCCTTCTTGAGAGTAGAGCCTTTCCTCAGCCCACCCTACCTCAAAAGCCAAAGGAGGTATGTCTCTTAAACTATGTCTGTTTCACCTTTATGATTGGGATCACTCATGTTTTGTAGAAGTGCAAAGGCTGAGTAGACAATGTTGCCACTACTGAACCTTATACTCCTGCGGGGCAGAAGTAATTTAGTCACAGATGCAGTGAGCGCAGTGCCAGTTTTCAATCCAGCAGAGACCCCCCCCATCCACCCCACTCTAGAGGTCAAATCCCACCCTCTGTGCAGGACAACAAACTCCACCACCATCACCCACTCTCTTCATAGGACAAATCACACCCCACTGCTGTACATGACAAAATCACTGCTATACTATACACAGGGCCACAAGTATCAGGCCCTTCCGCACAGGATCACAAGTCCCACATCCTCATATTTGCTCCTGTGCACAGGATAAATGCCCAAATCTACACCTCTGCACATGCTAAATCCCTCTACACAATCTGCTGCGCATTCAAAATAGCTCCCTCGACGCAGGACAAAGCAACACTCTACACAAGAAAATAAGTATTTGACTGTTGTGGATAGGACCACAAGTCCCAAAATATAAACAGGTTTACTGCTAATTTAACTGGGAACCATAGTTGTCACTGTTGATGGAGATGCAATGGAGGGCAATTAAGTCCCAATTGGCTCTCTGCCCCTCCTCTGGCAAAGGGCTCTTCTCAGCAGTTGTAAAAAAAAAGCTCCTTAAGCCACCAGCTGATTTCCTTTAGTTGTTTCTGTGGAAGTACTCACAAATACCCCACCGTTTTTGTGCTACTACTATTTAATATTTTATGCCAGGTGTGGAAAACCTAAGGGTTTTTCCCTCCCTACTCTACTTCTACACAGGTGGCCAGGGGAGGGCTCCGACACTGGGGGTGGACAAGCGATGGAGGATCACCTGGGTGGAGGGTCCGTTGGAATTGGGGAGGGATTGCTCAAAGGCGAGACATGATACCCCTCTTTTTCCATAACCCCCTACCCGACATTCCCTCCTATTACATGACTGCAGACTGTCACCTTTTCCTTTTCACAAAACCTCCCCACTCTGCTAAAACACGGCGAAATCCAAAAGAGGCACTTTTTAATTTAAAAAAAAAACTTTATTTAAGCACAAAAGTAGACAGATTGGACATGGGTCACACACCGCTTTCATCATACTTTTTTTTTTAAACAATTTTTATTGTTTTATCACAACACACCAAACATTACAAAACTTGCGACATCCGCATGTGGTTCAACATCATAATATAACAAGCTGAATTCTTAAGTCCCTCACTCTCCCTCCCCCCCAACTTGAGCCAATTTGTCCCTGTCATCAGCCTCTGATTCTTCAGGCGGGTTTGCCATCTCGTTATCTGTCTCACCATCACTGTGGTCGGTCTGAGGTTCGGCCTTTCATGGTGGCCACTAGATGTCTCCATTCAATTAGGGGTCCTACCTCCTCCTCTCCTCCCCTAGATACCATGTCAAACCAGACCGTCGTTTCTGCCTCTGCCCATTTCAGGAGGTCAGCCCACCACAGCTCTATTCTTGGTCTCTGGGCCGCTTTCCAGCCCATTGCTATCCTTCGTTTGGCCAGGATATATGCTAGGTCTTTCATTTTGCTTATGTGCATTGAGTTACATGGCCTAGGGAAAATCCCCAACATGCATGCCCAGGCCGACTCCACCTCCATAACGATGCCGCATCCTGCTAGGCGTGCCTTTAGTTCTGACCAAAACCTTCCCACCTCCGGGCAGGCCCAGAACATGTGTAGCAGCCCGGCCTCCACCTCCCCGCACCCAGGGCATTTCTGAGCCACCTCACCGCCAAACTTGGCGATCTTACTGGGGGTGAGGTATGCTCTATGCGTGACATACAGTTGAATTTGTTGGAGCCTAGCGTTCTGAGAAACTTTTTTGTGGTATCTCTGTGCCCTCTCCCAGAGCCCATGCGACATGGGCTCCCCCACCTCTTCTTCCCATAGCTGTCTCAGTTGAGTCAATTCCTTCCCCACCTTGGTCCCCAGCAGATCATATATACGAGAAACCTCATGCCTGCCCTCCAAAACATTGTATATCATCTCCATAGTGGCATCCGGTTGCGCTGTGAGCACCGCCGGTGCCCACCTTGCTCGCACCCTTTTCAACATTCTAATTTAAGTTATATACTGCCCCTCATGCAACCCCACATCCTCCACCGGTTTCGGGAACTCCAATGCCTCCCCCTCTTGCCATATGTCTCCCAGGGTGGCCAGGCCTACTAGTTCCCAGTACCTGCGGACCCCCTGCATCAGCTGGGGGGTCCTCTCTGCATAGTGCCACCAGCGGCACCTGTGTGGAGAACGGAACGGGTGTCCCGATATCTGCCCCGCTCTATGCTACAACTCCCAGCCCAGTACTAGAAGCCCCGCCATCTCACGGACCCTTGTTTTGGATAGCCACACCACTTCTCTAAGGAAGAAGGGAAGGGGGACGGTTCTCCACACAGCAGTCTAGATTATGCCGTCTCATCATCAGACAGCTACCTCGCTACATACTGCAGCTGCCCTGCCAGGTAATACAGTTCAAAATTCGGCAAGTTTATCACCCCCCTCATCACACGAGATTTGCAGTTTCCAGAGGGCGACCCTGTTCCTGGAGTTGTTCCAGGTGAAGCCCCGGCACAGGCTGTGGAGACTGGCGAAAAAGCGCCTCGGGATAACGTGCGGGATGTTAACAAACAAATGCAGCAATCTAGTCAAGACTACCATTTTGAGCAGAGCGGACCTTCCCACCATAGCCAGGGGTAGCCTAGACCAAAATCCCATGCTATTTTTGATTCCTGCCACTGCCTTCACCGTGTTATGTGCATGTTCTTCTCCTGCTGTATGATATATGTCTATTCGGAACGACTTAGTGCGCCAGGGTATTGGCAATATTGGCAAGCTCTCGGGCCAGACATGCCTGTACCTCCCCAGGGGGAACACACTAGACTTTTTGGGGTTCACCGCTATACCGGAGAGGGCAGCGAATCGCTCCATCACATCCAACATATACTACATGTTCTTGGGTAGCGCAAATACAGCAATATATCATCAGCGTATAAGGAGACAAGATGCATGCCCCCTGCAGTACTGATGCCTATCTCCTCGTATTGTTGTTGCAGGCAGATGGCCAGTGCCAGTTTATATAACATGGGTGACCACGGGCAGCCCTGTCTGGTCCCCCTGCTTAGCAGCCATTTATCCGAAATGACAGCACCTGTTTTAACTCTAGCAATCGGGGAGCTGTATAACATTTTCACCCACATGAGGTACCCTGGACCCATTCCATAGCACTCCAGGGCCGTGGTCAGCCAGGGCCATCTAACCGAATCAAATGCCTTAACCACATCTAATGAGGCTATAGCTATTTCTCCTGGGTCTTCTTTTGTTTGGTCGATGATATGGTGCAACCTCCTGAGGTTATCAGTTATGTTCCTGCCGGGGATGTAGCCCGTTTGGTCAGTGTGTATCTGTTTACCCTTTTAGATGTCCAATCAAAACATTTGCACTTATTGATAGATTCTCCCTGATTGACTCTACGGAAAGTGATCACAAGATGTTAACTGTCTCAATTACGATGTTGGAAAGCGTGGGTGAGGACCCCACTTATGATGTACCGGTACTCCTTAACGCCCAACAAAATAGAGTTGTATGGCATAAATCCAATATAACCAAAATAAACAGATATTTCCAGGAGGATTTTCACAGTTCCTTATTTTGTCACAAAAAACTGTTGTATACCCAGAACTCCTTTGCGGGGTACGTCTCCTCTGCAATCCAATTAAAAATCGGGAAAAAAAACTGTAAAACAGCTGCGAGGCGACAAGAGGCTCACAATCATGTTTTCTCAGAAGAAATGCAGCGTTTAAAAAAAAAATCGAAATCGTGAAATACGCAGTTTACTAAGCCGACATAGACATGGCCTAGCAAAGATAGACAGGAGGGACCTTAACCGTGTAAAAAATAACTGGAAAACAAAAGCTAGATGTTTGCGTGCCCAACTTTATCAGGAGGACGCTATGGATATGTTGACTTCACTTAAGGAAGTGAACTCTCGCAGGTTCTGGACATTAATCAATAAGCCGGGATATACACAGAACAAAGCTCTAACTACTTGTGTAAGTGCAGAGAAATGGAAAGGACATTTTGGAGTACTATACTCCACTCCAATCGGAAGTTGGAACCCTCCTACATATATTGTAAACACCCCATGGAACATCATATTGGGGGTTAAAGATGTGGAAAATCGAATTATCAGATGCTCATCTTCCAGGGCACCGGGGCCTAATTGACTTAGTAATAACGTTATGAAGGATAACCCTACGCTATGGGCTAAAATGCTATTTCTTTTATTTAAAGATGTTATACTTACGAGGACCCTTCCAACCAGTTGGAAAATGTCCTATATTGTTCCCATTTACAAAAAAGGGGACAGGACGGCTCCAGCTAGTTATAGGCCCATAGCCCTTTTAGATGTTGATTTGAAGATTTTCGCAGGAATTGTCCTTGAACATATCCAGACTTGGATTGATAAATTTAAAATCCTATCACCCTTCCAATTTGGTTTCAGAAAAAACGTAGGAACCGATGCAGGGGGCCTAATATTAAACATCTTACAAAATACTGCATGGACTCCTGGCAATTCTCCCATCTAAGTTGCATCGATTGACTTGACTGCGGCATTTGACCTGGTAGACAGGTCAATCCTGTGGGCCAAATTGGACCGTTTAGGAATGCCCCCTTCGTTGTTAGCTATCCTCTATTACATGCACGAGAATACTAAATTGAAGGTCCGACTCAGTGCTGAGGGAACCCTAACCCAGGAGATTCAGGTCACAAATGGCCTTAGGCAAGGGTGCATATACGCCCCTACCCTATTCAATTTATATTTTTCGGATCTGGGTAACAACTTCGTAAATCTTAATGTTTTCTCACCCAAAATTGAAGGCTGTAAGCTAATGTGGACGGCATAAGCCGATGATGTCACCTTATATGACCATACTCCGATTGGCCTCCAGCGACTCTTATCAGCCCTGTATAAATATACGCACCAAAACGCCCTCACAATCAATCTCAACAAGATGGTAATAATATGTCTCTCTAACAAGAAAAATCCTAAACATTTTTCGTGGTTTTTAAACCACGAAAAACTGTTAAGGTGCTCCTCTCTTAAATACCTTGGGTATCCTATATTTGAAAACAAAAAAAAAGCAAATTTAAGGGATTACATGGAGGTTAAAACTAGAAACATGATTGTGCAACTCCGCAAAATTGATATGAAATACGGCAAGTTTTCCCTCTTACCCATTATTCGGCTATATAACAATAAAATTGTAGCACAGTTCTGCTATGGACTGGAGCTGATACCTCCTTGGTGTAGATATGAGGTCGTAAAATATGAATCCAAGATAATCAGATCCATAGTAAGCTGTCTTCCTAAATGTATCCCTATAGGGGCAATTAGGTACGAGCTAGGCCTTCACTCCTTGAAGAGTGTGCTTGAATGGAGAAGACTATGCTTATACCGTAAATTGATGACGAGCCAGGAAGGTACACTTTATAATATTTTGGGAATGAACATTAGGAAAGGTACTCCCTTCTCAAATTATTTGAGGGATTTGATGGAGGAAGCTAACATCGTACTTGATAACTTGGGAGTCTCAAGAGATCTCCTAATCAATAATCCTGTGAAAGTAAAACTATTATTATTACATGCAGACTGGAACCATACTGTGGATGAGATACAGAAGTCCGAACTCTATTATCAAATCGTAAACACTCATAAAAAGATGGGAGAACCAGTTCCTTATTTACTTAAATTCCCGAACAGAGATTGGAGGCAGACCTTCATGAGGTTCAGATTTAATGTGTTAGAAACAGGGGAAATCTTGGACATCAGGAACGGCAATCCCAAGGGATATTCTGGTTGTAAATTCTGTAAAAAAAGAGGAAATGTGGAATCATTATGTCACTGGCTGACGATATGTGATGGGCTTAGAGAAGAGCGTATCATGTACTTCAGTAAATTTGTGCCCAACACGGAGCGAGTTGATTTGGAACCTTTGTGGTGTGATATGTTACATGGGGTAGGGGTAACCCTACAGATTGCGGTCGTAAGGTTCTTGAAATTGTGCTGCGATGTGAGAACTTCACGAAATATTGTTGTAATCACAACTAGAAAATGGTCCCGCATTAGCCCTGTGGGATTTGGGGTTTTGGGGAAAACCTGAACCAATGAGTTTTGTTGAGTAAAGAGAATTACCATTACCCATAGGAACCTAAGTATCTTTTATATTTTAGACAATGATTTTATTATCACGATGAACTGCATCTTTTTAGGATTTTAAATACGTCTTTATAGTGTTATTAAGTAATTATGTTAGAAATCATTTGTTAGTACTGTTTTCTATATGTGGCAATCAAAATGTAATGAAACGCTCGATTAGTTTTATGTTCGTATGGATACGATCGGAAACCAAATGTCATCTCTTTTTGTAAAAGTTACTTTGTAACTATAAATTAAAAATAAATAAATAAATAAAATAACAGCCTTTAGCCTATTCGCTAGCACAGCAGTGAGACCGCTTTCATCATACTTGATATTAATCACTGCATTGGTTCACAGTCCACATCAACATTCTACACAGAAGTTATTTCTTTATGCATTCCGAGATTGTACATTTCTTAAGTATTCACGGAATGGGCCCCATAGGTTCTTTGGTCTACTTGCCGCAGTTACAGTCATAATATACCACTCCTTCTTTTCATTTACATAAGTTAGCTCTCTGAGCCATTCCTCACATGTTCGTGCCACTTTAGGTTTCCATTTTAATAAAATACATGTTTTCGCAACCATGCAGCACATGTTAAACAATCTATGTACTTTAGTGGAAACTTTCCCAATATCGCCCAGTAAGTATTTAAGAGGAAGAAGCATGGGAGAAATCCCAACCATAACATAAAGCCCTCCAGCAATGTCTTGCCAAAATTGTGATACCTTAGGGCAATTCCAGAACATTTGAATCGAGTCAGCCTCCTCCCCTCCACATTTCATGCATTTATCTACTGCACTTGGAGAAAATCATTACACCCTTGCTGGCGTGTAATAAAATTGGTTTAAGCGGTTAAAATGGATTAGTCATAACCGTGCATTGAGTGCGACATCCTTTGTTAGAAGGCAATATCAACGCCATTTAGTGTCATCAATGCTCATATTCAGATCTCTTTCCCGCTTAGCCTTAGCTGTGTTCCGCAGCGTCTGAGCAGCCTGCACGGTCTTATATAACTTCAACACTTGTCCCCTCGGTGTGTCACTCAGCGCTATTACATATATATACTGACATGATTCTGGTTCCTGGGGGAACAACGGCCATCTTTCGTGCGCCGTGGCCCTCATTCGGAAGTATTGCAATAATTTAACGGGGTTAGTTCCTAATTTCACAGAAAATTCCTCTTGCACCACGAATCTCCCCCCCGGGAATAGATCACCCAGCACCATTGCTTTGCACGGGTCCCAGGATGCCTGTATATTGGGGTCTTACTTGAGCGGGAGACCCAGACAGTTCCAAAGACTGATCTTATTATTATAGGGAGTTGCTATTCCTAAACGTATAAACTCTCGGGCCCATGCATTAACTGTCATGTGCACTGGGTCAAATGTGCAAGAATCTATGTACTGATCATCCAAAATTACTGCTCTAAGGTTTGTCGGAGCCGCACCATATCGTTCCAACGCCTGATGCACTGGACCGGGGTCAGGTACATACCAGTGTCCTGCTTATTGAGCTTGGGTGACCAAGTAATATAATTCAAAGTCTAGAACCTCTAGGCCCCTTCGCTCATAAGGTTCAGCTACTAGCTCTTCAAACCTTTTTGGCCAGGGCCCCCCTGAGCAAAATTTGGGCAGGTCGGGACCCCCCAGAAATGCCAAATGGACAGTATATATTGCGCGCCGTCACCTGCTCCCATCAAAGTCGCTGGGCTCCCTCATCCCACTCCTACCCAGTCGCTGGTCTCTCCCCACCCCATCACACACCCAGGGCTCTCCCCACACTGCTCCCATCACTATCCCATGGTTCCCGCCCATTGTGCTCCCACCATAGTCCCTCGGTTCCCCCATCCCGTTCCCAACACAGTCTGAGGGCCTAGGGGACAGGGATGGTATCTTTTTACCGGACATCTATCATTCAAAACCCTCTGCCTTGTCCACAAGGCTTTCTGGGGCCTCGGTCCAAAATACCTTCAGCTATTCCTCCGCAAATACCTCCCCTCTCGAGCTCTTCACTCCTCTACCTCCAACTCCCTCAGGGTCAGTCGTTTATCAAAGAAACGAGCTGGGGGTAGATCTCCGTCTTCGGCTGGGGCCTCCCTCTGGAACAGCGCCCTGCCACTCTAAAACTTGAGGAGAACCATCTTTCTTCCTGCACTTATCAGACCTACCCTGTCTGCTGCCTTAAACGTAGCACTTGCAAATTGCTGGCTGCACTACCACTGTTTGTTGCCTTTATTATTTATTTATTGTTATTTATCTGTTTCTCCTCTGCTTCGCACTTTCCACTTCTCCCCCCTTCCATGCACTTTTCCCCTCACACTTGCACGTTCTCAATGTCACTGGGCCTAGTAAGATCGCTGTTTTATTCTCCTCTGTTCCCCTCCCTTGCCTTGTCACGCTCTGAAACACTTGTGTACGAGCGCGATAGAAATAAAATATCAATGCCTGCCCCCCACTGGTCCTAACACAATGAACATGATTATGTGTATATGCAAGGCGCTGCACATTCATACAGCAATCACTCTATCATTCACATGAGCATCCATCACCATACACTCACTCATAACGCATCCATACACATGTTTAAATAAAAACAATGAACATAAACGTACCTTCTGCATTGGCCTGTGTGTGGGTGCTGCTCCAGCTGCTCTGTCCGTATGTGCGAGGAGGCGCAGGAGCTCCCCCTCGGACATACAGACATGCAGTGCCCCAGCCAGCATTTCCAATGAGCTATGCAATGCTGGCGAAGCAAAACGCCCCAGCACTTGCATGGCTCAGTGAGCATGTGCGGCTGGGGAACTAAACTGAACTGTCAAAGGGAAACAGTGTTTCCCTTTGACAGTTCAGCCAGCCCAGGAGCACTCCATTAGCTGGATAAAGCAGCTGAGGGAGTGCTCACTGTTTCACTGGGCTGGCTCCTTAGCTCCTCCATAATGGGTGAGGGGCCACTATGCAGTTAGTAATGTTGACCATTGTTGCTGAATATATCACAATTTACTTACATTTTAACACAAAGCACCCCTTTGGGTACTATTGAAACAGTGGGCTTCATAACTACTCTGGCGGTAGCTGTGCCGGTAAAACCGGCACGGCTGCCACTGGAGTTGCATCCGGGTCTGGCACCCGCGAATGGGCAATTACTAGGTCATGCCGAGTTAGGCGGACATGATAATTGCCCTTTCGAAGGTGCCGGTAGATCCCCATTCCCATTTGAGCCCCATATGGCTCAAATGGGAAGGGGGAGCTCGGATGCACCGGCACCGTTAATAACGGTGCTGGACCTATGTAAAGCCACCATCGTGGTCATTCCCAAACCTGATAGGCCCCCGGAACTGTGCGCTTCTTATCGACCCATCTCATTAATTAACAGTGAAGCCAAGGTTCTCGCCAAGCTCCTGGCCAACCGACTGCAGTCAGTGATCCATACTTTGATCCACCCGGATCAATGTGGCTTCATGCCACACAAATCAACCCGACTGAACCTTCGTCGGCTCCACCTGGCGTTAGAGCGGGCCCCGATTATTGATACCCCTCTCGCTTTATTGGCAATAGATTTTGAAAAGGCCTTCGACTCGGTCAGGTGGGACTGCCTTTGGGAGGTCATGAGGCGCATGGGGTTCGGAGAGGGCTTCTTGGGATGGGTGAAATTACTCTACACCAACATTCAAGCGGAGGTCAGGGTTAATGGTTGGCCGTCCCGACCCTTCCCACTGGGAAAGGGCACGAGACAGGGCTGTCCCCTTTCTCCCCTTCTCTTTGCCCTGGCGATTGAGCCTCTCGCCCTCTGGCTTCGCCAGTGCGCTGCATGGACAGGGTTCAGATGGCCTGAAGGACATGAGGACCGCATCTCCTTGTATGCAGATGACCTCCTGATCTACCTGGGGGACCCAGCTCGATCCTGCCCCAGAGTCACACAGATGCTAACCCACTTTGGCGAACTTAGTGGGCTTAAAATTAATGGGGGAAAATCGATTCTCTTCCCAGTGAAAGGCAATGTGCAGGTTGACCCCCAGGAATGCCCGTACCGAGTGGAACCGCAAGGTTTTCGATACTTAGGGATCTGGGTGACTACAAACCTGACTGAATACACAATATATAACTTCCAACCGGTCCTGGATCGTTTTGTCAACGACGTTCAACACTGGAAGCTTCTCCCTCTTACGTCCATGGGAAGAGCCGCACTATTTAAGATGATGACTCTCCCAAGGTTTCTCTATGTCTTACAGAATGCCCCATTGAAGATCCCAGACTCCGACTTTAAGCGGGTTGAATCCCTCTTCCGGGAACTAATATGGGGGGGAGGCCAGCCGAGGATAGCGCTGACCACGCTCCAAAGATCGATCTGGGAGGGGGGGATAGGAGCTCCACGCTTACAAACCTATTATTGGGCTGCACAGTTAGCAGTGGTTAACGACTTGCTTCATGGAGATAGGGAACTCCCCCACGTCAAGGCTGAAATTGCGGCCATGCATGATACAGACCCATGGGAACTGCTATACCAAACTCTTCCGAGACCCCTTCCACCAACTACCACAACTCATATTGTTGCGGTCTGGAGGCAGGCGCACAGATTCGTTGGGTGGGAACATACCGTGTCTGTGGCACAACCCCTTTGGAGAAACTGTAACCTGCCCGAGATAAAGAAAATCCAACCATGGCCCCGATGGGTAGGGGCAGGGATTCTGCGGGTCGGGGATGTTCTTGAGGAGGGGGATATAGCCTCGTTTGAAATCATCCAGCAGAAATTCCAACTCCCGGGCACCGAACGATACCACTATGTACAACTGGCCCACGCTCTAAGAATCCACATACCTGCAGGCACCAATGTCCCGGAATACACACCAATAGAACGCAATATATTGCCAGCTTTCATCCCCACCAAATGCACCTCCATCCTATATAATGCTATTACATCCTTTGCCACGCCAGAACTCACAACCCTGAAAGCCAAATGGGAGGTGGATGTAGGGGTGATAGACCCAGAAGACTGGATCCAAGTACTAATGCACCCAAGAGAGGTGGCTATTTCTTCAAGGCTTCGGTTGGTCCAATTAAAGATCCTGCACAGGGTCTATTACCCCAGGACGATATTGTATAGGTGGGAGAGGGCCTCGAGTCCGAACTGTCTCCGATGCGGAGAAGAAGAGGGGACCTTCTTTCACATCCTCTGGGCATGCCCCCGAATCCGCACCTTCTGGAATCAATGCTGTACTGTACTTAGCAATGTTTTGGCGTGCCATATACCTCTGGACCCCAAAATTCTCATCCTGGGGGCCCCGGATGAGACTGCACTTAACAAATGGGGCAAATTGCTCTTGAACACAGCAGCGGGACTGATGAAGCGCAATATAGCGCAAAAATGGGGAGCCCCGGAGTCCCCAACGATGGAACAATGGGTGACGGACATGAACATTTGTGCAAGCATAGAGCACAGGGTATATACCGCCAGAGGCTGCCCTACCAAGGCGGATAAGATATGGGGGAGGTGGGAAGAAGATGGACCTTAGATCCTGTAGGATCCTGTTGTATGTAGCGAGGGGGATATGGTTTAATCGTACTGCAGACCCGGGGTAATGTCATGGGTGATTGATAACTGATCTGTCAATGATGGAAGTTGGAAAGGACATGCTAGTCCACACAGGTTTTTTTTTTTTTGGTTGTGTTGATAAGAATGTAAAACAATAAAAAATGTTTTATTAAAAAAAAATAACGGTGCTGGTGCATCCGACGAGCTGAGGTCAGACCTGGTGGGGGCTGTCAAGCACCCACGAGCACAACTCTTACTATGGCGGAACGGTAGCAACGGTGCCGGTAGCTTACCAGCACCGTTGTTACTGGTCCGCTATAGTAGTAATGAGGCCCAGTCTGTGACTAAAGGAATGAATATCCATTTACAACTGTGGGCCACTTTTTCATTGTTGCCTGAGACAGTTTCATGCTTCAGCCCGCCCATGTGGGCCACCCCTGCCCATTTCTTCCAATCTAAAAAAAAAAAAAAAAAAATAAAATCTTTTTTCATGCTGAGCTCTCAGGGCCCCCCTGGGATGCACCCGCGGACCCCTAGGGGGTCGCGACCCACAGTTTGAATACCACTGAGCTAGCCCCTCCCAGGTCATATGGGGTACACCACCCCCAAAACAAATTGCACTGCCATAGACCAGAGTTTTACAAAGAACCCTCACCCAGGCCAAATCGGTATGGAGGTAAAATAATATAGACGTTTGGGCACCACCACCATTTTCAGTAGAGATAACCTGCCATATAGGGAAACTGGGAATCTGGCCCACAACTCTAACTTGGCTGCCAAAGCGTTGAGGTATTTCTTGTGATTATCTTCACGCAGTGTCCATTGTTTACGGGACACCTCAATCACAAATATTTAAAACTAGTTGCGGCCTATCTAAATCCTTTGAGGTCGACTGGTGTAATTGTACTGTCAGTGAGCAGAAACAATTCAGATTTAATAGTGTTAATCTTGTACCCCGAGTAACATGTAAACCTATCCACTTCCTCCATGATCAGCCCTAGGTTCTCAGCAGGATTCTGTCAATATAACAATGTACCCTCTGTATATAGGGAGATGATCGGGGGGGCCCCGCTACGTGTATTCCCCTATGTGCGTGCCGATCCCTCATCAGTTTGGCCAGAGGCTCTATCATGAGCGCAAACAGTAACAGGGAGAAGGGACAGCTCTGTCATGTTCCACGTGCCAATGCAAATGCTCAAGATAAAACCCTGTTAGTTGGGACCCTGGCTATCGGGTTTGTATATAGCAGTCTCACATACCCGACAAAGTGGTCCCCTAACCCAAAATGCTTGAGTACACCAAATAAAAAATTCCACGATACAGAGTCAAAAGCCTTTTCAGCATCGAGAGATGCTGCTACCGCCTAGGTCTGTGAGTTAATTTGCGATATAATAACAAAAAGGCGTTGTAAGTTAAAGGCTGTGGATCTTGTATGAATAAAGCCTGGCTGGTCCGAGTGTACACAATATTTCTTGTACGGAAGGAGCCTGTTTGCTAATACTTTGGCAAAAATCTCACCATCAGTATTAATCAATGATAATGGATGATAGGAAGCAACTTCGCCCGTGGTCTACCTGGTTTCAGCAATACCGAAATAACGGCCTCAGTGAGTGTGGGTGTGAGCTGCCTGACGTCAATGATTCTTCCCAAACCTTAAGAAATCGCTGTGTCAGAGTCTCGTTGTATGTTTTGTATAATTCAATACCCAGTCAGTCAGGCCTGGGAGCTTTACTGGAAGATAGCAAGGCAATGGCCCCAGTTATTTCTTCAAAAGTAGCAGGACCATCCAGTGCATCCACGGAAAGACCTGGGAGAGCAATTGTCATGACCCTTGGCCGTGGCCCTCACTGGCAAGTCAGCCTTCCAGTTAGGGCCAGGTCAAAGGCCTTAAAACCTCATCCAAGACTCTCTTGGAGTCAGTGCTGGCGCCTTTGGCACCAGGCTCATAACCATCATGAAGACCAACATTAGAATGGGACTCTTTACTTGGGATTATTTAGCAGCCAACATAGAGGCACACACATAGCTCAGTTACAAGGAACTGAGCTATGCGGTCTAGTCTTTTGGGTGTGGCAGGCCTGGGACTACTTTACCTGGACTACTTTGGGTGTGGCAGGCCTGGGACTATTTTACTTGGACTACTTTACCTGAGACTATTTAAACCGCATCAAAACAGCAGAACATGCTTTGCGTTATTCTGCTGTGGGCAGCTTAACGCTCACTGTGTCCAGTTCTTTGATGCCAGCTTACCTGAAACCAAGGACCTGCAGAGAGAGAAAGAACACTACGAAACTTACCTCGAACAGTATCCTATCTTCAATCCATCGCCAAATTCATTCCCACTCACCTGAAGGTACGAACTCCATCATCCGGCACCGCATGCATCCTGGAATACCATAACCTGGAAAGAGGAGAAAGAAAGACAGCATTAGTAAGCGTTTACTCATGTTTCCTCCCGAATGAAGAAAGCCACACAATTCTTACCTGGGTAGTCATCTCCTGGTCAGTATCATTGCTGGAATATTACGGCGCTCGGCGAGAAACATTGCAACCTGCAAGGAGAGAAAAGACACAGGTTAGCAATATAAAAGGCAAAACAGCGCAGCGCATCGCGCATTACTCACTGGGCAGCATCGCGCACAGCGCGCCTTCGCCTACCGGCCCATGCTCATCTTCAAACTGCATGACAACACCAAAATACCTTTCCATACCTAAAAGGAAAGAAGCAAGACATTATTATTTGAACTAAGAGGAACATAAGAACTGCATATAAAGACTGTAAAGCAGCAAACCTACAGAGTCGCAGCAGGACTGGATTCCCACAGGGCGGCTTGCACCAGTGAAGTAACTTGGTCACTGCTGGGCCCCCACATCTACGTGCGTCCTGCTCCTCCATCCTGAGGAGCAGGACAGAGAATCCACCTTTTACAATATTAAGGTGAGGAGAGGGCCCAAGGGGGAGGAAGGAGTTGAGGCCAAGGGAGGTGGGAAAACATAAAGACAATCTGGTATTGAATCCAGCTCTCCTATATTGCAGACCCATCTTTAACCAGAGGCCTTAACAAGGGACCGGGAGAGGGTTTGAGAGTGCAAATCATCCAACCAGGGCTGGGTGGCGTCCCCGTGGATACCAGGTGAGCGTAACAGCAATCCCATTCAAATATAATTCTACTCCTTCCTCCGTACAGGTGTCTGCATTCTCATAGAGCGCCTTATAGAATTGTAGGAACTCATCATTAATCACCTCAGTAGCTGTCAGGAACCTCCCCACTGTTCCTTCCATTCCTGTGATGGACAACACCCCCCTCTTGCCCCTAACCACTCCCACTTAGAAACGTCCTGGTCAGTCTTTGTCTCTGTATCCACAGGCCTGGGCATGTTTTGCCATATAACGTATCTCTTGATCCGCTAATTCGCGGAACTTTAACAGGTTACCTTTAATTACTCCCAAGAGTGCCTTGTTGGCAGTTATGCCATATTCGTTCTCTAACCTGCGCAGTTCCCATTCCACCTCCACTAACTCTCACCTGGTAGCTTTCAATACCCCAGGCATGACCAAAATCATCGTGCCACACAACCAGACATTAAACGTTTCCCATATCGTGGCGTATTGAGCAACTAAGTACTCATTCGTCTCAAAAAACCCATCAATTTATTCCCCCAGGTCCCTCACCAAGGCACCGTCCAGTAACAAGGTCTGTGGCATCGTCCACAGGGGGCAGGACGTGGCGAATCACTAAGTACCAGTGACATCACCACCGGTGAGTGATCTGACAAGGTAGAGCGTAACATTCTGCTGCCCTGCAGATGTGGTGCCCATACTGCTGAGAGCAGCCAAAAGTAAATCTGTGACATAGCATCATGGACTGTAGAGTAATATGTATATTCGGCTCCTCTCGGGTGTTCATCCCTCCACACATCAATCAGCCCCAGTTGTTCCATTACCTGTCTGATCATTCTAGCTGCAGCAGTCAATCCGCGCTGTGTGGTTCTTGACCGGTCCCTAAGGAGATCTAAGATCCTGTTAAAACCGCCACCTCATATTATGGGGCCGTCTGCCATCTTTACCAGCATCTCAGACACCTGGCTATAAAATCCTTGGTTGTCAATGTTTGGACCATAGGTGTTAACTAATATGACCCTTTCACCTGATATTTCCCCTCTCACTATAACATATCGACCTTCAGGGTCCACCTCCATCTCCTCTTCCTGAAAACTTGCAATTTATGCACCAGAGTAAGCACTCCCCTAGCTTGAGATGAGTTGGTTGTGTAATATCTCTGTTGCCCCCATTTGGGTGCAAACCTGTCATGTAGTGGCCCTAGTGCGTGTGCTTCCTGCAACATTCCAATTTTAGGGGAGTGGCGGTCCAGGTATGCTAGAATCTTCCTAGCTTTGATAGGATTGTTCGGGCCCCGAATATTCCACAATATAATTCCTACCACTTCACCTGGCATTTAGTTGTAAGCATAAACAATTATCATGCATGTGCCGCTGAAAATCAATTGACATGCAGTACAATCCACATCCAACAACCCACCTGCCAACGTCTGCTTTTGAACACCTCTTTATTTCCACCCCCAACCCTCCTCCCCAACCTGCCCATCCAAGGCTCCAACTGGAAGACCTCAACATGGCCTGTAAACATCCCTTATAAGTCCCCCCTCATCATCCACCCCAACTTGATAATGCAACCCTTGTATAACCATGGACATTTCCTAGGGTGTGCGCCGAGTAGTCGCAGCTTCCATAGGCCAGCCAGGTGGTCACAAACCCCGACTACAACTTACCAATTTCTCATGCCTGCATAATGCATAGTATTTAGCAAAACCAAAGTAAAACTTCCTGATCAATCCCCCATGCCATTCCGCCTGGAATCTTCCCTTGGGTCCTTATTTGGATCTTTCCCGCGCTCTGTTATCGTCCACAGGATTTCTGAAAAAGTGTGCCCTTGCCCCATGCTGGATGCATAATTTTTCAGGAAACATAAGGGCATACGGAACATGTCTGGCCCTCAGTAATCTCTTCACTGGGTCGTATGATCTTCTCAGGGCCTGGAGCCCAGCCACAAATTCAGGGTAAATATGGATGTTGTTGGCTTCGTAGAGGGGTGTCCCTTGTTCTGTGAGCAATTTCAGGATGAGGTCTCTGTCCCTATAATTGAGCATTTTTGTAATAATGGTGCGTGGAGGAGCCCCTGGTCTAGGAACTGGGGCAGGGGTACGGTGTGCACAGTTAGAAACCTGAAGGTGTCTCACTCGCTAGTCCCCAGCGATCTGTCATCCAGGTGGCCAGGACACGGCCACCGCTATTGGATCCAGTTCCTGGGGGTGGACCAGTGCGGGAGGATCACCTGGATGGGGGGACTTCGGGGAGTGGAAGTGGGACACCAAAGGGTGAGACGCGGTATTCCCTTCCTTAGGACACCTTTTCCCCATCCTGCCCAGTAGGATACTTAGAAACTCTACCCCCACCTTTTCCAACACAAACACTTACTCACACCGTGAGCAACAATGGACTACTGCCAGAGCCGTTTACTTTACATGTCCCAAAACAAGGGTCAGGCAGAGACAGGCAATTGCACTTCCAGAGAGACGTAAAGGTTCTCTTACAGAATCATGGTGAGATCCCATTTGAAGTATGTTGTGGGGATGAAATTGCTCAAGGAATTTTGGAAAGGGCTCTGTTTCATCAGTTTAATGAAAGTGAACCAGACGAAACAGAAAGAGGTACATTAGGCTTTAGGGAAGCTGATAAACTGATTAACATCAAAGAAAGGAAGGGAGAAGAACCTACCATCTATCCCGACCTAGCCTTCGCCCAGTGAAATGATCCAGCTCTCGCTGAAGCTTTCTTATAAGCTATTCCGGAAGGAGAAGGTATAGAGAAAGGAAGCCCTTTTTCTTCTTAAAGCAGGGGTTGATATATAGAAGACAGACATCCACAGAAGGCTTAATGAAGATGCAGTTACTAATCCCCAAGACCCACTGAAAGGTTGTACTAGAGATCACACACTCCCATCTTACCGTGGGGGCACTTAGGACAATCCCAGGCACATATCAGTGGGAGGTTTTACTGGCCAGGTATCCACGCTGATATTAAAACCTTTGTTCAGACGTGTGACATTCGTCAAAAAAAACAGCACACCATTCCATTACCTGCCCCCTCAGAATCCCTTACCAATCATAGAAGTCTCTTTTTTCAAGAATCGGGATGAACATCATTGGGCCTTTAGAAACATCCAGGTTAGGCAACAAAAATGTCTTTGTGATTGTGGGCTATGCAACCAGATACCCCGAAGCATTCCCAATGTGGAACAATACCACACAACAAATCCTTAAACAGCTCTTAGCATGTGTTTACTAACCGATCAAGGTTAAAATGTTATGAGCAAGCTTATGGCAGAAGTCAAACAGCTGCTCCATATTACCACCTTAAGAAACTTCTGTGTACCATCTCCAAACTGATGGCTTGGTAGAAAGATTCAATAAAACCCTGAAATTAATCCTACGGAAATTGGTTGATAAGGACGGGAAAAACTGGGACCGAATGATCCCTTGGGCACTATTTGCAGTAAGGAAAACCCCTAGGCCTCTACAGGATTCTCTCCTTTCAAACTACTTTATGGTACAGTGCCTAGAGACGTCCTAGGCATGCTGCGGGAAACCTGGGAAGAACGAGAAGAGGCACCCATTCACATTTCGCAAACCGCTACCAGAAATGTGAGAACATATGAGACTTGTTCGAGACCTAGTCCTGTACTCATATGGAAAAAGCCCAGAGTCAGCAAAAATCCACTTATGACAGGAAAGTGAGTTTAAGATCGTTTTCCATAGGACAGAAAGTACAGGTCCTCTTACCCACCTCAGAAAACAAGCTTATCTCTAAGTGGCACAGGCCCTACGAAATATTAGAATAATCTGGAGCCTTTACTTATAAAGTAGCCCAACCAGACAAGAAACAGAAGGTCCATTTATATTACGTAAATCTCTTAAAGGAGTGGAAAGAGAACCCGTCAGCCACCCATGCCAAAATACTATCCTGTTTGGACCCCAAAGAAATAGACAGCTTCGAATTAATTTCTCTAGAGCTATCTATTCAATAACAAGAAGATCTAAAAGACGTAATTACATAATTTCCTGATGTATTTTCAGAAAAAAACAGGAAGAGTGAAAAGCAGCTAACACTTTTTCAGAACACATAAGGGAAAAGTGGTTCATTTAAAACCGTATAGACTCTCGGAAGCCCATAAACAGATAGATATTGAGGCAGTAAATAAAATGTTGAAGGCCAATATTATCAAGCCTTCTTTGTGGCCATGGTCCACCCCTATCATGTTGATCAGTAAACCTGACCTTTCCAGGAGGTTTTGTATAGACATCCGTCAAGTTATTGCGGTTTCTGACTTTGATGCCTATTGCCATGTCAAGCATCGATGACCTAATTGATAAACTTGGAGCAGCCACGTTTCTATCCACTTTAGACTTAACAAAAGGGTACTGCCAAGTCCCTGTTTATGGGCCAGATAAAGAGAAAACAGCGTTTTAAATGCCTCTAGGGCAGTTTCAATTCAAAGTCCTCCCTTTGGGCTTACACATCGTGCCAGCCACTTTCCAGCGCCTCATGGATACAATTTTAAGACCCTATTCCAATTTCTGTGAAGCCTATATTGACAATATCATCCTTTATAGTAAAACCTGGGCGGACCATCTCTTCCATCTTTATACTATTATGAAAGTCCTCATAGAGGCCAGCCTAACTGCTAATCCATCTAAATGCAGACTGACCCAATCAGCCTTGAAATACCTCGGCTTCTTTGTAGGGAATGGGAACGTACAATCTCAACATGAGAAAGTGAAAGCCGTCTTAGATACACCAACACCCAAAACTAAGAGAGATCATAGAGCCTTTCTAGAGCTAATAGGATATTACCGTAGGTTTATCCCTAACTTGTCGTACAAAACCGCTAAGCTCTCTGATAAACTCAAGAATGCCGAACCCCAGAAACTTCATTGGACCGACGAGGATGATCGCAGATGATATATGTTATTATACCTTAAAACAAACCCTGTGCCAGAACCCCACCATAAGGGTAGTAGATTTCTCTGAATAGTTCATGCTGCAAACAGACGCCTCCCTTACAGGGTTAGGAACAGTCCTATCCCAAGTTTGCGACAGATTAGAACATCCCACGCAGTATTGATGTGCCCATGCATGCACCTTGTTTCATCAGAGCCTGTGTTACATGGGCCCAAGTGGGACTGTGTATAGGTACAATGGAAACATTGAAATGGCTGTGTTGCATTCTGGTGCCTGTAGTGCATTGCCTGTGCTTTTCCATATGTGCTCAGAATGGAATGGCCTGTCAATGATACCACTCATGTCTCATGTGGTTAATGTGAGTCGCGGCCACTCAATTGTGCATGCCGTTGATGGTCCTGCATTTGTATGTTGGCTGTTGGACATGAATTGGTGCCAAGCAATCCCCCTCCACCCCTCTTGGCCTTTGCCCCATGCAGCAATGTGTGTGTGGTTGTGCATTTACTCAACCAATAGCCAGGTATTCTGTCCCCCATAACGTGCCATGTATGTCAGCATGGTGCTGTTCTGTAGGGCCATGGAGTCGTGGGTCAATCCTGGGAAGCAGGCACAGCAGGGAGTGCTGGTGATGTTGGCATGACAGGTCACCTGAACGTTGGGTGAGTGGTACAGTTTACGGTTCCTTTACACCTCCTCTGTGGCATAGGGAGCCACCAGCTCGACATGAGTGCAGTCCAGAGCTGCCAAATCATTGGGCATGCGCACAAGTGCATGGAAGTGGGCCTTGGTGGCATTGAGCTTTGTCTGGGTAGTTGGGAGGGCAATGTGCTGGGCCACAAGGCACAGAAGGGCATCCAGGACCTTCACCAGCACTCTGGAGAACGCAGGCTGTGATCTGCCATGCAGCTCGCTCACAGAGTGCTGAAACGTGCCTGTGGCGAGGAAGTGCAGGAATGACACCAGCTTCAACAGGGAGGGGTATGGCTGTCTGGATGCCTGTGCTTCTCTCAATGTCATTTCGGATGAGCTCCACCAGTTCCGGGATAGTTTTCCTGTTTAGACGGTACAGGGTGTGGATCTGGCCGTCTGTGAGGGCTGAGGGTGTTGCCCTTGTGCATAGTGTAGCTGCATGTCTCTGCTTCGCCACTTGCATGGCATTGTTCCTCATCATCAACAACATCCTCCTCCTCCTCCTCTTCCTCCACTGCCTGTCCTCCTGTTGCCACTGATGCAGCTACACCTCATACAGCTGCACTCAAGCGTGCAGCGCCTCCAGGTCCATTGCTACGTCTATGAGTGACTGCATGGTTGTGTTGGTCAGTGTTAGTGGTGTGGGTATGGTCCATTTGTGCAGTTTATGTGCTTATTGGGTGCACCTGTTGCCTGTTCTTCCCCACTGTGCCCGTTTTCGTCTGGTCTGTGGTGCCTGTATTTCCGGCACAGATTTGCTGGTAGTACCAGCATTTCTATGCCAGTGTTTCCGGAAAAAATATTCGAATAAAAGACACCTTATTTCCGTTGTGCATGTGTTTCCGGTATTTGTTATGGTAGGCCACGCTAATTACGTTGTCTGTGCTACCGGCAACGGTGGCACAGTGTGCAGTGTTCCCATTGTCGGTGTTACCGGCGTAACGTCCCGTAGTACTACGGTCTGGAAAATGTGTCAGTAATCAGAATTACAAGCACTTTATTTCCACACCAGTACAATTGTAAAGACCCCCAAGGACTTGACAAACTATGGTGAGGTTAAATGGACAAATGTGCCTTTCCTGTAATGAGAGGTCATTTTTTCAGTCATATTAGCTATTTTCTGTTAGAAAATGGTGCTTGGCAACAAATGTGTATTTTCTCTAATCGGAATTGACCTTCTTACTGAAAATTATCTAAAACCCATTAATATGCGGGGCTACCACTAGTGGAACAAAATAGCCCTTTCTTCTAATGGAAACCAACATCCTAGTGAGAATAAGCCAAAACCCGTAGTTATACAGGATCTGACCAGTAAGAGGCCAAAGGGGCCTTTTCTGCAGTGGAAACTGAATTCATCATGTAATAAAAGCTAAGGCCCTAGCACTGAAAGGTCAATTTCTTAGATGGGAGCTAGTATCAACCTTGTCCGAAGCACAGCACTCCAGCCCCAGTTGCCACTTAACACGACTTTCTATTGGCAGAGGTCACTGGAGTGGAGTGGGCGACGCTGGGACTAGCGCTGCAGCTGTTTGTACCATGAGTCAGAAGAAGGATGCAGATTCTGATAATCCATATCAATGAAATATTTCTGAAACAAAATGATAAATGCCTACCTTTTCCTATGCTAGGAGGCATCCCTACCTAACAAAACTGGCTAAGGTGCTTGTCAGTTTCAACTGTCAGTGAAATGCTTAAAAGAATCTGTCCACCATCCGAAGTAACCTTTCTAACCCTACTGCTATTTTAATAACTAAAGACAGGAGAACATCTCCCTTCTCCCGAGGATTTGTTTCTCACCAGGTTCTGTTCAATAAACTATCTTGAGGTAGTTCCTGGTGACTGTTTTTATCAACTCGTACAGCATTTAAAGTATTATTTGACTTTTGTGTCTTCTTTCTTTGATAACAATTTTCTGTTCCTTTCTTGTTCTTTCTTTGAACATTTTTACTTATAGTCGTTCTCCTCTCTTTTCAATGCATAGTTATCCAATGCTTAGAACGCTCCCCTATGATTCTTTTGTCTTTGTTGTACAGTTTACAGCCTTTGGTTTTTATCTGAAACTTATCTTTACATTTATTCCCTGTTCCAACCTTATCTTCTGGCTTTTCTTTTCTATTATGTCTCTTCTCTTTAATTAGACTTTCATTATCTTCTCTCATACCAGTACAAGCATTCCAATTTCCAGCCTTGATTCTCCTTTGCTCTTCTATATTGCAGTATGCAAATTTTTTCTCCATGACTGGGACGAGTATGAGCACTCCAATAATGATTCTCATTCAATCCTCTATGAGTCAATCTTTTATCTTGACTGTGACAAGTATGAGTACTCCAATAATGATTCTCATTCAATTTTCTAAGTTTCAATATTTTCTCTTGACTGGGATGAGTATAACCATTTCAATAATGATTCTCCAACCCCTTCCCAGGTCTCCCGTTTTCCCTGTTACCTGTAGTTTTGTCAGGGATATCTGCACTGGGTTTGTTGTTCGTGAGAGCTCTTCTTTCCGGTTTATTAGGTTGGCCTCTCGTGTTCTTTCTGTTGCTTTTTCTTTGTGCTGTCGCATAAGCTGGCTCTTAGGTATTTCAACTTCCGATTGGTGCCACATTTGTTGTTGCGGAGGGGTCTCGGCATTCTTTTGTGGACCCTGGATACACCACAAGTTTGTAGTGGTCACGCCACCACTCTGCTGTCTCTTTCTCTTCATTTTGGGACTCCATGCGCCCAACTTGGTGTCTCTCTCCTTTGTGGCTCTAAGACGCTGCACATCTACCTCTGCTGCTTGCCCGCTCACAATGACAGGGCGCGGTGCTCCAGCCTCTCCTCTGTGTCAGCCAGTGAGCTGATTCATAACTCGCAGGCTTCCTATCTCTGTCTCCAGTCTCCTCCCCTCTCATATATTATATAGCACCGTATTCCTTTCTCTTTGTCTTGTGCAGCTTCTCTTCTCCTCTACAGGTCATATTCCTCCTCCCAGAAAAAAGTGAATTTTCATTTAAAGGACCAGTGACGGTTTCCTGCTGACAATAACACATGCTGGTATTTTCCTCATATACTTCTTTACTGGATAGGGTTGAAGAGGTACTGTTGGAATGTTTTCTAGGGAGTTCCTCACAGGAATGGGAGTCAATTTCTCCAAAGGGGGAGTCTTTCCCAGTGAGGTCGCAATTACTTCGAGCCCTAGGGAGGGTGTTGTGGAGCGGGCTTACCTCCCTAGCCTCACAGGGTGGGGGCTCCCCCATTGCCAAGAAGGGACAAATTCCCTTAATTCGGTGGCCTTCTCCTCTCCAGTGATCAGAAGCCGACTAAGAAAGTCCACATTTCGTTGCCCCTTTCGATGTTCTACTGTGAAGTAAAATGGTTGAAAATCAAAGAACCAGCCCATGATTCTGGTGTTGGTATCTTTTCTTAGTCTTATCCATGTTAAGGGAGAGTGATCTGTAATTAGCCTGAATTCTCTGCTGGTCAAATAGCATCTTAATGATTCCAATTCAACAGTTGCATAGTTTGTTCTCTTGGAAAAGGTTTCCTGCTAGCATACAGCACTGGATGTTCTATGCCATCATGTTTTGGGAGAGTATTACTCCTAGTCCTGTTTTGGAAGTGTTCATTTGTAAAAATGAATCCTCTATGGAAGTCCAGTACCTTCAAGACAGGTTTGTCACATAAGATACTCTTCAGTCCATCAAAACTCGCTTGGTCTGCCTTACTTCATAGGAGTTTTTGAGGTTGTGCATTTTTACGCTTATCTGTGAGGTTTACGGCTATACTAGAATAGTTAGGTATGAACCTACAGTAATATCCTGCTAGCCCAAGGAAAGTGCCAAGTTCCCTCTTGGTCTTGGGCGTGGGAGTTTGTTGGACAAGTTTTGACCTTATCACTTTGCAGTTGTATCAGGCTGTTTCCTGCAAAACAAAAAATGGAAATATTTAACCGCAGACTGTTCTAGATGACGTTTTCCTGGGTTGGCAGGTATACCATATCTTCTCGGGGTTCGGGTAATTTCATATTGATGATATACATGGTCGAGCCATCTATAGCTGTGTATCAAAATGTCATCCAAATATGCCCGATAAAATGTTGTGAATGGCTTTAAGACTCTGTCCATAAGGCTTTGGAATGTGGCAGGTGCGCCATCAAGACTTAAAAGTAATACCTTGAATGTAAACAGGCTTTGAGTTGTTAATGGATTCAGGGGGACCTGCCAGTAGCCTTTGGCTAGATCTATCATGGATATGTATTAGGTGAGCCCAACCTCTCAATTAGATTGTCTGTTCCTGGCATTGGGTAGTTATTGAATAGAGATATAGAGTTGAGCTTTCGAAAATCAATACAAAACCACCATGATTGATCCGGCTTTGCCACTAACACAATGGGAGAGGACCAGGGACTCTCAGATGGTTCAATAATATCAGAATTCAGCATTTCTTCGACCTACTTTTCTATTATTTTCATCTTAGCTAGTATTCTATAGGGTTTTAAATTGACAATTCTCCCTGGATACGTGTTGATACAATGGAAAAATGTGGCAACCCTACCTGGTTGTTCTACAAATATCTCAGGGAATTGCTTTAATAAATTCCTGATTGTCTACCTGTTGGGATGGTGACAGAGCCGGGGAAATTAGGGTGTTTTCTTGATCGAATCAGTTAGGAGAGTGACCATTGTCACTGTGGAGTCTTCTTTCGGCTCTACTCTCCACTCTTTGATTCGATTAATGTTATACAATTGGGTCTGTTGTCTCCTCTCTGGTTGTGATATAAGGTAGTTCAAAGGGCCTTTCCTTTTGAGTATTTTATATGGCCCAAAATATTTGGACACCATTTTATTCTCGGAGGTGGGCAGTAAATCCAACCCTGATTGCCCTACCAGAAGGTAGGGGGAATGGCCATTTTGTTATAATTAGCCTGTCCATGTTCTTGGGCTTGTCCAAGATGTTTCCGTACAATTTCCCTCACTATTATCATATGAGAACGTACGTTTTGGGTGGGGTGGGAAATTGGTAGGATGTTCGCTTCTCTTTCATCCCATGTTTCCCTCAACATATCCAATACATCTCAGGGTTGCCTCCCATATAGTAGTTCACACAGGGAGTATCCAATAATCACAATCGTCACCCTCACAGGATGTATGCCCCTCACGATTAACCTAATAGCACGGCACCATAGATAACAATACAAGTCCTACAGGTGAACTATCAGGAAAGTGCATTTCAATGTTCTAATCGTTCAGTATAACACCTTGAACCTCTGTTTTGCTGGTCATATACGTTCTCAGCGGGATCCAAAAGTATCTTGGTCTGCTACTGCTTGGCATCAGCCAAAGAGTGATAATAACCACGTCTAGGGGGAGTTAGGCAATTGAAGAGAGACCATCCGACCCGTTACCATCACCACCCGGTCCCAAAAGGAGCGTATGTTAGTACATTCCCATACTACATGCATGAAAACAGCTGGATCTTTGGGGCATCTGTTACAGTTGACATATTGGGATAATATTTCTGCAGCTGTACAGGGGAATAATAAACCTGATGCAGAAACTTGAAATTAATCAACCTAAATCAGCTGTTCATCGACAGCCTCGGAGTTTGCATACACACCTGTTTCCATTGTGTGTCTGACAACTCCCTCCCCAGTGATATATTCCACTTCTATCTGAATGTGATCTTCTTGTCAAATGTATGCAGTTTTATAATCTTGCATAATGAGGGCACTCATTTTGTACACCTTGGGGATCTATGACAAATTGAGCTAGTGGGGATATTGCCGGTGCATCCGGGTAACTGGGCCACATAGCTCGTAAAGCTTCTCTAAGTCCATAGTACAATAGCATGGTTATCAAATTCCATTTCCTTTTTTCCTTCAATAGGTCCCAGGTAATGAATTTCCCATCCTGTATCATATATCCCAGCGAATATACAGCCAATTATTCAAAATAGAATCAGAATTTTGTTTATGCGTAACATCAACGCCATGCATCTTATAAAAAGCAACGCCTGGTGCATACATGTCTTCCGCTCCTAACAAGGACATCACCGTTTTCTTATGCTTTGGATGTGATGTCCACTGGTTGTACCTCCTTCCACAGCAACCCCTTCAGGTCATCAGGGAAGATCATGGCTTTTTCCAATTTAACATGAGGATGGTCCGGTGGAGGAATCACCACCAAACTGCATACTGTAGTTGCACCGATAAATAATAGGCAAACAGGTCAGGGTATTGCAAGCCCCCTTTTTCGATTGGTTGCACCAGGTTATCATATGAGATCCTAGCCTGTCTACCGGGCCAAATTAACCATATCATCATATTTCTTAGACGTGCCCAAAAACAGGCTGCAGGTGCTATCAGTAAATTATTGAAGACATACTACAAACTACGAACTACAACCATCTTGGCGAGATAAATGCTGGCAGCTTGTGACAATGGGAGGAGAATCCAGGCTTCCACTTTGTGTTCCAGGTGTTCAAGAGCAGTATAGAGGGAGAAGGGAGTCTTGCCACCACTATGCCCACATACTTAATGCCATGACAACACCAATTGGATGCCTCCCCTATATTCTCTTGTTGTACCTGCAGTGTCAAAGGCAGCATCTCTGATTTATCCCAGTTAATCTTTAGTCCCAAAAGGTCACAGAAGTACTGTACCTCCTGTACCAAGGGTTGCAGGTTGTGTTTGGAATTCTTGACATGTATAGTGAGATAGTTGAAGTATGAGAATAGATTTTAACTCCTCTGTGGGTATGATAGTCTCTTATGAGGCAGGCTAATGGCTCAACATCTGGGCAAAAAGGATGGGGGCCAGAGGGCATCCTTGTTTGGTACCCCTCTTTGGAATCATGTAGTCTGAAACTACCTGATTGGTTAGCACTCCAGCCTTAGGGGAACTGTAAAGGAAGTTGACCCATTGGAGAAACACCAGTCCTAGCCCAGACCTACACAATACCTCAAACAGAAAAGGTAACTCGACAGAGTCGAAGGCCTTCTCTGCATCAAGTGAGGCCACACTTATTGGAATCACAACATCAACATGTTGCATCAGGGAAAACAGGTGTCGTAAATTATTCTGGGTTGACCTACCAGGTATAAATCCTGTTTGGTCTGGAAGGACAAATGCTGGAATGTGTGGCAGCAATCTATCTGCTAGTAGTTTAGCTTTTACTTTATTATCAGTATTTATTAAGGACAGGGGCCTGTAAGAGGCGACACTTTTGGGGGTCTTTATTGGCCTTCAGCAGAACCGTTATCAAGGCGGTTCTAGAGAACTCAGGTAGAAAATCCGATGATATAGAGGTTTCATACATATTCTGCCGGTGAGATATAAACAGTTCTGCCCATTCTTATACATATCGGTTGTAATACCATAAAACCACGGAACCTTACCTTTGGGGAGAGATGATATCACACGCCTACAAGTAAGTTGGGCCACTGTAGTTCTCTTTCTCAAGATTATTTGGCACATAAAGGTCTACAAAAGGGATGTGTGTTCACCCCCTGTCTTTTTCACTTGTATATGTCTGAAATAGGGGCGCACCTTGCTAGCTCATCTTTTGTTGCTCTTAGGATAAATGACTTAAAAATATTCTGGTTAGCTTATGCAGATGATGTCATTTTGTTAGACCAAACACAAATAGGTCTTTAGCGTCTCATTAATTCCACCATTCAATATGTGGATAACAACTACCTTATAATTAATGCAAGGAAACCAAACATTTTAAGATTTCATACCAACACTAAGAAACATATAGATTTTCCTGGAAAATTGGTATAACTTTAAATGAACCTGTAACTTAGTTCAAATATGTGGGTTTTTTACTTGATTCCTCTCCATGCAAAACAAATATCTCTCAGAGGTTATTGACAAAGGCTACTTCATTTCTTCCCCAAATGAAAAGGATTAATAAAGTGTATTGTAGACTTTCAATGATCCTACTTGTTAATTTCTATGTAACACAAATAGTTCCAGCCCTCCTCTATGGACAGGAAATGTGCCATTTATCATGTGAATCAAGCATTCTAAAGCTTGAAAGTAGAATCTGGAAAAAAAACATTGGCTCTCCCGAATGTTCTGCCAATTTCGAACATTCATTTGGAATTGGACTTGATTTCAATCTATCGCTGCCTAAAATGGAAAATCTTAATTTTTTTATAGATTGATGCTTGTCCCCCCCTTCAAAATGTGTTGTTTTGTGATTTTAGAAATATTGTTTTACATCCGGACGGCGGTCCAATTTACAATTTTATGGATTAGAGTGAAGCAATATTAAAGGATATTAAAGGATATCTATGATTCTGCTAAAGTGCTAATTTGTAATCCCCTAAAGTTTAATAAAAAAGCTCTTTTTACCGGATTGGTGGAATGCAGTCGAAAGAATTAAGCAATATAAGATTTACAATCACATCCCTAAACTAGATAAGCCTATGGGAACTGTCAAGACATCATGAAGCAAGGCACAGACAACAGATTCAAAGTCACAAGTAAAATGGTTTATTAACTCAAATGTCAGGGTGGTTGAAGGCCTAACTTGCCCTATGCTAAGGTGGGATTTCCTTACCTGAATGAAACTAAGGAAAGTCTGAGTCAGAAAGTTCAACTTAAAAGTTGGTCTGTGTCAAAACCTATCCTTGCCCTCACAACTAAAGCTAAACAATGTGTAGGCATATCAGCAATAAAAGAAATGGTGATCAAACAAAGTTCTGAGCTATTTCCAGCTTCTAGCTTCCTTTTCAGCCCCCTTCCCCAAGTTCAAGAAAGTTCCAAAAATGGGGGTGCTGTTGTGCAGCCGACCGATGCAGACGTAGAAATCTGCTGCTCTGCCAGGGCTGCCCTTATCCTGAATAAATATCCTGTGTTCTGGTATAAACGCTACATGTAATTCATGCCGACAACAAGAGGAACGGTTTGGCAATATCCTCTCGCAAACCCAAAGAAAATCAGAGCTTTCTAAGCCTCCGTGCTTGAATTACGTGGCTGAGATGACCTGAAGGCAAGCAGGGCCTGTGACGGCTGGAGGTCCGTAAATGAGACCACGCTGCCACGCCACGGAACGCGCCCAGAGCTGACCAGGGATCCAGAGCTTGTCCAGACGGCCATTACGCTCCTGGAAGGAGTGTTGACCACAGTGGAGATGGGGGGGAACGAAGAAGGGGGAATCCGGGTCGTGCAGGAGGGCCGAT